>NW_023601754.1:29624566-30224566 GCF_014898055.3 Talpa occidentalis
TTATGTGCAGTTCTTTTATCCATTTTGATTTGGTTGGTGTGCACGGTGAGAGGTAGTGGTCTAGATTGTTATTTTTTTTCCCTTGCGGTGGTCCAGTTTTCCAAGCACCATTTAGTGCACAAACGGTCCATGTTCCCACTGTCCATTGTGTATTCTTTACTCCTTTGTTAAAGATCAGTTGTCCACATAAGTGTTACTTTATTTCAGGGCTCTCTATTTGGCACCATTGATCTGTGCAACACACACATTCTTCATTATTTCTTGGTACAACCATGTGCAGGCTGATACTCCATTTCTGAGGTGCACACACAATGAATTTACTTCAGTCCTCACCCAGCACATGCACACGTCGAATCAGTTCTTACCTAATCATAAACACGCAATCAGAATTTTATAGATGACCTCATTTTATACACAGCATAGTTCTTTCTTTGTTCATATACTTTCACACACACACAATTCATAAATCACCTAGGTGCACAACACACATAATCCATTCATTGTTCCCACCCTTGATCACAAGCAAAGCCCATGATCAGTTAATGTTTCCTTGCTTAGTCATGCAGACATATCAGCTTGTCATTCAATGTCTAGGCACTGTCATCACAGACAATCTTCATTTCTCAATTACTTTCTCTGGCACAAGATAGTTTCATAGTTACTTCTATCCACACCTAGTCTCTCACACATGTACAATCACTTCATTCCTCACCTAGTCAATACAGACACATGCACAGAAACATGCACACAATAAATTATGTGCACTTGTGATTGTCCTCATAGTCAGTGAATGTTGAAAGACTGCATTGAGATAACTGTATTTTATTTAGGTTCACAGGAGGAAATGCACAGAAGTTGCTCATGTCACTAAACTTGAACCCTGAGTGTTAATGCAGTTTTCAGAGTGATGCAACATTACTGGACAGAAGCGCTGTTTGGAGGTAGTTAGGCACTTGTAATTATCCTCATAATCAGGGATTGTTAAAAGAACACACTGAGACAACTGTGTGTTTTGCTTAGTTTCAAGGGAGGAATCATATATACGTTGCCCATGTCACTTGACTTTGAACTCTGAGCGTCAGTGCAGTTTAGAGAGTATTCAGCTTCACCGGCCAAAAATGCTCTTTGGAGGTAGTTTTAGACTTGTGATTGTCCTCATAACCAGTGACTGCTAAAAGAACGCCTTGAGATACTTGTGTATTTTACCGACCTTAAGGGGAGGAATCACATATAAGTTGCTCATGTCACTGGATGTAGAACACTAACTCTTAGTGTTAAAAGACCGCATTGAGATCACTGTGTAGTTTACTTATCTTCAAGGGTGGAATCACACTAAGTTGCTCATGTGACTAGGCTTTAAACACCGTTAAGTGCAGTTTTCAGAGATTCAGCTTTACTGGCCAAAAGTGCTATTTGAAGGTAATTGGAGCACTTTGGATTTTCCTCATAACCAGTGACTGTTAAATTGCTGCATTGAGATAACTGTGTATTTTACCATTTTTCAAGGGAAGAGTCACATATATGTTTGTTGCTAGAGTCACTAGACTTTGAGTTCTGAGTATTAGTGCAGTTTCAGATAGATTCAGTTATACCGATCACTAGCACTGACTGGAGGTAGTGTGAGCCATTGTGATTTACACATAACCAGTAACTGTTAAGAAGACCGCATTGAGATCATGCTTCCCTATTTGTTTGAATTTCCATCCTTTCATGAAATTAAAGTAGAAATTCTGAGATGGGGGCTGTGAGTGCTGTGCATACTATTATAACTGCCCCGCCCCCAGCCATGGAGCACCCAGGTCCATTTTGATCCCTGCTGTGCAGGGTCATGTGCCAGGGGACTTGGCTCTGTCCACACAGAGGAGCTGGTTTCTGGAGGACCTGCCAGTGGACACCATAACACTTCGGTGTTGGGAATACATAGGATCCTGTGAAGAAAAAGGTAAGGAGTAGTGAGGAAAAGGTGAGATAAGGTAAGTACACATAGGGTAAAGAGGAGGAAGAGGGGCTAGGAAACGTGAACCTAGTAACTGTTCTCGCTCTCACACACAGTTATTTTGTTCTTTTCTCACCTAGTCACATCAGCTACAAGCCACATATATAATTTCTCACATACTGACACACAAGTATTTATCTCTCACCTTGTCATGCTCATACATATCAATATATCATGACTTTGTCTCACTGAGTCATGTGCACACACACTAGCCATTACTTGATTTCTCACCTAGACACAAACAGATGCATAATCCTTTACCTCATTCCTGTTCTTGGCAAACACACACACTCAGTCACCTCATTCTGTATCACTTTACACTCACATAGTCCATGATTTTGTTCCTCATCTGTGAGCACATGCACCATCCATTACTTCATTCCTTACCTATTCACACATACAGTTTCTCATTTCTCACCTTGTCTTGCACACATACACAGTCACTTTTTTCTCACCTATTTTTACACACATAAACATAATAACTTTTCTCACCCAACAATCACACACAGGCACAGGCACACACAAAATCACTTCATCCCTTACCTCTGAAATTAAGCACAGAAACACATAATAACCTCATTTGTTACCTCATCTCACCACAAACACATTCAGAATCACTCCTCACCTAGGACACAAACACAATCAATTTCTTCATTTTTTGCCTAGACACACAATATTTCATTCCTCACTTAGCACAAGCACACCTATAGAGTATTTTCCCTCATTCCTCATAGAGAGACACACAGTTCCTTCATTTTTATTACTAACATGCAAACATACCAGTGACTCCATTTTTCTTGTAGTCTCAAACAGCCACCTACTTTCTCCTTGTCTTCACACAGACATATTCACACACTTACACAACACTTCATTCACCAAGTGGTCTTATGCCTATGCGAGTACTATGTTTGCCACCTAGTGTCATACATACACAATCAGTTACATTTTTCATTCATCTCACTAACACCCATAATCCATCTATTTCTTACCTAGCCTCACACAGGTACTTCTTTCTTTAGTAGTTACAAACATGTTTCACAATTACTTTAAGTTGTCAAACCACATGCACACAAATACAGTCCTTTGCTTTTATTAAAAAAAATATTTCTTTTATTAGGAATGCAAGAGCTGGGGTATAAGCCAGAGGTGTGGGAGGGTGAGGGGGATTCATTAGAGAACAGAGTAGGGAGCAGAACAGGTGGATCACACTATCCTTTCCTTCTTTCCTCACTTTCCTTTTCTTCTTTGAGCAATACATGCACAAGAAATTATTTCCTCCTACCTAGTAAAATACTGCAGTTCTATCAGTTTTCAGCAGTCCCAAGTACATATGTACGAGTACCCGTTTCAACAATCATACATGCATCTACTACTCTTTTCTTATCCACTCATTGATAGACACAATTTCTTCACTAGTCCACATGCACACAATAAATCGCCTCATCCCCCAGAAGTCACACATCCACATCGATAGCTTCATTGCTTAACGAATTCACTACTAGACACCTTTAATTCATTCTGACCTGGTCTGTCCGTCTGTCTGTCTCCCCCAAGATTACTTAATTCATCAACTAACAATACACAGATCTAGACACAATTAGTTCCTTACAGCACTCCCGGGTGGCACAGGCAGTTAAGTGCAGTGCTATGTCCGCACCCTCTGCAGTGTAGATTTGAGCCCAGCTATGGGGATACCCTCATGGTGCGGCTGACCGCTCCTGTCCAGCGGTGGGTTCCCGCTCCCCCTCTGGGCTGGGACCGCAGGCCAGAAGGGGTCTGGTGTGGGCGAACTTCCCAGCTCACCTCTGGCTCCTCAGGGAGCCTTCTGCTGGTTTCAGGCAGTCTTTACTGAAGAAATGTCCCTGGTCTAAAATGGCGATGCGGTATGCACTCCCTGCGCACCTGGTCTGCCCCAGCAGTGGGTTCCCACTCCCCCTCTGGGCTGGGACTGCAGGCCAGAAGGGGTCTGGCGTGGGCGGACTTCCCAGCTCACCCCTGGCTCCTCAGGGAGCCTTCTACTGGCGTCAGGCAGTCTTTACTGAAGAAATGTCCCTGTTCTAAAATGGTGATGCGGTATGCACTCCCTGCGTGCCTGGCCTGCCCCAGCGGTGGGTTCCCACTCCCACTCTGGGCTGGGACTGCAGGCCACAAGGGGCCTGGTGTGGGCGAACTTCCCAGCTCATCTCTGGCTTCTCCGGGAGCCTTCTGCTTGTTTCAGGCAGTCTTTACTGGAGAAATGTCCCTGTTCTAAAATGGCAATGCAGGACGCACTCTCTGTGTGCCCGGTCTGCCCTGGCAGTGGGTTTCCGCTCCCACTCTGGGCTGGGACTGCAGGCCACAAGGGGCCTGGTGTGGGCGAACTTCCCAGCTCATCTCTGGCTCCTCAGGGAGCTTTCTGCTGGTTTCAAGCAGTCTTTAATGAAGAATGTCCCTGTTCTAAAATGGCGATGCGGGACGCACTCCCTGTGCGCCCGGTCTGCCTCGGCGGTGGGTTCCAGCTCCCCCTCTGGGCTAGGACTCCAGTCTGTCTGTTCTGTTCCCCACTCTGTCTCTGGTGAATCCTCTCACCCTCCCGTGAATCTGGCCTGTACCCCGGATCTTGTATAAATAAATAAATCTTTTAAAAAAAACAAAAGTAATGGCTTCATTTAGATATAATTCATATAAGGCTCACTTTAGAACATATTATTCAATTTTTTTTTGCTTATTGTAGGATAAGTCAGGCTTTTTCAGGCTTTTCTGCCCTCTTGCCATTAGGATTGCCCTACCTGATGGGGCACCTGCATTTTGTTACTTTTTTTTGTTGTTAAAGATTTATTTATTTATTTATACAAGCACTGGGTATAATCAGAAGCACAGGATGGTGAGAGAATTAACCAGAGCCAGAGCAGAGCGCAGAACAGGCAGAGAGATGACTGCTGAAGGGAGCAGTGGGCATGACAGGAGAGGTCTGCACACCATGTGGGACCCTCGCCCAGCAGCCAGGGATCGAACCAGTGCTGCAGAGTTTGTGGGCAGCTTCACAGCCCAGCGCTCAATCACTATGCCACTGGGGAGGCCCACTACATTGTTCTAAGTTATGGTGTTTACTTCTGTGGGCCATGACAGCAGTATTGAGATATTCACCAAGAGAAGCAGAAGCAGGGGAAAGAACAGGGGAGAGAAGGGGAGAAAGAATGCCAGAGAAGCCCAGAGTGAAGACTTGTCTGGGGCTTGGAGGCCTGCCAGCCCCCTGGCTCCCCTGCCTGCCATGTGCCTGGTTACTGCACTACATGTAAAATCTCAGTAAAAGCCTGAGAAACTCACCGAGGGCTCCAGGACTCTCCTTTACTGGTCTGGTCTGCTCCAATCAGAAAACCTGCTCTGTCCCTGTCCTCACACTACAGAAGGGCTAAAGATGCTGCAGGAGCACAGGAGGTGGACAAGGTCTTGGATCTGTGGGACGAGACCTCGAGTGCAGGAGGAGACGGCCCACAAGGACTGGCCCATGACTCCTGAGGCAGCAGAATCATCGTGGAAGAGAGGGCCACGATTCGGGGCTCACCAGCTGATGGATGGACTTGGACTGACAATCCCACCAGAAGGCAGAGGAACTTTGGCAGGGTGATGTTATGTTTTGGGGACCCTGGGGGAGGATGATATTGTTTGTACACCCCAGGAGATGGGAATCTGGGGGTGGCCAGTAGGCCTCTGTGTTTAAAAGCAGCCTGTGTACTGCCCAGCAAACCTAGGGCCACAGCCCAGAGAGGTAATGGCCAGAGTAGAGGAAGGGGCAGGCATACTAGGA
This sequence comes from Talpa occidentalis, assembly GCF_014898055.3. NCBI lineage: Eukaryota > Metazoa > Chordata > Mammalia > Eulipotyphla > Talpidae > Talpa > Talpa occidentalis. Next base: position 29,630,350 of record NW_023601754.1, read on the forward strand.
GCCCAAGAGATTGAGGGATGTAGCCCTTGCCAAGTTCTTTGCAGCCAGGCAGAGTAAAAGCCAACTTAGAAAGGCAAAAGCTGGTGCTGAGATTGGGAAGCCTGAGCAGCTGTTAAGCAGCCTAAGTTTGCTAAAGAAGGCCAGTGAGTCTCTTAAAATCACCTGTGGGCGATGCCCTGTTCAGTTGCTGAGTGAGGGCGAGTTGCTGAGGAACCTGTCCTTGGAGGATGGCTAGGGAATGTGTTATAGGGCAGGGAGAGGGGCACCCCCGACCCTGCAAACCTGCCTACTCTAAATGGGTTCTGCTATCCGCCGCATCAACACAAAACATATGAGACTTTAACGGGAAGGAACTTGTAGGGGCAGGAGTGACACGTTGCAGGATCTTTATGACCCAAACAGATGGAGTACAGTCTTGCAGCCCTTGGTGGATTTTCAGGCTTTTATTGGGATTTACCAGGTACACAGAAGGCAGGGGGTGCCAGGGGTGCTGGGAGGCTGGCAGGCCTCTGTAGGGTAAGGAAAAATGTCAGGCTTTTCTGCCCTCCCGCCATCAGGACAGATGATGGATGCTTGCAGTCCTGAATGCATGCCTGATGGCGGGCACCTGGAATAGGGTGTGGGCATAGGTAGATGGGATTCACCTGGGCTAAGACTGGGCTTTTAAGGTCGGCATCACAGGGATGCCAGCAGAAGCCAAGAAGCCGAGAATGAACAGAAGCCTAGAGAGAAGCCGAGAACACTGGAGAGCCCAGATAGAGTGAAGACTTGCTAGGGGCCTGGGAGGCCTGCCAGCCTCCCAGCACCCCTGCCTGCCATGTACCTGGTAATCCCAATAAAAAACCTGCCAAAAAACCACTGAGGACTCTGACTCCTCCTTTACCCGGTCTGCTGGATATTAGAAAACCTGCACAGTGCCCATTCCTGTCCCTACAGCCTCCCAGTCCCCAGCAAGTCTTCACTCATTCTGGGCTCTCTGGCGTTCTCTCTGCTTCTCTTCCACTCTCTTGGCATCCCTGTGACACCACCCTTAAAAGCCCAGTCTCAGCCCAGGTGAATCCCATCTACATACGCCCACACCCTACTCCAGGTTCCTGCCATCAGGCATGCATTCAGGACCGCAGGGTTCTGCCATCTCTCCTAATGTCAGGAGGGCAGAAAAGCCTGATACTTTTACCTTACCCTACAGAACTTTAATACAATTAGTAAATCATACAGGGAAGGAAAAGGATCTAGTTTTTAAATCAAGCACCCAAAGTTACCCACCCCCTCATGGGTTAAAGTCCACCCAAGCAGGATTGGCCCAGAGCAAGGCCCCAAAGCCCGCCCCAAGTCGAAAGTATCTTCCAGTGGGGACCCACAGAAAAGGATCAGAAACAAGCAGAGAAGTCTGGAGGGAAAGGAGCAAAAGCAACATCAAGGCAAAACTGCCACTGTCACCTCCCCGCGGGTCTCTCACCCACATCTGTGTCACCCAGTTCATGACCAAAAGGCAAGCACAGTTTCTTTATGTGTCTCTCAGCTCCATGTGCCTCCTTGTGGGATAAGTAGGGGGGAAAGCGTCAGGCTTTTCCACCCTCCCACTGCGCATCCACACTCAGTCAAACGGCATGGCGTGCGTGGTGTGCGTGGTGTGCGTGCGTGCGTGGCGTGGCGCAGCACAGTGTGGTGCGGTGCGGAGGACAGAGGAGTGGAGCAGAGTGGCAGAGCACGACAGAACATGGCGATGACTGAAAGCGGACAGCATGAAGACACCAACAGTGCTGCTAGAACCGGTAATGGACCTCCCCGGTGTGGGTTGGTTGCACGACACTCCGGGTCTCCTGGCTCTCCGTCCTGCATCCTTCCCTCCTCAGTCTCCTCTGCAGCTTCTCTCCCTGCTCAGCTCCACCCTCCTTTTTGGGTGGGACAGGGAACCTGGAGCCTCCCCCTTTCCTAGGGACCACCCTGTTACAGGTGATGCCCTGTTCGTTGCTGAGTGAGGGTGAGGAGGTGAGGAGCCCGGCCTTGGAGGATGAGTGGGGAACGTGGCTTGTGGTGGAGCCCACATCTGAAGAGGGGACCCAAGAGAGACCGCATGTGGAGCTTGTATCCATGGATCCCCGACCCATGTGCTTGTGCAACGGGTTGGCCTGAGTGCAGGGGTCTGTGTGTGGCACTGGTGGTTATTAAGGCCAAGTGTTGGAGTGACCGCAGACAGAAACCCTGAGAAGGGTCATTACACCCAAAGAGTACAGAATCGCCAATCCAAGAGTGAGTGCATCCTGGGGGTGGATGCGGTGTGAGGCTTGTGGCTAAGACTACAGCCAGAGAAGGCCAGGAAGTCTGAAGGCTCCTGGTGTGTGACGGCAGATGCCTGAGTGGTTCCCCCTTGCATGAGCAGTGCCTTTGGCAGCAGAAAGGGTGGCTCATCTGCTGGTGCTAATAATTGTCTTTTGCCACTTGGTTGGTGCCCTGCCTGGACTCATTTGTGTTCTGTTGTATTGTTTCATTGTTATGTATTCAGTTGTATTCTATTTTCTTTTGTGGGCCATGGCTGCAGTGTTTATGTCCGTTAAGGGAAAATTGTTTATTTTATTTTTTTTCAAAGTACAACAACTTTTAATACACCATTAATACTAATGATTAAAAATTATTGCATAGTCTTATGCATTTACCCTAAAACATTTTCTGAAAGTAAATTTGGAAAGAATTATATAAAAGGGAAAATTGTTTATAACTTACATGTGGACTGTATAGCAGAAAACCCTGAGGGGGTGGATTGTAAGGTAAATGGTTTTCAAGCTTTTCTGCCCTCCCACCATTAGGATTGCACTGCCTGATGAGGCACCTGCATTTTGTTACATTGTTATAAGTTATGTTGTTTACTTCTGTGGGCCATGACAGCAGTATTGAGATACTCGGGGAGAGAAGCAGAGGCAGGAGGGAGGCAGGAGCGAGAAGGGGAGAAAGATAGTCAGAGAGCCCAGAGTGAAGACTTGCGAGGGTGCTTGGAAGCCTACGGGCTTCCTGGCCCACCAGCACCCCTGCCTGCCATGTGCCTGGTTGCTGCACTGCATGTAAAACCTCAATAATAGACTGAGAAAGCCACCAAGGGCTCCAGGACTCTCCTTTACCTGTCTGGTCTGCTCGAATCATAGCAAACCTGCCCTGTGCCCTTCCTGCCACTACATTTTTCCACAAAGTTGTGCATCAATTACCACTAATTAATCCCAGACCCTTGGCATCATTCATTGGTAATCATTCCCCACCGCCCCCATCTGCAGCCACCAATCAAATCCTCTCAGTGTATTTGCCTATACTGAAATTTTCATACAAAAGGAAACTTTAAATTTGTGGCTGTGGGGTAAGTAGGGGGGTAAAGCTTCAGGCTTTTTCACCCTCCCACCGTGCATGCACACTCGGCCAAACGGCATGGTGTGCGTGGTGTGGCGTGGCATGCGTGGTGCAGAGGACGGAGGAGTGCAGTGGAGTGGATGGAGGTGTGTGGCGGAGAGTGGCAGAGTGCAGTGATGAACAGTGGAGAGTATGAAGACACCAACACGGCTGCTAGAACCGGTAATGAACCTACCAGGTATGGGTTGGTTGTGCTACAGTGGCCTCCTGTTTCTGGCCATTTTCCCTTAGCCAATGTGTTCAAAACTCATGCCTGTGTAGTATGTATCAAGTCTTTATCCCTTTGTATGGCTGAATAGTATCGAGTGTGTGGATACATCACATTTGTTGATCCATTTATCAGTTTGTGGACTTGTGCGTTGTTTCTGCTTTATGACTGTTATGAACATGCCTGCTGCAGACACTTGTGTGCAGTTTCTTACAGGCGTGTTTTGAATTCCCTTGGGGTAGTGTAGGGGCAGGATGGGCACTGAGCAGGTTATCTGTGATCCAACAGACGGGTAAAGGAGAGTCTTGGAGCGCTTGGTGGCTTTCTCAGGCTTTTCTTGAGCTTTACATGTAGTGTGGCAAACAGGTACATGGAAGGCAGGGATGCTGGGGGTCCAGGAGGCCAGCAGGCCTCCAAGCCCCCAACAAGACTTCACCCTGGGCTTCTCTGGCCGTCTTTCTCCCCTTCTCTCTTCTGCTTCTCCTTCCCTTGGTGACTGTCTCAATATCCCTCCCATGGCCCACAGAAGTAAACAAGACAGCTTGCAACAATATAACAACTACATGTGCCCCCTTAGGCAGGGCAATCCTAATGGTGGAAGGGCAGAAAAGCCTGAAAAACATTTTACCCTACAGGCAGGTGTCTGAGAGTGGAATGCTAGGTCATGTGGGAACTCTAGATTTAAACTAGACTTCCATGTTTTAGAAATTCTGGCCTTTTACCCAGGCAGAAGAAGAACAACAGTACTTCAGGAATGGTGAGGTCAGGAGAAGCTTTATTACTCATGCATGAGGTCCCAGACCTGGGTAGCCCTGGAAGGTCTGAGCACCTGTTTAAAGACAAAAGTTTCCTTTTATACACAACGGTCTTTATATTTGTTACATGGATAGTATCTTTTTTTCAGCAGGCACAACCATTTCCTCCTGCAAAGTCCCCAGACAAGGGCCGGGGAGGACAAGTAAAGGGGGGAATAGGCAGACAACTAGGATGGCCTTGGAGAGACAGACCACCTTTGACTGGCTACCGACCCTTCTGAAATGCAACTTTGTTAGGTAGCAGTGCTGAGGCCCTGACCATGAATCTTTAAAGAGAAAGAGCTGTAAGTAAGCAAACTTGTTAATTATGCCGGCTTTGGAGTGTTCATTGCACCTGGGTTGGAAGTTCTGTTGGAATCTTTATTATATTCATTTTGCTCAATAATATATTTTCTCGTCAGTCAAACTATTAGTGGGCAGAATAGGGGCACCTTAGGACCCCCAAACCGCCTGCTTAAATGGGTTCTGCTATCTTCCATGTCAATCAATACAAAACATACTCTTAGTGCACTTAACCTTCAATAGACAAGCACTTTTATACAATTAGTGTGAAGTAGAGAGACAATTAGTATGCAGTAGAACGAAGAGAAAGACTATAGTTAAAAATTTCCCCATTAAACACTCAAAGTTATCCATCCCCTCCTGGGTAAATGCCCAGACAAACAGTGTTGGTCAAAAGCAGGGCAGCAGAGATCGAAGAACCTGCCATAAATCTAAGGTACCCGGCCTCCCTGGTAGTGTAGTGGGTTGAGCACGGCACTGTGAAGCTGTCTGCAGCCTCTGCAGCATGGGTTCAATTCCCGGCCAGCCAGGGAGATGCCCACATGGTGCGGCAGACCTCTCCTACCTCTCCTGCTGCTCCCCTCAGCAGTGTCTTCGGTCTGTCTGCCTGTTCTGCTCCCTGCTCTGTCTCTGGTGAATTCTCTCACCCTCCCGCGCCTCTGGCCTGTACCCCAGTTCTTGTATAAATAAATAAATCTTTAAAAAAAATTCTTCGGCACCTTTGGGTGGGGACCCATAGGAAAGGGGCCAGGCAAGTCTGGAAGGAAAAGAGCAAAATCAAAATCAAGATAAAGGCTGCCATAGTTGGCCTCCCCATGAGTCTGTCACCCATGTTTCTGTCTCTTCTAAGTGTCTCCTTTCACAAGTTCCTGGTACAAATCCAAGAAGCAAGTGTGGCTTCTTCACATGTCTCCTTGCTCTAAGTGCTTTCTCCTGGTCTTCTGCCCGGCCTCTTTTTCCTTAGTCCTTTTTGCACTCTTTTCTATTGTAACTTTCCCTGGCTGCTCAGCTCTGCCCTTCCTTGGGTGGGGCAGGGAAGGTGGGACCTTCCCTTTCTGTGGATATCACACTGTTAGGAAACTTTTCTAAAGTACCTGCACATTTTATACTTCCACCATCAATGTAGGAGGCCTTTACATTTCTCCCCATTCTACTCAGTACTTGGTAATAACCATCTGTTTGTAGCCATCCTAATGAATGTGAAATGGTATCTCTGTGGTTTTGATTTGCATTTCCCAATAACTAAAGCTGTTACTGCTTCTTTTCTTCCTTATTGACTATTTGTCTATCTTTTTTGGGGAAATGTCTATGCAAATTTCCCCATTTTTAGTTGATTTGTCTTTTTGTTGTGTTTAGAAGAGTTTTCACATGTCCTGCATATGCCAATATTTCCTCCCATTCTCCCATTTTTTATAATAAATTTTATTTTTATATTCCCCATACAATTGCAACCCCCTTATTTTGACCCCAATCCTCCCCTCCCACCCCCTAGCCCCCATAGAGTGTCTCTGGTTCATAGTTTTTTGTTAATTTTGATTTTCACTTTCTTATAGTTATTCATTTTCCTGGTCCCTTATTAAGTTTTCTAGATTCCTGCTATGAGTGAGACCATCCGGTATTTTTCTTTTTCTTTCTGGCTTATTTCGCTGAGCTTGATCCCTTCCAATGCCATCCATGTTGCTGCAAATTGCATGTGTTTATCTTTTTTGCCATTCTCCCACTTTCTTGATGGGTGTCCTTTGAAATACAAAACCTTCTACTTTTAATGAAGTACAATTTGTATACTTTTGACCATTGAACTATGTGGAAGTTAAGGGTAGCAACACCTCAGGCAATTGAAAATCCACGTATACATTTTGACTCTCAAAACTTAACTACAGACCTCCCTTGGTATCCTAGGGGGATTGGTTCCAAAATCCCCCCACCCCCACCCCAAAGCTGAGCATGATTAATCTCTTATCATCAACTCTGTTTTCACAGGTTCTTCATCCTCCAATTCAACCACCCACATCTGAGGTAGACAGAAAACAGATGCATATAAATAGACCTATGAAGTTCAAATCTGTATCAAACTGTTTTCCTTTGTCTACTGTGATTTTTAGTGTGAAACCTAAGAAACCATTGTCTAATCCAAAGCCATGAAGATTGGCTACTACTTCACAAGACCTACCCTGTGTTGGGTGCTGTGTGTGTGTGTGTGTGGTGTGCGTGTGTGTGTGTGTCTGCCTGTCTGTCTGTCTGTGTGTACTTTCTTTTCTCATCACATCCTGGCAAGGCAAGAGTTTGTACTCCCATTATACAGACGGGAAATTGAGGCCCAGGCAGAGGGCCCAGGTGGAAAAGAGTCACGGCGTTGACGCCAGGCACGTGGGTGCTGCTTTATGAGAATTCTCATCGCTCACCTCCAGTGATTCTCAAAGTGTGGCCCTGGCCAGCAGCCGCAGCAATGCTTGCACCACCAAAACCAGCTAAGCCAGAAGTCCTGGTGGTGGGGCCCAGAATCTGTGTTATTTAAGAGCTTTGAGTGATAGTGATCTGCATTCAAGCTTGAGAGTGATGCCCTCCCAGGCCAGCAGGGCAGTTACCTGGGGAGGTGGTGTTGGTGGTGTTTTAAGTACCAGATGGGGGAAAGGCACAGCCAGAGGCTTGATTAATGGGTGTGGGTGGGGGCTGGCCTTCAAGCCTGTTAAAGCTCCCTGGTTTCTCCTTCCTAATGCCTCCTTGGGCCTCAGACCCTGCCTGAGGAGCAGGCACCACATTTGTCCTATTTTACAGGAGCAGAAGCTCTGGGAGATTAAAGTTCCTGTGCAAGGTTATACAGCCATGGAGAAAACGGGCAGTGGGGGGGCTGGAATGTAGTCCCTGCCCTTCCACTCCCGGGTCTTCCTCCCAGTCATTCTTTTGGCAGAATTTAGAACCCAGGTGTTGGTTCCCCAAACGCCTCTTTGGGAAGTAAATGATGCCTGATGCTGCCATCTAGTGGCTATTGATGAGAACTAACGTGTGTCCTCAGGATTCTGGTGACGGTTTTTGGGGGACACCTGTGAGAGGAGAAAGGTGACCATCCATAGCCTCTTAGAGGTTTTGAGGAGACTTGGGCTCTTTTTAGCAAAAAGTGTCCTTTGAGTAAAGGAGGGTGGAATAGTGGTGGGGCTAATGTTTAAGCATTGACCACCCACAGCCCCCAGGAAAATGTGTCTTGTTGGTCCAACTAATCAGACTCCAGAACCTTCTCCTACGTGCAGCTGAGCGCGTCTTTGCTAAATCCAGTTTCAGCAGGAACCCTGCTAAGTCAGTTTAACCACTCCCCTTCTTCTCTCCTTCTGCTCCCTCTCCCTGCCCAGTTTTATTGACTTGCCAATCAGTTTAGGGAACCCTGATATCTGAGCAGGTGGTTCATCCCCCATGTGGGGTAAATGGTTTTCAGGCTTTTCTGCCCTCCCACCATTAGGATTGCCTTGCCTGATGGGGCACCTGCAGTTGTTACATTGTTGCAGGATATCTTATTTACTTCTGTGGGCCATGGGAGGGCAGAGGCAGGAGAGAGAAGGGGAGAAAATAAGCCAGAGATGCCCAGAATGAAGACTTGCTGGGGGCTTGGAGGCCTTCTGGCTCCCGGCACACGTGCCTGCCGTATACCTGTTTGCCACACTGCATGTAAAGCTCAATAAAAGTCTGAGAAAGTCACTGAGGGCTCCAGGACTCTCCTTTACCTGTCTGCTTGGATCATAGATAACCTGCTCAGTGGCCATCCTGCTACTATAGCCCCCCACTCCCCAGGTGGGCTAATCTCCCTGGCCTGTCTTCAGCAAGAATCTGGTGAGGGGGGTTTAGCCAGAAGCCCCTTTAATCTCTGTTTTTATCTTAGTAACTTTTCATCTCTGACTACCACTAACCCTGCTCCTTGATCATGAATTTCCACTTGCTCATGCTGTATTTGGGGTATAGGCCATTCTCTCTCCCCACAAGCCCCATTGCAGTGTCCCTGTCTTCACCACAAGGGTGCTGTTTTGCACCTTGTCCCTATCTTCACCACAAGGGTGTCAAAATATATTTTTTCCTATAACATTGAGAGGCATCCAGGGATTGGAAAGGGAGGTAGAGAGGAATCTAAAATTGAAGGAGGGCCTCCCTGGTGGCACAAGGGGTTAAGAAACAACCTATGAAGCTATCTGCAGCCACTGCAGCACCAGTTCGATCCCCGTCCAGGGAGCTACCCACATGGCACAGCAGACCTCTCCTGCCTCCCCGCTGTACCCCTCAGCAGTGTATTTCAGTCAGTCTGCCTGTTCTGTTCCCCACTCTGTCTCTGGTGAAACCTCTCACCCCTCACACCTCTGGCCTGTACCCCAGTTCTTGTATGCATGCATAAATAAATAAATGTTTAAAAAAATAAAATTGAAGGAGAGAAGGGGAGCATGTCATTGCTCCTGCTCCCAAGCCCCCTTCCCACTGGTGTCAGACCTTGGCTTGAGAATTGATTCATTCAGTAGTTGGTCAGGTCTGAGGGTGTTGTAGAAATTCTGGCCTTTTACCCAGGCAAAGGAAGAACAATGGTACTTCAGTAATGGTGAGGTCAGGAAAAGCTTCATTACTCAAGCATGAGGTCCCAGGCCTGGGTAGCCCGGCATGATCTGAGCACTGGTTTAAAGACAAAGGGTTCCTTTTATGCATAGCTGTCTTCATATTTGTTACATGGATAGCATCATTTTTCAGCAGACACAACCATTTGCTGTAAAGTCCCCAGATAAGGGGAAGGACAGGCAAAGGGGGAAAGAGGCAGACACCTGGAGATGGCCTTGGAGAGACAGACCAGCTTTACTGGCTACTGACCCTTTTGAAATGCAGCATTGTTTAGATAAGAGAGCTGAGACCCTGGCCATGAATCTTTAGAGATAGGAGCTGTTAGTAAGCAAACTTGTTAATTATGCATGCATTGGATTGTTCATTGCACCTGGGCTGGAAGTTCTGCTGGAATCTTTATTATATTCAACAATCTATTTTCACATCAAGGGGGTGCTGACTTTGGGACTTGAGGGGGAGAAGTGTAGAATATTCAGGGTGCTAATCTCTTGTCCAAATAGGTCTGTTCTTGAGAGGGCGGAACAACATGGCGGCGAGGAGATGCTGCGAGTAAGATCTCCCATTTAAAAAAGTTAATAGGGAGGAAAAGAGGCAGGTCCCAGTGAAAACTGGGACACGGAAGATAAACGGATGACTCCAGCAAACTACCCGAAGAAGAAAATTGCCATAAAAGAGGACTAGAAGGGAGAAAGCGCAGAACCCTGCTCCCCTCCCCCACCCACAGAGTCGGCACTCTCCGACCAGCAGAGAGGAGGAAAAAAACAAACTAAAACGACCAACAAGAACAGACTACACATCAAGCGGGACTGTGAGTAGAAAGGAACTATTGCAGCCACCACACCCCATAAACGGGAGCTGCGGAGAACCCTGCAGGATTCACCGCGGTGGTGAGCGAACGGCTCTGGGCATCATTAGAGAACAACAAAGACCACCAGAGGAGACCTGCACACAGCCCTGGGCCGGCCGGTAAGCTTGCGCGGAAAAGCAGCGCGCTTGAGGCACTTGAAAAGCAAACACGGATCGCGGCTGCCCAGGTCCCCGCGCCTGCGATCTAGGCTTGCAGGGAGACGTGCGGAGGCCCTCACTGAGGTGAAAGTCCCTCACTGAGTAAGCAGGAACCAGGCACCCAGGCACGGGAGCGGGGTGCAAAAGGCGCCATTCCCGCGCCACTGAACTGGGCTACAGCCCACGTCCTGGACCTGAGGGCTTTGGAACTGAGACCCGAGGCACGAAATTCGGGGCGTGGGTTCTCCACGACGGTGGGGCAAAAGGCAGACACAGCACCCCAAAACCGTTGAGGTTTACTTTACCATTCCCACTCTATTCCCTGTCCGGGGGACGGTCAAAAAACAGCCACCCAAAGACAATTGGAGAGATCTCTGGCGCCACCTAGCGACCAGAAAAAAAGTCACTAACACCCCATAGAACAGGGAAATTTCTTAAGAAAAGACTTCTTGAAAAGGGCAGAAGGCTTCCAGAGGACCCAGTGGCCAGCTGGGAAGTTAGCCCACTCCAGGCCCCTTCCGACCAACAGTCTGAGCCCACAGAGGGAGCAGGCACCCAAGTCCGGGGCAGACCGGGCACGCAGAAGAGTGTGCCTGAGACCGGATGCGCAGGGACTGCGTCCCGCTTCGCCATTTTAGAACAGGGACATTTCTTCAGTAAAGACTGCCTGAAACCAACAGAAAGCTCCCTTAGAAGCCAGAGATGGCTCCTGGAGGAGCCAGAGGGGAGCGGAGAAGTTCACCCAAGATGCCGGCCAGTACGAGCAACACAGTGTCCCAACGCATACGACAAATTAGAAAACAGACAGCAGGGAGTAGAAGAACCACACACAACCTAACAACTCCTCAGGAAAGAAGCACACCACAAAAAGAAAACCACCCCCCAGATTGCAACGACTGTAACTTGGAAGAACTTCTGAGCCTTCCAGAAAAAGAATTTAAAATAGCCATGATTAAAAAAATGACAGAACTCATAAAGGAAAACAATGATCAGAAGAAGGAAATTGAGTCCTGAAAGAGGGAAAACAATGGCCAGAAGAATGAAATTGAGTCCCTAAAGAGGGAAGTAAAAGAAACGCAGGAGATCAAAGAATTAATGGAGGAACTAAAGAATTCTGGGAAAAGCAATGAAAGCAGAATAGATGAAATGGAAGAACGAATAAGTACTCTTGAAGACACAGAAATAAAAAGAACCAAAACAGAAAAGGAAAGAGAAGTACGAAGGAAAAAGAACGAAGAAAGACTTCGGGAACTATCTGACTCCATGAGGAAAGGAAATATAAGAGTTATAGGAATTCCAGAAGGAGAAAAGAGAGATGTAAGAACAGAGACAATATTCCAGGAGATAATTGAAGAGAACTTCCCAAATGCGAAGAAGGAGCTGAAAATTGATATACAAGAAGCAAGAAGAAAACCAAACTTCCACGACGAAAGGAAAAATAAAGTAAGACACATAATAGTAAAGCTCCCAAGAATCCAGGACAAGGAAAAAATAATGAAGCTGACAAGAGGGAAGAAACAGATAACATTCAAAGGAAAACCAATCAGGCTGACATCAGAATTCTCTGAAGAAACACTACGGGCAAGGAGAGAGTGGAGGGACATAGTCAACAGACTCCAAGAAAACAGATGCCAACCAAGAATACTCTATCCCGCAAAGCTCTCCTTCCTCTATGAAGAAAAAATAAGGACCATCCCAGACAAACAGAAACTCTGGAATTTCATTACGACTAAACCGCCACTCCAAAAATACTACAAGGAATCCTAAAGCCAGAACCTCGAGGGACGAATAAAAATGAAAGAAGACCAAAAAAAAAAGTTATTAAAATAATAAATAAATGAAATCAAAGGAAAGACAAACACAATGGCAAATACAGATGCTAACATATCAATATTAACTCTAAATGTAAATGGACTAAACTCTTCAAAAAAAAGACACAGAGTTGCAGCCAGGATTAAGAAACAAATCCCAAACTTTTGCTGTCTCCAGGAAACACATTTAGCTACAGAAGATAAAAATAGACTCAAAGTTAAAGGATGGAAAACAATCCTACAAGCAAATAGACCAAAAAAGAAAGCAGGGACAGCTATACTTATATCAGATAAAAAAGACTTCAAACTCAAAAAAATGAAAAGAGACCCCAATGGTCACTATATTATGATCAAGTTGACAATACTTCAAGAAGAAATAACACTCATTAACATATATTCACCAAACGAAGGAGCACCAAAATATATCAGACAACTGTTGTCCTCTCTGAAAACAGACATCAGAGAAAACACATACGTAGTGGGAGACTTCAACACACCGCTATCAACAATGGGTAGATCAACAAGACAAAAAATAAGTAAAGAAACTAAAGCTCTAAATAAGGACCTAGAGCATTTGGGCTTAACAGACATCTGTAGAACACTAAACACAAAAAAAAAAAAAAACGGAGTACACATTTTTCTCAAGCGCACAGGGATCATTCTCCAGGATCTATCACATACTGGGGCACAAGAAAAACATCAACAGATACACCAAGATTGAAATCATACCAACCATCTTTTCTGACCATGAAGGCATCAAACTAGAAATAAACCATTAAAAGAAGGCAAGGAACTATCCTACCTTATGGAGATTAAAAACCACACTACTGGAGACCACTGGACTAACGAGGAGATCAAAGAAGAAATTAAAAAATTCTTTGAATTGAATGACAAGGAGGACACCAATATCCTAAATGTATGGGATGCAGCAAAAGCAGTAATAAGAGGAAAATATATAGCAATAGAAGCTCACATCAAAAAACAAGAAAGAACTCAAAGAAACAACTGAATCTTGAAGCTCAAAGATCTAGAAAAAGAACAACAAAAAAACCCCAAAACCAGTAGAAGAAAAGAAATAATAAAAACCAAAGCAGAAATAAATGAAATTGAAATTAAAAAAACAATCCAAAAGATCAATGAAACCAAGAACTGGTTCTTTGAAAAAATCAATAAAATATACAAACCCCTAGCCAGGGTCACATGGAATAAAGGGAGAAAGCACAAATAAACAGGATCATAAATGAAAGAGGAGAAATCACAACGGACACAGCAGAAATCAAAAGAATAATCAGTAACTACTATGAACAGTTATATGGAAACAAGTTCAACAATCTAGAGGAGATGGACAAATTCCTACAACTCTACAATCACCCAAAGCTAGATAAAGAAGAAATAGAACACCTAAACAGACCAATTACAAGCAGCGAAATTGAAATGGTAATCAAAAACCTCCACATAAACAAAAGCCCAGGACTTGATGGATTTACAAATGAATTCTACCAAACATTCAGAGACGAATTAGTGCCCATCCTTCACAAACTCTTCCAAAAAATTGAGAAGGAAGGGACAATACCAAACACGTTCTATGAATCCAACATTACACTAATACCAAAACAGAATAAGGACAACACAAAAAAGGAAAACTACAGGCCAATCTCCCTAATGAACACTGATGCAAAAATCCTCAACAAAATTTTAGCTATCAGAATCCAACAATGTATCCATAAGATAATTCACCACGACCAAGTAGGATTCATTCCAGGGACACAAGGACGGTTTAACATCCAAAAATCAATCAACATTATCCAACACATCAATAAAAAGAAATATAAAAATCATATGATAATATCAATAGATGCTGAGAAAGCTTTCGACAAAGTGCACCACCCATTCATGATAAAAGCCCTTGAAATTCTTGGGATACAAGGAACATACCTCCATGTCATAAAGGCCATCTATGACAAGCCAACAGCCAGTATCATTCTCAATGGTGAAAAGCTGAAAGCAATTCCATTAAGATCTGGAACAAGACAAGGATGTCCACTCTCACCACTGCTTTTCAATATAATACTAGAAGTCCTAGCCAGAGCAATAAGACAAGAGAAAGACATACAAGGAATCCAAATAGGAAAAGAAGTCAAACTATCACTATTTGCAGATGACATGGTAATATACATAGAGAACCCCAAAAACACAGAAAAACTAATTCAACTCATCAATCAGTTCAGTAAAGTGGCAGGATACAAAACCAACACGCAAAAGTCAGTAGCCTTCCTATATACAAACAATAAATCTGAAGAAGAAGAAATCAAAAAAAACCATCCCTTTTATTATCGAAACAAAAAAATCAAATATTTGGGAATAAATCTGACAAAGAGGTAAAGGACCTATACAAAGAAAACTGTAAAACACTGTTAAAAGAAATAGAAGACACAAAGAAATGGAAAGACATCCCCTGCTCATGGATTGGAAGAATAAACATTATTAAAATGGCCATCCTACCAAAAGCAATCTACAGATTCAATGCTATTCCAATCAAAATTTCAATGTCATTCTTCAAAGAAATCGAACAGTTATTGATGAAATTCATATGGAATCACAAAAAAAAACCGAATAGCCAAAGCTCTCCTGAAAAAAAAAAAAAAAGAAGGGAATGGAGGCATCACACTCCCAGACTTCAAACTCTACTACAAAGCCATAGTCATCAGAACTGCATGGTATTGGAACAAGAACAGACATACAGACCAATGGAATCGAATAGAAAATCCAGAAATAAACCCACAGATTTATGGTCAACTAATCTTTGACAAAGGAGCAAAGATTATGCATTGGAGCAAAGAAAGTTTGTTCAATAAATGGTGCTGGGAAAACTGGGTCTCTACATGCAAAAGAATGAAACTTGACCACTACCTCAAACCATACACAAAAATCAACTCAAAATGGATTAAAGAACTAGACATAAGACCTGAAACCATAAAACACATAGAAGGAAATATAGGCGAAACAATACGTGATATGCACATCAAAGACATCTTTACAGACACATCACCCAAAGCAGTGATAGTGAAGGCAAAGATCAACAGCTGGGACTACATCAAATTAAAGAGCTTCTGCACAGAAAAAGAGACAATAACAAAAACAAAGAGAAACCCCACCAACTGGGAGAACATTTTTGCACCCAACACTAATGATAAAGGACTGATCACAAAAATCTGCAAAGAGCTGATGAGACTCAGCAACAACAAAGAAAATAATCCAGTCAAAAAATGGGCAGAAGAGCTAAAAAGAAATTTCTCTGAAGAGGAAATGCAAATGGCCAACAGACATATGAAAAAATGTTCAACATCACTTGTAATCAGGGAAATGCAAATCAAAACTACCATGAGATACCATCTTACACCAGTGAGAATGGCACATATTAAAAAAACTAGCAACAACAAATGTTGGCGAGGGTGTGAAGAAAAAGGAAGTCTCCTGCACTGTTGGTGGGAGTGCAAACTGGTCCAACCACTATGGAGAGCTGTGTGGAGATTTCTGGACCTACTAAACATAGAGCTTCCATATGATCCAGCAATTCCACTCCTAGGTATTTACCCAAAGGACACAGAAACATCAATTCCAAAGATCACCTGCACCCCTATGTTTATAGCAGCACTGTATACAATAGCTAAGCTTTGGAAACCACCCAAATGCCCAAAAATAGATGACTGGATCAAGAAGATGTGGTACATATATACCATGGAATATTACTCAGCATTCAAAAAAGATAAACACATGCAATTTGCAGCAACATGGATGGCGCTGGAAGGGATCATGCTCAGCGAAATAAGCCAAAAAGAAAAAGAAAAATACCGGATGGTCTCACTCATAGCAGGAATCTAGAAAACTTAAATAAGGGACCAGGAAAATGAATAACTATAAGAAAGTGAAAATCAAAATCAACAAAAAACTATGAACCAGAGACACTTTTTAGGAGGTGGGGGGCGGGAGGGGAGGGATTGTGGTCAGAATGGGGGGTTGCAATTGCATGGGGTAATATAAAAATAAAATTTATTATTTAAAAAATAAATAAATAGGGCCTCCCCGGTGGCGCAGCGGTTGAGCGCTGGGTTGCGAAGCTGCCCGCGGCCTCTGCGGCGCCGGTTCGATCCCCGGCTGCTCCCCGGCCACCAGAGGAGGGTCCCACATGGCGTGCAGACCTCTCCTGCCGCCCGCTGCTCCCCTCAGCAGTGTACTTCGGTCCTTCTGCCTGCTCTGCTCCCCGCTCTGGCTCTGGTGAATTCTCTCACCCTCCCGCGCTTCTGACTGTACCCAGTGCATGTATAAACAAAACAAACAAACAAACCAGCAAACAAATAAATAAAGCATGCCTCTATAAAAAAAAAAAAAATAAATAAAAAAAATAAAAAATAAATAAATAAATAAATAAATAAATAAATAAATAACAATAACAAACAAACAAACAAAAAAAACAAATAGGTCTGTTCTTGGCCCTAGGAGGACCTTTCTTGTAGGTGGGTCGGGCAAGGAGGTGGTGGTACCTCCAAATGGGAGACTTGAGGTGGCTGTGGGGTGGGGAGGGTAGCCTCTGCTGCTAGTGTGCAGGGTGCGGTGCCTGAAATAGTTCCTTTCCACTCACAGACTTGTTTGATGTGTAGTTTGTTCTTGTTGGTTGTTTGTGTTTTTTTTTTTTCTCTCTCCTCCTTTCTGTTGGTCAGAGAGTGCCAATTTTGTGGGTGGGGCAGGGTAGCAGGGTTCTGAGCTTTCCTCCCTTCTAGTCCTCTTTTATGGCAACTTGGTTCTTCAGGCAGTTTGCCAGAGTCACCCGTTATCTTCCATGTCCCAGTTCTCACAGGGACCTACCGCTTTTTCTCCCTATTCACTTTTTTTTTATGGGAGATCTTACTCACAGCATTTCCCCGCCATCATGTTAATCCCATTCCCTCAGTCCTCAATCCAGCTTATTAGTTTAAAGTCAAGTTTAAGATAGGGCAGAACTCATTTTCTACACACTGAACATGTACATTATTTATCATACTTTGGGGTTTCTCCCAGGACAAAGACACACTGTATTTAGTCCCAAGCTGCAGGATGTGTCATAAATTTTACATGACCATTTAGGGTTCATGTTTCAGCTCATTGTTAATCCATTTATAGTTATTGTACATTGGTACTTATCTCACAGGGTTGGTCATATTCATGATGTACTGGATGCCTAGTCATTGATCAGGAACCTTGGCTGAATACCTTATATGGTTCTTACAGGGAAAATGTGTCCTGCTTGATGACAATGCATTTTATTTTTTTAAGATTTATTTATTTATGCATACAAGAACAGGGGTACAGGCCAGAGGTGTGTGTAGGGGTGGTGGTGAGAGGATTCATCTGAGATAGAGTGGGGAACAGAACAGGCAGATCTACTGAAATACACTGCTGAGGGGAGAAGAGGGTGAGTCAGTAGAGTTCTGCTGTGCCATGTGGGTAGCTTCCTGGCCAGGGATAGAACTTGTGCTGCAGTGGCTGCTGATAGCTTCATAGGTTGCGTCTTAACCTCTTGCGCCAGGGGGAGGCTGACAATGCATTTTATGAAGTGATTTCAGAAATTCAGAGAATTTCTTCAGGGGGAAAAACTCCCAAAGTCAGGGAAGTTCCAGATTTTTAGAGGTAGATAAACCTGAATTCATTTTGTGGCTTGGAAGAGTGCCTCAACCTTTCTGTACCTCAGTTTACTCATTTAGGAATCAGAGGGGAGGGAACACCCTTCCCAGATCCTGAGGGGTTGTGTGTGCAGACCCTATGCCTGGGTCCTTTTATCTTCTCGGGCATTGATGGTGATTTTGTGGGTGCCCTGCAAGCTGCAGCTAGTCCTGTGGGTTGGGGGGATCCAGCTTTGGGAAGGAATGTCTTCCCAGGAATCCTCTGGCCAAGCAGTGTCTTTTCAGCAAACATTAGGATTTTGCTCCAGTCCTCCAAACTAAACTAGTTTCACTTTAAATAAAAGAAATCAATCCTGGCAGCTGTGCTGTTGCTACAGCATTGATTTGACATAAATTTTGAGATAGCCTAGCTAATAAATAAGTGGAAAGGCAATAAACGCTGGGGAGAATTATCTGCATGGGGTTGGGGCAGGCCGCTGGGGAGGGGTCTGCCTTCCTCCTGCTTAAGCCTGAGACCCTTGTCGATGGTAAGGCAGCAGAACAGAGCCCCAGGCAGGGGTGTCTGAAGTGCGAGGTGGACTTGGGGCTGAGGAGGAGGGTCTGGGGCCTCTCTGGAACTCCATGTTTGCTTAGCCCAAACCAGCAGAGCAAGAGGAAGTCTGTTCCCTTACCTTTGTGCCCACACCTCGCTGTGACTGTGTGCCCTGGCTGTGTGATCATGGATTGATGCCTTCACCTCTCTGTACCTTCGGTGGCTCACCTGGGAGGTCGGGCTACTTCTGGCAGGCATATTGGGAAAAGCAGGGGCAGCGCCACCATAGTCTATCCATGTCAGAGGTGGCTGTCACATGCCCAGGGTTAAGGGAGCTGTCTGTCACGTGCCCAGTGCGCACAGGCCCTCTATAAACACTAACAAGCTCTTGGCACTCCCCAAGTGCCAGACCTCCCTCTTGCTCACTACTGTGTCCTGCTGCTGGCCCCACTGTGGTCTGAAGAATGGTCTGTTGTTACCTTCCTGGTTGCCCTTTGGTTCCCAATTCCAGTCTCTGGGTTCAGACTTCTTGGCCCCTCTGACCTTGCTAGCTCACTGTCTCCACATTGCAGGGGCTTAGCTGGTCTCCAGTCAGTTCTGAAGCCCTGTCCTGAGAAGGATGCCTTCACCGAATAATTGCATTTTTCATAGCACATTAGCCACTTAATTGCCGGTTAATATGAACATCAGATAAAGAACTGTTACTTGCATCTACTTAGTGGTAGGTGATGAGGAGGAAACAAATTTGCAGCGTCATACGTTTCCCCATGACTTCTCTCTCCTGACATGTTTTTCAGAGATAAAAGAATCTTCTATTAAGAATTTGCACTTTGGCGCTGGAAGGTATCTGCTGGGCCATGATTCATGGAGCCCCTGGCATTGTCAGTGCCTGTGAGCAGGCTGGGGGCCTCGCGGGGAAGGGCTGGGTCAGCACCCCCACCCCCCCACCCAGCCCTGCTTTGCCTCCCCACCACACCCTTCCAGGTGCTGCACCTCTTGGTGCTGATGGCTTTGCTATCCCAGCCATATCTTTCCCATGACCGTGCTCAAAGCTCCCCACCCCACCCCTGACTTCGGAGGCAGGCAAGGCTAAACCTCAGCTTCATGCTGTCTGACCTTTATGAACTGCTTGCTGTCTCTGAGCTTCAGTTTTTCTCAGCTATGCAGTGGGAACACTAATGCCAGGTCTGTCCTACCCATTGTTCACAGTGCCCAGTGCCCGAGGTTCTTTCAGGGTCTGTGGTAGGCAGTAGAGTGGCCACCTGATGATGTCCACATCATAATTTCTAGAAACTGTCAAGATATGCCCCATGGCACAGGAGAATTAAGGTTGCAGATGAATTTAGGGTTACTAATCAGCTGAGCTTACTGTAGATGCTCCTGATAAATATGTATGATTGCAAGGGTCCTAAAATGTGAAAGAGGGAGGCTAAGACTGAACCCCAATGTCCGGGGAGGGCCTGGAAGGCTGCTGTCTGGTTAATAGGGCCCAGGGGATCCTGCCATACTGGTTACATGCTCAACTTGTGACAACGAGGGATGGGGACAAAACAAAAAGGATGGACACGTGGCTCTGGGTAGGTTGTGAGCAGATGTGTGGTCATATTTTGTCCTCATAGCCATCTTTCAAGGTGCTAACAGGCCCGTTTTAGAGATGGGTAACACCAAGGTGCAAGAGGTCAGCATGAGAACTTGGGAGCAATGAGATTGAGGCCAGGGGAGGTGGCGTGCAATGTCCTGGGGCTGGTGTAGCTGAACCAGGGCTCGGGCACCGCTGCAGTGTTCTGCCGCAAGGAGGGGGTGGCATGGGGGGCTTGGTTTCTTCTCCCTACCCAGACACACTGAAGCCCATTGCTCCTTTCTGCAGGCCATGTGTCCCCATATAGGTCCTAGGACTGTGGGTACCTAGTTCACCCCAGCAGGGACCTGGAGTGGGGGGGTTGTATGTGAGAGAGATTGGGAGACCCAGTCTGGGGTGGGGTTCATCCCATCTGGGCATGGTTCCTATAAGATCCCCTTTGTGAGGCCTGCTTGGGCTCAGGTTCTCTTGCCCCTGGGAAGAGGGTGTGGCTGGACCAGGTGGTCAGGAAGGGCCTGGGGCCAGCCCAGCAGGTGCAGTCCCAGCTGCCCTCCAGAGATCTCTGCTGGGGCCCAACAATGCCCCCTGCAGCTAGCATATTCTTTCTTTTTTTACAAAACAAAACATCCAAAACATAAAAAAAAATAAAGACCACGTACAGACGTACAGCGATCCAGAAATTCCCTTCATATCCCTTTCGAGCTCATGTCCAGCTCCCTCCCCACCAGGGATTGCTGCTATTCTGACTTCCCATTAGTCTCGCTAGTTACAAAATTTTATATAAATTTATATACAGTACATTCCCCTCTGGGACACCACAGCTATTTAGTAGTAGCCTGGAATTAAAGGCTGCTACATCGGATTGTCCGCTAGAGGGCTGCACTAGAGGGGCGCCCTTGTAGGTGACTTGGGCTACACCGCGTCTGTTGTTTTGTGCCTGGATATTCGGCTTTTTCCTGTTGGGCTATTATGGAAAGTCGGAGCATTTCCTCAGCCTGGGTGTTTGTGCAGATGGTCCGGAGCTTCAGAAACTTCCTGTTTCACACCCGTCCCCTCAGCCCCACTCCCTTATCCCTGGCATGGTGCCAGGCTCTTATTTAGGAAGATTTTACTAGGCTGTGCACCGAGGGGTCTCACCCTGGGAGGTTCAGAGGTGTCCTGGCACCTGCTTCATCTGGCTGGGGTGCTGGAGAGACCAGTATGCTGGTTCCCTGGCCCCTCACTGCTCTCCTCCATCCTCCACTCAGCTTCGGCTGCCCCCCACACCCTGGAGTTCTTCCCCTTCTCCCTCCCTGCACCCTGCGTTCCCTGACTTTCAGCCCATCAGCGGGGCTGTTTGTGCACATTTCAACAGCCTTCCTGGGTGCTTGTCTTTGAGCTTGGAGATCTAGCAGAGAAAGAACTGGGAGGTCACTGCATTAAATCTCTCACAAGTGCTTCAGCTGTGGGCTCTGCCATTCGTATTGAGCGAGCTCTGCTGTGAGGGTGAGTCCCAGCCAGCATGTGTGTGCTGTGTGTGTGAACATGTTTGTGTCAGTCAGTGTGGATGCTCCTGCATATGAACATGTGTTGCCATCAAGAAATTTCTCCCAAGCTGTGTTTTCTTGTTATAAAAGGCTCCCTCCTGCCCCCTCTCCTGGGCTATTGGCGGATAAATGCCAGCATCCTGGGGAAATACCCCCCCTGTGGATGGAAGAGAAATGTACAGGCCGCACCCTGAATATTCTGCCTTGGGCTTTAGCAGGTCATGAACAGAAGGGTACACAGCTCCTGCCAAGAGAGAGGCTGTTGAAGCAGGAGCCAGGAAGGGGGAAAGGGTGCTGGGCACGGGTCGATGAAGGGCTTTTCCTTAATGTCACGAGTGATGAAGAATCTGTTGTCAACTTGCGGGTCAGGCGGCTTATTGTTCAAGCTTGGCTTTCAACAGTTGTTGATTTGGGGGAAATGACTGGCCCTCTCTGCGCCTCAGGTTCTCATCTGGCAGATGAGGATAACAAGAACTACATCAGATAGAGGCCGAGAGAGGCCCCAGGGGAGGCTGGATGGGAAGGTATGACTGGATCACCTGGGACCTGTCACCCACCAGTGTCAATTTGGTCCCATATCTCTGGAAAGGGAATGAACAGCCCTGCCCATAGAACGTTCTGTTGTAATGTAAGTGTCCTATGTCTGAGCTGTCCTACCCTGGCCTGCCTCCACACCTCATAGAATGTCGCTAGTGCCACTGAGGACTGAGGAGCTGGACTGCCGTTTTTTTTGTTTTGTTTTTGTTTGTTTGTTTTTTTTTTTTTTTTAATTTAAATTCAAACACTGGCCTGGAATTAAAGGCTACTACTAGCGTTGACCGCTAGAGGGCAGCACTAGAGGCTATTTAAGAAGTTGAAAGTGACACAGAAAAGCATCGACAACACTCTTTGTTCCTCCTTAATTCTTTTTTTTTTTTTTTTCCTTTTGGTACAAGAACTCAGAGGCCTGGGATCTACTGACCTTATTAGATATGTGGCACTTCTGAAATACCCAGTGCAGGATGCTCTCCCAAATCTCCTACCAAAGCCTTGCTTGTGGCGCAGGCCCAGCCAGCTCAGGGAGCAAGGCCGGAAGAGCCACCTCTGCTGAGCTTCATCATCTTTGCCTGGGGGTGGGGGTGGGGGAGGGCCACATAGATGCTATGTGTGCAGAGCTGTGTCCAAGACGTTCTTGTCTGCTGGGCTCTGCAGAGCTGGGCTCTGGCTGCTAGGCCTGCATTGTTCTGAAACCAAGTTCAGTGAGAAATAGAAGGGAAAAGAACAGCCTTGAACTTGGAGCAGAGAGTCTGAGTCTGCAACCCTGCTCGGCTGCCTGCTTGCCTTCCATGGGAACTTGGGCAGGTTGTCTCAGTTTTTCCTGTGACGCACCCGCCCAGTGATGGTGGCAAAGTGCCATTTCCGTGGACTGGCAAGGAGTTCTGTCCACATAGCCTCTTCAGCCCTTTTTCGCTCCTTGGGGAGGCTGGATGACAAGGCCCCCACCTTGCTGGGGAGACTCTCGAGTCCATGCTGGATGAACTGATTTATTGGCAAGGAACCTTAATATAATAAGTGTGCAATAAAGAGAAGGGAAAGATTTTCTATATTCCTGCTATGGGTGAGACCATCCAGTATTTTACTTTTTCTTTCTGGCTTATTTCGCTGAGCATGATCCCTTCCAGCTCCATCCATGTTGCTGCAAATTGCATGAATTTATCTTTTTTGATTGCTGAGTAATATTCCATTGTGTATATGTATGCCAGAAAAAAGACTAATTAAAGTAAAAATCAAAATCAATAAGCAACTATAAACCAGAGACACACTAGGTGGTGGGAGGGAAGGATTAGGGTCAAAATAAGGGGGGTGGGAATTGTATGGGGAATATAACCAAGATGAAAATACGTATGTTGTGCAAAAATTAAAAATGATGTAAACATATATAAAATAAAATATTAAAAAAAGAGATGAGAAAGAATAGATAGACTAGTTTCCAATCAAGCACCCAAAATCACCCATTCCCTCATGGGTAAATGCCGGACAAACAGGCTTGGCCCAGAGCAGGGAAGCTGAGCCTGAAAGCTTGTCACATGTCTAAGGCACCTTTGGGTGGGGACCCCTAGGAAGGGGGTGGCAGGGGCCAGGCACATCTGGAAGGAAAAGCGCAAAATCAAAACACAAGTCAAGATAAAGGCTGCCATTGTCAGCTTCCGCATGGGTCTCTCACCCACGTCTCTGTCTCTTTCAAGTGTCTTCCATGTCTCCCAAGTCCCTGGCACAAGTCCCAGGCTGAGAAGCAAGCACAGCTTCACTTGTCTCTCTGCACCATGTGTCTCCTCCAGCTTTTCTCTTCTCCTTCCATCTGTTTCCTCCCCGTCCTCCCTCACTTCTCTCTGCTCAGCTTCACCTTTCCTTAGGGTGGGGCAGGGAACCTGGAACGATTTGGGGAACAAGGAAGCCCGTTATAATTTGTCTGTCACTTGTGTCTCAGGACGGCCTGCTGCTCCCCATCCACTCCTGGCTGCCTTCTCCGGTCCTTTCGGCGTGTGGCCTGAGGCCTCCTCTCTTGAACCTGGCAGACCCTCCATTGCGTTATCCCCTCCCCCTCACTCTTCCCAAGGCCTCTGTGTTGAACCCTGAGTAATGGTTCTGTGGTTCCTCTGCGGAATGGCCTGGGGGAGCTTGATTCTGATGGTGGAGGTGGGGTGGGGAGGGGAGACTCCTCAGGGTGGGCGCAACATCAAAACCAACAAAGCAGGATAGCATCTTGCTAGCCAGTGCCACAAACCTTAGGTTCAAGAGGGTCTGCTCCTCCTTCCCCTTGAGCTGCGGTCAAAGATGTTCTTTTTGTTGTTAAAGCGAACCTTGGCGTGGAGGGAGTGGGTGGGCAGCTCCTGGCTGTAGAAGGGGAATGAAAGACAAACTTCTTTCACTAGACACAATTTTGTCAACCACCTCATTGGGGATGGGATGTAGATGGTGTCCACCTGCCTGTGGGGTCCCCATGCACCTCACAGGAACTGTCAGCTCTGGGAGAGGCAGCTATAGCTCGCTGTAGACACCCTGGGGTCTGCTGGCCCCACGTCTACACCACAGAGCCCAGCCTAGCTGGGAGCTCAGGGGCAATGCCATTACCCCTTCCTGTGGGGAAAATAGGGGCTGGTGAATCAGGTGGGATAGCGCCAGGGTTCCTGTCCCTATACCAACCCCCTGTCCAATCCGGTGTGTCTGTGGAACCTCATGACATCTTCCAGGACACCTTGAGTGCTGCTTGCTGTGCTAAAGTGCCCTTGGGGAGCAGAGTAAGCCCAGAGAGGTTGGGCCGGCCCAAGCCTGGAAGGCATCAGCTCCAGGCCTGGCCCCAACCCATCCCCTGCCCTACCTCCAGGGGGCATCTGTTCCCACTGAGACAGGGCAAGCTAGGGTTATTAGGCAGTTTTTAGGGACAGTGCAGGAGGGGACCTCTGAAGAATTTAGGGAGGCTTCAGAGATAAGGACAACCAAAGAAATATAACCCATTCCACTAGGAAAAACAAACATGCCAGGACCAAGGACAACATTGTTAATGCTGGTCCTGGTTTCCTTCAGGTGGTAAAGGGAGGCGGAGATTGGAAAAATGGAAAGTGGTTTAATTTATGGTCACATTAAAAGGGCAGCTGTTTAACTTCAATGCAGGGATGCCCATCCAGAAGACTGGGCCATAAATTTAAAGATGCAACTAATGGGAAAAGAAAAAACTGTTAGATAAGGAATGTAAAGATCCCCACTCAGTAGCAAATTGAGTGAGACAGCCGAAAACTGACCAATCACAAAGAGACTGGGGCAGCTTTAGAATAATGAGGGAAAAAAGGTATATATTCCCTAAGACACGACTCTACTTTGGCTTCCTTGCCCCTCCCAGGCCTGGTTCCCTGGCCTGGGAGTCCCACTTTATTTCTGTTCTTTTCCTCCTCAATAAACTTTTTCTTTTTCTAAACAAACTGCCTCTTCTCGCTTGCTTGCCTGAGCGTCTGCGAAGTTCCTGCTGCGGCTTCGTGAGACACCAACCCATGGGGGGTCTAGCGGCTGGGGCTCAGCGCTGCCCTGCAGCCTGAAATCCGTTCCTGGCTGGGAGACTAGGCCTGACAATTCCGGTATCACCACCTTGCTGGGTGGAGCCTCTCCTCCCCCATGTCTCCCCAAGCGCCTCAGCTGCTGGGGGTTCCAGCTGCCTACATCATCTCTCCCCTTTTCTTACATAGAAAAGAAACTAATTGTTTAGGGAACATGGATGCTGGGTTTTACGACTTTAATCTCTTTTCTGAACAAATTTTCTCATTTAGGAATCTGTTGAGGGAAAACAGCCACAGAGAAGCTTTTCTTTCCAAGAAATGATATTTTTCTTCACTCTCCTCTTTGTTTATGTAAGAGGATGGGAACTGGGAATTAATTTGTGCTCAGAAAACATAAGAAAAAGGCTCCAGTATTCACTAGACCATGCTCAGGTATGACTTTGGACTAGGAATCAGAGGTATTGATTGCTTCAAATATTTGTTGAGTGTTGCCCATGTCCCAGGTGGTGGTGTTACAGGGCAGAGAAAGGGGCAGCCCAAACCCCGCAAACCTGTCTATTCTAAATGGGTTCTGCCATCCGCCACATCAACACAAAACATATGAGACTTTAATGGGAAGGAACTTTAATACAATTTGGAAACAATACAGGAAAGGAAAAGAATCTAGTTTCTAAATCAAGCACCCAAGTTACCCATCCCCTCATGGGTAAAACTCCATCCAAATGGGATTGGCCCAGAGCAAGGCCCCAAAGCCTGCCACAAGTCTAAAGCATCTTCCAGTGGGGACCCACAGAAAAGGGTCAGAAACAACCAGACAAGCCCAGAAGGAAAAGAGCAAAATCAATATCAAGATAAAAGCTGCCATTTTCACCTCCCCACGGGTCTCACCCACATCTGTGTCACCCCGTCCACGACCAAAAGACAAGCACAGTTTCTT
Organism: Talpa occidentalis; assembly: GCF_014898055.3. Classification (NCBI taxonomy): domain Eukaryota; kingdom Metazoa; phylum Chordata; class Mammalia; order Eulipotyphla; family Talpidae; genus Talpa; species Talpa occidentalis. The sequence goes on from NW_023601754.1 coordinate 29,656,710, forward strand.
CACATGTCTCTAGGCTCCATGTGCCTCCTCCAGGTCTCCTTCTGGCTCCATCCTGCTTCCTTCCTTCCTCAGTCTCCTCTGCAGCTTCTTCTCTCCCTGCTCAGATCCTCCCGCCCTTGGGTGGGGCAGAGAACCTGGAACCTCCCCCTTTCCTGGGGACCACCCTGTTACAGTGGGATGGGTGTTGGCACAACAAGGAGCAAAATACAATCACGTTCTTTGTGGGAGCAACTCCTCTGTAAAAGTCACATTTATCTTTTCTTACCTATTTTTCACTCTGCGACCAGAGGGATCGGCCTAAAACACAAACCCAGTCACGTGGTTTGCTTGCTTTCTGTTGTGCCCAAGGTCAGCAGACTCGGCGAGCATAGCCTCCAAGAACCCAAAGACAGCTGATGCAAACACAAAAGGGAGTTTATTTCAGACTCGAGTCCGGGTTCACAGCACCTACCAACGCAGTGGCAGATACCGAGAGCCCCGAACAAAGGAAGCAGGGGTCTTTTAATAAGGTTAAATTATGCTGGCAGTTACTCATTGGCTACAAGGATGCCTTCTCCAACTTTGCCCGGCTATCATTCTAAGCTGACTGGCCAGGCCAAGATGCAGCTCCAATTACAGCAAGTTCGCCCTCATTGGTGACCAGAGAGTAAGGGTGGAGTGAGGGTCCAAACTATCTCTGGAACGAAGTCTTTACCCAGCAAAACCTTAAATTGTAAAATGGCAGTTACACAAAGCAATGGCTATGAATACTTATGCTTGGTTCCACATTCCCACTTTTTTTTTTTTTTTTGCAAGAACTGTTACAAAGCAAAGCTATTTGAATCATTAATAGGGTGGGGAGCATATCTGGAGTGGAGGACCATGAGCTGAATGGTTTGCAATTATGTTTCTTTTAAGGAGATTCTTATTGATCTAAGGCCAGATACTGCTGCCTTAAAACACCATCAGCGGCCTTCAGGTACCCAGTCTATTCAGGCACAGCTGACTGGTTCACAGCACTCCTTACATAATTGTCTGTCAAATACGAGTATAGTTAATTTTCAGGAAACAACTAGGCAGTCGTTTTTATCCTGTAATGCAATTGGAAATTTTACTCAGGTGAGCAATGGAGGGTTGCAACAGAAGACCTCCCAGGTCTCAGTGGAACTTACTCAGTCTTACTCATCTGCAATGTCATCATCAGGGTATCTTTCTGTTATAGGGCAGCCCCAATATAAAACGGGTTGTCTTTTCCCCTTATCATTTTTACTACAGAAGTAAAAAAGCTGCTCTAACATCAACTAAGATTCCCAGTCCTTAAAATATTATTCCTCCTGTACAAACACTAAGCCATTCCAAACCTTTACATAACCAGAGTTCTGTAGTATCGGGCCAAGCACAAATTTATTCTATAACACAGCTACCAAGCCTTTTATCAGTTAGTCAGTCTCAAAATTATGGTTAAGTTCAGCCACACATAATGTGCTATTTATTGTTCATTCACAGGTTTATAGGTCCAGCAAAGTTGAAAAATTGCCATCCTTATACAAAACATTGACTTTTTCTGGGTCATCTCAGACCACGATCTCTGAAAATCAGACGCTAAACCATCTATCTAGTCAGCAAGAGGTACTATCTTCAGTTACAAATGAGAATTACTCTGCTCAAACAAGGGATTTCTCTTCAGTTAGCCGGTCACAGAGTTATTCATCTGGTTACTAAACATCAGTTATTGAATAAAACAGATTGCCGCCCACCAGTCTTAATATTAACCCCTTCTCATTTCCTCCTAGCATAAATGAGTCTGCTGCCCTAATTGAAATACTCTCCATTATTACTTGAAGGAAACAAAGGCCAACATTAACACATTCCTTCAGTTGTTTTTATCTCTGAAGCCTTCCTAAACTCTTCAGAGGTCCCCTCCTGCACTGTCCCTAAAACGGCCTAATTACCCTAACTTGCCCTATGTCTCATTCCTCCCGTTCTGCGAATGGAGCCCCTAACTGCAGTTAGGAAAAGGGGCGTCGTTCTGATCAGTAACCGCTTCCTGCTGAAAGTGGGCGATGAGGGGAAACAGTCAGGGCTCCACCTCAAGGCGACGATCTTAGGGACCTCAAAAGGACAGTGGCAACTTCATAGTTCGATGGTCTCCAGGAGAGAAGTGACCTCGACGAAGGCATTGAGAATGTAAGGCCCAAGCAAGAGAAAAACAAAAACAAAAGATTTTAGTTCAAGAGTGATGAGGTTCAAGAGTAAGGAGGTCACAATTTTTTTTAACTTTAGCCATTAACAGGTCTAGGGCTCTAGGGTTGTATACATACTTAATTTACTGTAGTTATCAAAAATGTGGCCCTTTAAATATTAGTACATAAAATGTTAAGTTTTAACATAATAAGGTAATCCTTTAAGATGAAGTCTAAGGACATCAAAACTTTGATTATTATTTCACCTATTTTTACAGAAAAATGGAAATTTTACATCATAATTTTTCAAACGTGAACAGACAAGTTGCAAAATCACAGACTCACCGGTACCAACCAAAATTTACAATGAACAGTTCCTGTGAATTGATGCTCAACATCAATGCACGTCGAGACCTGGCCAACCATGATTATGCAAACAAAATTTTTTCACAATTATATTTTTATGTTTTATAAAACAGTCTTAAAAATATACTTTTATAAACATTTTTGGTGCAATTTTGTCAATGACAAAAAATACAAAGCTATTCTGTATTTTATTTAACCACTGAAAATGTACAAACAAGCAGCCTCGCAGCGAGCAAGGTAGCAGTGCTGTAAAGTGTCTTGGCTCAGGCTGGCCATCTGTACTAGTGAGGGGGACAATCGACCAGTAGGTCAATCCAAAGAATTGGAGTAAGGTAGAGTAAGTGGCCCCTTATTTACCAAAAAGATGATCTTTTTGTCTGCCACTTCTAGGGTCACCCGAGGCTTATTTATATAAACAGTAAACAGGGGAGCTTGTCTCACCTCTGGGCTTCTTCAGAGAAGGTCTTCTGCACCGGGTTCTTCATCAGAGGCAGCTGACCATCAAGCCTGTCCTCCCATTCTGGCCCATGGTTTGGGCTGGCCCCCTCCCTCTCTGGAGAGTGGGACAGTCCCTCTTTTCAGTGCCCTGTACGATGGCACTGAAGGCATGGCCCTGGGGACAGCTTCTTGCAGCTGAGGTATCCTGGTTGCTGGCAGTGGATGCAAGCTGGCAGCCCATTGAGAGGTTGAGGTCCTGAATGCCCTAGGGCGCATGGGGCCTTGGGTGAATCTGAGGTGGCAGAGCACTGTGATGGCAACTGCCATCTACTGGACCCTTTTCTTGCCTCTCTCCCTTTTGTCTGCTGACCTTGGGCACACTTTCATCCCTGCAGGGTCTCCCTGCTCACTTAGGTCAAGGAAGTATAAATTCCTCCCCAGAGTCTTCGGGGACTTATGGGCCAGGGGTTGACTTAGATCTTGGGATGCTTGGCTGGGTCCCTGCCTCATGCCTCACCCACCCCAACCCTCAGTTGCAGGTATTTTAGTTCACAGCCATGTTATTCAACTGGGGCAGAGTGATCTTCCTCCATCAGCCTCAGGCTCCTCCTGGTTACAGGCCTGTGGCCACCGGAGCAGTCAATATCGTGGCCTCATGCCCCAGCCTGAGCCTTCCCAGCTGCAAAGCTCTGATAGGAGTAGCTGAGGCCTCAGTTGCTGTTGCATTTTGAGTCCGCTCCTCCCTCTGCCCGGTCTTGCCTTCCGCTCTTCCTCTATAGGCTCCTGTTCCAGGAATTCTCGCCAATGAGCCTCCTCTGTGCACACATCCAGGGAACCCACTCCAAGACACTCGTCTTCTTGGCAGCTCTTTGTTAAGACCTGGCCTCTTTTTGGCACCAAGAAAAACATTCTAGGACATCTGGGCCTTTTTATGGCTGAAAGTTCCATTGGAAAATGGGTTCTCTCCAGCTGTGGCTTGGGCTGAGCCTCTGCCATTTGCTGAGCAAGTCCCTGGATCATTTGGGTACTGTTGCTGTTGTGGCCACCTCAGATGTTGCTATAAAAACAGAGAGGCAGTGAGAAGTACATTCCATTTAAATAACCCAAATCCAAAAGTGTGAATACCACAGCTGTTGAGGAGGAAAGCGCTCCAAGTCCTGGTTCCCGACTGTGAGCTTTCTGTCTTTTCCAAACCTGTGTCTGTCTCCTGGCTTTCACTGGGATGTGCAAAACCCAGGTTTCTGCCTCCTAGTTGAGCAACCCAAACTGGAAAGACATACCTGTGGGCAGATGAGGCCTTCCCCTCATCTCTCAGGCCAGTTCTGGAAACCTTGTCTGGCCTGACCAGTCCCCTGCTCAGGAGCTCCTGTGGGTGCCCCATCATCTTCAGAGTAAGACTCTGATTCTTTGGTCTGGAATTCTGGGTCAGCCATGATGAGGTCCCTGGGTCAACTTCCTCTGGCGCTAATTATTCTCTGGCACTTGAAGATCCAGCAAAATCAAGGCACCTAAACTTTTCGTGAGCATTCCCTGTCTGCTTATGTCTGGGTGTCATTGGATGTGCTATTGCCTTTACCTAACAATCCCTCTGCATTTTGTGTGATCGGAGAACTTCTATTTGTCCAGGCGCATCTTGAATATCACCCCCTCTGGGAAGACCACCATCAGTACTATAATTTATCTCTAATCCTCTCTCAGCTTCCACTGCATCCTGAGCAATTTCTTAGCATAGCCCTCAGCTTTTTTTTGATGGGGGATGTGGGACAGATGCCCAAGTTGCCCACTGGTGACTCAAGGGTCTACATGGCCAGTGCTTTTATCCCATGGTGGGAGTGACCCTCACCAGTGGAGAGTTATTACTTTAAAAAAGATGGGCATTTAGAGTGCTAAATAAAAAACTTACCTCCCACCCTGGGCATCTGTGGCTAAGAACTGCCCCAGATGTCCATTCTGCTCTGGTCTAAATTCTCCTCTTCTGTTTGTCTCAGATGTTCTCACCTTGGGACCATGTTGAGCTTTAATAATAGAAAGCATCTAGAGATTTCATGTTAAAATAGAATTTGAAAAATTCAGGAAGAAAGTTCCTGAAAGAAAGTTCTAGAAAGAAATAAAGATGGAAAGAAAGACAATTGTCCCACCTTTCCAGCAGTCTGTGCCAAGAGCTATAGGGCATTAAGGCACAGAACAGCCTCAGATTTCTGTCTCCTTCCCAGGGATTGAGTTAGTGCCCCCAGATCTGGAGGCTGCCTGCTGATACAGCTCCCCTCCACCCCCCATTTTCAACTCTTTCCCCAGGTTTCTATCTCTAAGGTAAATGTGCATTCAGATACCACTTGACTCCCAAAGCCTAGAGGACATCTGTGGTCATTACATCTTCTAACTTTTAATTTAAAAAGCACCTAGAAAAGGCTGATTATGTGCCAGGGCACTTTTCTGAATAACTTCATTTTGTTGCATATTGTTCTTGCTGTTTGACCCTGAGTCAAAGATGAGCTGCAGGACTTTCCTGAAAGTGGTGGTGTTGGGGTGGGAGGGGTGGTGATTGTGAATCAAGGGCATGGGGAGGAAGCAGAGAAAGGCAGAGGGTTGGCCTTTGGAAGCTGATGCTGCTTGAGTTGGAAGGAGGGTGACAAGCCTTGACTCATAACTTGACCTTGCTCATTCCTTAATAATCCCCTGGAGAGAGGTGAGACTGCAGGTAGGGCAGCCCTCTGCAGTGAGGTCATCCCCCAGACTGGGCTCCCAGCTGAAGGTTGTCTTCTGGAAGTCTTCCCAGCAGCTGGAGGAGGAAGCATTCATTTCTGGAGTGGGAGACCCATTGCATCACCACCCACACACGACCTCATTTAATTCTACAACAATCTAGTAAAATTGGTATTGTTGTCAGGCCCCCCCCTGGTGGCGCAGCGGTTGAGCGCTGGGCTGTGAAGCTGCCCGCAGCTTCTGTAGTGCTGGTTCGATCCCCAGCCGGCCGGCAAGGGTCCCACATGGAGCGTAGACCTCTCCTGCCTCGCCCACTGCTCCCCTCAGCAGTGTATTTCATCAGTCTGCCTGTTCTGCTCCCCGTTCTGGCGCTGGTGAATTCTCTCACCCTCCCGCATTTCTGACTGTACCCAGTGCTTGAATAAATAAATCAATCATTAAAAAAAATTGGTATTGTTGTCTTCCCCATTTTACAAAGGAGGGGATGCAGGCTCAGAGAGATTGATGTCCTTTGCTCAGGCCAGGTGCCTGGTGCCTGGCACTGCAACCCAGACAGCCCTGCCCGGCCATCTTTGCTCCAAACTGGAACTGGGCTTTGTCTTACCTAAGTTGCTTCAAGACCCCCTCAAGGTCATGACTTCTAAAGCAGGAGTCCCGGGAGTGTTCCTAGTGGCTCTGTAGAATTAAAATTGATAAACTCCAAACAATTTAAAATCAGACCTGATTAAAATGAATGTGGGGCCCAAGGCTGCAAGCTTCAGTAGCAGATGCCTTGAGAGGGCATGAGCCCTTTTGAGAATACAAACCACGGGATTAACCATTAGCCTTTATTTAGATAGACAGAGAAACACAGCAAATATTTACATACCAGCTACCATGAAATTCAAGTTAAATCTGTATTAATTCTTTATCTTGTCATCATAAAGTTGACTCTTTGTCCAAGTGTGTTTCCTAAGGGGACAGGAGCATTTCTGAAATATTGAAAGGTTTGTTTTAATAGTACCAAGGACTGTAGACATTTATACTTCAGACTATGAATTGTTACAGGAAACTAAATTTGTTAGAATGTTTGTAGAAAACTGTGTTCACTGAAAGTGATAAACTCTGATTTTTCTATTGTTTTTTTTTTTTTTTTTTACTTACCAAATCTGTGAAAATGAGTCCAGGATCATGTTTTAATGAGACTGTACCCATTCTCAACCAGACAAAGCCATTCATCCTTCTAGAAAGATGTTTTTGCAAGATAAGTAAGTGAGTGACTGAAAACTTGAAAATCTAGCACAGAGCTTCAATTTTCTGTGAACCTCTTGAGAACCTCAGTAGTGGGGTCCTAACCTCCAGCAGCTCAGAATAAGCCCTTATTTGGAGATTGGCTCTTTTTAGAGGTGATAAAATTAAAATGAGGTCACTAGGGTGGGCCATAATACAGTGTGACTGGTGACCTCATAAATAGGGAGAGGTTGCGACATGGACAGACATGTAGTGGGCAGAACACTTGGTCACCCCGAGGAGAGCACTGCAGAGCATGAGCAAGGAGAGAGACTGGGGCAGAGTCTCGCTCATCGTCCTCAGGAGGAGCCAGCCCTGTCCACACCTTGGTGTTGGACTGCCAGCCTCCAGAATCATGAGAAAACAACTTCTGTTGTTTTAGCACCCCAGACTGTGGCATTTTTTGAGGGAGATCTACTTCCTCATTTCTCACATTTTCATGCTCTGGGGTTTGGCCAGCCACCCCAGCCTCCTCATCCTGTCTGCACTGCCGCAAGGGGCCAGAAATGGCTTCTTGATTAGGGTCTGAGCTGCCACAGTACTTTCTGTGAAGCCATTTGTCACCCCTACCCCCACCCTGGCACTTTCTCCTGCTTCACGCGGTGCTACCCAGAAGGGTGCACACATGGCAAGTAGCCTTGTGCTTACCATGGGCTCTCCTGTCCTCCCTCCCTTCTGCTGCTGAGGCTGGCTGGCCTGGCCCTCTGGGCCGTGAACCCCTCATCCCTCTCATTTCCTCAGTGCCATTTCCATCTACCTGTCCAGATACTCCTTTCTGCCTGTTTCCTTCATTCTAGCTGTGAAGCCAATATGTGACGTATCAGCCACACTGTGGGTCATGCTCAGTCCTGTTGGGACTCAGATTCATTTCCTTTTCTAGGTGTTGGTCATTCTTGAGTGTCTTTTTTTTTTAATTTATTTATTTATGCAAGAACCGGGGTACAGGCCAGATGTGCGGGAGGGTGAGAGGATTCACCAGAGCCAGAGTGGGGAGCAGAACAGGAAGACTGATGAAGTACACTGCTGAGGGGAGCAGCAGGAGAGGTCTGTGTGCCTTGTGGGACCCTCGCAGTGGCTGGGGATTGAACCGGCACTGCAGAAGCTTCAGACAGCTTCGCAGCCCAACACTCAACTGCTACGCCGCCAGGGAGGCCCTTGAGTGTCATTTTTTAAATGGAATTTGGCACAACATTGAGAAGAGCAAATCTGGAAAGTGAGAAAAGAAATTTATTTTCCATGAGGAAACCAGGGATGCTTTAACTATAAGCTACAGATATATACCCAGATCCCTGTGGCCCCCAGAGGCCACCAACAAGGCGGCTTTGCTGGGGCCGAGATGAGCTGGTTTCAGCCCAGTGTGATGTTCCCCACACCCTCAGCAAGGACAGCTCTCTCTCCCTGGAGCCAACAGGCCCACAAGCCTGCCCTGACCTGAGTGGGCTGGGTTCCCCCCCTTTTATATCTGGCTTGAGGATGTGGGGTGGCATGTGCCCGTGCATTGGTGCAGAGAGGTGGGGCTGAGCACACGAGTATGCACACATGTCTGTGAATGTAACCAGCATGGGAGGGGGCGTGGCTGGCCTTGCAGAGTTGCAGCAGGGTGCTGGCGAAGTCAGGGTGGGATGGGTGTGTGAATTTGAGACCCAGGAGGAGATATGCCCCAGGGTGCACACCCAGCTCATCTGCCACATGCTGCCCAGGTCAGGTGGACACCAGGAATGTATTCAGAGGTATTTGTGACAACTTCCTCAGCCCCCTCACAAGCTGTGTCTGTGTGTCCTGCTGGTCTCCACATACTCTCTCCACTGAGCTGACAGCATAAACAGTGTCCCTCAACCAGGATCCTGGCAGTAGAGGCCTCTCCACTGTATACATGCCATCCTAAGAGGTTAGGGTCACCCCTACCCCAACTGCCCACCACCAGCCACTTGTTGGAGGCCCAGGCCATATCACCTGGCACCTGGCACCTGGCCTGTTCTGAACATGACCCCAAAATGTCTCTTGTACTCCCATTATGTGGTCGTGCTGATAATAGTCCCTTAGTTTGATTGAGCACAATGTGCTGAACACCCTGCTCACCCTCCCAGCACTTCCAGTTTAGAAAGAGTGTGTGTGAGAAAGTTCCCCTGACCCCCCAGACATTCACTCTCTGAAATTCAGATGTAATGGGGTGTCCTATGTTTTTACCTTTTGAATCTAGAACCCCGACTTGGGCAGCAGGGATTTTCTCTGTAAGATGGTCAAAGGCAAGTTCTCTGGTCTGGTATGACCATCCACTGAGGTCACAGAAGGGACTGGGGTCTGGCTGTGAGAGAGCCTATCCTTTTTGGGGGTCAGTTCTGTAGCCTGTGATCAGTTCTGTAGCCCTGTTAGGGGAAAAGGCTGCCCCAAAGCAAATTCCATACAGGCTTTGTGGACTCCACCCCCACCCCAGGCCAAAGCCAAAGACACTGGGAACTCTACATCCCATCACCACCCAAGGGAAGGTGGCTGGGACCTGAGGGTGGGGTTAAGCAGCCAGGTGGATACAAAAGGCAGACATGTGGGCTTTGGGGCTCTCTCCATTTTGGGGCCCTCGGCCAGCTCGCGGCGTCCGTCTAGCTCTGAGAGTGACTTTGGGTTTCCAGGTCGTCGGATCGGGTAGGACGCATTAAAGACTTTATTTCCCTATTTTCTCCCTGAGTTGTACATTTTCCTTATTTCTTTTTCTCTTGTAAATAAACCTTTTATTAACCCTTTTGCGTGTGTCTGTAGTAGAGTATTCATAAGTCCCTTTAAAGCGCGCGGGTGAGGACCCACAGCCAGGAACCCGTTTAATATCAGGGTTGCTCTATAACAGCCCCACTCCCCATCTCAGCTTATTTTTTCATTGAAGATGAAAGAACTGACCTGAAAACACCTTGGTAGCTCAGTGGCCCACAAGGCGCAAGAGCTGGCTGCACTTGGCCTGTGGGGTAGACAGTGGACCCTCAGGCCCAGGTCACCAGCAGGCTGCTGGGCCTATGTGTGGGTGCCTGTGTGCACTGCCCTGGGTGGCTTTGGCAGTTCTGGTAGGGACACTGAGTGTTGGTGTGGCCTCGGGCAAGACCCTTTTCTCCCTCTCCTCAGTCTCTCTGGCTCCATTCCAGGGGTCTCTAACACTCCCTCCCCTGGAATCCCAGTGCCTTGCTATGACACCTACCTGAAGCCTCTGTTTCTTGGGAGAAAATGTATTTTTACTTGACATCTGGATCTAGAACAGAATCTTCCAGAAATAGATCCCTGTCGGTCCACCCTGCTGGAAGAACCCATCTGAGGGCCCGTCTGGCTGGGCGCCTACTTCCTGCCGGACCCTGTCCTGCCACAGAGCCTCCCTTTCCTTCAGATGGAGCTGAAGGTCAGGGCACATCTCTCAGGCTCAGCAAGGAGGGTGGCTGGCCCTGATTGAGGTGTCAGCTGGAGCGCGGCCATCCAGCAGGGATCTGGGTGTCGGTGCTGTCCAGCCAGTCCCTGTTGTTGGTAGCCGAACTGTCTGGCTGAGGTCTGTGGATGTAGATGGAGGTGTCTGGGTGCTGGGTGGCAAGGTGGGTGGGTGGGTTGAGTGAGTTACCGTGGAGTCTGAGATGGCAAGACATAAGAGCTGCAGCTGTGGGGCTGGTAGCTGGCGGCTGCGAGTTAACAAGGGAGGGCGCCTTTGGGGGTCTGATCCGGAAGGCCTGCGTGAACCCTGAGAGAGTCCTGGTGGGGAGAAAGGCACTAGTCCTGGGGTGCTCGTGCCCCTGGGCTGCCCTGGAATGCCACACATGTGCTGCTTGGGGGCCGACACTCACCTGTTGAAGCCCTTGATGTCCCTGATCCACCTGGCCCTACCCTGGAGGGGTCCAGCCCACGTCCTTGCACCAGCTCATCCCCTACCTTGTCAGTCACTGTTCCCCGCTCTCTGCTCCACCCCCTGAGGGAGAGCAGGGCTGAGACTCTGCCCAGGGCTCTCGCCCAGGGCTGAGGGGGTATGGATTGCCCGGAGGGGCGACAGACTGACAGGTCACGTGCTCACAGAGGCTGTGCCACAAGGTCACTGTCCCTCAGTGGTGCCCCTACCCCTCCAGGCCTGGTCTCCCGCTTTGGAATGATTGGGCTTGACATGTTCATTTGCTGCCTGTTAAAAGTCCATTTTTCCTGGGCCAGAGCAGGCGCCGGTGGGATGGGTTTGAAGGCCGAGGACCAGCTGCCGCAGCTGCTTAACATGCAGCATAAATATTAGTCTCTCCGAGAAAGAGGCTCAACTGCAATTGTCTTTGGCCGATGGATGTGACTGGGCTGTTTGCCCACATTCCTCCCTGGCCCTGCCTGTCTCTGCAGACCCTTCCAGAACACTGGAAGTCTGGGTGTTGGCTAACCTTGATCCAATTTATGATCCAACCCCCAAGACCCCCATGGAGACTAATTCCACCCCCCCACATCCCCTAGGCAGAGGTGGAAGGAAGCAGGAGAGAGAATGTGTGTATGTGTGTGTCTGCAGCATGCTGATGTCCAGTGGCTTGGAAGCCCTGGGTCTGTCACTTCTGGTATCAGCCTCGCTGGCTTCATGGGAATGTTGAGCCTCCCAGTTTTATAAACTCATGACTGACCTCGTCATGAGGATGGAGCTGAGGGGTGCCTAGTTCAGGGTGGGTCTGGCTGTCCAGCCCCCGGGCATGCCCTTAGGACGGCCATTTCAGGACAGCTGTGGGGTCAACAAGTGTAACCCCCTTACCCCACCTCCTGGTGTATATTGACTCTGTTCCAGCTCAGTGCTGGATGTAGGGGTCATAGGGACAGACAGGATTGCCAAGGTTGCTGTGGGCACAGACACATCACGAGCGAAATAATTCTGAACAATTTCACGTGCTGTGGATAAATCCTGTGATGGGGAGTGACAAGGAGGGATGGGGGACATTTACTGACCTGGAGGGTCGTTGCCTGAGAGGAAGTGACAGATTTGAGTTGAGACCTGAAACTCTGTGACCCTCAGGTTCCTAATCTGTGAAGCAGTGACCAGGCTCCTCTCCCAGCTCCCTGTTGTCACTCACGAGGGAGACTGTGTCAGCCAAGGGACTGACTCAGCCCTGGGGCCTGGGAGCGGGTCTCCTTGCAGCCTCTGACTGGTGCCACTGCGGACTGCGTGGCCTCTCACCACACCTCAGGTCAGAACTTCTACATGGAGGAAAATAAGTTGGGGATCTTGTTGAAAATACGGATTCCCAGGCCCCTGGGCCTCCATGGAGTGATTCAGCAGGGCCAGGGTGAGACCCTGGAATCTGCATTTTTATAGGACTGTCAGTGGTGCCTGACGCAGGGTTGGCACCTTTCACATCATGGGTTATACAGCCCTGAGGGAGACCCAGCACCTCTCCAGTCTCCACTGTATAAAGCAGTGTGGTGGCAGCTTGGGGAAGAACTCCCGTAGCCCCCGCCAGCCGGGAAAAGCTGCTGTGATACCCGAGGCCTGTCTGGTCTCAGTGCTGGGCAGGTTTGCCTGCTGGACCCTGTGAAATGCTGCTTTGAAAAAGCCAGCTGCTCAGAATCCCAAAGTGTTCTGAATTTATTAACACGCAGAGTGTCTTCTGAGAGCCTGATGGGGAATATTAAGTGTGGAGGCTGCCTTGGAAGGAAGCTCTGGGGAAGTGGATGTTGGGGCTGACAGGCTGAGGGGGTACCGGACAGCAGGCACCCCACCTGGCCAAGGGCAAGATTGGCCTCCCAGAGGCAGGACGGGGTGGGAGGTGGGTGGCTGTCGCCTGTCCTGGGTGCATTTGGGCCACTCAGAGAGGTCCAGAGTCTCGGCCCAGGGTCCCCCCACCCCACCCTCTTTCCGCTGCTTCCGGGTCTGAACTTTCTCAGAGACCCAGGTATCTAATCAGCATGTATCACACATGCTACTGTAATAGCAGCTGCTAATTACATATCCCCACTATTACTCCGCTGCCTGTTGTGGGAATTGAAGCAGGTGATTTGGGGCCAGGAGAATTACCCCCACCCTCATATGTTAATTTGTTTACAGGGCTGCCTTTTGTTTTTTGCAAAATTTGGTCCCATCTGACACTGGTTCTTCCACTCCCCCAGCCCCGCCCAGCCAAGATAAGCTCTCTGTAGCCTGGCCCTGGGGGAGTGACAAAAACTCAGCAAGCCTGAGGGAACAACCCTTGAGAGGCAGGGATTCTTGCCTGGGCTCTGCTGCTTTGTGTACCCTTTCCTCTGCCCACGGCCATCTGCTGTGTCCTGCACCCTCACCCCCAGTAGGACCTGTTACAGAGCCCTGGGTAGGGGCAGAGTTCCCTTCTTCCCCAGGAGCCCGGTCAGTTATGTAGTCTGGATACCCCTAAACTCTACATGCCCGCCTTCCACCTCCACCTCTTCCACAGCCTCTGGGACTCAGTTTCTCCATTTGCATTGCAGAGACCTCAGCATCCCCCACCTCAAAGGGCCCCGGTGAGGTGCAGTCTTTAGCATCACCAGGATGATGAGAACAAGTAGCAGCTGCTGGGCACTGCCTGAATCCCAGGGACCCTAGGGAGTGGCGTCCTTCCAGGCAAGGCCAGGAGCAAAAGCCACTCCTACCCGAGGCTCTCCCCCTGGCCAGCACATCGAGGGCCTTCACAAACAAGAGTCCTTGTTTCATGATTGTTTACTGTGCTAAGAGTATTAAATAGTGTTGTGTTTGAAGCCACTTGTTTGAAGCCAGTGGACTGAGAAGAGCTTCATTAGTTTAAAAATCCTTAGTAAAAGAAAAAGATAAATATGCCCATGTGAAGGGTGAGTTAGTAAGGAAAAATGACCAGTTTTGGCATCTTTCCCCACCCCCGTGTTCAGGGAAGAGCAGCAGGGAGGCAGGGGGCTGGTCTGGCTGGGTAGCGGCTTGCGCGGCTGCCTAGAGCCTGGGAGGACGCCTGCACCTAAGGGTGCCTGACTCAGCCCAGTCAGGACAAAGGGGCCACCCCCCACCTCAAGATATTGAGGCAGAATTTCCCATAGCCTTGTGGAGCAGAGGCTAGACTTGGATTTAAAGAGCTGCTAAAGAAAGTCGTGGGGCTTTTCTGGCACTGCAGTGGGTAGCCTGACATTCAGGCCTATTCCTTCTACAGGACACAGTAGAGACCACAAAATATGGCCAGTGAGTCATGGTGGCCCCTGATGGAGAAACCCAGGGCCTATATTTGGGAAAGGTGGCCTGTCGGGGCCACGGGGCTCAGGGTCTCATCCCCAGAGCAGGACTCTCAGCCTGCCAGGGCCCGGGCAGTGGGAGAGAGGCCAGCCCCTCTGCTTTGGAGGGCAGGGCTGGAGTGTGCTGGGGCATTGCCAAAAACGCAGAGTCTTGGGCTCTGCCTGAGCTGTGGATACAGGCGGTCTGGGGACCTGGACCTCTGCATTGTCAGCAAGCTGCCCTGGAGATTCTGAAGCTCACTCAGGCCTGAGGGTGAGGGCTGGAGTTTGGGCAGAGGCAGAGCCACATCGCCCCAGTAAATGTGGAGATCCTCAGCTTTCCCCACCACCCCACCTTGAGGTTACACTACCAGCTCCATTCCCCTGTTCTCTGAGCCTCCTGTGGGCCGCTGGTGGCTGGTGGGCATCCCTCCCAGGGTGGGGCTGTTCTCCCTGGAGACCCCGGCACCAGGGGGTGCAGGCGAGGCGTTTGCTTGATAAAGCTTTTCTTTTTGAGTCATTTTCATTCTCCTAATGCTCAAATATGATCCACTGCTGTGCCACTCTGTTTGCAGATTATTTTTCTCTCTGATGAGCAGTGTCAAAGACACCAAATGAATAAGTGGAGAGGAATAAAAAAGTCAATTTACTGGAATTAAGAAGTGAAGATTTCAAACCTGGGGCTGTGGCTCAGACAGCCCACCCCACTATCCAGAGGGGTGGCGGCTCTCTTGGTCTTATTGCTGGAGAAGGGGGTGGGAAGCAGGACTGAGCAAACACAGCACGGTCCCCACTGCCCTGTCCTCTCCGCCCTCTCTCAGCTCCTCTAGTGTAGCTCCGTTCTTGTATGTGACACCTGCCCCTCCTTGGCCCCTTGCTCCGTGCCCTGCCATCCCCCCCCCACCCCCGTGCTCTGCGCTTGCTCTCATGAACTGGCATTCAGCATCCCTTTGTGTGCTCTTGGCTTCCTTAAGACATGATTTGTTAAGCATGTGAATGATCATCCTCACGCTTTTGTTTTTACTGAGGTGTAATCGACATATACAGCCTGTGTTGCTTAGTGACGTTTGCCCACGATGGACCGCATGCTTGACGTGGTCCTTAGGTTAGCATGTAGCCCAGCGTGCGGTGGGCTGTACACCTGGCTTTGTATAATTATGCTCTGGGGTGTTCGCACACAATCACTGAAGGCTGCATCCTCAGGACATGACCCCAGTGTTCAGCTTGCACGTCTTTGCATGTCTCTGTGACAGCTCTTGTTTGGAAGAGACCTACCTGCACACCTCCTCTGCCCTCAGCACCTCCTCCTCCACTGCACACACACACACAGTGCCCCTGCTTCTCCAGTTCCCATCAGATCCCTTCTGTCTCCCACCCCCACCCCCAGTCCCTCTCATGGCCCTCGGCTTCCCCTTTGCTGTGTCCCCACTGCCGTTTGCCTGGAATCCTGAGCTCCTTTCCTGGCCTTCTTTGCTCATTTCCACCTGTGCTTTTCCCTTCCTATTCACCTCCATGGGTTGTACATGGCACCTGGCACATAGTAGGTGACTGATGCACAGTAGGTATCCAACTGCTTTTAGCTGCAGAGGCCATGGTATAGAACAAGTAGCTTTTAAGACCTTAGGAGGAGGGACCTAACATTTGCCTACAGGACAGGCCTACAGGCCTCATGACTTCTGGTAATAAGAGCAGTCTCCCTTCTCAATGGTGTCCATGCCAAGCCTCTGTCCCTAGGAAAAGGGCTCTCTCTGAGTCACCACTGGGGCCCACCCTGCCATTGATGTAGAGGAGGGCAAAGGACCATGGGCACCCCCAGGAGGGGTAGTGCATTATATGAAAGTGGGCTTTTGAGTCTCACATTCTTGTACGCATATCTTAAGTATGCTGTGTGACCTCAGACAAATTCCTTAACCCCTCTGACCTTAATTTCCTGGTTTGGAAAAATGATGCTAATGGGACCTTTTAGAAGCTTGATAAATGGTGCCTGGTACCCATGATCATTATCACCATTAGCAACCCTGATTTTTAATTCTTTTTTTAAGTAGTTATTTTTCCCTCCAGCTACTGGTGCCTGTGCTGGCCTCACCTGAGGGTGTGAGCTATCTGGAAGAGCTATCTTGTAATTAGTTGGCAGATGCAGGAAGCAGCAGACCCCATGACGGTAATTTAGTGTCGTTTGCAGGAAGGAGGCCCTTCCACAGGCTTGATGGGGACAAGCCAGGCCCCTGGGCATCTGACCTTGGCCCTCATGTCTCTGCGGAGGGGTAACCCCATTAGCATCCGCAGAAGGTGGGTGCTCTTACCAGGCTTTGTCACAGGTCATGGGCTCAGGGAAGCCATGATTTCCAGAGACAGTGTGGAGAGAAAGCTGTTCCACCCACCCGATGTATGACCTGTGAACATGCCTCAGTTTCCCCACACAGCACTCCATCTGCTTGCTGAGTCTATGTCCCCTGAACATAGTCTAGTCCCTTCTCAGGGACAGGCTGCTTGTGGCCAGGCAGAGATGCCCCACAACAGGTCACTGCACATCACCTGTCTTCTGGCAACTTCCAGCTGCTTAGAAATCACAACTCATTCATAAGTAACCATACCAAGATCTGTGTCAGTGCTGTGGTGTGCTCAGGCCTCTGGCACTGGTTTCCCCCAAGGAATCAGGCCTTGTCTCTTTCTCCTGGAGCCTTGAGGGGACTGGTAGCACAGCCACGTCTGAGCACACCCCACCCTTGGGGTCATCCTCACCTGGACCTCACCACTACCTCCCTGATTCACTGCAGACCCTGAGCAGGCTGTTCTTAAATGTGTTGTGTGCTCGTCCAAGGCTCAGGTGCCAGCCTATTCCACACACACTAACAGTTTCACTTCACAGCCCCAGGCACCAAGCGGCCAGTGACTTTTCCTCCCACTTTACAGACACAGAGCTGAAGACTTAGAGATTAATCTGGGTGGCAAACCTGGCCAGAGTTGGAGCTGGGATTTCAACACAGATGGTCTGACTACACAGTCTTTTTTTTCTTTTTTTTTTTATTAAGGTATAATTAAAATACAACACAACTCAATATCCAGGGTGTTCATCTCAGTCAGTGTCAACAGACGTTAGCACCTTGCAGCCAGCACTGTAAGCATGGGACAGAACCCGCCGTCCCCTTCACGCTGCTTGTCCCTCAGTTCCTGGTTGGTGTGGAGAGGCCCTCTTCCTGGCACTACCACCATGAGCACTCTTTGCTCTTCATAGAAATGGAATATGCAGCATTATGCCTTTGTATATCCCACACCTGCTTTTACCTTGTCTCTGTCTTTTGGAGGCTGATCCACATTACTGAATGAATCATAGTTCATACTTCTGTTTTTTTGCACAGCTACACCATGGCTGTATCTCCCCACACTGAAGAATGGCTATTTGGGTCACTTCCAGGGTGGGGCTTTGATGCACGAAGCTGCTCTAGACACTTACAAGGTATGGTGTGGACATATGTCCTTGTTTTTCCTGAGCAGCTACTTGGGGTAGAATTTCTGGCTCATGGGGAGGTGCCTTTTTAGCTTTATCATAGCCAGGACTTTCCTGAGGTGGTTGTGCCATTTTCCATTCTCACTCAAAAGGTAAGAATTCTAGTTGCTCCACATCCGTGGCAACTGTTGGGAGTTTAGTTTAATTTTAGCTACTCTAGTGGATGAGTACTGAAATCTCATTTTAGTTTTCATTTGCATTTATGTGACAACTGATGATTCCACCCTTATTTCCATGTACATCTTGGCCAGTTGTATTTATTTTTGTGATATGTGTCTGTTCCAGTCTTTAGCCCACTGAAAACATGGAGTTGGTTGTTTTTTTATTGTGGATGTGTAAGAGTCTTTATATAATCTGGATATGAACAATTTTTACCCCCCGTGTGTAGCTGGTTTATTCATTTTCTTAATGGTGCCACTGATGAGCAGAACTTGAGTACAGCCTCTTCATTTTGATCACAGATGATTCTTGACAGTATGAAATGAGAGACTGTCATATGCAAGAACACAGCAGGTGCTCAGAAGGGGGTTATTTCCTATAACCTTCCTCCTTCCTTCCAAAGTCTCCCCAGATCATTTTTCTAACTGGAACGGATCTCCCTTCCCCTCACCTCCCCTTCCCATCCATCTTCTCTCCCTTCCTCCCACTCATCCATCCATCCACATCTTACTCATACTTGAAAGCCCAGTTTCACATGGGCCACTGGCATCCAGCTCCTTCAAAGGCCCAGCCCATGGAAACAACTCAAAAGCTGGATCAAGCAGTAGGTGATTCTCTCACATAAATAAGATTCTCGGAGGATGCTAGAATTTGACAATGTGTTGCTGCTCAGTCCATTCTGCTGATGGAGAAACTGAGGGCGAGAGGAGACTCTAATGCTCACCTGTGGCCCCTGGTGCAGCCAGGATGGAGATGGCTCTGCAGGTTCTCAGACCACTCTCCACCCGCCTCAGCACATTGGCTCACCTGGCCCTGCCCACTTCTCTATACTCACTCGCTCAACACGAATGCCAGCATCAACCACTCTCTGGGCCTGATTAGGCTTCCAGAATCACGGTGCTTAAAGACAGGGGCGGTTTCAGAGAAATGTGACACTTGGTGATTTTGTGGCTTTTTGAACACAGTGTTAGCAGTGGCATTTGCAGGCCTGGGGCCCAGGATGGACAGACAGCATGGGATCAAATCAAGCACAGGGGACAGCGGTGCTGTCAAGGGACACGGTAAACAGGAGGTGCAAGAGGCTATTGCCCGAGTGCAAAGCTGCTGTGCCACAAGTGCTGAGAAGCCGCCAGGCAGGAGGAATTGTAGAGGTTTTGCGGGGTCCAGCAGACATGGGTTTACCTCCCACCTCTGGATTATTGCCCTTTGAATAAAGCCTTTAATCTCTAAGTCACGGTCTCCTCACCTGAGAAACAGGGATAATAACTGCCTCTGTCTTATAGTTATTTGGGGATTAGATGCCAAAATGTGTGCAAAAAAGCACCTGGCACACACTTATGCTGCATACGTGCTGGATTCTGGGCGGCTGGGCCCGGCACTACGTCTGCCCTGCTGCGCCTGCATGTGAGTCTGCCCACTGTGGGCTGTGAGCATCCGGCAAATGCAAGGCACAGGCATAGGGGCCGTTTGCCAGGAATGTCCATCACTGGGACCTGGCCCCTTCCCTCAATCCACACAGCCACGGCAACCCCAGTAGGAATTATTTGGGTGTCTTTTGGCTGCTCTAGTGAAATCAACATCAGCCTCTCACAGATTTTGAGGGTTGTACCCACTAGGCAGTGGAGAAGCTGAGATTCCAAAGGCAGTTTCTCCCCAGGGAGGTGTTTCATGGCACCACTGCCAGGAGGTGGTCCCCCCTCAGACACCTGGATACCACCTGCATGAGTCACCTGGACTCTACTTGCTGGGCTACCCTCAAGAGCCCCTGACCAGAGAGTGGAGCAGGTCTAGCTGGGATGACTGTGCAGGCCCTGACTCTGGGGCTGTACTTCCCTCCCTGTCTATGGGGCCGTGGGAGTCTCATGCCCATGAATAGCATAGAGATTGCCCAAACACTGTTATTACTGAAAACCAGAAAACTTCTTCCCTTACCTCCAAAAGGGCAAAAAACTCTTAAGTGCTTTAATAAGCACTGGTTGGTTCAACAATGGCTATTAAAAGCTATCCATTATTTAGATATGGGAAACTGGGGAGAAAAGCTTTTAGGGGCACTTATCAAACCTGCATCATGTCAATAGGAGTGTTATTAATTTCTAGCTCAAAACGTAGGGTATAAAAGTCCCTTGAAGGAAAAGTACTTTCACATCCATGCAGATGCTGAGCTAATGAAATTTCCGTGGGCATCCAGGGCACTGTCTCCAGCATGGCCCAATACAGGATGTCTCAGGCTGAGGCGGGTTCAGGAGCAAGATCCCGGTGGTCCCACCTGCCTGAACTTGACACCCTATTCCCTCAAGTCCTCAGAGCTGCCTCCAGCGGGCGCCGCTGCCCCAGATGGCCACTAGGAGGAGCTGAGGACTGTTACCCCAGCTAAGGACTGTTATCCCACATGCAGAAGCTCCTGAAAGTGTTCTGGGCAGGTGGGATGTCCCTACATTGCCACCAGGCCTGGGATGGGAACATAAGGCTGCTGACTGGCCTGTCAAATGTGGGCAGTGTTTGAGGACGCCCCCATCTCTGAACTATGTCAGGTCCCTCCTCACCTATCTACCTTGCCCTGAAATAAACACATTTTGGATGGGGTTTGGGAGAACACATCCAACTCCAAAATGGCCTCTTCTTCTGGGAAACTCTACAGGAGGCCTTGTGACAGCCTCAGGTCCCTGGAGTTTGTTTCCCCAACTCCAAGTTGTTCCCTTGCTTCCCCTTCTTCTTTCTCTTCCAGCTTTAAAGGCTACCCCTCACCCCTGGTCACACCTCTGATTTTGTGGGACTCTGTGGTTGGTACTAAGGACCTGGCATCGGGGGAGCTGGAGGTAGCGAGGTAGAGAGACAAGGCCATTAGACATTTCTAGGTGCCATTGCGAAACAGTGGGGTACTGGATGGGGAACATGGTTGGTGACTGAGTTTCTTGAACTCCATTTGTGTTACTTAACCTGGATGGGTCTCTACTTCTTCATCTGTAAAATGGGGCTAGGTGTCCCTGAGTTACCCAGCCCCCTGTGTTGAGAATCATCTATATTACTGGGAGAGAGAGGCCTCCACACCCCAACTCCCAGCTTCGGCAGTGATCCCGTCTGTCTTCCCAAGCCTCCTTCTAGATCCATTAGGGCTGAGTGGGGATAACTCATTATTACCCATCATTAAGCTGAGACCCAGAGCAAGGATGCTGGGTCAACATGCTGATCCATCTCTACCCCACTTGAAGCTTTGCAGTGAACCAGTCCTGTGGTGGGGGTAAGATGTTGAGGTAAAGGAGGTGAGAAATATTCCTCCTTTCCTGTGTGAGCCCCGGGTTAACGGTGGTGCCATCAGGTGTGTGGGGGCTCTGCCTGATCACGGCCATGGGCTCGGACCTTGGCGGATCCCTGCAGGGATGACCTGACCTTGAGAAGTTGCCACGGGGGCCTGGGTGGACACACTTGTGAGAGGCCTCAGAGCCAGGTGGGCGTCGAAGCCCTGGGAACGGGTGGTTTCCAGGTAAGGATGACGTTTCCCGTAAGGCAGGCCAGATGTCCCCTCAGGGTTTGGGGGGATCACAGGAGGTGTCATCAGGGGCCCAGTCACAGTGTTTGTAGGGGTGAGGCAGACCCTTTGGGCTGGCCTCAGGCCTGTCTTGGGGAAGGAGGCAGCTTGGAGCCAGTGCTGATGGAGAGCGGGCGGGACGAGGCAGGTGCTTTCCACAGCCCTGTATCCAGTCCAGTGGCAGTTTATACCCCCTGGTTCGTTGCTGATTGCTTTGATAAGTGATGCTGTTTTTCCATATACCGCACTGACTCACTGTTTTCTTTAATCACCTTAATTTCAGTTAAAAACACAGGAAGTCAGTTTAAGAGAAGTAGTCACTGGTAGTGTGGGTGGTGCGGAGACTCCGGGAGCAGGGGGATGCCAGTGAGAAGCCACAGGCGGGGAGCCTGGCCCTGGCTCTCCCAAGGGCATGGCTTGGACCCTGCTCTGGGAGTTTCCCTGTCTATGAAACAGACCAGTCACACCATCGCAGGAGGCTTCCTAGAAGGAGCAAAGGCGGCAACACATGAAAAGGCCTTAGCTCAGGCCTGGCACACATTAAGTAGGTGCTCAGTAATTGTGCTTTGTTAGATGTTTGGCTTGCATCTGGAAATCAGGGGCTCTGTTTTATGCTTTGGGTTCAGGTGGCTTCCTGCCTCTGCCTCTCCAGTCTCCTTCTTTCAGAATTTAATTCAGAATCAAGTGTTCATGGTAAGATCCTGGCAGTGTTAACCTTGGAGGTTCGCAGCCTGGAAGACCCCAATTTCTCCTGAAGTTCAGTATTAACATACCAGTGAGAACAGTCTCAGCTGCCTCAGGGAGCCAGGGGGCTTCAGCTGATGAGAATGACAATCATTCTCTGACTTACAGACATGAGGGGGGGCACCTGAAAAATACAAACAAGTTTCCAAGTCTTCCCCTTCCTCCCCTTCTTTTTTTTAATTATGCAATTTAAAAAAATTATATTAATAGAAATATGAATTTTTTACAAAATTAAATTTAAAATTAATTTTTTACATCATTGTTCATTTTTAAATAATATCTGCTTCCCCCATCCCCTCAAGGGTAGTCCCCATAGAGTTTCCTTCCCCAAGGCACCCGTGCACCATCACCACAGTCCCCTGTGCTCCTCCCTCCCTCTCTCTGATCCCTCTCCCTCCTCCTCCCCTTCAGGATGTCTCTGATTTATGATTGTCCGTTTTTGCTTTGTTGTGTTTTGTACTCTTATTATTTTTTATACTGATGTCTTACTTGGTTCCCCTATATTCCTGCTATAAGTGAAACCATCTGATATTTTTCTTTTTCCTTCTGGCTTATTTCACTGAGCATAATTCCTTTGAGTTCTATCCACGTTGCTGCAAAATGGCATGAGTTTATCTTTTTTGATTGCTGAGTAATATTCCATTGGGACTCACACGACTCAACAAAAACAAAATAAACAATCCAGTCAAGAAATGGGCAGAAGAACTTAAAAGACATTTCTCCAAAGAGGAATGCAAATGGCCAACAGACATATGAAAAAATGTTCAACATCCCTTATCATCACGGAAATGCAAATCAAAACCACATTGAGATGCCACCTTACACCAGTAAGAATGGCACATATCGGGGCCTCCCCGGTGGTGCAGCAGGTTGAGTGCCATGCTCTGAAGCTTTCCACAGCCTCTGCAGCATGGGTTCGATCCCAGCCGGCCAGTGAGGGTCCCACATGGCACAGCAGATGGCTCCTGTCGCGCCAGCTGCTCCCTCATCAGAGTCTTCGGTCCATCTGCCTGTTCTGCTCCCTGCTCTGTCTCTGGTGAATTCTCTCACCCTCTTGCACCTCTGACTGTACCCCAGTTCTTGAACAAATAAATAAATCTTTCAAAAAAAAAAGAAAAAGTTAAAAAAAAACAACAGAATGGCACATATCAAAAAAACAAGCAACAATAAATGTTGGCGAGGATGTGGTGAAAAAGGAACTCTCCTGCATTGGTTGTGGGAGCGCAAACGTCTCCAACCACTGTGGAAAGTTGTGTGGAGGTTCCTCAGTCTACTAAAAATGGAGCTACCACACGACCCAGCAATTCCACTCATAGGGATCTACCCAAAGGACACAGATACATTAATTCAAAAGAACACCTGTACCCCTATGTTTATTGTAGCTCTATTTATAATAGGTAAACCTGGAAACAACCCAAATACCCAAAAACATGACTGGATCAGGAAGATGTGGTGTGTACACAGTGGAATATTACCCCTTCTCTTCCCCTTCCTTTCCTCCTTCCTTCCCACCCCCATTTTCCTTCTCCCCCCTTCTCTCTCCTTCCTTCCTTCCACAGGTATTTATTGAGGACACACTGGCTACTAGTACATATACGTTTTCATTTTTTCACAGAAGAACTGGGGTACAGGCCAGAGATGCAGGGACTGAAAGGATTCACCAGAGAACAGTGGGGAGCAGAACAGGCGGATCCACTGAAATACACTGCTGAGGGGAGCAGCGGGCGAGACAGGAGAGGCCTGCTGCGCCATGTGGATCAGCTCCCTGGCCGGGGATCAAACTCAGGCTGTAGGGGTGATAGCACTGAGACATAATCTCTAGGCCACTAGGGGGTCCCCAATTTTGGTTTTTTAAACACAAACAAAAGGCAAAAATCCCAGGGCCTGTGTCACTTGGGTCAATCTGAGAGTTCTTCTCTTGTTACCTGCTTCCAGTATTTACGCAGCTTTCAGGTCACGCGTGCTTGGAGTCCTCTCTCTGTGGGAATTAATCTCATTGTCTGTTTGCTTGGTTTTCAATGTTCAGGCAGGACAGCTGGTCCCCCTTGCCTCAGACAGCTGTCAGTTTGTCTGTCTGTCCACCGAGCCATGATGGCTCCTTGCCGTCCTCCCTGCCCCAGCCTTGGAGCCTGCTGTCCCTCTTTCAGGAGCACTCTCGTCCCCTTGGCTCTCTGAAGTGCCCTTCTGGCTCTGTGAGCTCCTCCTGGGGCTTTCATGCTCCAAGGGCTCCCACACCCACAGCCCAGGCCACGTTCTGGGCCCAGTGGCCCTCTGTCAGCTGTGTTCCCCCACAGTTTCATTCCTGGAGCCCTGTTGCGGGCAGCCTCCTGGGAGCCAGGCCTTGGTCTTAGACCTAGTGTGTCCACAGCACTCATCATGTGTCCAGCCTGGACTGTGTCCAAGAGCACAAATGTGGCCTTGAGGCAGGCACTGCAGTGACCCCACTTCAGAGGTAGGAGGTCAAGAGGTGAGCTCAAGGCCACTGAGCAGGAGGCAGGAGAGCCAGGGTCTAATACAGGTGATCTGGCTTACAGACCCCGCTCTGAATGCTCCTCCACCACCCACCCTGCCCCACCCACCCCACCCCACCTCCATTCCACCAACCCCCCTCCACTGTACCTTACTCACCCCAACTGCCTGACTCCCACTCCATCCCACCCCAACCCACACCACCCCAACTCATTCCATCCCATTCCACACACCCCACCCTGTATGCACGGTGCAAGCCGGAGGAGCCAGGAGGTGGTTCCTAGGAGCCCAGGAAGCCCAGATGCTGGGTTAGGGGTTCAGCAAGGGACCTTCTGTGGTGGGTAGTAAGCAGGTTCAGCTGCATGTACCTGGAGGCTGTGCTGCCTGCTGTGGGGAGTTGGGGTCTCCCTGCACAGCCCCCTGATTACTTCAGTGCTCACTTCTGTCACTGGAGTGCTGCCCCTTCTATGCCTTAATGCAAGGCTTTTATTTGTTTTTTGCTGTATTCCCCAAAGGATTTGACCTACAATAAACAATTCAATAAAGCCATAATGAAATGCAAATAAGAACAAGGGAAGACACTGTTCATATCACGACATTAGGGCTCCCGCGTTGCATGGTCCCTCCGGGACCTGAGGGTCTCACATCCCTAAGCCTCATGTGCACAGGGTACTTGGTCACCAGATCTGAGCACAAACACCCTGTACTGTGGGACCCCCCGGCTTGAGCAGGGAAGACCCAGGTTCTCTCCAGGCTCACAGGGGCCAGCGCTGCCATCACACTCTTGAATCCTCTCATCTCCCATTCTTGATCAGCCTCCTTGTGCTCGTGAAGGGGCCCTGCCTGCTGGCTGTCACCAGGGGCTTTCCAGGCAGGCTGAGAATTTTTTTTTAGAATTTTTTTTTACTTCATTGTTCATTTTTAAACAATATTTGTTTCCCCACCCCCTCAGGTGTAGTCCCCATAGAGTTTCCTTCACCAATGCACCCGTGCACCATCACCCAGTGCTCCCCCCACCTGCCTCCCTCCCTCTGATCCCTCTCCCTCCTCCTCCCTACATTAAGTCTCTGGTTTATAATTGTCTGTTTTTGCTTTGTTGTGTTTTGTACTGTTAATATTTTTTAGGATTAGAGAATGTTACAGAAAGGAGCAAGGTCTCAACTCTTGCAGGTAGACAGGGTCCCATGTGAGAAGTAGCTTATGCCAAGAGACTCCCTAATCTGGTGTCCCAAAGGGGGTCTCCCACCCATCTGTTGCTCCCATTCTCATTCCTTGCCTCAAGGATCTGTGAGCCCCAGTCCTGAGAAACTAGGGGACGGCTTAGAAAGGAAGCCTTTTGTGGGTGTTGCTTGCGGGGAGGCTGTGGGGCTCAGACCTGGGAAGGGAGCTATGGGACTGCACGCCCAGGACCTCAGCCTGAGGGACGCCTTTCCTCTTCCCACCAGAATCAGTCTCACTCAGGGTTTGGCGCCCTCCCCGAGAGGCCACGTGGCCAGCATGCATCATCATGCAGGAGAGGCGGAGCCTGTGAGACAGGAGGTGTTGTCTGAAATCGCAGGGGCAACTTTGGGCACTGGGTGGGAAAATGATAAGCAAAGGGCCACATTTGGATCCCAAGTTTGGCTTGCCCTTGACCCTCCCTGTGGCCCTCTGAGCAGCCAGAGCAGGACTCACACCTGCCGGGCACAGGTATCTGAGGGAGGCAGAGATGGTGTGGTGTTTGCAGTCAGCCTTGCTGATGGTCTTCCCAGCTTTGCTCGCTGGACAGAGTTGTTTCCTGCTCCATGCTGTTGGTGATGCCTCTGGCTTCCAGGCTGCAAGGAGTGCATAGAATAGGTCCTTGGAGAGCCTGCATGGACGAGGGCCCTGCTCTTCAGGAGCTGACTCCAACACTCAGCTAGATACACAGGTAGACTCGGATGGGTCGTCAGGGGACCATAGTAGGGCACCAAGGGATGCTTTGGACCAGGGTAACCTCTGAGAGGAAGCTCCTGGCCAGCTGTGGGGTGGGAGTGAAGGACAGGTAGGGGTCAGCCAGGAGGAGCGGCCAGGGGAGAGGGTATCCCAGGTGCAGCAAAGGCCCAGAGGAGTGGGAGAACATGGTGTTTGGGGGGGATTCAAGGATTTCGGTGACATCAAGAATGACATGTGTTGTATCGGGGTTATAAGAGGGGGCTGGATCTGCAGGGTCTCAGCTACAAGCCCAGGGACTCCAGCCTTGACCTGTGGCCTTTAAACTTCCCTCAGCCCCCACAAATGAGCTCTCTCCAATCTGGGGTCCAATTGATGGGTTGTGATCCAGAGGTGTTTTCTTTTTTTTTTTTACGGAGAGCAAACATCCATCCACGTTCTTTTTTTTTTTTTTTAAATAGAGGCATGTTTTTATTTATTTATTTTATTTGTTTGTTTGTTTTGTTTATACATGCACTGGGTACAGTCAGAAGCGCGGGAGGGTGAGAGAATTCACCAGAGCCAGAGCAGGGAGCAGAGCAGGCAGAAGGACCGAAGTACACTGCTGAGGGGAGCAGCGGGCGGCAGGAGAGGTCTGCGCGCCATGTGGGACCCTCCTCCGGTGGCTGGGGAGCAGCTGGGGATTGAACCGGCGCCGCCGAGGCCGCGGGCAGCTTCGCAACCCAGCGCTCAACCGCTGCGCCACCGGGGAGGCCCCCGATCCAGAGGTGTTTTCAATGTGAGGCTCCAATATCTGGTGGGGCTGCTCGTTGCCCTCATCTACAGCAGAATCCCATCACACTTGTGCTCAAGACCCTTACATACTTCCTTGCTGCCCCACCCCCCGCCACCACATGAAATCCACACCTTTTGCCTGGTCTTCATGTC
Organism: Talpa occidentalis; assembly: GCF_014898055.3. NCBI lineage: Eukaryota > Metazoa > Chordata > Mammalia > Eulipotyphla > Talpidae > Talpa > Talpa occidentalis. The sequence continues at coordinate 29,684,050 of NW_023601754.1, forward strand.
CTTGTGTGATCCCGTCACAAACCACCCCCAGCCACACCTCTCTCCACTCCTCTTTCAAACCTTTCTTCCCTCTCACCTCACTAGTACTCTTCTGCCCACTGCCCTTCTGATTCACTCATGCTCATCCTTGGGGCTCAGCTCAGACTTTGCCTCCTTCAGGAAGACTTACCCGATGCTCTTTGGGTCCCATGCCCCCAAGCTTTGAGATCTCAGTATATTTCACACTTGGCTATTTGTCTGGCTCCCTCACCAGGGTACTAGCAACTTGGGGGCTGGGGCAGGTCTGTCCTATTCCCTCTGGACCCTAATGCAGTATCTGGCACTTGGAGGTGCTCATTAATCATTTCTGCATGAGTGAATGAGTGAATCAATTCAGGGCTTTGATTTCCTCCTGGCAATCTGTTCACTTCCCTGACCCCAGCTGATATCCTACACCCCTAATCACTCCAGTGATTTGGGAACTACAACTTCACTGCTTTGATTCACCATGTGTTTTTATTCTGCTTTTCAATTCTGCTTTCTGGTGCACAGAACCACTGCACTCTTGTCTCCCGTCAGCCCAACCACTCTGTTCCAGTGCTTGAGGCCCTCTGATTCTTCAACAAGACTTTTAATCTTCTGGACACAGCTATTTCAGAAACATGTTTCAAAGCTTCTTGAAAATTAGATGCTGTGGCTTTGATGTCTCTGTTAACGCCTCTGCGGGAGATGGGCTGCTCACCAAGGTGGCCTGGGGCATGAGGATGGGGTGGCAGCGCCTGATGGGACCTTTGTTGCTGTGGAGGGCTATGGGCTGGTCATCCAGGATTGGAGGTGACAAGCAGACACCTCCTTCCTAGCTCCATCCTCTCCCTCTGTGTCGGGGAGGGGGGGTATGTCCTCACATCTAGCGTGGATGCTGGAATTTTCACACAGACCCCATGTCCAGCACCTTTGTGCCCATTCCCAGGACACAACTTCCACTGGAAATTGCCCTTGGCCATGGGGCAAGGCCCCGCTCCCCAAACTGTATCTCATTCCTATGGCTAATGACTGGCTGATGGCGAGAAGGTGCAGTTATGAAGTCCTGGTCCCTCTGGCCTCAATTCAGGACAACAGACAGGGACCATCCTGGCTCCTCAGCTCCCCTGGGATCTACTAAGGTCTTGGCCACCATCCACTGCACTGCGGTCATCTTCTCCCTATGCCCAAGCCCAGCTTCTCATTCCCTTCATGTGTGTGTCTCGGGATCACCCGGCTAGTCGTGTCCTTCAGGACACTTTCTATCCCAGTGTTTCCAGGGGATAGAAAGACCTCATCTGGGGGATAGCAGCAGCCTCCTGGCTGCCAGCTGAGGAGCAGTGTGTAGGGGTGGGTGTCAAGACAGCCCAGGAGGGACATCTCCTGTGTGGACGCCTGGAGCATCGTGGCCAGAGCCCTGTCCCTGTCTCCTCTCCTGGGTCGGGCTCTTACCAAGCCCTGGGTGGGGCTGAGGCCACGTCTTCCACCAGGCAGACCCCACAGATCCTGGATAATCCACGATAATGCTCCCCCTCTTAAGATCATGATCAGAAATTCAATTCCTTTTGCAAGAAATATATTTTCCAGGTGGGATAATATATTCACAAGTAATAGAGATTAGGATCCAGGGGTTGGGGGGGCACATTATTCTGCCTACTGAGTCAGCCCTGTGTTGACTGGTTATCAGCTCACCCCTGAATGGCTGCTTCCCTTTCTCTTGTCACTTTTCCTCTTCTCCGCTGGTGGTCCTTGCACCTCCCAAGTAAAAGACTTGTACCTGAAGCCTGTCTTAGGATAATCTCACATGTGTTGGGGGAGAATGCAAGTAATATACTCAGCATGGTTTTCAAACTAAAGAAATTTCTGGGTTTACAGAATACAGTAAACCCAGCTACAAGGACTCAAGACCAAAAGCCATAATCCAATTCTGGGTATTTATCTTAAGACTATGAAAACACTATTTGGAAAAGATATATATATATATATCCCTACATTCAATGCAGACAAGGTGTGAAACAACTCAATTGCCCCTCAGATGAGTGGACTAAGAAGATGTGACATGTAGACACAATGGAATACTCCTCAGCTATCAAAAAGATGAAAGCTTGCCATCTGCAACAACATGGGTGGAACTTGAGAGGATTATGCTACAGGAATGAAGTCAGTAAGAGAAAGACAGTGAAAGATAAAAAACAAGGCAAAGGAACAAACAAAAGAAAACAAACTCTTAGATCCTGACTACAGAATGGTTGCTGGGTATGTGTGGGCACATGGGAGTAGGGGGGACAGTAGAGGGAGTCAATTGATGGCAGAGAATAACTCAGCCTTTGCTGGTGGGTCTGGTGTGGTTTATGCTTTTGTTGAGTAGGAAGCTATATGTCTGAAAAGTATTCGGTGTTGTAAACCCAGTTATCTCGGGGTGGGGAAGGGAAGACTGAAAGCAATGCATTATAATTGGACCTGATCCCTGTTCTGCAGCCCCCCATTTTGTAGAGGGAAGCTCCCAGGTGAAGGCAAAGACTCACCCTCTCCACCTCCCACCTCCCTATCCCCAGTACTCCTGTTCCTGACAGGTAAGGGGTATCGCTGTGGTAATGAATGACTCATTCTCTTCGCTTAGCAAATTTCAATTTTAAGTAATTGCTTGAATCAAAGTTATTTATTGGATCCTTCATACACTTCAGATTTGAAGCTGGTTTTGATTAGTCTCCATCACTATTAATATTGAAGATACATTTTCCATTTGGTGATGATTTTCCTTAATAATGACATGGCTGCTATTGAACACCGTTTCAGTCATCATTGAACTTGGAGCACATGGTGGGCCTCTTGCTCAGGTTTCTCGTTTTCTGTCTTCAATACAGCTTTCTGTGCTCTGACTGGGTACCCAGTGGGTGCTCAGTAGCCTATTGCATAATTCCTTCTGACCATTAGAAATAAAATTTAGAATATAGAGAGAAGCATCATCAAAAATAACAACCCTCCTGTTTTCACTGTTAAACATTTATCATATTTACTCCAAATTGCACAGGTATTATGTGACTACAGTACTTCATTGCCATGAAAGAAATGGGAATACAACATGCAAATCTCAGGTCTGGTCCCTCCCTCCCTTCCCTGTGGGTCCCTTTCTAATGAGCTTGGAGTAGTAGGTCCTTACAACAGTAAAAGCCCTTCACATATGTTCACACTCCCCTAGGAAATAATTGCACCCCTGTGTGTATTTTTACTTTCATAAATGCTATTCATATCATTCTGCAACTTTCTTTATTTCACTCAACAAAGTGATTTTTAGGCCTCTGTATGTTCACGCCAGCAATTCTGGTTCCTTCCCTTTAAGTGTTGTGTTTAGACAAAAAAGAAATCCATTCTCTTAAATGACACGCAGATTTTTTTCAATTTCCTTTTGCTATTTGAACCATGCTGCAAGGTACAGCTGTGAAGCTGTACTGATGCAGTTATCTGTGTCCTGATGCACACGAGAGCCGTGCTGCCTGGGGAGACCTCTGGCCGGAAGCACCTTGTAGCTAAGGGCTGGTGTTCTCTGTTCAGTGGGGGCGCAGTTCAAGGTGGCTGTGTCAATTCCACTCCCTCTCCCAGCAACCTGTGAGCATTTTGCTTCCCTGTGTCCTCACCGACACTTGACAGGTTCTTGACATTCTCACTCTTGCCTCTCTGAGGACACCATGGCTTGCTTTGAACCAGACAATTCTCTGGGAGCCTCACCTCTGTTCTTAATGCAGAAGATGGGAACCAAGCACCTCTTTCTCTTGCTGGTTTCTGTGGCTCCACTCTCCCTTCATCTGCTCGTGAGCAAGCCGCTGACTGGTTGGGTCAACATCAGATACATTGGGACCTGGAAAAGGGATTTCTCCAAGGAGATGGTGTGGGCAGGGATGGGGTAGGGCTGTGAGTGCTGAAGAGGGAGCCCAGGTGAGGTCACCCCAGTGGGACTGGAGAGAGAGCTGGACTTGCCTCTGAGGCTGTAGCACCAAGAATTCAGAGCTGGGAAGGCAAGAGCTGGGAACGCAGGTGGGAGTAAGAGAGGAGGGGATGGCATGATGGTCTGGTGTTCGCGTTTGAAGCTGGCTCTCACTGGTCTGTGTTGCGGGATGCCTGAGTTGACTTGGAATCACAGATGGTGAATCTAGTGAACGAGGAGAAGCAGGCTGTCAGGTGAACTTTGCTGGCTGTGGCTGGAGCAGCAACTGTGACAATCGTCTGTTGGGTCCAGAACTTGAACCTTTAGCTTGATGGTGAAGGGCTAGGATGGTGGAGGGCTAGGCTAATCTGAAGGGGACCCCCTAAATGATGATCATGTGTGGTTGCATTGACACCACTCCCCATTCCACCCCATCAGGACTCATGGGAATGAAGGAGTCATAGAGGGACCAGAGGCCAGTCCCCTTTCCCCAGTGCTGGGGACTTGGTAAAATCCAACCCCCTCCCTGAAGAGGCCTGGTAGACATGGTGACTCTTTTCCAGGGAAGTATCTGGATCAGGGAGTTTCTAGCCTGAGAGAAGGAACATTTTATTTTTTTTTATTTTTCTCTTTTTATTTATTTATTTAATTTTTTAAAATTTAAAATTTATAATAATTTATAATAATTTTATAATAATAATTTATAAAAATTTAAAATTTAAAAATAATTTTTTAAATTTTTATTTTTTATTCCCCATACAATATCAACCCCCTTATTTTGACCCCAATCCTTCCCCTCCCCGCCCCCGCCCCCCCATATAGTGTCTCTGGTTCATAGTTTTTTGTTGATTTTGATTTTCACTTTCTTACAGTTATTCATTTTCCTTGTCCCTTATTTAAGTTTTCTAGATTCCTGCTATGAGTGAGACCATCCGGTAGTTTTCTTTTTCTTTCTGGCTGATTTTGCTGAGCATGATCCCTTCCAGCGCCATCCATGTTGCTGCAAATTGCATGTGTTTATCTTTTTTGAATGCTGAGTAATATTCCATGGTATATATGTACCACATCTTCTTGATCCAGTCATCTATTTTTGGGCATTTGGGTTGTTTCCAAAGCTTAGCTATTGTACACAGTGCTGCTATAAACATAGGGGTGCAGGTGCTCTTTGGAATTGATGTTTCTGTGTCCTTTGGGTAAATACCTAGGAGTGCAATTGCTGGATCCTATGGAAGCTCTATGTTTAGTAGGTCCAGAAATCTCCACACAGCTCTCCATAGTGGTTGGACCAGTTTGCACTCCCACCAACAGTGCAGGAGAGTTCCTTTTTCTCCACATCCTCGCCAACATTTGTTGTTGCTAGTTATTTTAATATGTGCCATTCTCACTGGTGTAAGATGGTATCTCATGGAAGTTTTGATTTGCATTTCCCTGATTACAAGTGATGTTGAACATTTTTTCATATGCCTGTTGGCCATTTCCATTTCCTCTTCAGAGAAGTTTCCTTTTAGCTCTTCTGCTCATTTTTTGACTGGATTATTTCCTTTATTTTTGTTGAGTCTCATCAGCTGTTTATAGATTTTTGTGATCAGTCCTTTATCATTAGTGTTGTGTGCAAAAATGTTCTCCCAGTCGGTGGGGTTTCTCTTTGTTTTTCTTATTGTCTCCTTTTCTGTGCAGAAGCTCTTTAATTTGATGTAGTCCCAGCTGTTGATCTTTGCCTTCACTATCACTGCTTTGGGTGATGTGTCTGTAAAGATGTCTTTGAAGAGCATATCACGTAGTGTTTCGCCTATATTTCCTTCTATATATTTTATGGTTTCAGGTCTTATGTCTAGTTCTTTAATCCATTTAGAGTTGATTTTTGTGTATGGTGTGAGGTAGTAGTCAAGCTTCATTCTTTTGCATGTAGCGACCCAGTTTTCCCAGCACCATTTATTGAACAAACTTTCTTTGCTCCAATGCATAGTCTTTGCTCCTTTGTCAAAGATTAGTTGACCATAAATCTGTGAGTTTATTTATGGATTTTCTATTCAGTTCCATTGGTCTGTGTATCTGTTCTTGTTCCAATATCATGCAGTTTTGATGATTATGGATTTGTAGTAGAGTTTGAAGTCTGGGAGTGTGATGCCTCCATTTCCTTCTTTTTTTCAGGAGAGCTTTGGCTATTAGAGGTTTCTGGTGATTCCATATGAATTTCATCAATAATTGTTCTATTTCTTTGAAGAATTACATTGAAATTTTTATTGGAATAGCATTGAATCTGTATATTGCTTTTGGTAGGATGGCCATTTTAATAATATTTATCCTTCCAATCCATGAGCAGGGGATGTCTTTCCATTTCTTTGTGTCTTCTATTTCTTTTAACATTGTTTTGTAGTTTTATTTGTATAGGTCTTTTACCTCTTTTGTTAGATTTATTCCCAAGTATTTGATTTTTTTTGTTTCAATTATAAAAGGGATTTTTTTTATTTCTTCTTCTTCAGATTTATTGTTTGTGTATAGGAAGGCTACTGACTTTTGCGTGTTGATTTTGTATCCTGCCACTTTACTGAACTGATTGATGAGTTGAATTAGTTTTTCTGTGGAGTTTTTGGGGTTCTCTATATATATTATCATATCATCTGCAAATAGTGATAGTTTGACTTCTTCTTTTCCTATTTGGATTCCTTGTATGTCTTTCTCTTGACTTATTGCTCTGGCTAGGACTTCCAGTATTCTATTGAAAAGCAGTGGTGAGAGTGAACATCCTTGTCTTGTTCCAGATCTTAATGGAAATGCTTTCAGCTTTTCACCATTGAGAATGATACTGCCTGTTGGCTTGTCATATATGGCCTTTATGATGTTGAGGTATGTTCCTTCTATCCCAAGAATTTCAAGGCCTTTTATCATGAATGGGTGTTGCACTTTGTCAAAAACTTTCTCAGCATCTATTGATATTATCATATGGTTTTTATATTTCTTTTTGTTGATGTGTTGGATAATGTTGATTGATTTTGGATGTTGAACCATCCTTGTGTCCCTGGCATGAATCCTACTTGGTCATGGTGAATTATCTTATGGATACATTGTTGAATTCTGATAGCTAAAATTTTATTGAGGATTTTTGCATCAGTGTTCCTAAGGGAGATTGGCCTGTAGTTTTCTTTTTTGTGTTGTCCTTGTTCGGTTTTGGTATTAGTGTAATGTTGGCTTCATAGAACGTGTTTGGTATTGTACCTTCCTTCTCAATTTTTTTAAGAGTTTGTGAAGGATAGGCACTAATTCGTCTCTGAATGTTTGGTAGAATTCATTTGTAAATCCATCAGGTCCTGGGCTTTTGTTTTTGGGGAGGTTTTTAATTACCATTTCAATTTCGCTGCTTATAATTGGTCTGTTTAGGTGTTCTATTTCTTCTTTATCTAGCTTTGGGTGATTGTAGAGTTGTAGGAATTTGTCCATCTCCTCTAGATTGTTGAACTTGTTTCCATATAACTGTTCATAGTAGTTACTGATTATTCTTTTGATTTCTGCTGTGTCTGCTGTGATTTCTCCTCTTTCATTTATGAGCCTGTTTATTTGTGCTTTCTCCCTTTTTCCTTTGTGAGCCTGGTAGGGGTTTGTCTATTTTATTGATTTTTTCGAAGAACCAGCTCTTGGTTTCATTGATCTTTTGGATTGTTTTTTTAGTTTCAATTTCATTTATTTCTGCTTTGGTTTTTATTATTTATTTTCTTCTACTGGTTTTGGGTTTTTTTTTGTTGTTCTTTTTCTAGTTCTTTGAACTTTGAGATTAGGTTCTTTCTTTGAGTTCTTTATTGTTTCTTGATGTGAGCCGCTATTGCTATATATTTTCCTATTATTACTGCTTTTGCTGCATCCTATACATTTAGGAAATCGGTGTGCTCATTGTCATTCAATTCAAAGAATAATTTAATTTCTTCTTTGGTCTCCTCATTAGTCCAGTGGTCTTCCAGTAGTGTGGTTTTCAATCCCCATGATTTAGGAGAGGAGAAGGAACATTTTAGAATCCTCTCTTTGACCGTGTTCCTCTTTACCATTTGAAACTCTTCAAGAGTAAGCATTGGAGTTGCAGATCAACATGGTGTAAAGGAATCACTGTGAGTAAGATCTCCCATTAGAAAAAAGTTAATAGGGAGGAAAAGCAGCAGGTCCCAGTGACAACTGGGACATGGAAGATAAACGGGTGACTCCAGCAAACTACCCAAAGAAAGAAGTTGCCATAAAAGAGGACTAGAAGGGAGGAACGCTCAGAACCCTGCTACCTTCCCCCACCCACAAAGTCAGCACTCTCCAACCAACAGAAAGGAGGTAAAAAAAAAAAAAAAAAAAAAAAAAAAAAAAAAAAACCTAAAACAACCAAGAACAAACTACACATCAAGCGGGACTGTGAGTGGAAAGGAACTATTTCAGCCACCACACCCCGTGAACTAGAGTTGTGGAGAATCCTGCAGGATTTGCCACGGAGGTGAGCGAATGGCTCCAGGCGCCATTAGAGAAAAACAAAGACTCCTACAAACAGGCCCAGGCCAGCTGGTAAGCTTGTGCGGATCGCAGCTGCCCAGGTCCCTGCACCTGCGACCTAGGCTTGCGGGAAGACGCGCGGGGGGGCCCTCACTGAGGTGAATGTCCCTCACTGAGTAATCAGCAACCAGGCGCCCAGACACGGGAGCAGGGTGCAAAAGGCGCCATTTCTGCAGACACTGAACTGGGCTACACCACGTCCTGCACCTGAGGGCTTTGGAATGAGACCCAGGGCATGGAATTCGGGATGTGGGATCCCCATGACGGAGGGGCACAAGGTAGACACAGCACCCCAAAGCCATTGAGGCTTTCCCCACAACTCCCACTCTGTTCCCCTGTCCCACCGGGTAAAAAAAAAGCTTTGCGAGGACACTAGGAGAGATCTATGGCACCTCCTAGCAACCAGAAAAAAATCACCAACACCCCATAGAATAGGGACCTTTCTTCAGTAAAGACTGCTTGAAACCAGCAGAAGGCTCCCAGAGCAGTCAGAGTTGAGCTGGGAAGTTCGCCCAAGCCAGGCCTTTTCTGACCAGCAGTCCGAGCCCAGAGGGGGAGCAGGAACCCAGAGCCAGGGCAGACCAGGTGCATGGAAGAGTATGCCTGTCTCCAAAATGCCATTTTAGAACAGGGACCTTTCTTCAATAAAGACTGCTTGAATTTGGCAGAAGGATCCCTGTGGAACCAGAGGGAGAAGGTTCCCTGTGCAGTCAGAGGTGAGCTGAAGGACCCCACAAGCCTGGTCCCACCTGGCAGGAAGTCAGAGCCCAGAGGAGGATCTAGAGATTTGGAACCCAGAGTGCAATCCAGCTGCCCCACCTCCAGGGAAGTCTGTAGGACTTCAAGACGAACATTTGTAACTAAACACAGAAGGAGGAGAGATTCTGTGACAGTGACCATTAACATACTCAAAGTACCACTGCCTCACTAGACTTCTGGCATAACAGTTTTTGACTCATTTGGATTGCCAGTTTCTGAAACTCCTGAAAGAACACACCAAAAAGATGCCAGCTAGTACCAGCGGCACTGTGTCCCAATGCATAAGGCAAATTAGAAGACAGGCTGCAGGGAAAAGATAAACTACAAACAAAGTAGCAACGCCTCAGAAAAAAGACACACCACAAAAAAAAAAAAAAAAAATCACCCGCCAGCTTGCAACTATGGTGACTTGGAAGAACTTCTGAGCCTTCCAGAAAAATAATTTAAAATTGCCATGATGAAAAAACTGATGGAAGTAATTAAGGAAAACAACACTTAGAAGAATGAAATTGAGTCCCTAAAGAGGGAAGCAAAAGAAATTCAGGAGATCAAAGAATTAATGGAGGTGCTAAAGAACTCTGGGGAAAGCAGAATAGATGAAATGGAAGAACGAATAAGCACTCTTGAAGACACAGAAATAAAGAGAACCAAAGCAGAAAAGGAAAGAGAAGTATGAAGGAAAAAGACAGAAGAAAGACTTCAGGAACTATCTGACTCCATAAGGAAAGGAAATATAAGAGCTATAGGAATCCCAGAAGGAGAGGAGAGAGATGTAGGAACAGAGAAAATATTCAAGGAGATAATTGAAGAGAACTTCCCAAACATGAAGAAGGAGCTGAAAATAGATATACAAGAAGCAAGAAGAACACCAAACTTCCATGATGAAAGGAAAAATACAGGAAGACACATAATAGCAAAGCTCCCAATATCCAAGACAAGGAAAAAATAATGAAGCTGACAAGAGGGAAGAAACAGATAACATTCAAAGGAAAACCAATCAGACTGACATCAGACATCTCTGAAGAAACACTACAGGCAAGGTGAGGGTGGAGGGACATAGTCAACAGACTCCAAGAAAACAGATGCCAACCAAGAATACTCTATCCCACAAAGCTCTCCTTCCTCTATGAAGAAAGAATAAGGACCTTCCCAGACAAACAGAAACTCTGGAATTTCATTATGACTAAAACCCCACTCCAAAAAATACTACAAGGATTCCTAAAGCCAGAACCTCAGAGGGACAAATAACAACGAAAGAAGGCCAAAAAAAAGTTATTAAAAGAATAAATAAATAAAATCAAACACAATGGCAAATACAGATGCTAACATATCAATATTAACTCTAAATGTAAATGGACTAAACTCTTCAATAAAAAGACACAGAGTCGCAGGCTGGGTTAAGAAACAAAACCCAACCTTTTGCTGTCTCCAGGAAACACATTTAGCTACAAAAGATAAAAATAGACTCAAAGTTAAAGGATGGAAAACAATCCTACAAGCAAATGGACCAAAAAAGAAAGCAGGAACAGCTAAACTTATGTCAGATAGAACAGATTTCAAACTCAAAAAGGTTAAAAGAGACCCCTATGGTCACTACATTATGATCAAGGGGACAATACTTCAAGAAGAAATAACATTCATTAACATATATTCACCAAACGAAGGAGCACCAAAATATATCAGATAACTATTATCATCTTTGAAAACAGACATCAGAGAAAACACATACATGGTGGGAGACTTCAACACACTATCAACAATGGATAGATCAATGAGACAAAAAATAAGTGAAGACACTAAAGCTCTAAATAAGGATTTAGAGCGCTTGGGCTTAACAGACATCTATAGAACACTAAACCCCAAAAAATCTGAGTACAGATTTTTCTCAAGCGCACATGGATCATTCTCTAGGATCAATCACATACTGGGTCACAAGACAAACATCAACAGATACACCAAGATTGAAATCATATCAACCATCTTCTCTGACCATGAAGGCATCAAACTAGAAATAAACCATAAAAAGAAGGCAAGGAACTCTCCTACCTCAGGGAGATTGAAACCCACACTACTGGAAGACCACTGGACAAATGAGGAGATCAAAGAAGTAATGTAAAAATTCTTTGAATTGAATGACAAGGAGGACACCAATTTCCTAAATGCATGGGATGCAGCAAAAGCAGTAATTAGAGGAAAATGTATAGCAATAGAGGCTCACATCAAAAAACAAGAAAGAACTCAAAGAAACAACCTAATCTCAAAGCTCAAAGAACTAGAAAAAGAACAACACAAAACCCCAAAACCAGTAGAAGAAAAGAAACAATAAAAACCAAAGTAGAAATAAATGAAATCAAAACTAAAAAAACAATCCAAAAGATCAATGAAACCAAGAGCTGGTTCTTTGAAAAAAATCAATAAAATAGACAAACCCCTAGCCAGGCTCACAAAGGAAAAAAGGGAGAAAGCACAAATAAACAGGATCACAACTGAAAGAGGAGAAATCACAACGGACACAGCGGAAATCAAAGAATAATCAGAAACTACTATGAACAGTTATATGGAAACAAGTTCAACAATCTAGAGGAGATGGACAAATTCCTGCAACTCTACTATCACCCAAAGCTAGATAAAGAAGAAATAGAACACCTAAACAAATGAAATACAAGCAGCGAAATTGAAATGGAAATCAAAAACCTTCCCAAAAACAAAAGCCCAGGACCTGATGGATTTGCAAATGAATTCTACCAAACATTCAGAGATAAATTAGTGCACATCCTTCACGAACTCTTCCAAAAAATTGAGAAGGAAGGGATAATACCAAACCTGTTCTATGAAACCAACATTACACTAATACCAAAACTGAGCAAGGACAACACACAAAAAAGAAAACTACAGGCCGATCTCGCTAATGAACACTGAGTCAAAAATCCTCAATAGATATCAGGATCCAACAATGTATCCATAAGATAATTCACCACGACCAAGTAGGATTCATGCCAGGGACACAAGGATGGTTCAACATCCAAAAATCAATCAACATTATCCAACACATCAACAAAAAGAAATATAAAAACCATATGATAATATCAATAGATGCCGAGAAAGTTTTTGACAAAGTGCAACACCCATTCATGATAAAAGGCCTTGAAATTCTTGGGATAGAAGGAACATACCTCAACATCATAAAGGCCATATATGAAAGCCATCAGGCAGTATCATTCTCAATGGTGAAAAGCTGAAAGCATTTCCATTAAGATCTGGAACAAGACAAGGATGTCCACTCTCACCACTGCTTTTCAATAGAATACTGGAAGTCCTAGCCAGAGTAATAAGTCAAGAGAAAGACATACAAGGAATCCAAATAGGAAAAGAAGAAGTCAAACTATCACTATTTGCAGATGATATGATAATATATATAGAGAACCCCAAAAACTCCACAGAAAAACTAATTCAACTCATCAATCAGTTCAGTAAAGTGGCAGGATACAAAATCAACATGCAAAAGTCAGTAGCCTTCCTATACACAAACAATAAATCTGAAGAAGAAGAAATAAAAAAAATCCCTTTTATAATTGAAACAAAAAAAATCAAATACTTGGGAATAAATCTAACAAAAGAGGTAAAAGACCTATACAAATAAAACTATAAAACAATGTTAAAAGAAATAGAAGACACAAAGAAATGGAAAGACATCCCCTGCTCATGGATTGGAAGGATAAACATTATTAAAATGACCATCCTACCAAAAGCAATATACAGATTCAATGCTATTCCAATAAAAATTTCAATGTAATTCTTCAAAGAAATAGAACAATTATTGATGAAATTCATATGGAATCACCAGAAACCTCTAATAGCCAAAGCTCTCCTGAAAAAAGGAAGAAATGGAGGCATCACACTCCCAGACTTCAAACTATACTACAAAACCATAATCATTAAAACTGCATGATATTGGAACAAGAACAGACTCACAGACCAATGGAATCAAATAGAAAATCCAGAAATAAACCCACAGATTTATGGTCAACTAATCTTTGACAAAGGATCAAAGAATATGCATTGAAGCAAAGAAAGTTTGTTCAATAAATGGAGCTGGGAAAACTGGGTTGCTACATGCAAAAGAATGAAGCTTGACTACTACCTCACACCATGCACAAAAACCAACTCAAAATGGATTAAAGAACTAGACAGAATACCTGAATCCATAAAATACATAGAAGGAAATATAGGCAAAACACTACATGACATGCACATCAAAGACATCTTTACAGACACATCACCCAAAGCAGTGATAGTGAAGGCAAAGATCAACAGCTGGGACTACATCAAATTAAAGAGCTTCTGCACAGAAAAAGAGACAATAAGAAAAACAAAGAGAAACCCCACCGACTGGGAGAACATTTTTGCACACAACACTAATGACAAAGGACTGATCACAAAAATCTGCCTAGAGCTGATGAGACTCAACAAAAACAAAGAAAAAATCCTGTCAAAAAATGGGCAGAAGAGCTAAAAGGAAACTTCTCTGAAGAGGAAATGGAAATGGCCAACAGACATATGAAATAAATGTTCAACATCACTTGTAATCAGGGAAATGCAAATCAAAACTACCATGAAATACCATCTTACACCAGTGAAAATGGCACATATTAAAAAAACTAGCAACAACAAATGTTGTTGAGGTTGTGGAGAAAAAGGAACTCTCCTGCACTGTTGGTGGGAGTGCAAACTGGTCCAACCACTATGGAGAGCTGTGTGGAGATTTCTTGACCTACTAAACATATGATCCAGCAATTGTACTCCTAGGTTTTACCCAAATGACACAGAAACATCAATTCCAGAGAGCACCTGCACCCCTATGTTTATAGCAGCACTATTTACAATAGCTAAGCTTTGGAAACAACCCAAATGCCCAAAAATATCTGGATAAAGAGGATGTGGTATATATACACCATGGAATATTACTCAGCATTCAAAAAAGATAAACACATGCAATTTGCAGCAACATGGATGGAGCTGGAAGGGATCATGCTCAGTGAAATAAGCCAGAAAGAAAAAGAAAACTACCGGATGGTCTCACTCATAGCAGGAATCTAGAAAACTTAAATAAGGGACCAGGGAAAAGAAAAATTATAAGAAAGAAAATATTGAAATCAACAAACAACTATGAAGCAGAGACACTCTATGGGGGCTTGGGGGGGCAGGGAAAGGAGGGCTTGGGGTCAAAATAAGGGAATTGTAATTGTATGGGGAATATAAAAAATAAAATTTAAATAAAATATGAAAAAAAATAAATGAAACAAAATAAATGAATGAATGAATGAATGAATGAATGAATGAATAAATAAATAAATAAACAAACAAATAAATAAAAAGAGTAAGCATTGGTTTAGCAAGCAGACCATGGGGGAAAGGAATTTGGGGCAGAGGGAACAGCATACACAAGAATGTGGAGGTGTGAGAGAATGAAGAGTTACTCTGTGGGCCAGAAATGTACACTGGTGTAGGGGTTCAGTTGATTGGGTTGGGTGTGTGCGGTTCTTGGATCCTTCTGAGAAAGAGCTCAGCAGATGTTCCCATTCATCAGCATGTGGCCAGTTTATTAAGAAAAAAGAGACCAAAGAAAGAGAGATGCCTGCATAGACACAGGCGGGCAATTTCAAAGAACAAGAACTGCATTTTGGCAGAGCAAGGTATATTCATTTATAGTGTTCTTGGGCGGAATTATTATGGAAATTATTGCCCTGGATCAGGTTGAGTTGATCTTCTAAGATCCGTAATCCTCTCTGCCCCCACCTCTGGCTGATGATTTTTTCTACCTTACCTTATATTCCTGGAAACTGACCAGGAATGACCCCTATATTTCATACTCTCACTTTCTGGGTAATTTCTTCTAGTGGTGATCACAGCAGCCTAAGAAGGTACACTGGACTTTTAGGCACATTTCTACCTTCTGCTGCTGTCATGTCCACTAACACCTATTGACCAAAGCACATCACATGGCTACTGTGAGGCCATGGCAAGATGGTGCATTATTTTGCAGGAAAGTGAAGACAGGACAAATAAATCAGTCCTCCACAAAGGGGTTTATGATTATCCCCATTTGAGAGAGAAAGCAACACAGAATGGTTTGCTTAGGGGCTGCATACCCTTGTGTGCAAAAAGCAGGACCCCTCCTGGGTGTCCCCTAGCTGTGCTGTCTTCCAGAGCCATTCCCTTGGGGGAGGCCATCCCTTCCATCCTCTGTCAAGGAGGGGTCCTTTTTTTAAATTTAATTTATTTTTTTATTTTTTTTTTAAATTTTATATTACCCACACAATTGCACCCCCCTTATTTTGATGCTATCCCTCCTTTCCCTGCCCCCCCCCCATAGTGTGTCTCTGGTTCATAGTTGATTGTGATTTTTTCATTCTTATAGTTATTCTTTTTTGTGATTCCTTATTTAGGTTTTCTAGATTCCTGCTATGAGTGAGACCATCTGGTATTTTTATTTTTCTTTCTGGCTTATTTCGCTGAGCATGATCCCTTGCAGCTCCATCCATGTTGCTGCAAACTGCATGTGTTTATCTTTTTTGATTGCTGAGCATTATTCCATCGTGTATATGTACCACATCTTCTTGATCCAGTCATCCATTTTGGGACATTTGGGTTGTTTCCAAAGCTTAGCTATTGTAAATAGTGCTGCTATAAACATAGAGATACAGGTGCTCTTTGGAATTAATGTTTCTCTGTCCTTTGGGTAAATACCTAGGAGTGGAATTGCTGGATCATAAGGAAGCTCTATCTTTCGTAGGTTGAGGAATCTCCACACAGCTCTCCATAGTGGTTGGACCAGTTTGCACTCTCACCAACAGTGCAGGAGAGTTCCTTTTTCTCCTCAACCTCGCCAACATTTGTTATTGCTAGTTTTTTAATATGTGCCATTCTCACTGGTGTAAGATGGTATCTCATTGTAGTTTTGATTTGCATTTCCCTGATTACAAGTGATGTTTACATTTTTTTCATATGCCTGTTGGCCATTTCCATTTGCTCTTTGGAGAAGTTTCTTTTTAGCTCTTCTGCTCATTTTTTGACTGGATTATTTCCTTTATTTTTGTTGAGTCTCATCAGCTCTTTGTAGATTTTTGTGATCAGTCCTTTGTCATTTGTGTTGTGTGCAAAAATGTTCTCCCAGTCAGTGGGGTTTCTCTTTGTTATTGTCTCTTTTGCTGTGCAGAAGCTCTTTAATTTGATGTAATCCCAGCTGTTGATCTTTGACTTCACTATCACTGCTTTGGGTGATGTGTCTGTAAAGATGTCTTTGAGGTGCATGTCATGTAGTGTTTTGCCTATATTTCAAGGAGGGGTCCTTTTCCCACCTGACAACAGCAACCTAATCCTGTCTAGTCGGTTTTCCGGGACTGGAAAACTCTTTATATCAGCGCATGACCCAGGGGTATCCAGAGACTCCAAATCACTAAGGGATACGTGCTCTGAAAGGGGGCCCAGCCAGCTGTGTGCACAAGGACAAAGGAATCAGACTCTTACTGTGAAAGACTTTTGATAGAATTGCTGTGCAGAGGGGAAGAGAAAAGATTTAAAATAACAGTTTCCCAATATCCCCCTCCCCATAACCTGTCCCCTTGTGGAGAAATGCCCGGCCAAAAAGGCTCAGTCAGAAGTGGGGCTGTTGAGGCCAGAAAGCTTGCCAGGAGTCTAAGGTACCTCTGGCAAAGAGCCACAAGAAAGGAGTCAAGCAGGTATTTCTTTATACATCCACCTCATTTCTTCCCAGCTGCTCCCCATTCAGGAAGTCTGGTTCATAGTATGCTGGGATTTGTAATCCATGGTCCCTGCATGTTAGGGAGGGCAGGGAGAATGGTGCCTGTTCTGTGCTCTTCCCCCTTTCAGAGGTGTATCTGTAACACTCTTGACTGATCAAGAGATTAAGCTCACTCCAGGCTCACATCCCATAAACAGACTCCATCTCTGCCAGGGATGGCCTGGACACTGGCAAGCCCAAACCCACCTTTTAGGAATGAATTTGGCTGTTGATGCTGGGTGAGCAGTCTCCAGTCCTCTGGGGCTGTAGGGAGGCGCAGTGCTGGCCTTTGTCCTCTCTGAAGTGCTCTGTCAGTGGCTGCAGCTCTTGCTCCAGGTCACTCGCTCAAGAGGGGATTATTATTACTCTTTTTTACATACCTGCAGGATGTTGGAGTATTTTGAAAAGAACAAGCCCTCACATTTGTGACAAGACTCACTGAGGCAGAACTGCTCATTATATAGATGTCTGCCTCTGAGATATTATTTACCTAGTTAAAAAAGAATCATAACAACTGTTGGGTGCAGCTCTGGCTCTGTCACTTTTGAGTCTCTAAGGGACCATCTCTGAATACCAGGATGCAGCTGAGAATGGGACCCGCGTGGCCAGCTCTGAATAGGACTGCCATGGCTGGGGGAGGTCACTGTCAGTGGAGTCTGGGTCATACAGTGGGGTCTTGGGAGCTCCAGGGGTGGGGAGGGGAGAGGGACAGTTTAGCCCCCATTCTACAAACCCATCCTCTGGGTAATGGCAGGGACCATTGTAATTTGTAGATTTTTGTTTTCAAAACACACCATAGAGTTGTCCTGAAGAATAGATTTCTGTTGAACATGAGGCCTGGGAAGGGCCTCATTGTTTATTCACACATATGCACGCACGCACACACACACACACACACACACACACCACCATGACTTTGTATTATCAGCATCTGCCTGGAGGCAAGAGTGAGAGGGTGAGGCACAGATTTGATTTTATTTATTAAGGAGAACACGTTTCCTCCCTGTTTCTGGGCTTCAGGAGCAAACACCCTGAAGACAGACAGTATCCTAGGAGATGTGATGGCAGAGAATGGGGAGGAGTCAGGACTTGCCAAGCCCCCTACTCCACATCCAAGTACTTGATACTCCATTCCTAGGGGTTCTGGGGGGCACCTCATGCCCCTCTCCCCTTGGCATTTTGCATGTGCTCAGTAGCTATTCTATAAATGAATGAATGAATGATCTCATTCAGGCCCCCAACAGCCTTGTCTGGTAGGAACTGATACCACCTTCTATAAAGTCTGGGACCTTTTGGGTGTGCCTGTCTGCTCGCAGCCCCCTCCCCAGTTTCGTTTCTTTGGCTTTTTGGTTCCATTGGCTGCTGGAGGACCTTCAGACCTCACCTGGTTATTTCTGAGAGTCCCCCGGTACCTCACATGAGCCCTTTCTCCCCTATTACCCTTCATCCTCCTCCTGCTCCTGCCTGCCTTGTTGGTGTCCCCAGGTTGTGGTGACTTCAAGAATCACCGAGAAATGTGGTGTCTGTGCTCAGAGATCTCTCTTGATGCTCACCTGGTTGCCCAGCCTCCAGGACCCTGTGGCCCGAGTCCTACCTGCATCCATGCTGGGCTGTGTGACAGGTAGGAGCCAGCTCGCCTCTCTCCTGCTTGGAGTTAGAATCTCTCATGGTGAGTGGGGGGCTCCCGTGTGGGTTTGTCTGTACCATCTGCACTTGGGATGCTCCGTAACAGGAGTTCCTTTGGCAGGGACTGTTACAGGTCATGCTGAGGGGTACCCCAGAACCCCAAACCTGCCTGTTCTACATAGGTTCTGCCATATCCAGACAATACATACTCTAGTACATAAGACCTTTAATGGAAAGGAACTTTAGTACAATAAATGTGCAATAAAAAGAAAGGAAAGAAAGCACCCATAGTTACCCATCCCATTGTAGGTAAATATCCAGCCAAATAGGGTTGGCCCAAAGCAGGTTCTCTGAGGCCTGAAATCCTGCCACACATCTCAGGCACCTCCTGGAGGGGACCCATCGGACAAGGGCAGAAAGGGCCCAGCATATCTGGGACAGAAAGAGCAAAATCAAAACCAAGATAAAAGCTGCCACTGTCAACCTCCCCACGGGTCTCTCACCCACATCTATTTCACCCAGTCCAGGACCAAGAAGCAAGTGCAGCTTCTTCACTTATCTCTCTGCTTCTTGTGCCTGCTCCAGGTCTCCTCCTGGCTCTCCATCCTGCTTCCTCCCTTTATCCAGTCTCTTCCCCAGCTTCTCCTCCCTGCTCAGCTCCATCCATCCTTGAGTGGGGTTGGAAACTGGAACCTCTCCTTTCCTTAGGACCACCCTGTTACAGGGTGAAAGCGCACTCCAAGCCACTGCCTGCTCCCTTCCAGCCAGGGCCGAGGCCTTCACCCCGTCTCATCTGGCTCATGTGTTTTTTAGTTTCCAGACTCCAGGAGCAGCAGCCCTGGCTGAACTGTGACACAAGTTCAATTTCAGAAAAATTGTATGAGAGACTTTATATCACATTTATTTCTTCAACTTCTCTGTCAGCCAGCTTTCTGGATTCTCTCCACGTATTTCTAAAAACATTACCAACTAAAGCAAAAAACATATTGAAGACAAATTAAATTTTGCTGATTTCTGCCATTGGGACAATGTCCTAGATTCTTCATTTAGTTTGGGAAGACATGGAATTTTGATTATCCATGGAACTGGGTCAGTCTGTGTAAATGTCACAACCAGTTTCATCTCCCAGAATTTGATGTTGGGTGTTGTAATCAAGAGTCCTCACCCTCTTCCTCAGGGTTTGTTAGCAGGTAGACTGAGGGTTACCCAGGAGCCCCCAAACTCGCACGCTCTAGTTGGGGCTGGCCATCTATGCGCACAAAGCAAGAGCATACTCAGTGTGCAAGGACTGCAGGAGGATTTGTGTGCATGGCCAGAGAAGAAAGGATAATAGTTTCCCAATGAAGCACCCAGACTTCCCCATTCCTGTGGGTAAATACCCGACCAAATAGGGTTGCTCCAAGGTGAGGTTACTGAGGCCCGAGTCTGAGGCCATAAGACTGAGGCACCTTCCGGCATGAAACCATGGGAAAAGGGTGAAGAGGAGGCAAGGCTGGGTGAAAGGAACAGAATCACAGCACACAGTAAGATCACGGCTGCCATTGTCAGCCTCCCCATGGGTCTCTACATGTCTCTCCTTCACAGTCCCTCAAGTCCCTGGTGCAAGTCCAAATTCAAGAAGCAGAGCAGCCTTTCTCCATCTGTCTCTCTCCTGCATGTCTCCCCTAAAGTCCCTCTTGAGCCCCCCTGCTCCCCATTTTCTGCAGCTTCATCTGGCCACTCAGCTCTGCCTTCATTAGGTGGGGCAGGAAACATGGGGCTCCCCCCCCTTTTTTTAAAGACTTATTTATTTGTACAAGAACGGGGTACAGGCCAGATGCAGGGGAGGGTGAGAGGATTCACCAGAGCCAGAGCGAGGATCAGAACAGGCAGAGGACTGAAATACACGGCTGAGGAGAGCAGCAGGCGAGACAGGAGAGCTCTATTGCACCATGTGGGACCCTCGCTGGCCGGCCGGGATCAAACTGGTGCAGAGGCTGTGGGCAGTTTCACAGTGTGGCACTCAACTGCCTGCTCCACCAGGGGAGGCCCGGGGCTCCCCCCTTTTTATGACTACATTCTTATTAGTAATTCTAATGGCTCTTTTTTTTTAAGATTTATTTTTATGCATTCAAGAAATGGGGTACAGGCCAGAGGTGGAGGGGGGTGAGAGGATTCACCAGAGACAGAGTGGGGGAACAGAACAGGCAGATCTGTTGCAGAAGAGAGCAGCGGGTGAGGTAGGAGAGGTCTGCTGCGCCATGTGAGTAGCTCCCTGGCTGGGAATTGAACTCAGGCCGCAGTGGCTGGTTGATAGCTTGATAGCAGTGAGACTTAATCCCTGTGCCATCAAGGAGGCCCAATTGTAACAGCTTTTTACATCCTCCAGACAAGGGTGGTGTTATTCCTATTTGATAGATGAGGAAACTGAGGCTCAGGAAGTTAAGGCCACTTCCCTGGGTGAACTTCATTTTGACCCAGGTCTTGTTCTGAGAGCACTGGAGGAGAGTTCCAGTTCTTTGACTCAGCGCTGGACTCCACTCATACCAGTTAGTATTGCTGCCTCTCAGGTTACAGCAACACTGAGCAGCTAAAAACAAGTTCATTGTGCTCCTGAGGGTCCAGAGCTCAGATACCATAGCAGGGACTGCTCATTGCTGGAAGATGCAGATCAGGGAGCGACTTGACCATGGGGTCTGAAATCACCCCACCTGGAGACTCATTCACTCACTCATCTTCTCTGTGGGTGGGATGACCAGAGGACTCAGTGGCTGACAGGACCATCTATATGCGGCCCCTCCATCCAGCCATGTAGCCTCAGAGAAGTTGAAACTCCTCACTGGCAGCTCCCGCTCCAAGCAAGTGTGAGAGGAGGTGAAAGTTACCCAACCTTGACGGACCCAGCCTTGGAAGCCACACAGTGTCCTGCTGGGTTCTGCTGAGATCTAAGAGGTGACACAGACCCCACCTCTGGGTGGGAGGAGTGACCAGGCCTCTGTGTAGAAGAGGATTTGGGAGGTGGGATCTTGTGGTTGTCCAGAAGCACCACTTGCCACTCTTATGAGAAGGAGCCGAGCAGGCTTCATAAATAGGCCCTGCAAGTGGGTTGACTTTGTAAATATAAATGCAGCTTGGTCATGGGGTCTGAGGGGGCAGGAAGGTGGCCCACCCCCTTGTCAATCATCTGGGGTGGTCAGAGCCCAGGGCAATACTGGACAGTTGTCTGTCACCGTCACCCAGTATCTTCTGGCGTGGGTCTGCTGATCTCAGCTCTTGGGCCACCTCCCCATGACTGGTGTTCTCCGGTCCCCTAAAGTGCACCCCTTTCCTTTGGAGTGTCTTCTCTCCCAGCCATGTGGCTCCTGGCCCTATGAACCCCAGTCCCTCTCTTCATGAGCCCAGCCTCTAGGGTGGGTCTGAAGCAGGCAGTCCTCCTGCTGCTGCTTTGCGGGGCCGGGGGCAGTGGGGAGCAGGGGCTCTGGCCCAGGAAGCTCTCTGACCCAGCAGCTGTGCTCTGGTCACCTCCCAGGTGTTAGCTGGAGAGGTTGTGTGCCCTGTGCTGCCGGGCCCACAGGCCTCTGTTACAGCGCCTGGGGAAGGGCCTTATCACAGGAGCACGGACTGGCATGGGAGAGTGAGAGGGAGAGAAAGGAAAGGGTCTTCGCGGTTTTTGTTTGTTTGAACTGTTGCCGAGTGTCCTAATTCCTGCCCACAAGAGGCAGGAAGTGCTTCTCAGTCAGATCAGATAAAGGGGCCAGAAATGGAGCCACATGTTGGATGCTTGCTAGTGCCAAATACCTACTTGAGAGCTGCTTCTGTGCTCAGGAACATGGCCTTCTTTGCCTGCGCCTGGATGGCCCCACCTGTTGGGACTCATGAGAATGCCTTTATCCTACACCACTCCGGTGAGGGGGTCTTCCTCCCCTCCCCTCTTCTCCTGGCTGTCACAGTGCTGGTGGGTTTCCTTGTTCTTTCCATCCCACTTACAGGGAGCTGGGCGGGCAGGAGGTGCCCAGGAAAGGCTCAGGAGGGATGGCCTGGGCTGGAGGGAGTGAGGAGAAGGCAGTGAATAGATGTGATGAGCTTCCCTCCTCCTGCTGGGGAGACCTCCTGTGCCACGGCCTCTGCCTCAGCCATGTGCTCTGAGGAGAGCTGGGCCACCCCAGTTGGGTCTTCAACTTTTCTGATGAAGAACAACAGAGAAAAGAAAGCAGACAGCAATGGAGGGAGCGGGAGGAAGGGAGGGAGCTCTAAGGGCCTGGCTTGGTCTTGGGGTCATCGGGGGGAGCTGAGTTCAGGGGCCTTGCAGGTGAAGGTCTTGGTTGCTCTCTGATGTGTTTTGCTGCATGGTGGCGGCTCTGCCTGGAACAGAGGGGCAGGCTTTGCGCCCCCACTGAGCTGTTGGGTGGAGGACAGGTACATGCCCAGTGGAGGACCTTGGCAGGGCCACATGGCTGCGATAGGGGGTCAGCTGTGCTTGTAGGACAGGGTAGTGGCTGGAAGGCAATGAGGAGCCCCTGAGGGGTCACATGGGACAGGACACGGGGGACTTAGAGGAGGCCCAGATAGCATCCTGCGGGACAGAGGAGCCTAATTTACCGTGGTGGGAGGTGAAGGAGAGGCTGAGGCAAAGTTGTGGAGCTGAGTCAGCAGGATGGCTGGGGTGGGGATGACTAATGAGAGAAAGGAGTGAGGAGGCTGACCCAGTCAAGATGGATGGTTGAGACGAGTAAGAGCTGGTAACTCACCTGGCACAGCTCCTGGCCCAGAGGAACCCTGCAGTGTGGCAGGAGGCAGCTGTTGTTAACTTGCATGCTCCCATGTGAGCCCTGTTGTGAAGATCTGTCCTTGTTGTGAGCTCCCTGAAGGCAAGGAGGTCACCTTTGCTCCTTGTCCTTCTGATGACTGGCCCTGTGACATGCTGACTGCAGCCTCAGGGAGGACCTCAAGCTCCACTTCTAGCCAAGTCACTTCCAAATTCCTGACCCACAGCTTGTGAGAGATCATTCCTGTAACTGTTGTAAATTTGTTGCACTGTGCTGGACACGGGACTGGCAGGCGCTCCCTAAATGTTTCTGGAACCCAAGAGTGAAGGAGGGAATCAAGAACTGGGGCCCTGCTCTCTGCTGCTGACACCTGCTTCAGCCAGAAGATGGCGCCCTTTTCAAAAGAGCCCTGGTGGTTAAGGAGATGGATGGGCTCATTCCATACAAGCTTGGTTCCAGGGTTCATCTTCCCTCTGGACAAATCTCATGGCTTAGAATGTTGGCAGGAGTGTAAGTCCCTTGGATCTGAGCTCCCTTAATATATAATATATAAAAAGTTCAAGGGAGCAGTTGGGTGCTCTCAGGGGACTGTGTATACCAGTGTGTACACCTGTGTGTGTACCCATAGAGGTAGGGGTGTGTGTGTGTGTGTGTGTGTGTGTGTGTGTGTGAAAGAGAGAGAGAGAGAGAGAGAGAGAGAGAGAGAGAGAGAACAAGCACTAGTGCACCAGTGAGCACAGGTCACAGATCCATGGTTTTGAATATTTTGGTTCATTAGAGCCTTCCCATTTTGGGGTCCTGCAGGGAGATGGGTCTCAGACAGTGGATCTCAGGGCCTTTTGGGCAGCTCCCCAAGAACCACTTCTTAGAGTTGGCTTCTTCTGGAAAAATGTGGGTGACCTCTGTCTCCATCAGAGCAGGGCAGAAAATTCTCTGCTTGAAGAGAACCCAGTCATTCCCCTCAATTCTGAGGTCTTCCTCTTAAACCCCAAGAATGTTCTATTAGGGGGCTTTGTAGGGCTGCCCAGCCACAGACCCTTCCAGCTCTCTAGGTGGGCGGCTGAGCCTCAAGGCAGCCGCAGTGGTGCATGGACAAGCCTCGAGCCATCTTATCTCTTTCCCAGCCCGGCCACAGCCTTGTTATTAACAGGGCTAATATAACCCCTGCCTTCCAAGGACTGATAACCCTTGTTATTAACAGCAGTTGCCTTGAAACCTTTGATTCCTTTGGGTAGTATTGACATCTTAACAATATTCAGCGTCTTAGTCCATGAGTACAGGATGTTTTCCCATTGTTATTAACAGGACAGCAAGGGGTTTCTTAGCCTCGACTTATCTGGGCCAGATCATTCTTTGTTGAGGAGACTGCCCTGTACATTGCAGGATGTCCAGTTCCATCACTGGCCTCTACTCACTCGTTACCTCTCTCCCTTCCTTCCAAATTGTGGCAAAATGTCTCTAGACAGGGGCCTCCCTGGTGATGCAAAGGGTTGAGCACAGCACTTTGAAGCTATCCACAGCCTCTGCAGCACTAGTTCGATCCCAGGCTTGGGAGCTAACCCACATGGTGCAGTAGACCTCTCCTGTCTCACCTGCTGTGCCCCTCAGCAGTGTACTTCAGTAGACCTACCTGTTCTGCTCCCAACTCTATCTCCAGTGAATCCTCTCACCCCCCACACCTCTGGCCTATACCCCAATTCTTGTACACATAAATAATAAATTAAAAAAACATGAAATGTTTCCAGACATTGCCAATGTCCCCTGGGGAATAAATGGATTCCCAGTTGAGAACCACAGGGCTGGAGGAATAAAGAGGCTCCAAGGAGTGCTCTCTGCTTCCTGGGTGTCCCCCCTGCTGTGTTCTGTCAGACTGCAGGAATGTAAGAGAGGACCCTGGCTGTGTTTTTGTATAACTAGACTGATTCAGGAACTCACCTCCATTTTTCTTGGCCTCTCTGCTGGAAGATAATTTTGTTCTTTCACAAAATTGTTTTGATTATTTGGGGGCCCCTTGAGATTCTTATGAATTTTAGGATAGATTTTTATATTTCTGAAAAAAAAAGCTGTTAGAATTTTAATAGGGGTTGCCTTGAAACCTTTGATTCCTTTGGATAGTATTGACAGCTTAACAATATTAAACCTCTAGGTCCATGAATACAGGATGTTTTCCCATTTATGTGTGTCTTCTTTAATTTCTTTGAGGGATATTTTATAGTTTTCAGTGTCTTTCACTTCACTGGCTAGATTTATTCCTAAGTATTTTATTGTTTTTAGCTATGGTAAATGGAATTGTTTTCTTAATTTCCCTTTGGATTATTCATTACTAGTCAGCAGAGGCACAGCTGACTTTGGTGTGTTAATTTTGTATCCTGCACCTGTGCTGAATTCATTTATTAGTTCTAATTTGTGTGTGTGTGTGTGTGTGTGTGTAATTCGGATTTTCTATAGGTAAATTTATGTCATCTGCGGACAGAGATTTTGTCTCTTCCTTTACAAGTTGGATGTATTTAATTTCTTTTTCATGCCTAATCACTCTGGCCAGGAATTCCAACACTTTGTCAAATAGAAGTGGCGACAACAGACTCATCTGCTTCCTGCTCTTGGAGGGAAGCTTTCACTTTCCCATCCAGTATGATGTGAGGTGTGGGCTTTTTATGTGACCTTTACTATCTAGAATTATGTGTAAGGTAAATTGATGTTTCCTTCTTTATCTCTTTTGTGAGTGTTTTTTTAATCATGAAGGGGCATGGCATCTGGTCAACTCCATCCATTAAGAAGATCGTGTGACTTTTGGCCTTCATTCTGTTAAAGTGGTGTATTATACTGTGCTGTTGAATTTGGCTTCCTAGTAGTTTGTTGAGGATTTTTGCATTATTGTTCACAAGGGATATTGGTGTGCAGTTTGTGTTCTAGGGTCCCCTGTGGGAGGATTCTCCCAGTTGCATCACATGATGCTGGATCCCAGGGATTTTTTTTAATTTACAAAATTCTGTACTATTTTGTGACTTTGTGAAATAACTGTAATATGCTTACCTAGTGAAGTGAACTAAGATATGCCATGGCAGTGGGACTATGAAAGCCATGCCATGGAGGAACCCCCATTCTCTTTTCTTTCAAGAAGCTCCTCCGTTCCAGTCATCTCATTTTGTGCCTTCTGGGAACCCTACACAAGCTGCCTGATTCCAGCTGCCTTGAAACTTCACATGAGACTCAGGGGAGACTCGTATCAGGAAAGCTTCCTCGAGAGAGTGACTCTTGCTGTTATGGGTGTAATGGGTGGGCAGAGGAAGCTGCACAGGCAGAAACAGCCTTACCTGTTCGAGGGAGTCATGGGGTCTCTCCACCCCCGGTCCTGCTGGTTCTTTTCATTTCCTGTCTCCAGGATCCACAGACTGAAGACCCCAAGGTCCAGCCATTGATAACAAGGGGAGAGTATATATATGCATATATTTTAAATTTTATTTTTATATTCCCCGTACAATTGCAACCTCCTTATTTTGTCCCCAATCCCTTCTTTCCCCGCCCCCCCCCAAGGGGAGAGTATATTTGTTGATGATGCATGAAACATGCCTGTTTTGATTCTGGGGTACTCTGGGGGAATTGGTATGTGAATTTCCAAAGGGAGAAGGATGGAGAAACTCTTTTAAATTAGCCTTTCTCCAGGGGTAGTGGTAGCATCACTGCACACATACTCCATGGGGTGTGTGTAAGTGGTATACCCCTCCTTGGTCCTCCTCCCTCTCGGGATTTCCCCAGCACTTGCCCCTGTCTTGTTGCTGGGAGGTGGGGCCCTGTTGGCATGGCGGGGACCTTACATAGTTTCCAACAGCATTATCCACTAAAAGGCAACTGGGTCTCGTGTGCATTTTTCCACCTCAGTGATGGTTCCAGTTAAATCTGGGTCTTCTAGGTGCCTGGCCTTGACCTAGATCTCCCTTCCTGCCATTGCACTGGGCTCAGCTATGCAGAGAGAGGTGTGTGGTGACCTGGTGGTTAACAACCACTAACTAGGAGATTTCAGAACTGCAGCCAGCAAGGGAGAAGCTCTGAAAGGCACAGACCCCAGTGCTTTTGTGCTTCACAGCAGGCAAAGAAATTAGACCGCCAGTGAAATTCCTGTTTTGGCTTCTTTGGCAGGGGTTGGGAGCACCAGGGAGGACCAGAACTGAAGGTGAAGCCATGGTGAACACTGAGCATTTGAGAAATCACCTTGACAGGGCAAAGCCCCGTGCTCCATTCTTCCCCAGAGACTCCCTCTCCGTCCTCAGGCATCAACCGCAGGCCAGTGGAGAGGACAGAGAGGGCAGGATGCGAGCGGTGGGGGTGGGCAGGGGACTTTCAACAGGTGTCCTGGGCCCTCACGCAAGGCAGCGGCACCAGGGGCTCCAGCAGGGCCCTGGCCATTGCTTTGATCTCCCCTGCTCTTTTGGAATCAAGACAGCCTGAGTTAAAATCCTGTCTTCACTTCTGTGTGACTTTGGGTCAGTTCCTTAACCTCTCTGTGCCTCGGCTACCTCTTCCCTATGGGGATAATAAGCTCAGATGAGGGATCTCACCTGGGAAGTCTCAGAACGGCCCCTCTCAGGTGTTGTGAGGTGTCAGCTCTTATCTGGATAGGCTGGGCGGGCGGGTTCTTCTGTCCTTTTAGGACCCTAAATTCAACTCAGGAAAAGGGAGCTTTCAGCAGCCCTCCTGAGTTTATTTATTTTTTTTTTTTAAGATTTATTTATTTATTTATATAAGAACCAGGGCACAGGCCAGATGTGCGGGAGGGTGAGAGGATTCGCCAGAGACAGAGTGGGGAACAGGCAGACTGACGAAATACACTGCTGAGGGGAGCAGTGGGCGCGACAGGAGAGGTCTGCCCCGCCCTGTGGGACCCTCGGCGGCCAGCTGGGATCGAACCAGCGCTGCAGAGGCTGCAGAGGGCTTCACAGCGCTGCACTCAACCGCCTGAGCCAGCGGGGAGGCCCAGCCCTCCCGAGTTTAAATTAGGGTCCTATGAGGACAGGGGTCGCACCAGAATTCAGGGTTCCATGAAGAGAAGCACCTATGGAGGGGGGCACTTTGCCTGGGGCCTGCCGCCAGACGAAGGTCGTTTAGGCGCTTGGCCGCGGCGTGGGCTCTCTAGAAAGTACCGGGGCGCAGGCAGCCGCCTTCCGACCCCTGCTGTCCCCGCCCCCCTTTCCCCCACCGCGCAGACAATCCCGCAGCGCGGGATCCCAAGGGCCGCCAGGGGGCGCTGTGGTCACGCGGCCGGCGCTCTGCCCCGAAGCCCCGCCGCGCGCCCCTGGGACCTGCGGCTCAGCTCCGCGCACCCCGCGCCCTCGCGGCCCCCTCCTGTGCCACAGCCTCGGCCGCCAGCCGGGGAGCCGCCGTTGCTAGGCCCGAGGTGGGACCCGACTGGGACCCAGTGCCCCTCCAGCCTCAGTTTGCTCATCCGCGGTCACTGGAGCCTGGAACTCGGGCTCGGCTCTTGTGATCCCTTCATCTGCTTGGTCAGGGCTGGCGACTTCTGCCTCCCCCAACCTTCTCCCCACCCTTGTACCCGCCCCCCACCTGTCCTTGTCAGCTTCCCTTCTTTGCCCTTCCTTCCTGCCCTCCTAGCTCCTGGCTCTCTTGCTGGCAGTCATTGTCTCTAGAATTGTCTCTGGGTCTCCTCTCCCTGAGGAGTCTCATTTCTGTGCACTGAAGCATCCATCCTGCTGCCCCCAGCCCACCCCCGCCAACTTTAATTTGAGGGGTTCATATCTGAACTGTCATCCTTACCTCATCCTGCTCCAGGGTCTCTTTCAGTGCCTTTCAGCCCCACCACCCCAACAAGGGACAGAGCCTTGGGGCTTCTGAGTGCCCCAAGACAGAGCTGGAGTCCTCCCACCACCTGCATCAGAACCAGGGGGGCTGTTAGATGTGCATGGTCCACTCCAGACCCCCTTTGAAGTCAGCCCTCCCAGGTCAGGCCCAGAATGTGCATTTTGAACCATCGCCTCAGGGGATGCTGAACCCTGAGAGCTGCTGCTCAGAGGACTCTGTGCCCATGCAGAGGATGAAACTCCGAAACAGTGAGAAGACGCACTGTTTGCGTGTGCTGCAGGTGACAGCACTGAAAAGCCAGGGCTGCTGGTGTCCTCTGAAAACTTGCCCTATGCCTGCTGTGGGGCAGGTGTCGCCTCACGGAACCCTGTTCTGTCTTTCTTCCGAGTTCCCGGCACTGGTTTAGGTATTCTGTGTGGCATAATGACTGTATTACTCCCATTTGCAAAAAAAAGAAACTGAGGTTCAGAGACATTAAGTAACTTGAGTAACAGCACACAGCTAATAGAAAGTGTCCACACTGTATGCCAAATTCCAGACCTGGGGGTTAGTGGGCTACGCTGTGTGCATGCTCTGGGGCTAAAAGCGGCCAACTTCAGCACACTCCCTCCCCCATCTTGTCTCCTTCCTCCATTCTCCTTTCAAACTCTAGCTTCTGTCAGGGTGCCTTCTGGGAAGACAGGCATAGAGAAATAACGGGGTGCTGTCCTACCCTGGGGGGATTTGTGTGTAGCTCCACATGTGTGAGACTGTGTATGTTTCCATGTGCTGCCTAGGGGTCTGATGCATGCATGTTACATGAGATCATTCATAGGCTGCCCACTCCCAGATGCCAAGCAGCAGGGGAGTTCTGAAACCACCCATAGGTGCTTTGAAGGGCAGGAAGAAGGAGCAGGCGAATGGAGGTGCATGTGTTGCACATGTGTGGTTCTTTGTGGGTGGGGGGCTCTCAAGACCTGACCTCCTTCCCTAGGCCCTGCCTGTGCACAGCCAGAGAGACATTAGATGCCACACTCTCTGCTCCAGGTGTGGCTGGCAAGCTCTGCTCTGCCCACCCAGACATCAGTCTATTACAGATACTCCTGCATGAAATAAAGGAGCACTTTTCCTGCATGAAAGAGGAGGCATGTAACTCCCCCACTTACAGGGGGGTTACAAGTCCCAGGATGCTGGGAACTGGACTTCCTGAGTAGGGGAGCTACTGGGAACCAGGAAGAGAGCTGAACGGCCCCCACATGACATGGGAGTCAGGTTCTCTGTCACTTCTCCAGCTTTGACTTGCGTTCTGGTACTGCTAAGGAGGCTTGGAAGAGAGACGTGAATGAGAGGCGTGTAGGGAGGCTGCTCCTGGTCCTTGGTAGAGACCTGACAGCTGCTACCTTGATCTCCTATTGGTTATGAGGTACATTTTGGATTTTGGATTTTTCCTTCTGTCCCAGCATTCTGGTTTCTGCTTAACCCTCTTCTTGGGTTCCCTGCCAGAAAGTGCCTGGTGGCAAGCTTTTGGTTCTCAGCAGCCCCACTTGGGCTGGGTCTATTTGGCTGGCATTTGCCCATGAGCATATGGGTAATTTTAGAGTTTTATTAGGAATATCCTTTCTTCTCTCTCCCTCTTCCTTTATGCACATATAATTCTGTTAAAAATCTTTAACACTAAGTCTGCTTCCTTTGTTTTTGTGTGTGCAATTGACCAAATCCCTCTCCGAGTGTGCACCCTTACTAGTTTGGGGCCCCTGAGCATGCCTAGTCACACACTCACATGCTTGGGGACTCTGCCCCTGGAGGCACTGGAGCTGGAGGGGGTCGGACCCAGTGTCTTGGGGCTGTGGAATCATAAAGGCCTGAGTTTCCCTTCTGGTTCTGTTGCTTCCTAGCCCTTAATTTTTCTGAGTTTATTGGGCTTATCTGGAAATGGGCTCCAAATATCTACTGAACAGGCCAGTTGTGGGGCTCCAAGGAGAGGAGGCATGTAAGCCCATAAGTGGCTGTAATCCTCTTGCTTTGTGGGGATGCGGACACCTCAGCAACTTCACCCCACAGACCCATAGTCCACATGAGGCCATGACAGGCCCAGCATCTTTCTGACATCTAGGAAGCCATTCCAGCAGAGCCTGGGACGAATACTGGGTATTTCTGAGGTCTTTCCAGGCGTGTTTTTATTTTATTTTATTATTTTTAAAGATTTATTTATTTGTTTGTTTGTTTATTTATTTATTGATTGATTGATTGATACAAGCACTGGGTACAGTTAGAAGCGCGGGAGGGTGAGAGAATTCACCAGAGCCAGAACGGGGAGCAGAACAGGCAGACTGATGAAGTACACTGCTGAGGGGAGCAGCTGGCGGCAGGAGAGGTGCGCGCCACAGGCATGGTTTTAGACGAATGTGGTGGGGAGGGCCTGGGTGCCCGCCCCAGCCCCTGGCAGTCCTCATGCCAGGCTCTGGGCCAGTTGCCGGCCTGTGTACATCTGGAAGCAGTTGTCTCCAGCTGCTGGGCGGTGCTCAGCCCGTGGTCAGGGCTGGATGCCTGCGCTTTGGAGACCTCACGGGGCCGGTAGACACCCTCTGTGAGCAGGGAGGGAAGATGAGGAAAGGAAAGAGCAGAATGTGATATGGGTGGGGTGGGGGTGGGGCAGGAACTGTCCTTTTATTCTGAGGAGACTTTTGGCTTTTCCCTAAATCCTAAACTCCAGAGGGAAGCTGTTTTCACTCTAGGCACACCCACGTGAACATCATGCAGACCCAGGATTCACATATGCTTTTGCTTCTAAACTAAGCAAAGGGACTTTGGGACCTAAAAATACATGCTGAAAACTGCCCTTGTTGTACCCCCCTCCCCAGAAAGTTTGTTTCCATGACGTAAGTTTTCCAGCAACTCCACTGCAATGGGCCTCACGAAATGGTGCCAGTGTTCAAACTCCCCGGGGTGGGGGGTGGGGTGGGCGTGGGGGAGTGTGGAGAGGCACAGGGGAGGGAACCGGGATCTAGGTTTGAAATGGATTGGTCTCCACTCAGAGAGAGTGCTAGAACCATCTAGTTCCACCCCCTCCTCTTGTGCTGGAGAAACCAGCCCAGACAGGAGTGGTGACCTGCCCTAAGTCACAAGCCAGGATTTTCCTGGAGGGATGAGGGTCGGCTCTGGCTCAGCTGGGGCCAGCAAGCTCTTCTATAGCCTCCCACGGGCCACCCCCCTGCCCATGCCTTTATTTGTGAGGGAGCCACAGCTGTGCAGAAACATCCCTGTGGGGGAGGCACCTGTGGGGCTGGCAGAGAGCGAGGCCTGGCTCTGTGCCCCAGGCGGGTCTCCCAATTCCTTTCCAGGTAGGTGTTGTGGGGTGTAACTGGTCTGGACTCTCAGCTCCCCATTTGTATATATTTGTCATTTCACAAGCTGTTCCTTTGTGTGTTTCCTGCATTTCATCCCACTTGATGCCATGAGCCTTTTGGGTGGGCCCTGTTGCTAGCTCTGCTCTGCAGACAGGGAAACTGAGGCTCAGGCAGGTTAAGTGACTTGTCCAAGAGGTGGGGTCAGGAGTTGAACCCAGGCAGCCAGGGGTGGCTAACCCTTTTGCTGGCAGCTGAACCCCTTGTCCTAAGCCAGAGGGGATGGTTCACAGGGACCTTGGATAGATGGAGCGAGCAGGCCTGGGCTCACTGTAGGAGCACCAGGGTGCCAGGTTGTACTCGGGCAGAAGCTCCCTCTCTTTAGGCTCCCTTTGAACTCGAGCCTGCAGACTGGGTGCTTTAGTGCCCGATCTGGAGGTGGCACAGCACCCGGCGGCCTCTCCCTACGTTCTGCCCTCAGCTGCTGGCTCTGTGCTTCCATCCCCTGCGGTGGCCTGGCACGTCGGCCACTCATGGCCCTGCCAAAGCAAAATTAGAATGTGCAGCTCCCGCCGAGAGGGCGGATTTTACCAAGCCTCCTGCTGGCTGGCATGCCCAGGTCCTTCCAAGTGGCTGACAGGAGGTCGGGAACAGAGAATCCAGGGCCTGTGCCCACGACATTCTGGGTGACAAGGACACCTTTTCCCAGCTGGCTGCTCAGACACTCCGTCTCCCCCAGACTGGAGCTGCTGGAGGACCGCAGCCCTCTTCTCCGGCCTGGCTCAGAGTGGACTCTCATAAATGCTATTGCCCGAGCAAGCAGGCGACTTCCAGGACTCTTTCCAGGATTGGGGGCGTTCAGGGGGTGTGAGGCTTGCTGTGCGAACAGTAATGGGCACTGTGTCCTGCTGGTGACAGCTGGCACTTTTCTGGTTTATTGTACTCGGTTTTTAGAAAAATTTCCCTTTCCTGGGCCTGGGAATTTATCTATTATAGATAAGATAAGGGAGATCAAGTTGGAGAGGGTTATGTGACAGTAATTGGAGGGCTGTCCAGCCCCTCCATGAAGCAACTGTGTGGTTTCCGTGGTACATTCGCTCTCGTAGCACTTGATAAAAAGCAGCGGGAGTGGTTTGCAGGTTTGCTTTTGCTGCAGCAGGGCGGAGCACCCAGGGGGGCCTCAGCCTTGGATGAGGAGGCAGTCCTGAGTCCTGCCAGGCTGGTGGTGGCAGCAGCCCTGTGTCTGGAGAATCCCAGGCAGTTGTCTTCATTTTCAGCAGCTCCCTGATGCCCTGGCTCCAGGGTGCTGGGGAGATGGGTGAGGTGTGTGTGATTGATTGGCCCTGGGCTGGTTCAGGCTCCAGGCCCCTTGCTCTGTTTTTGTTATTGCTTTTTTTTGGAAGATTTATTTATTTATGCAAACACGAGCTGGGGTGTAGGCCAGAGGTGCATCCTGTGCATTTGGAGCATCCAGGGCTCTGTACCTGAGGGCACCCTCCATCAGTTAGGGGTGCTCAGCTAAAGCCTGGGGTAGAAGGTAGTGCTGGGAACTGCCATCCTCAGGGGGCTACCGACACTTGGTGCTTGAGGGCCTCCCTCCAAGTGGGAATTCTGATGTTGTGACAATTTCCTACAAGTCCCCAGGGAGACCCAGCCCTGAGCCCCGAGCTGACACATCTTTCATGGGCTTTTCTCCCTCCCTCGCTCAGCTCCCTCCTGCCTTACTGTATCTTGGGGTCCTCTCTCATAAATTACTTGCACCTCCTCCCAGGCGCTGCTTTGGGGAAACTGAACTTCCCCAAAGTTAGGAGCTCGCAGGGACCATGCATTTGCTAGGTGCTTCCTCCCCTCTTTCTTGATCAGTCTATGAGGTAGCTAGGGAGGAGGGAACCCCGGCACTGGAAGGCAGCATGACTCACCAAATTCACAGAGCCAGGCTCCCAGCCCCAATGCCCTGGCTTCAGAGCTGGCCTTCACTACGAACATTATCAGAACTCGCTGTTCGGTGCTACAGGAGAGGAGTGGGTCATACCTTTATGAGCAGTTGCTGTGTGCCAGGCACTGTGCTGGGCACTTTGTCTATGGCAAGTCAGTAGACTTCTCAAGACCCTGTGAGGTGAGAACTTCAGATGTTCCCATTTAATAGATGACAAAACGGAGGTTCTGAGAATTCAAGAAATTCATTCGGGGCAACTCAGCTGGCAGGTAAGTGGCAGAACTGGGTTTGGCTTCAAGAACTTCTGCCTCTAACTTCTTCCAGAAGTCAGAGCTGTCTGCCTGGTGCTCCAGGGTTTGGTCATTGAACATTCTTTTAGCTTCATCATGTGTCTGCGTCTCCCTAGAAATCACTGCTGCAGAATTCCACCTAGTTAGCAGGTAGGTCTTGCCTGCACACATTAGCTTAAAGTATTAGTCTCCGTGTACATGCCGAACTCACATGAGTGGATGCTGGGACCAGTGCCTCAAAGAGATAAACCACCCCCAAAGTGCCTGTAACAGGGGCAGGGAAAGGGGTCTTTAATAAGCAAGACTTCAGGCTGTGTGGCAAAGGCTCAGCCCTTTCAAAGCCGACCAGACTCTGAACTAAACTCAGCCTCCTGGGTTTCCCTCTCTTGCCTCCCCTGCATCCACACCTTTTCCAGAATCTCCTCCACTAGCTCTTTGGCATTTTCTCTCCCACTCTCTGGAGCCCAGTAGATTGCTGCTTTGTCCTCTGTCCTGAGGGGCAGGGATCTTTATCTCCATGTCCCAGGGTCCTGGGGCATCCACGCGGGTTGCAGCTGGCAGCGGTGGGCTCTTCCTGGGCTTGGCACCCCGGGCCTTTCCCTCCCTCATGCTGCTGTAGAGGAAAGAGGGTGCCAGACCGAGGAGTGCTCAGAGAGAAGGCGCCAGGCCGGGGGAGTCCCTGGGGTGAGCAGGGCACTTGTAAGGCTGGGTGGTTAATCCTGTGCTTTCCCTGAGATCAGATGGCCATCCCACAGAAACAGAAGAAACAGACATGCTGAGGCAGCGTCAGAGGGGAATCGATGGGCAGGAGCCCAGATTAGATGATGCTAAGCTGAGGATTTTATTGTCTGTCTTGCTGCCAGGAGAGGCAGCAACAGTCTCGCCTTCATCTCCCTGAGTAAGCGTTCAGATGAGCCCAGGACCAGCCGCCTCTGGGGCGGGGTTAGGGTGGGTTTGTGTGTGTGTGTGTGCGAGAGTGTGCTGGGCCCGTGTGTGTGCATGTGTGAGTGCTTTTGTGTGTGTCTGTGCACAGTGTGTCTCCAAGAGTGTATGTATGTCTGAGCATGTCTGTGTAAGCAGCCTGGGTCTGTGAGTGTGAGTGTGAGTATGTGTGTGAGTTTGTGTGTAAGTGTGTGTGTAAGACAGACAAATTGTGGACCCTGAAACTGGGTTTCAGGTTTTTTTCAAGATTCTCTTAGAAAACATGCCAGGGCCTTTAGAGTGATAGGAAGGCACACAGTGATAGGAAGGCATTGAGGGTGCCCAGGCCCGTGGCCCTAAGTGCCAGTGGGTGGCAGAGAGGCTCAGCTCACACAGGCCTCCTGGGCCTCTGCTGGTACAGTTTGGGTGTGGAACTTTGGGGTCAGTGTTAGGGACATCTGGCCCCAGATGCAAAACCCGCCCGCCTCCCTGTGGGAAACCTTGCAAAGGAGCACTTTGCCTAAGCTTCTGTTTCCTGACCTGTGCATTGGGGTAATAATCCTCACAGTTTGCTGCAAGACCCAGAGGAGTCCTGGGCGGGAGAAAGTTCTGCGGTTATGAGCATTGGGATGCCCTTCTCCATTGACCCGGGGCTCCGGACTGTCCTTGGCCCAGCTCAGTGCAACGTGGTCTTGTCTGTGCAGCTACCTGTGCCACCACACTGTCCGCTCTCCTGCGCTTCCAGATAAGCAGGTGACAGGCCTGGCTCTATGGGGCCCAGTGTACCCCCACCCCCATGAATGTCACCCAAAATGCATGGCCTCTAGGACTTGCATTTAGCAGCAAATGCAAGTAGGGCCTGCCCCACGTTGCTCTGAGGTGGCTGTTGGGCTGGGCCAGGGCCACATGAGGCAGCACTGTCACCTTCCAACCTGGAGCTGGGCCCACAGCAAGGACTTCAGAGGCAGATATGAGCCTTGGGCTGGCCACTCCCCAGCTGTTTGACCTGGGGATCCCCCTCGACCCGCTGGGTCTGCATTCCTCCCTGCTCATCCTTGTTGTCTCACCAGTTGCCGGGCTCAGGAGGAGCTGTTGGGGGAGTCAGGCCAAGGGGAGCTCCAGTTTGCTGTTGCTGCTATAGCACATCACCGCATGTTTAGGGGCTTAAGGCTACATAAACTTATGATTCTTTTATACTTGGAGGCCCTGCATGGGTTGCCCCAGGCTAATATGGAGGGTCCAGAGCTGCAGTCCCTGGACACTCAGGGAGACCCGGCCACCTGCCTCCTGTGGCTCCTGCCCCCTTCCCTTTCTCCTGCAGGCTCTTCATTCCTCCTCTGCTTCCTCATCGCTTCTTCTCCAACTCTGACCCTCATGCTCCCCCTTTAAGGAAACTTGTGATCACATCCCCCACCCCACCCCCAGGTAACCCAGGATAATCTCCCATCTCCAGAGCCTTCACTGCATGCAAAGTACCCTTTGCCATATGACCAGACATGCCACAAGCTCTGGGCATTAGGATATGGACAACTTTGGGGGGGCCATTATTCAGCCTACAGTCATCCCCCTCAAGTGAGAAGAATCTTTGCAAGACCCCTGGGGTGTCCCCAGTGTCCCAGTGAAATGATTGTCCTCATCATTACATAAACATTTATTGAGGGCCAACTATCTTCTAGATGAAACCCTGCCCCAGGGAGTTTATGCTCTCTTGGCGGGGGTGGGGTGGGGGTTAATAATAAACATGAAAATCTGTAACAGCGGGTGGTGACAGGTTCTGTGGACAAAGTGAAGCAGGGTGTGAGCTTGGAGAGCTGTGTGCCCCCTCAGAGCAGGGCTCCAGCAGCCCCCTACTGGGTGGCAGCTACACAGAGCTAGCTGTGGGCCCTATGGCTGTCACTGGGGCATTCCTGGCTGTCGTGGGTCAAATTGTGTTCAAATCCTAATCAAGATGTGTTCAAATCCTAACCATGACAGTGACCATCCTTGCAGACAGAATTCAGATGAAAGATTGGAGAACCCCATCTCCAGTAAGTCCTGGTCTTCCTGCTGTGGAGCAAGCTAGGGCTGTGGACTGATCGGCAGCAGCCTCTCCTTTTTGCTAAAGATGAAATAAATAATCCTAGCTGCCAAGTATTGTCTGCTCATGTGGGCACATGGCCAGCCTCATGTAGCTCTGGCTGTTAGTGATGCCCCACTTCACAGAGGGGAAAACTGAGGCTCAAAGGCTCGAGGTGATGACAGTTGCACACTTGGCTGTGAAACTGGGGAGCTGGGACTCGAACCCAAGGACGGTGGTAGCCACAGCCTCATCCTGGAAGCTGAGGGCAGGAGCCACCCTTTTTCTCTGGGGTCACAGGCCTGGCTAGTTAAAACATATGGATTTTTGCATCCATTAATGATCTTTGAAGTCTCGACAAGAGAGTTCACTTCAATCAGAACTTTTGACCAGTCCCAAACCAATGTTTCCTATTATGTTGATTTATTTATTCTGTAAACATTTGCCAAGTGTCCTGAACTCCTGGGACATTCTGCTGTGTTATTTTCTCAGTCCCATCCTGGAGAGACACTGATTATATTCATAGTTTTGAAAAGGTAGTTTTTCTCTGTGGTAGCTGGGTAAATACTCTGTGTTTCTGCTGGGGTGGTCCTAGCAGCCCCCATTCCTGATCTCCTGTGGCTTTTAAGCCTTTGGCTCTGCAGGGCTTCCTGTCACCTCTGTCCCCACGTGTTGCTGCCCTCCCCTGGGTGTAAACCTGCTCCTCCTAGCCTCCAGGATGCCACTGGGGTAGCCTCATCTCCAGCTTTGGTCCCAGAACTCTGTTCCCCAAGTATTTCGGAGGATGACTCTGTCTTCCTTCCTCTGATGTCTGCCTCTGTTCTTGACAAATTCCAAGAGCCACCCGTATTTGGGGCATCTTCTCTGATCTTGAGCCCTTGGGACCGTACAGGTTTTCCTTGCTGTAACATTTGTTTACAACACCATATATAATTTTTTGAAGGATTTTTATTTTTATTTATTTATGCATGTAAGAGCTGGGGTGTAGGCCAGAGGTGCCAGGGGTAGGGGATGAGAGGATTCACCAGAGACAGAGTGGGGAGCAGAACAGACAGATCCACTGAAATACACTTTTGAGGGGAGCAGCGGGAGAGACAGGAGAGGTCTGCTGTGCCATGTGGGTTGCTTCTGGCTGATGGGGGTCAAACTCATGCTGCAGTGGCTGGCAATAGCTTGATAGTGCTGAGACTTAATCCCTGCTCCACCAGGGAGGCACTCGTGCCAACTGCATTTACAGTAGACCAATCACTGCTCTAAGTGTTTCACAAGGAAGAATCTAGTTAATCCCCCCCAGCCACCTTGTGATGCAGCTGTGATGTCAGAATAGTGCCCACATTGCAGATGGGGAAGCCACAACCTTGTAAGGCAAGAGTCAGGATTTACTGCTCACGTGGGACTGAGGGGTCTTGAACCTCACATGCTTTCTAACATTTGCTACCCTTCCTCTCACTGTGACCACAGACGTGGCAAAATCAAAGTTGAAAAACTGTACATGCAGCCTGATCCCACATTCACAGGGGAAGATGTCTATTACACACAAAAAAAGAGACTAGAAAGGAAAACATCTGTAACAGCAGTAGCCCCTAGATAGTGGGGTTAGGACTACTTCTCTTCTGTCCATTTTTGGGCTTTCTAGATCCCTTGTAGCAATTACCATAGTACTTTTATAATAAGGAAAGAGAATTTGAGAAACAAGAGGGGGCATATGGGAAAGTGTCTGACTGGCCTGGCTGCCCTTGTCCTGGGGGTGCTTGGGGAATTAGTGTGTGACCTAGCCTAGCTCCTGATGGTGATGGTTCCTCTTCTCCTGGGAGGGAAGTGGAGGGGTGTTTTGTGCCTATGATGAAAGAAACAAAGACCCCTGTGTCCTCTGACCCTGGCTGCAGGCCCTGGGGTATGAGTCCTCCTTGGAGGCCTGCTGGGACATTCCTCCATTAGGACCTCTTAGAACAACAATATTCCGGTTAGTAAGAGGCCGAGGAATCTGAGGCAGTGGGTTTTCTATCATTTTTCTTAGTGATAGAACACTTAATCAGGAAGCAAGATGAGAAATGGCAGTCTTTGACATCTAGGACTCTCTGCTTTCAGAGAAGAGACTCCTGCATAAGAAAGTCCCTTTGGGTGAAGATAAGATCCTGAGGACAGAGTATGTGGGAGATAGTGAAGCAAAAGGATCTTTCTCTATAAGAAATGGATAAGATTTTTGGCATATGGGTGGGGGAGGAGGGATGACTTGGGTACTTGGAAGAGCAGGGATATCTAACTGTCCGTTTAAAGGCCTTTGTGCTGCTGTGATGCTGAACCTCAGCATCTAAAAGCTGGGCTACCTTAGATGACACTGCACCTCTCTGAACTACAGTCACTCAGTTGGCAATTGGGAACACCCACTTTTCAGGGTTGTTGTGAGGACGACAAACTACAGAGAGATGGTGCTGGGACTGTTTGTGGTCAGGTCCAGGCTCGCTCTCCCTGGACTCTGCTTTCTTAGCCAAGGGGAGTGGGACGACCCCTGCAGGCTCCTGGGTCAGTAGTCTTCTAGCTGAGCTCAGCCAATCCTGAGCATTCTCAGGGTTTTGGAGGGTGGAAGAAGGGAGAAGCCAATGTTTCTTTTCCTTCCTGTCTCTCGGGTTCTTGGGCAATGGCTGTATTTCTTCTGCGGTTCCAGGTCCTGACAAAAGGTCCACTCAGGGACCTACTCCTTTGGGTGATCCTAGCCCTAGGCTCCAGTGGCGTCACCTCTTCTTCAGTCCCTCCAATCTAGGGAGGGAGCGGTTTCCAGCCTCTGGATTATATCACTGTCACCCTGGTTGGCTTGTCAGTTCTTCTGTCACTTGTAATAATCTGGGTTCTCAGGAGAAATAGGACCAGTTAAATATATATATATATATGTATGTATGTATATATATGTATATATATGTATATATGTATGTAAATATATACAAATATGTATCATCAAGCTATGTATATATGTACATAATCATATCTATATATCCATATATATAACTAAAAACTACATGAACAAATGAATGAACTATATAGAATGGTTCAGGTGACTATGGAAGCTGCAAGTCTGTAGTTGGCAAGCTGAGACCTGGGAGGGCTGACTATATAGTTCCAGCATGAGTCTGAGTCCTATGGCAAGAGAAAACCCATCTC
This sequence comes from Talpa occidentalis, assembly GCF_014898055.3. Lineage (NCBI taxonomy): Eukaryota > Metazoa > Chordata > Mammalia > Eulipotyphla > Talpidae > Talpa > Talpa occidentalis. Next base: position 29,724,920 of record NW_023601754.1, read on the forward strand.
CCAGCTCAAAGACAGGCAGGGAGAAAACAGCTCTCCCACCTGCCACCTTTTTGTCCCCTTTGGGTTTTAAGCGATTGCTGGAGGCCTGCCATTTGTTGGGGAGGGCCACCTGATTTGCTCAGTCTTCTGATTCAAATGTTAATTATATCTAGAAACTTCCTCACAGAGACACTTGGAATAATGCTTATCCGACACCATGCACGAGTCAAGATGGCAGATAAGATAACCCTCATACTTGAATGACCAGTTCTTTGCATTAATTTTTTTAAAGATTTTATTTATTTATTTATTTATTTATTTATACAAGCACTGGGTACAGTCAGAATTGCGGGAGAGTGAGAGAATTCACCAGAGCCAGAGTGGGGAGCAGAGCAGGCAGAAGGACCAAAGTACACTGCTGAGGGGAGCAGCGGGTGGCAGGAGAGGTCTGTGCACCATGTGGGACCCTCCTCAGGTGGCTGGGGAGCAGCCGGGTATTGAACCGGCACCACAGAGGTTGTGGGCAGCTTTGCAACCCAGTGCTCAACCGCTGCGCCACCGGGGAGGCCCCTCTTTGCATTAATTTTAAGTGATTTCTGTTTCCCTGGCTGGGCCCTGACCAAAGTAGGATAGAAGAAAGTTTGGCTTTCTTTCATCTTGGTATTCAGCTTTGGGTGGTTCAGTGTGATTTCTGGAATCTATGAGATTGTTAACGACTGAATGATTAGATGGGTTATTATGTGATCTGATTTACATAACAAGTAATGATATGAGAACGTATGTCTTTGTGTTTATTGATAATATCTAAATATTGAATTTCAAATATAGGTAGGCATTTTTTAAAAGATTTATTTATTTATGCATACAAGAACTGGGGTCCAGGCCAGAGGTGTGGGGGGTGAGAGGATTCACCAGAGTGGGTGAGGAGCAGAACAGGCAGATGTACTGAAATACACTACTGAAGGGACCAGTGGGCTAGTCAGGAGAGGTCTGCTGGGCCATGTGGGTTCTCCCTGGCTGGGGATTGAACTCATGCTGCAGTGCCTGCGAATAGCTTTATAGGTTGCATCTTAACCCCTGCACCACCGCGTTGGTCATAGGTTGGCATTCTTGAAGTATTATAGAGTTAAATTATTTTGTTTATTTTTAAAGAAATTTATCAATTGTTTGAAGTATAAATTCTTGCAAAAGTAAAGTGGTGCAATAATTAATTTTGATTATAACAGTTAATTTTACTTAGTAAATCTTGTTAACATATTTTAAATTGACAAATAAGTAGGGTGATAGAGTAAGAGTTAATAGAGATATTGAGAATATTAGCTATATAACTTTAGGAAGACTATTACTTCCTTTCTGAGCCAACCAATGTTTATAAAATTTAAATAATAATACCCAACGGAATAATGGAAACTAGATCATATCACAATTATAATATTTGTAGAATTGTTATTATACCTGCATTTATAACATTAAGCAAAATAAACTGTAATAACTGCATTTAACTGAAATCAATGTAGAATTCTATTTAGGTCCTGAGGAAAGCGAGAAAATATTTGGGGACTTTTTCATAGCCTAGGAAGATGGGGTAGAAATGAAATGTCACCTTGCTACCTCAGAGTAGAAGGACAACTCCAAAGTTATGAACAACACTCATGGTGATTCTGAACCCCTGTGATAAAGGATATAGAGAATATAGAGAAAAGAAAAGCAGTGGAGAAAGGAGAGGCAACCCTGAAAGATCTTGCTTCTCTCCTGACCTCAGAAGAGAGGGAACATTAAATTAATGAACTATAGAAATGACCCTTGAAAATACAGTCTTAGGGGAGTATTAATTTAATATCATAAATTTCAGTTTTGAAGTCATGGGAGTCACCTGACTTCTGAAGTGAGCCATTAAGCTAATGTCCCAGGCTACATTCTGATTGGGCCAGTTGAGTCACAAGCCCACTTCATGCCAATCACTGAAGGGAGTGAGGGTGGGAGCCAAGATGCTGGATATTCAAAAAGCGACTGCTAAAGCATGAAAGTAACAAATAGTAATGTCATAATAGTAACAAAATTTTAAAATGCCTGAATTTTTCTTTTATTCCAGAAGTAAATTCCATGACAATGTCCTTTGGGGTTAAATGCTAATTTTGACATATAGCTATTTGGCCAAAAGTGTGTGACTTGTGTTGCATTGGTAATGGCTGGTTTGCTATTCTGCATCCCCCCCTGGACCCTGATATGTATGAGGCAGGGACTGCTGTACCCCTTCTCTGACCCATTTCAGCAATGCAAATTCTACCACTAACTAAGCCCTTAATCAATTTTTGTTGAAAGAACAAAGTACAGCATGAGTTGTCTATTATTATTATCATCATCATCATCATTACCCAAGGGGCAGCTGTAAGGCAGCTGTTGGCTAGAGTCAGGGCAAACATCTGGGATGTTCACACACCCTATGTTATTAGTCAGAATGCTTTTAGCTGTAGTTGCAAAGAATAGAACAATGAACATAAAGTAGCTTAAGCAATACAGGAAATGAAAGGAATTTATTGGCACATATCTGGAATGCCTGTGACCGGAAGGGCCTTAGGTGCTGTACCCTTCCAAGTCCATGAGGTTATAAGGCCGTGCTCCACTGCTGGCCTCCTTCTATTTCAGCCTGCATCCTTTGCTGCAGCTGCTAATTCCCCCCAACGCTGACCACTCAGAGATAGCAGACAGCTTCTTTTCCACCAAACTAACATCCTGAGCTGCATTCTGATTGGGTCAACTGGGTTACATGGCCACCTCAGGCTAATCACTGGTGTGAGTGAAAAGGGGAGTCAGCTGATTGGATTAGACATGTAGGGTCCACCAACAAGGCTCTCTGTAACCAAAGAGGGAAGGGAGAAAAGGAGTCCCGGATGTGCTAGTGTATTAGTTTTTTATTTCTTCATAATCAACCACCACACACTTAATGCTTCAAAACAACACACAGGTTCCATCGCACAGTGTCTGTGGTCAGGAGTGTGGGAGTGGGCTAGCGGTCTCCTCGCTCAGGCTCTCACCAGGCTGAACTCACCGCTGAGGCTGTGACCTTCTCTGAGCTTCTGGAACCTCTTCCAGGTGTACTGGTGATTGGTAATTTGTAGGATTAATTTCCTGTGCCATAGGATGAGGTCCCATAACCTTGCCGGCTATGGCTAGGGGCTGCTCTCAGGTTATCGCCAGTGGCCCACCTCTTTCAAAGCATGCTGTGTGTTGCTTCCAGGCCAGCAGGCTTTGTTTTTCTGATCTCTTCCATCTCTGACCTCTAAGCCCTCTTAGAAGAGATCATTGGGTCCTCCCTGGTGGTGCAAGAGGTTAAGATGCAACCCATGAAGTTATCCGCAGCCACTGCAGCACGAGTTCGATCCCCGGCCAGGGAGCTACTCACATGGTGCAGCAGACCTCTCCTGTCTCACCCCCTGCTCCCCCAGCAGTGTATTTCAGTCCATCTGCTGTTCTGTTCCCCACTCTGTCTTTGGTGAATCCTCTCACCCCCAACACCTCTGGCCTGTACACCAGCTCTTGTATGCATAAATAAATAAATCTTAAAAAAAAAAAAAGAGTTCACCTGATTAGGGCAGGGCCACCCAGGAGATCACCCTGTGATTAGCTTCAAAGCCAGTATATATGAGACCATGATTACATCTGTAACATCTCTTCACCTTTGCCACATAATGTAACCTTATGAGGTAAGCAGTACCCGACTCTTTCCACAGGTTCCTCCTACACACAAGGAGAGTGGTGTGGGAATCACGAGGGTCATCTTAGACTTGACCTTTGAATCACACAATGGGCAAGCATCTGTGTCCTCCCCATGCTTAATCCTTCTTCAGAGCCTGTCTGGGTTTCCTGACCTGCAGCTGAACTCACCTGGACAGCAGCTCTTCCCCTGGCCCCGCTTAGTGCAGATCCTCTGTACCCGGAGAGAGTGTCAGAATTCCCCAGTCTCAGTTAATTCACTGCAGGAAGAGATGTCAAACTCCTGGGCTAACTAAGGCCTTCTGAGGCCTGGACAAACATTTTCTTTCTTTTTCTTTCATTCATTTTTTTTTTTAAAGATTTATTTATCCATGCATACAAGTACTGGGGTGCAGGCCAGATGCACGGGAGGGTGAGAGGATTCTGTTCCCAGACAGAGCTGGGAACAGAACAGGCAGATTGACTGAAATACACTGCTGAGGGGAGCAGCGGGTGAGACAGGAAAGGTCTGCCATGCCATGTGGGATTCTTACCTGCCGGCCGGATCAAACACACACTGCAGAGACTGTGGACAGCTTCACAGTGCTGCGCTCAACCGCCTGCGCTACCAGGGGAGGCCCTTTTTTTTTTTTTTTTAAATATTTATTTATTTATGCATACAAGAGTGGGATACAGGCCAGAGATGTGGGGTAGTGAGAGAATTCACCAGAGACAGAGTGGGGAACAGAAAAGGCAGACTGACTGAAATACACTGCTGAGGGGAGCAGTGGGTGAGACACGAGAGGTCTGCTGTGTCATATGGGTAGCTCCCTGGCAGGCTGGGGATCTAACTCGTGCTGCAGAGGCTGTGGATCGCTTCATAGTGTGGTGCTTAACCCCTTGCACCACCAGGGAGGCCCACTTTTTCTTTCTTTCTTTTTTTACAGATTTACCTATCTATGCATACAAGAACTGGGGTACAGGCCAGAAGTGCGGGAGGTGGGAGGATTCACCAGAGACAGAGTGGGGAGCAGAACAGGCAGACTGACTGAAATACACTGCTGAGGGGAGCAGCAGGTGAGACAGGAGAGGTCTGCTGTGCCATGTGGGTAGTTTCCTGGCCTGCAGACAGCTCCATAGTGCTATGCTTTAACGCTTGCGCCACCAGGGATGCTCCTGGACTAACGTTTTCAAAGAAAACTGGTGTCCTTATTTGGAGTTTACTGTGTGCCAAGTCTTGTACTGTGTATCTTTCCTCCATTATCTCATTGAACCATCCTAACAATCAATGAAACTGGTACTATCCACATTACTATTTTATAAAAAAAAATGAAAATGGGCTCCTACTGGCTAAATGATTTGCCCCAGGTTATACTGCCGGCAGGTGGGAGAGCTGGGACTTGAATTCCAGTCTTGCTGTTTAAATGGCACATGCATGCTCTTAACCAGTCTGGTAGTCCTTCTCCCAGAATGTTCCCAGAATATCTCCCAGAATGTTCCAGATCATGCAATCCAGCTTCCACATTTTGCTGATGGTGAAGGGGGAGGCATAGATTCAACACCCCACCCAGGTCACCGATACTATTGGTTTCATTTCAAATCTGAGCTTGGGACTTGTGGGCCTGTGTGAGAGGCTGGGGAACAGTGTCCTCTCTGTCCACCTCCGTCCCTGGGACTGCCATGCGTGGGATCTGTTGGGATAGATCTTGTTGGCTTTGGCGAGTTCTCCACAAGGGAATACAGAAAAATGATCCATTTAATGCTAGTTGGAAAGGAAAATGCTGGTTGCTTTTTTAATTTACCTGTGAAATGGCTGTTGCGGGGCATGAGCTCCAGACAGCAGATCCTGGGGCTGAGAGCCAGGCACTTTAGTGTCGGATTCCTGCTCTGGATAACACAGGGCATTCATTCGAGAAGCTGCCCTGATGTTCCCTGCTGAAATAACTTTGCAAAGCTGAGCATCGTCAAGCACACTGAGGTGTGGGCTCCTTGCTTCAAGGCATTTTAATTACTCAGTGAACGGGCAGCAGGGGAGGCAGGGCCAGGCAGAGAGGACATCAGCAGTTTGGCTGGAATGAAATGGCCCAGATATTGTTGCTACCTCCAGCGCTTTCTGCTCTGTGTCCAGCAGACACTCCTGGGCGGTGCTGCCCAGTAGAAACACAGTGAGTGCGGGATATGCCGTGGAACATTTTTTAGCAGCCCCATTAAAAAAGGAAAAGGAAATCGGTCAACTCTATTTTAATAATCTATTTTACTTAACTTAATATATTCAAAAGACTATCATTTCAACCTGGAATCAGTATGAAAACGGCTAATGAATATTTTATATTCTTTTTATTGTACTAAGATTTGGAAATCCAGGGTGCATTTATGCATATGGCCCATCTCAGTTCAGACTCGTCACATTTCAAGGGCTCTATAGCACAGCTTCTCTCAGCCTGTGGTCCAGCTCTTGCAATCATCCTCTTCTGCTCAAAGACCTCAGTATCTCCCCACTGCCCGATCTGTTGGAGCTAGCCATTTATTACAGTGATTTGTGTTTCTTCCCTCCTCACTCTCCAACACTAAGAGTTTTTATGGGACCTAGCAGGGCACTGATTATATCCCAGTGTGAAGTTCCAGGAGCCACGTTAATTGTATTTTCTACCAGCCCTGGAGAAATCTTTCTGGGATGCATGAATGCATCAGGCATTGTGTTAAACACTTTATGTAATTTTCTAATTTAATTCTCAGTGCAACCCAAGAGACAGGTATTTAGTCTCCATTTTATGGGTGGAAAATGGAGATTCTGAGAGCCTGCCCCGAACCCAGATCTGTTGGATTCCAAGTTGCTCTTTCAGCTGTGTTGTGCCGAGCTGGGCAACTTAGCTGGACACGTGCCACATTCTCAGAAAACATGTATTACCTGTTTTGAACTGAGACCTCTGTTTCTTTTGGCTCTTTCTGGGGTTAAGCAGTAGGTCTGGGGAGTTGGAGGTGGGGTGGTGGGAGGCGCTGGGCTTCTATTCGCTCCTGTGTCCTTTGCCATCATTGGGATGTACTGTCAGTGCAGCCCCGAGAGACCAACTGAGGCCTCTTTGGGACCAGGGTCCAGCAGAACCAGTGCAGGGGTAAGAGGATTCACAGGAGACAGAATGGGGAGCAGAACAGGTGGGTCTACTGAAATACACTGCTGAGGGGAGCAGAGGGCAAGACAGGAGAGTTCTGCTGCACTATGTGGGTCACTTCCCTGGCTGGGATGGAACTTAGACTATCATGGTGATAGTGCTGAGACTTAACCCCTATGACACCAGGGAGGCCCAGAACCAGTGCTCTGTGCAGTTAAAGGGGGTGGGGGAGGCACAGGAAGGGCAGATTGGGAATGGTAGGGAGTGTGAGGGCTGGGGCAGGGGGTGGAGGTGGGGATAATTCAGAAGACAGGCCTCCTCTGACAGTGCTTGTGGGCGAGATCAACACACTCATGGCCCCACCCCTCCCCGCGCTCCAGGCTGGTAACTGGTGCTCTGGGATTTGGGCTTCCCCAGCCACTGCTGCTGCTGTGATGCCTGACTCACACTTGCTGAGTGCCAGAGAATGTATGTGATGGCTCGCCTTGGTACCTTGCTGAGAGGACAATAAAAATAAAGAAGAGCTACTAATAAAATGTCAAAAGAAAATGTCAATTAGGATTACCCCAAAAAGAGGCCAATATTATTGTATGTTCTCTCAGTGAATTCCCTCTAATTAGTCAAATAAATAGGCAGCCCTCCCACTTGGGTGTGTGCTTGTTTGCTTTAAAACATTGTAATTACATCCCCCGCTTTGGAAAGTTCTGGGAACCGGAATCTGCACACTTGGCTTTGGCTAAGAGACTTTAGCCAGAGCTTTGGCTGAGACGAAACCCCCTGCTGTGGCAGTTACTGGGGTAGGCAGGCAGTGTGGTCCTTGCCCTCACGCAAGCACCCCGTTTGCTCCCTAGGGCCTGCTGGCATCAAACCAACTCCACCTTATCCAGTGGAAAGGAACTGAGGGAGGGAGCCTGGAGAGGTGTGTTCAGCATGACCTTGTGCAACCTCCTCACCAATCCCTGGCTCAGCTGCCTCTTTGATGAAACCAGGAGGGAGGTCCAGCTGCTCTCAGCCCCTAGCAAGGCCTGTTTCCCCCAGGACTCCCCCTTCCCTCCAGCTTAGCCTCAAGTCCTTCTTCCTGCAAGGAAACATTGGAAATTCAATCTGTGTTTAGTTCTATCTATTTCTGTGTATGTTTGACTGTATTTGTATAAATACTGATACAGTGGTCAGTGATGTGTCCTGAAAAGCCTTTTTTCTAAAAAATCTGTGATTGAAAAAAAGAGGTGGAGACAGCTACTTTGAGGAATGAGGACCACAGAGTTGAAACAAAGGGGAGTGGGAAGAGCTGCTTTAGGGTCCTGGTTCTCCTTCTTGCTAAGTGCATTGCTCTGGGTGAGATTGTGGTCTGGGTGCTCCATCTCAGGGAGGCAGCTCTGTGGGCTGGATTACATGATGCAGGTGAGGCTCTTGTAAACCTCATCCTCTTTGTAACAAAGGAGCAGACCGGTGGGTGGGGGCTTTGCACCAAGGGTGCCTGCCTGACCTAGGCATGTGCTGGCCTTACACACTCACTCAGGATTAATCACAAAGCTCCAGAAAGTGAGAATTATTACCCCCACCAACAGTTCAAGAGAGGAATTCAGGGAAGTTCACGGCCATGGGCACATCAAGGCCACCCAGCAAGTGTGTTAGTTAGTGTCCAGTTCTGAGCCCAAGCTCAGTATCTTACCACCATGACCGTGTCGCCTGATCCTAAAGCACTCACGCCGCATGCAGTAAGTCTCCCTATCTTGTTGCCAGCCTACAATAGATTTGCTCATTTAAGATGCCATTGACCTTAGCTAATAAAAGGAATCGGGATCCAAGGAGTCTGTTTAATTCATTATTAAAGATGATTTCCTGTTATTATCTTCCCTGTAGCAAAATTAGCTGTTAACTCTCCTGTTAGCATAACCCAGCCAGTATTACTAGGAAATTAAGAAAAAAAAAAAAAAAACAGTTCAGTGATATGTGAGCTGAGCTCAGGGAATTCCCATCATTGGTGCATATTAACATTATGCCTTAGATGTTGAGGAAATGTTCTGTTAAGTGGAAAAAGAATTGCAGAAATTTTACTTTCAAAAGTCAAGTTAAAAGTTACTTTTTTTTCCCAAGTCAAATTAATTTTTGTCTCAGGGCAAGAAAAAGTAAATTAAAAATCACGCGCTGCCACCTCCTCCCAGGCCTGGTTCCTCCTGAGTCTCCATCCCTCTTGGCTGCGGTTTCAGGTTTCTCTAGCCCACTTTGTGCCTCCAAAGACACCTTGCCACAGGGGCTTCTGCTCCTGGAGCCCCAACTGTGGCTGGGTGGGGCAGCCCACCCTCCCCGCTACCTGCTTACCCTTGCAGGTCTTTCCTCCTGGGAGTTGTTAGGCTGATGATGGGGAGCAAGAACTGAGTTCCTGGTGGCACTAAGATGTGGGGTGGGCGCAACATCTGGACATGGGGCTGCTGGGTCACTGACCAGTCTGCCCTCTGCTGGGCAGTGAGATGCCCATGAAGCTGGGAATGGGCGTGGGGGACGTGGGGAGCTCCTAACAAAAGGAGCAGGCCGTGGGCAAATGCCTGTAGGTGGGAGGAACCTACATTCCTTACAGGCATGAGCTCACCTGTCTGCAGTCACCTGGGTCACACGTGCTCCTATGTGTGTGCTCACACACGTTGGCCAGGGAGCCACTGAACTTGGGCTAGAGGGTGTGGGGTAGAGTGCTAGTTCCACTCTACAAAGTCCTGGGGCCTCAAGCAAATCAAATAACTGCTTCAGTCATTGATTCCTTCCCCTGGAAGGTAAAAAATTTGCCATCTCTGGGGTTGCGGGTGGTAACACTCAGGGGACTTCCCTGTTACAGAACTCCAAGGCCTCAGAATAGCCAGAGGAGATGATGGCTGAGGAGGAACAGAGGAAGGGCTGAGGCTTACTGCATTCTAGAAACCCGACAGGGCTCAGGACATACCTGTCGTCGGCTCAAGGGTGTTTGTGGCTCCGTAATTCCCAAGAATATAGTGTTAGAATAATCATACAGCTGGGGACCTTGGGAAGGCTGGCAGGTGACCCATTTGTCCTGGTGTGTCCATACCTTTCCTGATTTTACCAGTGAAGCCCTGGGAGCCCCCCCCCACCCCCCAGCAAACTGATCCTCCTGGTTTTTAATGGTGACAGGCAAGTGCCAGAGATTGTGGCTCCGTGTCTTATAACTGGGGTGTGGTTGAACTATTTTTGATGTGAACCCAATGAATTTGGGGGAAAGATAGAATCCAGCCTGGCTCCTGCTAGAGCAGGATCAGATTCCACAAGTGAGCACTGGAAGAGATGGTATTGCCCTGGGCTCATTTCACCCGTTGGTGTCTGACTTATGATTCTTCTCTGTTAACTCCATTATCTTTAATTTGCAAGAATGCAGCCAACAAGGAAGCCTCTGGATACTTTCTCTTTAATGAAACACAATTTGATTACAAATCATCAGAGTCCCCCAGTGGACAGCCTTTTCTGGAGGGTTGTGGCCTGTCATGGATGGTCAGTTGCTTCAGCACCATCTCTGCCCTCTGGGGGAAGTGGAGGATGCTGAAATCCCTCTCCAGGGCTGGTCCCAGCTCCCAGGTAGCCCATTTGTGGCAGTTGTTGAAAACACTCTCGACCTGTGGGGGTGGGGTATTGTTTTTGGGTCCATGGATGTGTGAAATGATAGAAAATAAACATATCCCTCTCGACCCCCAGTTCCTGGCACAGAGACCCAAAGACCCTTGTAACTTCCTAAGTGGTAAGAGCACCAGGAACATCTTTTGTTCTAATATTTGGTCTTTGACCCAGTTCCCTACACAGAGACCCTAAAGCCCTTGAAATTTCCTAGGTAATGAAGAGTCTTTTGTTCTAAGGAAGCCACTGTTGGTGGGCTCCTGGGGAGCTATTCACCAGTAAGACCAAGCCATGATGAGACGTTTGGAACTTTCAGCACTCCCCACCCCCATTTCTGAGTAGGGGAGAGGAGCTGGTGATTGAGTTATTGGTTGTTCATGATTCATGACTATGTAATAAAGCCTACATAAGAATCCTCGAAGTGTGGGGTTTGGAGAGCTTTCAGATTTGGGGTGGCGTACTGCAAGGGGTCAGAAGCTCCTATCCTCAGGACCCTTCCAGACCTCACCCTGTATATCTCCTCACCTGGCTGTTCACATGTATTCTTTATCATATCCTTTATAATAAACTGGTAAACATAAGTCGTATGTGTTTCCCTGAGCCATTTTAACAGATTATTGAACTCAAGAAGGGGTGTTGGAACCTCACTTTATGACCAGTTGACCAGAAGTACAGTGATGACCTCGTCTTGTATTGACGTCTGGAGTGGAGGAGGCTCTGTGAGCCCTTACCTAGCAGGACATGCTGACTCCAGGCAGACAGGGTCGGGGTGGAGCTGAATTGCAGGACAGTCAACTGGCGATGGGGAATTGCCTGGTGTGTGGAAAACCCACCTGCCTGGTGGCAGAAGTGTTGTGAGTGGGTAGTGTGAGAATAGAGGGGAAATGCATGAGTGTTTTTCCAACTCAGATTGTATAACAGTAAATTCAAAATTACCTTTGGGGTGGGGGTCAGACAGAGGTGGGTAGCACATGGCTCCACCCCAACCCTCAGCTTCTTGCAGAAAATATTCTGGTTGCTGGAAACACCCCAGATCTACACACAAGTGCATGGAAATAGCTATTTCATGTCACTAGTATTTGGCAATGCAAAGGTCAGAAAATTTCCATCAAGATAGATAATGGACAGGGGTGGAAGTTGAGATGAGCCTCCTGATGCAAGTGAGGGAGACTGGCTGGAGTTCTGCTCCCTTAAACATAAGCATGGTGTTTGTTCTCACGGTTCTTCCAAGCAGTTGCCCCTCTTCCCCAGCATGCATCCTCTCCCCGACTGCTTCCACGCAACATCCGGTGGTGTCTGTGGTTTCTCTCCTTCTGTCCTTGTTTGAAAACAGCATCAAAGCAAAACTCTTTTCTCGGACTGTGAATTCCTTGGGGGTGCCCCACGGTCCTCTCCCTCTCTGCCTTTTCTTCCCTATTGCTCTTACTCTAACTAGGACTCAGATTTCCCAGGGGAGGTCACACAGGGATCACTTACTTTGCAGGGTTAGGTGTTGCCTATGTCCCCCACAAGACTTCCAGCCCTTCTGCTAAATATTTAAGAGGTGCCGGGCTGCTGGGTACAGGAAGGGAGGAGACACTTAAGAAGAGGTGCTTTGCCACTTGGGGGCAAGTCATGATAAGAGAACCAAAAGACTTGAATTTGTTTCTGCTTCTGACTTGCTGAGGATTCTGGGTTGCTCCATGGGACTCATTTTCCCCATAGGAAAATTAAGGTGTCGGGGTAAAGAAACTGTAAAGTCTGTTTCCAGCTGTAAAGGAAGAGGAACACAACCATCTCATAGGCCCCCACTTGCGGCCAGACCTTCATCCTCAATGTAACCTTTCAAGGAGAGCATTATTCTCCCGACTTAACAGATGGGCTGCCCAGGACTCTGAGAGGTTAATACCGTCTCAGTGAAAAAAATTGTATAAAGTCCGAGACCGTGTTTGGATTTTTCTGGCTCTGCAGCCCATTTTTCAAATTCCAGAGATTTTTCTAACTCTAGTTTTCAAATAATGGTAACATTTAGGTGTCATTCTGAGAAAAGTTTATTTTCCTACCTCCATTGGCACAAAGTCTTCCATGTCATGGAGAACTTTACTTTCAAAAAATTTCCAAAGGACAAGAAATATATTATGTCCTCAATTTTGGCAACTTCACACAGTAACCTTAACAGCCTCTTGGCTTCTGTCTTCCAAGGACGCATGTCAAGCAGGCATGGCGTGGTCTGCCCGTGAGGTCACATTTTAATGGAAGAACCACACACCCTCTGTCTCCATGGGCTTTTGCCCTGTCCTTGGATTTCTGGAGGTCACTGGCTTTGCAGGGTCCCCCCCACCATCCTGCCTCTGACCACCCCCACTCCTTCCTCCCTAGCTGCAAACCCCAATTCTATTAGCACAGCCAACAGGCTCCTCTGGGGCTTTCAAGCTTGCTGGCAATTTGGATGTCAGTAGCTGGAAAAATCAAGCTTAATATTTAATGACACTACAAAGTCATCCTGTTCTCTTTTCATTCCAGATAGAATTAAAAGTCTAAACTCTCTCCAGGAGACTTCCCCAAGGACATGGGGGGAAGTTGGTCTGGGAGCCACAATAGGTTAGTGGGTAAGTCAACAATTTTGGGTTCTAATTTTGACATGGAAGCCAATTAGCTGATGACTTGGGCAAGGCTCACCGTCTTTGGCTTTACTTCTGGTGTGAAGAAATGATTGCTCAGCCTAGAGGTGCTCCTGTTGAGGAACTATGGTATCTTTAAAGCAAGGTGAGCTTCTGGGGATGTCTCTATGCCCCACACAGACTTCAAAGTGGTCAGTGTTTTGAGGGGAGGGGTCAGAAGAGCATGGCATGCCCTGGAGAGCAGGCAAGGAAGTCTGGGCAAAGAGACCAGGCCTCTTGGCAGCACCCACAGAGATGTGAGGTCACCGGGCCTGGGCTCCGGGTTGGGCTTTGGGCATGTGGAGGGAGACACAGTGCTGGTGATGTGAGGGGAGCCAGCCTTCATTGCTGGAAATGTAGGGTTGTTGTTGTTTTTGTTTTTGTTTTTGTTTTTTTTTTAAGATTTATTTACTTATGCATATAAGAACTAGGGTATAGGCCAAAGGTGCAGGGGGCAGGCAAGAGGATTCACCAGAGACAGAGTGGGGAACAGAATAGGCAGATCCACTGAAACACACTGCTGAGGGAAGCAGCAGGCGAGACAGGAGAGAGGTCTGCTGTGTCATGTGGGTCAGCTCCCTGGCCAGCCTGGGAATAAAGCCTGACAGTGATGTCTTAAACCCCTGCACCACCAGGGAGGCCCTGGAACTGTAGGTTAGATGTTCAAGGGTGGCCCTAGGCTCAGTACCACCAGGCACACATCTGTCCTGTTGCCTCATTTCCCCTGCATCTACCTTTGTCCTCACACTGCAGGTGTGAGCAGAAGCCACTTCTCAAATATGGGCATCTCTTCACAAGCCTCCAGGGGTGGATTTTTTTTTTTTTTTTGAATGAGAGTCTGCCTAAGCTGGAGGGAGAAGGCAGACTGAGAGGGAGGTGTGGACAGGAGCGAGTATGGTGACAGTGTCCACTATGTCAGAAGGTGTATTGGAAGGAAACCTGGCAAAAGCCTGTCTTAGGGTTTGGCGATGTAGGAGAGCAAAGGAACCCCTAGACATGGATGAGTGCACCTTGATACTCACAAAAGAAGTCACTATTTACTCCCTAGAGTATTTCTCTAGAGAAGCCGGCCATGTTATATTTGGACCCAGAGAGTCTGTCTTGTTTCCTGCCTTTATTACCAGATTGAAGTTTTCTGGAAGATCCCAACTGATATGGCATGTACTGGTTTGATAGAAAAAGATTCCCCCTAAATCTTGGAAGAAATTTTGGAGTGACTTAGAAATAAACAAGACTAATGTAATCAAGACATTGGAACACACAGACATTTAATTACACGGGAGCTGGGAATTCTACATTATGACATTTTATGGGAAATCATCCCTCCAATGGGAAACTGCAGGGAAGAACATTGCTAAAGATAGATGCTGTGTTCTGTCAGTTTTCTCTTAGGATTTCATGATCTTCACAAGCAGAAGTAGCGACATTATGTCATGATTTTCTTTGAATATTTTCCCATGGCGTGTTTTCTGGCCTGAGTCAACCCCTTCAATATCTCATAGTAAAGAAACAATGAATGATGTTTTCCTTGTCAGCTTTCTAAGTTAAACCCAGAAGTCATAAAAGATAATATTAGTAAAGAAACAATGAATGATGTTTTCCTTGTCAGCTTTCTAAGTTAAACCCAGAAGTCATAAAAGATAATATTAATAAATTGAAGTAAAATGGACTGAGCTAAATACCATAAACAAGAGCAAAAGACAAATATCCAATGGGAAAGATGCTTGTGTGCTCTGTCACAGAGGAAAGACTGCTTTCTCCAATATGTAAAGAGCTCCTGCAGATCAGTAGCAAGGACTGTGAGTCCAATAAGAAATGGGGAAAGTATATAAATGGAGTCCACAGAGGAGAAACTTAGAACTTCTTATCTACACATAGGAAAATTTGCTGAGTCTCACCAATAACAAATGAAAACAAAAACTACATAATCTTTTTTATTTTTCAGATTTGTAAAGATCAAAAAGTTTGAAAATCTCAAGGTAGTGAAGTGTGTGTGTGTGTGTGTGTGTGTGTGTGAGAGAGAGAGAGAGAGAGAGAGAGACAGACAGACAGACAGACAGAAAGGTGGTCATGGTTTACTATGGCTTCATTGGGGGATCAATTGATAACACATTTCTCACTCATGAGTCAAAATTGTGACTATCACATTACAAATGACAAAGGTTCTCCACATATCTTGGTTTCCTAAATGGTATTTGTATTGAGGTAACACTGTGTAAGTTTTAGGAGTGCAGCTTCACACCTTTTCAAATGTGATACCTTACACCCTCACCGTCAAATTCCCCAATCCTCCACCACTTTTGACTCACCTGCTGTACCTGTCTCTCCCTCCCCCACCCCTCCCCTCTGATAACAGTACTTGTCAGAAATCAAGCTGTGGTTTTATTCATTTGTTTTATGTCTTTATGTTCCACATATGAATGAAATCATCTGGCATTTGTCTTTCTCCTTCTGACTTATTTCACTTAACAGCATCCTCTCCAGTTCTGTCCATGTTGCAAATGGCAAGAGTTTATCTTTTATTATAGCTGAGTAGTATTCCATGGTGTATATGCCACATCTTCTTTATCCACTCATCCATCTGCGGGCACCTGTGCCTGTGTCTTGGCTACTGCAGTCAGTGTCGCAATAAACCTAGGGGAGCATTTATCTCTCCAGATGGTTGATAGCACAGAACAGGATCTCATGGAAACGGTTCTTCTATTACATCATTGAACAATTTTACAGGGACACAATCTGAAAAACCCTGATCAGTGTGTCAAAAGTGCAGAAATGGGGCCTCCCCTGGTGGCACAGTGGTTGAGTGCTGGGCTGCAAAACTGCCTGCAGCCTCTGCGGCACCGGTTTGATTCCCAACCGCCGGCGAGGGTCCCACATGGCATGACAGATGTAGGGCCAGGACTGGCCACAGTGCAGGTTTTCTAAGATCCAGCAGACCAGGTAAAGGAGGAGTCAGAGTACTCAGTGGTTTTTTGCAGGTCTTTTATTGAGGTTCACCAGGCTTATGGCAGGCAGGGGTGCTGGGGGGACGGGAGACTGCCAGGCCTCCCAGCCCCCAGCAAGTCTCCACTCTATCTGGGCTCTCCGGCGTTCTCTCTGCTTCTCTGCTCTTCTGTTCATTTTGCTGCTTCTCGGCTTCTCTTTCAGCTTCTTCTGTTCTTCTTGGCTTCTCCTGGCATCCCTGTGATGCCGCCCTTAAAAGCAGTCTTAGCCCAGGTGAATCCCATCTACCTATGCCCACACCCTATTCCAGGTGCCCGCCATCAGGCATGCATTCAGGACCGCAAGGATCCATCATCTATCCTGATGGCAGGAGAGTTAGAAAAGCCTGATACCTTTTACCTTACCCTACAACAGACCTCTCTTGCCTCCCGCTGCCCCCCTCAGCCGTGTATTTCGTCAGTCTGCCTGTTCTGCTCCCTGCTCTGGATCTGGTGAATTCTCTCGCCCTCCTGCGCTTCTGACTGTACCCAGTGCTTGTATAAATAAATAAATCCTTAAAAAAAAAGTTCAGAAATGGCAGAAGTAAAACCAGTGAGTCACTGAAGTGTGGTAATTAGTAAGAATTTACCGTGCACAGAGCAAAGGGACAGATTGCAAACCATGAGCAGTCAAATCAAATCATGGAAGGAAGCCCCCTGCATACTGTTACATAGTGCACTGCCTCTCGTGAGAAGGCAGGGGATTGCTCTTTACGGTGATTAGTTAAAATACTAGAATTTTCTGAAATGACAGAAACTGTGATTTCCAGAGAAATAAACGAGAAATGGCCCAGGTCAAGTTAGTCTTGCAGCTAAGCTCAATTACCCGTTGCTTGTGTGATTAAACTGGTTTTGTCTCCTCAGGGAATTTTCAAGGCTGGTATCTGTTTGTGTTCGGTCTTACCAGGTGTAACGCATTACGCAGCGAGCCTGCTTTTGAGAGGAACTGAGGCTGAGCAGGTTGTGCTGGAGAGACGTTCATTACTTTAGAAAGAGCAATTTTCGCTCAAGCCTCCACCTTCCTGTTCTGCACTTGGAAATGTGTTTCAGCGAGGAGTATAAATGCTGGAGCTGCCAAAGTGATTCAAAACCCAGGGGAACCGCCTGGGGATGGATTCTGCTCTCTGTGGCTGGGACAAGTGGATGGCAGGCCTTCCTTTCCCCAGGAGCTTCTCTGGCGTACGATGAGAGGCCAGAGACTTACCACGAAACATTAATTAGGATCCATGTGACATTTGGCGACAATCTGCTCAAGAAACCCTGCACAGGACACGTTTGCACTCTGGGCTCTGGGGTCCTCTCGCCTGACTCCACGCGCCTCCGTGGAATTCTCTGGCAGCTCCTCTCCAAATGTGTGGAAAATCTGTCTCCAGTTCTCCTCCTTTGCTTCAAGGTGGACCAGGTGACTCCCCACACTGCCCCGGGGGCCTGAGGAGCACTAATGACCTGTGTGCTGCTGAGCGGCTGCCCTGGCAGGAAGCAGCACAGAGCCTCCCCTCTTTCAGAAGCAGGCAGGTAAGTAACACAAGCAAGGTGAATAAACGGCAGACAGGGTGAGGCTGCATGGCTGCCTGCTTCCCCCACCGCTGCCCCGGTGACCATGGGCAGGGCAGTCAGGGCTAGTTGGGGTTCCATGTGTCAGTAATCCCATGATGCTGGTGAAGCTCAGTGAGGTAGAGTGAGTCACCCCAGGTCACACAGCAGCAAGGGTCAGAGCCAGGAGTGGAACTTGATCTGCCTTTCACCCAAAATAGTGCTTTTTGCATCATGCCACTCTCACTCTGTGGTGACATTGACATGTAATAATAATAAAGCAACTGTTCCTGTGCTTGGCTTTCTCTCTAACATGCCAGGACAGATTGTATCTTCTGCCTAGGACAGTGACCTTCAACCTTGGATGTGCATTGAAGACACTGGAGAAAGCTTAAAAAAAAAAAAAACACCCAATAGGGCCTCCCCTGTGGCAAAGTGGGTTGAGCGCAGCGCTGTGAAGCTGTCCAAAGACTCTGCGGTGTGAATTCCATTCCTGGCCAGTCAGGGAGATTCCCACATGGTGTGGCAGACCTCTCCTGTCATGCCTATTGCTCCTGTTAGCAGTGTATTTCAGTAGATCTGCCTGTTCTGCTCTCCACTCTGTCTCTGGTGAATCCTCTCACCCTCCCATGCCTCTGGCCTGTACCCCAGCTCTTGCATAAAAATAAATGAATCTAAAAAAAAAGCCAATACCTGGCTCTCCCTCCACAGATAGGGGTTTATTTGTGATGTTTATGAAGCTCCCCAAGTGATTCATGGTTGAGAGCTACATAGGTTGGGATATCCCAAGGTTGGGATGACCTTATATATCAGATGCTTTTGACAACAAGGGGGTGGGAGAGGCACCATTAGCCATGACTGTGCATACCCAGGGCAGCACTGGGTGGCTGGCATGCCCCCTTACTGCGTTTTGTCCTCGAGAGACCCCTGGAATTGTCTTCCAGGATAACATGGGCATTGTTTCTGTTTTCTATGTGGCTGCAAACCTCAGCACTTTCACTGCCTGCCAGAGGATTGTAGGAAGGTGTCATGGATCTGATTTTGAGTTCTGTTTCCCACAGCCCCACTTTTACCTCTTCATGTACCCTCCCTGCTTTCTCCCTTTGAGAAGGGGAGGGATTTCCTGCTCCAGTCATTCTCACCCTCTGACTTTCTTCTGAATGCTGGAGAGTCTTGCCTGGAGGACACCTCCATTCTGTAGTCTGAGTCTGTCAGTCTCTGTGGGACTGACCCCCGCCCCCGCCCGGGGCATCCGGGCATGGTGGGCAGTGAGCTGGGGATTTGGACTCAGCAACCTCATCAGAGCCTCAGTTTCCTCCATCAGTAAAATGTGCATTGACTCACAGCGTCAAATGTAGTGGCTTTGTGAGACCCTCTTACCAACACAGTTGGGGGCACCACCGGCAGCAGAGAGCAGAGTGCAGCTCCTCCGCTTTCATGGAGGAGATAGGCCTTTCCATGGGCTGTAGTTTTCTCTGCCAGTAGCATATCCCTCCTGGGTGACAATCCCTTAGTCCTCTTAGAAGTGACAGGTGGTCATCCTGATGCAGTTACCAATGATAAGCATTAACAAATTTGTCTTTCCCATATTTCTTGCAATTCCACACTTGTTTGACAGATTTGTCTTCTTGCATTCTAAGGAAAACTGCAGTTGTTGAAAAAAAGCAAGCTGGCGCCCACCAGTCTCCGTGCTGACCCTTTCCCCCTCCCTTTTGCAGACCCTTGCCCATCTTCCCCCTTTGTGTAAATACCCCTGCACTCTGCAAAAGAGCAGGATGGTTGTCTTTCACACATGAGTCTGCTGCCCTCCTCATTTGTCAACAAATTATACCACCTCCCTTTTTCTCAAACTGTTTCCTTTTATTGGCTGAGGGAAACTGAGGCTAGTGTTCAGTATCAGTCCTGCATTGTCTAGGAAGAAAACATGGCTCTTCCACACCTACATGACACTTGGAATAAATGGAGTCCATTATAAATATTAATTTTGCCTTTTACATTGTGTTCTTTGAGCAGTGACATAAGCTGAGAGCATACTTGCGTATTCTGTAGGTGGACAGAAGGACTATGTGTCCAAACTCTCACAGCAACATTGGAGCCTTCAAGGAGGGAAAGAGGATGGCATTTAATGGGAATCTTGGTGCCAGTTGCCTTTGCTTTATTTCATTACAACCTTCCTTGACTCTGCAGAGGTTATGTTATCTCTACATCTTGCTTGAGGAAACTGAGACTCAGAGAGGTTGTATAACTTGTTTGAGACCACACAGCAAGGTGGCCAATGGGTCTAAGATTCTGATTCTTCCTGACTCCACAGGGCAAACCCCGCTCCTAGCAGAGGTGGTGTAGTGGCAGGGTGGGCACAGCGCAGGATCTCTATGACCCAAGCAAATGGGCGAAGGAGGAGTCCTGGAGCCCTCGGTGGCTTTTTCGGGCTTCTATTGAGTTTATCAGGTCCATGGCAGGCAGGGGTGCCAGGACAGGGAAGGGGGGCAGGACCCAGGCAGGCTTCCTAGCCCCTGGCAAATCTTCACTCTTCCTGAGTCTCTCTGGCACTCTCTCGTGGCCTCTACTTTGCTGGTAGTTCTCTCCTGCTCTCTCGCTGTTCCCTTCTGGTGGTTCTGTTCCTCTGGTGTCCCCATCATGCTGCCCTTATAGACCCCATGTTGGCACAGGTGATTTTACCACGTATGCCTACACCCCACTCCAGGTGCCCGCAATCAGGCATGTATTAAGGACTACAGGGTTCCATCATCAATCCTAATGGTAGGAGGGCAGAAAAGCCTGATACTTTACTTACCCTACAGGTGGCTGTGCCCATGAGACCATGAACGTAATAAACAAATAGCTGGAAGTTTCAGAAAAATCACTGAATTGTCTTGGCCTGTCCCCATTTTTTAATGTCCCCATCCTCGTGAGGATTTTCCAAGGAGATATTATGGCCAAAACATTTGGGACAATGACCTTGCGATATGCCTTCTATGTTGGGCCTGTGTGTTGCTCTGGGGATGCGATTGGTACCTGTGCTGTGGCTCCTGCCCTCCAGCAGCACAGGCATTGAGGAGGCAAAGGAGGGATATGCTGAGGAGGTGTGGGTAGAGGAGAGTGTTTGGAGGCTCCCAGACCCACAGCAGACAGTTTTCAACTTTTCAGCCAGTCCTGGAAGACAGCTGGGAGGAGGTGATTTTTCAAGGTGGGTTTTGGAACAAGGTTAAGCTGCACACAGGGGAGAAGGAGCAGAGAGAGCTCATGCAAAGTGTGAAAATAGAAAAATGCCACCAGGGGCTGTAGGGCAGAAAGGGGGTGAAGGGCAGCATGTGGCTGATGGGCAGCTGGGGATCAGCTCCTTTGATTCCTGACTTCCTTTGTTCTGACTGGAATGGATGCAGTCAGCATGTTGGTCTCCTGCAATTTGCACTGCTCATGCAAAGCTGGAGCAAGGACCCTCGTCTTCTGAAACTAGGCTAAAAAGGTGAAGTGACTTCATTACTGTTGTTTGCCAGTTGCCTCCCCTCTCAGCTCCTGCTAGATTACTCAAGAAAGGCAGTTTTCACCCCACTCACAGACCTCTTGGATCACCCCCTCTGCCATTCAGTAGAGATTCCACCTCATTTTCATCTTCAAGAGACCTTTGCTAAATTCTAAATACTTTTCTCATAAAAGAGTTTACACTCCTTAAAAAGGCCAAGTTTGGAAATAGGTATTACTTATACATGTACATTTCTTTGGAAAAATAGGCCATATTTAAATTGTGAGGCTATTGTTGCAAACTAAATTTTGTTAGCATCCTACCTGTGATTTGGTGACAGACACAGCCAGGCTTGAAAACTGTTGAATAGGAATTCTTTGTTGATTAATTTGTTTTCCTTTCTCATGGTTCTGACACATAGGAGATATTTAAATTGTATTTTCCGACCTTGTGCAAAACCAATCTGAGTATCAGAGAACTGTGTGGGCAGAATTTAGAGTTTTTTAATGATGCTGTGGTGGAAGTCAAATTTGTAATTCACGGAATCAAAAACACGTGGAATTAGAAGGACTTCAGTGGTTAGGAGCCCCAGGCTTTAACTGCTGGCTGCTGGCTATGGGCCACTGGCATTCTTGATAGTAGACTGACTTCAGCATGGGGACCTTCAGTGAGTGGGGACTCACTACCTAATCTCAGTGCTGATTATTCTAGTGAGCAGGTTTAATGATGTCACACAGGAAGTGTCATCCTGTGTTTCCAACCGGGCTTCAGGGCCAACATGGATTTACCCTGGACCAGGGTACCTAGGAGGCCAAAGGTTGTGCCAGAGATTCAGGTGCAGAGGAATGTGGCCTGCCCCCAAACCATGACAATGACCAGTAGCCTGCCTCAGGCTGCCCTAAGCAACAGATGTGCAAACCTTCAGGATTGGGGTCTAGCAGCAAGAAGCAGAGCCCCCAGCTCAGTCTTTCAGCAGCACAGTGTGGTTCATGCAGACATTTGCAGACCAGTTCAGCTTGGAGGGTGTCTCCTCGGTTGTGTTGGTGAAGGTCATCACTGATCCTCAGAAGGGAAAAGCTGGAGGTCAGAAGTCATGGAATCTGGCCTCCCTGGTAGCACAAGGGGTTAAGCACAGCACTATGAAGCAATCTGCAGCCTTTGCAGCATGAGTGTGATCCCTGGCCAGCCAGGGAGCTACCCACATGGCACAGCAGACCTCTCCTGACTCGCCCGCTGCTCCCCTCAGCAGTGTGTTTCAGTCAGTCTGCCTATTGTGTTCCCCACTCTGTCTCTGGTGAAACCTCTCACCCCTCAAACCTCTGGCTTGTACCCCAGCTTTTGTATGCATAAGTAAATAAATCTTCAAAAAAAGAAAAGAAGTCATGGAGTCTCCTGTATCGTTCATTCAACAAGTTTTTGCCTCTAAGTTCTACGCAGCAAATCACAACAAAGTGATCTCCTTATAGAATGGTCATGATTACCAAAATCTAAAAAACAATTATTTAGTATCAGCTTTATTCTGTTAAATTATTTTTATTGAGGTGACATTGGTATGTGATTTCGGGGTATAGGTTCACACCTCTTCAAACCACATCTACCACCAAAGTCCCAATAATCCTCCACCATCATCAATTGGGGCCCCACATCCCCTTACTGGTAGTCTCAAGTCTGTAGTAAGATTTCAGAGTTTTTTTTGGTTTAGTTTTGTCTGTTCTTTTGCTTTGTTTTTTATATTTCACATGAATGAAAACTTTTGTATTTGTCCTTCTCCTGAATTATCACTTGGCATAACCTAGAACCTTTCTAGTTTTATCTTTGTGCAAATGGCAACATTTCATCTTTTGATAATAGCTGCATAGTATTCCACTGTATAGGTAGCACATCTTAACCTGTTCATCTGTCCTTGGGCACTTGGGTGGTTTCCCTAGCTTGGCTTTTGGAAATAGTTTTGCATTGAACATAAAAGTGCATATATCCCTTTGAATTAGTGTGTTTGCGTTCTTTGGGGGAAGATATCTAGGAGTAGAATTGCTGGGTTGTATGGTAGGCCTATTTTTAATATTTTGAGAAAACTCCATACTGATTTCCACAGGGGCTGGACCAGTCTATGTTCCCACCACCAGTGTCTAGGGGTTCCTCTTCATACCCTCACCGACTCTTGTTTCTGAGCTTTTTGATGTGAGCCATTCTCATGAGCATGAGACAGTGTGTCATTGTGGTTTTGGTGTGCATTTCCCTGATTAGTGAAGATGAGCATTTTTTCAGGTGTCAGTGTCCATGTGTACGTAATCTTCAAATCTTCTTGCTGTTACCTGTGCAGGCGGTTGAGCGCAGCGCTGTGAAGCTGTCCGCAACCTCTGCAGTGTGGGTTCAATCCTGACCAGCCGGCGAGATTTCCACATGGCATGGCAGACCTCTCCTGTCGTGCCCGCTGCTCCCCTCAGCAGTGTATTTCAGTCAGTCTACCTGTTCTGCTCCCCGCTCTGTCTCTGGTGAATCCTCTCACCCTCCTGTGCATCTGGCCTATACCCTGGTTCTTGTATATATGAATAAATAAATCTTTAAAAAAAAAAGATTGAAATTCATTTAAAAAAAAAGTAAAAGCAATGACAGATGCATTTTTGGACCAAGTATTTGATTAGGGACTAAGTCTTTGATTGGGCTCAGAGGTGCTGGGTTTTGAGCCAGCCAGAGCAAGGGCTATTTTCTCATGGTGTCCTCCGGAGCCACTGGGGATGCCTGTGAACCAAGCAGAGATTCAGGGGGTCAGATGGGCCCTGACCTGTACAGTATGGATGGGTCCCCCAGGAGATGCATGATGGAGGAAGGCTGCCTTTCAGAGCACTGCCTTGACAAGGCCTGGCTGTCATAGGTACACTGCATGTCACAGAAGCACTTTGGAAGATGAAAAATGTTGCACCGATGTTTGTGTGTGCATGTGTGTACGTGTATATCCGGGAACTATGCGAGCTTGCAGGATGACTCCATCCTGTCAATTGTTTGTGTTCCACCACCCACCCTCTGTCCTGTTGCTGGTCTGCAGAGAATGGTAGAGGCTGAGACTCCTTCTCTCAAGGACTTGACAGCACTGCGAGTCATGGGAAACAAATGCCTCACACTTCCCCACTTTGGCAGCTCCATGCCTGGAGACATTCCTTGTCCTGCCCACTGTACCTTGGGAACAAACGTCGGCCCTCAGCAGAGAACATTTCATCCTCTCACCTCGTTGCATCTGGCTGTTTTATCTGCAGTGCAATTTCTCAGCTCCCAGGTCTGGGTCAGACCTCTGACCCCCACCCCCCCACACACACACAAGTGCAGAGCTCAGCCATCAGACAGTCTTGAGTAGCCAGAAATATGCCTATCTCCCCGCAGTGGAGCTGACATGAGCTACGTGGGCTCTAAAGATAGTGCCAGGGGATGTGCCTTTCTCACTTCAGTTTTCACCATGTCTTGTGGAGAGCAGCACAGAAGCCCCCAGGTGAGGTGGGAGCTGGAGGCACTGGCTGTGGGCTGATGTGGCAGCGGTGAAGGGGACTTCATAGGCTCCGCCTTCACCATTACTTCCAATCTGCTTCTCCCCTGGGGCCCCTGGCATGCTGAACTTGACTCTCCTCCGGAACATTTAAGTTCTACCTGCCTCTCCCCACTTGCATCTTGCGTTGCTGGCATGGGCTAGGTGTTATGGATCGAATTGTGTCCTCTGCCAAATTCATGTTGAAATCCTAACCCCAGGGTGATGGCATTAGAAGGTGGGCCTTTGGGAGGGAGGTGATTAGGTCTTGAAGGTGGACCTTATAAATTAGTGCCCTATCAAAGAGGCCGCAGGGAACTCCCTTGTCCTCTCTACCTAGGGAAGACGAGACAACAAGGATGTCTGTAAACTGGAAATCTGGCTCTCAGCAGACACCAGATCTGATGGCACCTTGATATTGGACTCCCCAGCCTCCACTGCTTTTGTTAGTCACCAGGGGGTGACATTCTATTATAGTTGCTGAGTGGACTAAGAGACTGGGTGAACTTGGGCAGGTAACCTCACTCAGCCTCAGGCCCACCTCTGCCAGACAAGGCTGGCTGCCCTGGAATGCATGGGAAGGTCGCTTTGCTCTAGCTTTCTGGACTCACAGCAGCTGAACTTGTCTCACTTCCTATGTGTGAGGACAGCATATGATCTTATTCCCACCCAGGGTTGATTCTTCACTGCACCTTGCTCAGAGCTGGGCATTGCAGAAGAAACCAGTGGCCAGAAGGAGACCTAAAACCTCGACCCCCCAGTGAATTAACCTGTAGGTGGGGAGGGCAAGACAGACTAGGCTGGGACAGTGGGGCCAGGCCTGTGTTCACATCTGTGTGTGCGATCATACTAGATCATCTGGTCTCAGGTCATCATAGTGTTTTCCTCCCAGTTCTTGATCCTGAGCAGTGCCCTATCCTCCATGTCAGTGACTGAGGGGTTTCCACACGCTGTGACCTCCTTCCACTCTGCCCTCTTGGACTCCTGGGGCCCACTGGCTACCTGTACCTTGGAGCTGAGAGGACATTTCCCAGCTCTGAGCAAATACAGTTTAACCAGCTGGGTAGTGCAGCAGTGATTGGCTCTTCAAAGACATTTGGGGAACTGACTTGGTGTTTTAACCAATAGTCTTATTATTTTGTAAAGAGTCATGCTTGCTGGTTAGATTAAAATGCTATTTTTTGATGCTGCATAAATGTAGCATATGTGCAATTGAGCCCAAATAAAATTACCATTTATGTTTTCATCAAATGGGAAACAAGCTGATGAGGACAGTCGAAATGCAATTTATGATTATGTAAATCAGTCTAGCTCCAGGACACTAATATGTAGATAAACGAGACTTTCATTATTGTGAATCAAGGTGCCATTAACCTTAAAATTATATATAATTGTCACAAATATTCCTTAAAATACAAAAAAGGGACCATTTTCTGCTTTGTGCTTCCTTTTTGCTTTTTACTATTGCCTCACTTTTATTTATTTTCCCCATTTTTTTGAAATACAGTTGACATAGCATTGTATATATTGAGGGTGTACAACATGACAGATTGATGCACTTACATCCTGTGACGTGATTGCCATCCTAGGTTAATACCTGCACCATCTAATTACCATTTCTTTCTGGGTTGAAAACGTTTAATATCTGGTCTATTAGCAACTTGCAAGTATTTCAGCTTTCAATATAGTACAGTATTAACTATAATATCCATGTTGTACATTAGATGGCAAACCTTATTCACCATGTAATTGGAAATTTGTATCCTGTGATTGACAACTCCCCATTTCCTCAATTCTGGCATCCACCATTCTCAGCTCTGTTTTTATGTGTTTTGATGCTTTTAAATTCCACATATGTTATATCATACAATACTAGTCATTTTCTGATTTATTTCACTTAGCATAATGTCTTCAAGCTCCATCCTTGTTGCAAATAGCAGGATTTTGTCTTCTCATTGAATAATATTCCAGAATAACATTCCATTGAATCGATATATATCTCTCAATTATGTATCAATACGTGTGTGTGTGTGTCTGTCACATTTCTTTGGTACATTCATCCGTAGATGGACACTTGGTTTCCCTAACTTGGCTATGGTGACTAGTGCTGCAGTGGACATGGAGGGGTGGGGAGGGCCGGGCAGAAATCTCTGTGAGATCTTGATTTTATTTCCTGTGGGTATATACCCAGAAGTGTGGCTACTGGATTGGTGGTTCCATTATTAATTTTGGGGGGACTTCCATACTGTTTTGCATGGGCTGTACTAGTTTATATTCTTATCAAAGGTTCCCTTTTCTCCACATTCTTGCCAACACTTGTTATCTCTTGACTGATGTTTGTTAGATAATAGCTATTCTTACAGGTATAAAGTGATAGCTCTTTGTGATTATGGTTCAAATTTCTCTCATGATTAGTTGAGCACCCTTTCAGTACCTATTGATAGTTTGTATGTCTTATTTGGAAAAATTGATTTTTTTTGCTATTGAGTTATTTGAGTTCCTTATATTTTTTGGATAATAATTCCTTTCCAAACATATTATTTGCAAATATTTTCTTCCATGCTGTAGGTCACCTTTTCATTTTGTTGATTTTTTTTTTTTTTTTGCTGTGCAGAAAATTTTAAGTTTGATGGAGTTCTATCAATTTTTTGCTTTTTGTTGCTTGTGCTTTGGGTACACTATCTAAAAAAATTGTTGGCAAGACCAATGTCAAGGAATTTTTTATACTGTGTGCTTAATTCTAGGAATTTTGTGGTTTCAGGTCTCATGCTAAAGTCTTTCATCCACTTCAAGTTAATTTTGTGAGTCGTATAAGATATGAGTCCAATTTCATCCCTCTGCATGTTATTATCTAGTTTTCCTAAAGCCATATATTGAAGAGAATAACTATCCTTTCTTCATTAACTATTCTCAGCTCTCCTGTGAAATATTAGTTGATTGTATACAGGAGTTTAATTCTGGGTTCTTGATTCTGTACCATTGGTTTACATGTCTATTTTTATACCAGTGCCAATTTATTTTGATTATTCTTAGTATAATTTCACATCAAAAAACGTGATGCATCTAGTTTTGTTCTTCCTCAGGATTGTTGGATTGATTCAGGTTCTTTTATGGTTACATAAGAATTTTAAGGTTGTTTTTTCAATATCTGTGAAAAATGCCATTGGAATTTTGATGGATTGCATTGAATTTATATAGATGGGATTGGTGTAGTATGTTCATTTGGACAGAATTCTCCTGATTCATGAACATAGGATGTCCTTCTATTGTGTCTTCTTCAATTTCATCTAAGCCATGTAATTTTGCAGTGTGCAGATCTTTCATATTCTTGGTTAAATTTATTCTTAAGTATTGTTTTTGATGTTACTGTGAGTTGAATTGTTTATTTTTTTTGCTGTTCAGTTAACATTTTTTTATTTTACATTTATCAATTTTTACATTTTTTTAGACAATATTTGCTTCCCCCCACTCCCTCAGATTGAGTCCCCATAGAATTTCCTTCCCCAAGGCACCCGTGCACCGTCACCACAGTCCCCTGTTCTCCTCCCTCCCTCCCTCTCACCTCTCTCCCTCCTCCTTCTCTGCAGTATGCCTCTGGTATATAATTGTCTGTTTTTGCTTTGTTGTGTTTTGTACTGTTGTTGTTATTATTTTTTACACTGATGTCTTATTTGGTTCCCTTATATTCCTGTTATAAGTGAAACCATCCAATATTTTTCATTTTCCTTCTGGCTTATTTCACTGAGCATAATTCCTTCTAGCTCCATCCACGTTGCTGCAAATGGCATGAGTTTATCTTTTTTGATTGCTGAATAATATTCCCTGGTGTATATATACCATATTTTCTTGATCCAGACATCTATTTTTGGGCATTTGGGTTGTTTCCAGGTTTTACCTACTGTAAATAGTGCTGCAATAACATAGGTGTACAGGTGCTCTTTTGAATCAATATTTTTGTGTCCTTTGGGTAGATCCCTAGTAGTGGAATTGCTGGATGGTTTAGTAGCTCCATTTTCAGTAGGCTGAGGAACCTCCAGACAGCTTTCCATAGTGGTTGGACCAGTTTGCACTCCCACCAGCAATGTAGGAGAGTTCCTTTTTCACCACCGCATCCTCGCCAACATATGTTGTTGCTTTTTTATTTTTTTTTTGAATATGTGCCATTCTTACTGGTGTAAGGTGTGGTTCACTGTGGTTTTAATTTGCATTTCCCTGATTATAAGGGATGTTGAACATTTTTTCATATGCCTGTTAGCCATTTGCATTTCCTCTTTGGAGAAATGTCTTTTGAGTTCTTCTGCCAATTTCTTGACTGGATTGTTTATTTTGTTTTTGTTGAGCCAGTGTGAGTTCTTTGTATATCTTTGTGATCAGTCCCTTATCAGTTGAATGGAGGGCAAAGATTTTTTCCCAATCAGTGGGGTGTCTTGTTTTGGTTAATGTCTCTTTGGCTGTACAGAAGCTTTTCAGTTTGATGTAAACCCAGGTGTTTATCTTTGCCTTCACTACCACTGCTTTGGGTGATGAGTCTTTAAAGATGTTTCTGAGATGTATGTCTTGTAGTGTTTTACCTGTTTTTTTCTTCTATATATTTTATGGTTCCAAGTCTTATGTCCAGTTCTTTTATCCATTTTGAGTTGATTTTTGTGCACGGTGAGAGGTAGTGGTCTAGTTTCATTTTTTTGCATGTGGAGGTCCAGTTTTCCAGACACCATACATTGTCCATGTTCCCACTGTCCATTGTGTATTCTTTGCTCCTTTGTCAAAGATTAGTTATTCGTATAAGTGTGGCTTTATTTCTGGGCTCTCTATTCGGTTCCATTGACTGTGTGTCTGTTTTTGTTTGAATAACAAACTGTTTTAATTATTACGGCTTTGTAGTTTAGCATGAAGTTTGGAAGTGTGATACCTCCTTTCTCCTTTGTTTTCATCAGTAGGGCTTTGAATATTCTTTTCTTTTCTTTTTTTTTTTTTTTTTGTGGTTCCATATGAATTTCATCAGTATTTGTTCTACTTCTTTGAAGTATGTCATTGGGATTTTTATTGGAATATCATTTAATCTGTACATTGCTTTTTGGGAGGATGGCCATTTTAATAATGTTGATCATTCAAATCCATAAGCAGGGGATGTCATTCCATTTCTTTGTGTCTTCTTCAATTTCTTTTAACAGTTTTTTTCTTTGAGTATGTCTTTCACCTCTTTTGTTAGGTTTATTCCCAAGTATTTGATTTTTGTTGTTTATTCCCAAGTATTTGATTTATAAAAGGAATGATTTTCTTGATTTCTTCTTCTTCTGATTGATTGTGTATAGGAAGCCTACTGATTTTTGTGTATTGATTTTGTATCCTGCTACTTTACTGAGCTGGTTCATTATTCTGAGTAGTTTTTCTGTAGAGTTTTTAGGGTTCTCTATGTATATTATCATATCTGGATTCCTTGTATATTTTTCTCCTGTCTTATTGCTCTGGCTAGGACCTCCGATATTATCTTGAAGAGCAGTGGTGAGAGAGGACATCCTTGTCTTGTTCCTAATCTTAAAGGAAAGGCCTTCAGCTTTTCGCCATTGAGAGTAATGTTGGCAGTGGGTTTGTCATATATGGCTTTTATCATGTTAAGGTATGTTCATTCTATCCTGAGAATTTCAAGGACCTTAATCATAAATGGATGTTGGACTTTGTCGAATGCTTGCTCAGCATCTATTGATATGATCGTATGTTTGTTTTTTTTTTAAGATTTATTTATTTATGCATAAAAGAGCTGGGGCACAGGCCAGAGATGCGGGGGGTGAGAGGATTCACCAGAGCCAAGAGTGGGGAGCAGAACAGGCAGACTGACTGAAATACACTACTGAGGGGAGCAGCGAGAGAGACAGGAGAGGTCTGCCTTGCATGTGGTTTTCTCCCTGGCTGCCCAGGGATTGAACTTGTGCTGCAGAGGCTATGGATTGCTTCATAGGGTGGTGCTTAACCCCTGTGCCACCAGGGAGGCCCTGATCATATGGTTTTTATTTTTCTTTTTGTTGATGTGTTGGATTACACTTACTGATTTTCTTATTTTGACCATCCTTGTGCCCCTGGGATGAATCCCACTTGATCATGGTGTGTTGTCCCTTTGATGCATTGTTGGATTCTGTTGGATTCAATGTTCATTAGGGAAATTGGCCTGTAATTTTCTTTTTTTGTGCTGTCTTTGTTTGGTTTTGGTATTAGTGTAATGTTGGTTTTGTAGAACATATTTGGTAGTATTCCTTCTTTTTCAATTATGAAAGAGTGTGTAGGATAGGCACTAATTCACTGCTGAATGTTTGATAGAATTCATTTGTGAAGCCGTCTGGGCCTGGGCTTTTGTTTTTGGGGAGTGCTTTGATTACTGCCTCAATTTTGCTGCTTGTAATTGGTCTGTTTAGGTGTTCTATTTCTTTGTCCAGGTTTGGATGATTATATTGTTCTAGGAATTTGTCCATCTCTTCTAGGTTGTTGAATTTATTTGCATGTAAGTGTTCATAGTAATCTCTGATTGTTCTTTTGATTTCTACTGAGTCTGTTGTGATTTCTACTCTTTCATTTGTAATCCTATTTATGTTTTTTCTCCCGTTTTTTCTTTGTGAGGCTGGCTAGAGGTTTGTCTATTTTGTTTATTGTTTCAAAGAACCAACTTTTGGTTTTGTTGATCTTTTGGATTGTTTTCTGATTTCCTATTCATTTATTTCTGCTTTGATTTTTATTATTTCCTTTCTTCTACTGGCTTTAGGGTTTTTTTTGTTGTTCTTTTTCTAGTTCTTTGAGATGTGAGATTAGGTTTTTCTTTGAGTTCTTATTTGTTGATGTGAGTGTGTATTGCTATATATTTTCCTCTTATTACTGCTTTTGCTGCATCCCATACATTCTGGAAAGTGATATCCTCCTTGTCATTCATCTCAAAGTATTTTTTAATTTCTTCTTTGCTCTCCTCATTAGTCCATTGGTCTTCCAGTAGTGTAGATTTCAATCTCCATGAAGTGGGAGGGCTCCTTGTTTTCTTTTCATGATTTATTTCTAGCTTGATGCCTTTATGATCGGAGAAGATAGTTGAGATGATTTTGAACTTCATGTATCTGTTGATGTTTGTCTTGTGGCCCAGTATGTGATTGATTCTGGAGAATGATCCACGCGCACTAGAGAAAAACGTGTACTCAGATTTTTTGGGGTGCAGTGTCCTATAGATGTCTGTTAAGTCCATGACTTCTATGTCTTTATTTAGGGCTCTAGTGTCTTTGTTTGTTTTTTGTCTCGTTGATCTGTCCATTGGTGAGAGTGGGGTTTGAAGTCTCCCACTATATATGTATTTTCTTTAATGTCTGTTTTTAAAGCTGATAATAATTGTCTAATATATTTTGGTGCCCCTTCATTTGGTGAGTATATGTTGATGAGAGTTCTATCTTCCTGACGTATTGTCCCCTTGGTCATAATGTAGTATCCATCTATGTCTCTTTTTACTTTTTTAATTGGAAGTCTTTTTCATCTGATATAAGTATGGCTGTTCCTGCCTTCTTTTTTGGTCCATTTGCTTGTAGGATTGTTTTCCAACTTTTACTTTCAGTCTGTGTTTATCTTTAGTGGTTAAATGTGTTTCCTGGAGACAGCAGAAGGTTGCATTTTGTTTTTTAACCCAGCCTGCTACTCTGTTTCTTTTTATTGATGAGTTTAATCCATTTACATTTAGAGTTAATATTGATATGTTGGCATCTGTGATTGCCATTTTGTTTGTCTTTTTTTGTGATTTTATTCCTTGCTTTATTCTATTCTTGTTCATTCCTTTGTTGGTTTTGGCTTTAGTACTTCTTGTAGAATTTTTTGGATTGGGGTTTAGTTGTAATGAATTTCTGGATTTTCTGTTTGTCTGAGAAGGTCCATATTTTTTCTTCGTAGAGGAAGGAGAGCTTTACAGGGTAAAGTATTCTTGGTTGGCATTTTCTGTCTTGAAGTTTGCTGAATGTTACTCCATTCTCTTCTTGCCCGTAATGTTTCTTTGGAGAAGTCAGAAGTTAACCTGATTGTTTTTCTCTTATAAGTTATGTGTTTCTTCCCCCTTGCCAGGGTTGTTTTTTTTTTTTTTTTTTTTTTTCCCTTGCTTGGACTCTTGCAAGCTTTACTATTAGGTGTCTTGCTGTAGTTTTCTTTTCATTATGGTAATTGGGGGTTCTTCTCACTCCTTGTATGTCTATATTCATCTTATTTTTCTTGCTTGGGAAGTTTTCTTCAATTATCTCCTTGAATAATTTCTCAGTTCCTTTGTCTCTCTCCTCTCCTTCTGGAATGCCTATAACTCTTACATTTCCTCTCTTCATGGAGTTTGATAATTGTCTAAGAGTCTCCTCATACTGCTTCATTTGCACTTCTCTCTCCTTTTCTCTTTTGGCTCTTTTTATATCTGTATCTTTGAGAGTACTGATCTGTTCTTCCATTTCATCAATTCTGTTTTCATTGCTTTCCCCAGAGTTCTTTATCTCCTCTAAAAATCCTTTAATCTCCTGCATTTCTTTTCTTTCCTTTCTTAAGGTCTCAATTTCATTCTTCAGTTCAGTGATTATTTTTTTCCTTTTTGTTTTCTTTCTGTTTTTCAATCATGATGATCATTAATTCCCTATCTGATAGGCTGAGAAGTTCTTCCATGTCATTTTTTTTCAAAAAGATTTATTTATTTATACAAGCACTGGGTACAGTCAGAAGTGTGGGAGGGTGAGAGAATTCACCACAGCCAGAGCGGGGAGCAGAGCAGGCAGAAGGACCAAAGTACACTTCTGAGGGGAGCAGTAGGCGGCAGGAGAGGTCTGCGGTCCATGTGGGACCTTCTTCCAGTGGCCAGGGAGCAGCCAGGGATCGAACCGGTGCTGCAGAGGCTGTGGGCAGCTTCACAACCCAGCGCTCAACCGCTGTGCCACCAGGGAGGCCCCCATGTCATTTTTGAGCTCTGGTGAACATTTTTCTTTTTGTAGTGTGTTCTACTGCGGGCTTGCTTGGTTATTTATATTTTTTCTTCTCCCTGTTGTTTGCTTTCTAATTAGTTCTATGTATTGGGATATTGTGCCACTGGTGTTGGCAGGCATCTCTTTGGGGTGCTCCTTTAGGAGTGTTGGAATCTGTTTACCACGCTGAGACCAGCACTGGTATGCCAAAACTCCACCAGGGTGTTGAGGCAGTGTTGCTGGGTGCTGTCCCTAACAGTTCCCTCTCTCTGTTTTTACTCAGTTCCAACAGGGATTTTGTTGGTGATTTTGTTCTGGTCATGAGGTGGCACCAGAGATCCATACTTGCTGTCCTATGCTTTTTCCTGTGGTTCTCTCAGAAAAAGAGTGGGGGTGGAGGCGAGCACCTCAAAACAGGGGCTCTTATTCAAGCTGGGTGCTTTGTCTGCCCCATGTTCACTGGATTCTGTGCCCACAGCTGTGTGGATCCTGCACCCT
Organism: Talpa occidentalis; assembly: GCF_014898055.3. Classification (NCBI taxonomy): domain Eukaryota; kingdom Metazoa; phylum Chordata; class Mammalia; order Eulipotyphla; family Talpidae; genus Talpa; species Talpa occidentalis. Next base: position 29,758,890 of record NW_023601754.1, read on the forward strand.
GACTTCTGCACTCTCCGTCTCAGTTCCAGGGCTATCAGATCCAAAAGGCTGGCTGTCACCCTGTGCAGTGCCCACTGCTATGGCGCATCCCATGCCCCGGATCCTGCTCCTGGCTCTCAGTTCCAGCATGGGGTCTTGCTCCATGCCTTATTTCCCTCCTTACCCCTGTTTACGTGGCCCACTCTCTCTTAGCGCCTGACGGTGTTTTTGGGATCCCTGGTTTCCAACTATCAGGATGCTGGTGATTTTTTGTCTGGTCACTAGGTGGTGCTAGAGATCTTTCCTAGCGTCCTTCCAGGACTGTTTTTTACTCCCCCCCCCCCCCCCCCCCCCCCCGTGGTCCTGGGAAACAGAGTGGGAGTGGCGTGGAGAGCCTCAACGGCGTGGGGGTGATGTGTCTACCCTGTGCCCACCGTAGTGGGGAATCCCATGCCCCGAATTTCATGCCCTGGGTCTCATTCCAAAGCCCTCAGATCCGGGATGTGGGCTGTAGCCCAGTTCAGTGTCCACAGAAATGGTGCCTTTCGCACCTGTCTCCCATGTCCGTCCGGGTGCCTGGTTTCTGATTACTCAGTGAGGGACATTCACCTCAATGAGGGCTCCCGTGCATCTCCCTGCAAGCCTAGGTCGCAGGCACGGGGTCCTGGGCAGGCGTGGGGTCCTGGGTAGCCGCGATCCACAATCCGTTTATTTTTTTTCAAGCACACCGCTTTTCCACACAAGCTTACTGCTTGTCCTTGGGCTACTTGCAGGTCTCCCTGGAGTCCTTATCTTCCTCTAATGGTGCCTGGAGCCGTTCACTCACCTCCACAGTGATTCCTGCCAGGTTCTCCACAGTTCCAGTTCACAGGGTGTGGTGCCTGAAATAGTTTCTTTCCACTCACAGTCCCGCTTGATGTGTAGTTTGTTCTTGTTGGTTGTTTTTGTTTGTAAATTGTTTACTTTTTTTTTTCAGATTTCATTGTTCATGTGTAGAAATATAGTAGATTTTTCTATTTTGATTTTGTATTCTTCAACTCTACTGAATTCATTTATTAGTTCTCAGTTTTAGGAGTCTTTAGGATTTTCTATGTATAAGATCAGATAATCTACAAATAAAGTCAATTTTACTTCTGCCATTCTAATTGGGATGTTTTTATTACTTGTATAACTAATTGCTCTGGCTATAACTTCCAGTATTATGTTAAATAGGAGTGGTGAAAGTGAGCACCCTTTTTCCTGATAACAGATGAAAAGCTTTCAGCCTTTCACCATTGAGTATGATGTTAGCTGTGGGCTTGTCATTTATGACCTTTATTATGTAAAGTACATTCTCCCTATGCCCAATTTGTTGAGAGTTTTTATTGTGAAAGAATGTTGTGTTTTGGCAAATGCTTTGTCTGCATCTACTGAAATGATCATATGATTTTTTCCTTTCATTCTGTTCATTTAATGTATAACATGGATTGACTGGTGCCTGTTAAACTATCCTAGCATCACAGGGATAAATGCTCCAATCGTGGCATATGTCCTCATAAAATGAGTTTGAGAGTTTTCCTTCTTTGGGAAGAATTTGAGAAGGGTTTAAGTGTTTGGTAGAATTCACCAGTGAAACTAGGGTTTTCTTGGTTTTTTTTTTTTTTTTTTTTTTTGCTACTGATTCAATTTCCTTACTTATTGTTGGCTGTACAGACTTTCTTATTTTTTATTCAGATTTGTTTAAGTTGTATGTTTTTGGAATATCCAGTTTTCTTAGATTATGCAATATATTACTGTGTAATTGTACATAGTAGTCTGTTAGGATTTTTGTATTTTGACAGTATTGGTTGTAATGTCTCCTCTTTTATTTTTTATTTCAGTCTTCTCTTTTTTTATTGTCTACCTAAAGGTTTGTCTATATTTTTTGCTTTATAAAAATAGCTTGTAGATTTGTTGATCTTTTTTATAGTCTCATTGGTCTTTATTTCATTTACTTCTGCTCTGATCTTTTTTATTTCCTTCTTTCTGTTAATTTTGTGCTCAGTTCGCTTTTCTTGTTTTATTCCTTGAGGTGTAAAATTAGGTCGTCTGAGATCTTTCTTTTTCTTACTGTAGGTTTTTATTGTTATACACATTTCTCTAGAATTTATCAAATCCCTTGAGGGATTTTTTTTACAATGAAGATTCAGATCTAGTAAGTCTTGATTGGACCTCAAAATTATTCATTTCTAAAAAACTCCAGGTGTTTTGGGACCCATTTCAGGTAGCAAAGCCCTTAGTACAGTATCCTTGCTTGATCTTTCTTTCCAATCTCCTTTCCCTCGATCTTACTGGTTTTCCTTGGAACATTTCTCTTCATCTTTGGATCTGAGACATTCAAGGATTATCTGGTCATACCAGCCCCAGTTTACAGATAAGGAAGGGGGTGCTCAGAGAAGGGGAGTTACTGGTATAAGATTACATAGACAGGAAGGGGCAGAGAGGTGCCTCCTTGCAGGTCTGCTGGACAACCAAACCCATTCTCTCATTGCACCATTTCCTAGCTGGTTCTCATGGTTGCATCCAGAATTCACTTCATTGTATTCTCTCCTTCCTATTCATCAGGTATGGAAACCAATTGGGGGTACTTACATACCACCTCACCTATCCCTTCTTAATCAAAGCCTTCAGATCTGGAACCCTTTGTTTGCTCAGTAAAATACATGAAGATCTAATTGCAATATCAACCCTGGGATTCCAGTTCTCTACCTCATACTTCTAAACATCTCTTTTCTCTTTCATTTTTGTCATAAGACAGTCAAGCAATGAGATCCATGGAAGCCATTAGTTGGCAGAATGTTGGAATCAATTGAAAGCTCTTCTGTCCTTTTATCCATGCAAAGATGGAGCAGAGGTCGTGCATTGTGTGGAGAGAATGTCTGTTTTCTGAAAGAGTCCCCACAGCCCTGCCACCCTATGGCTAGGGAAAAGCATGGGGCTACATGACATCCCCTCACCCCTGAAACAGCTCTTCCCCATTCCCTGATGAGAAGCCTTGGCAGATAAAACTGCATCGACCTGCTTTTAATTGTAAATGCCACCCCAATAGCCTTCACAGCTATTACTGTCTCAAAGCTATAAAAGGGAATAAATGTTTAGTTTCTGGTGGAAAGTCAACACACCTATTTCCTAAAAGCTTCTTAACATTAGATGCTGAAAAGCAGAACATGCGTGGCAGGTTTGGCTGCCCCTCCCACTCAGACTTTAGCACCAGGTTTCTTAAAGCTGGTTTCTTGGGCAGGGGTCCTTCAGCAGGGAGCTGAATGCACCTTTTGTTGAAATAACAAGAGTGACTGTGGTGGATGCAGTGAAAGGGGAGGGGCCCTGTAACAGGGAGGGTGAGGGCAGCAGCTATTACAGTCTACAGACTGGGCACCTCTCAGCCTTTGTAGAGAGAACTAAGCTGCCTGCAAGCGAGGCTTGGTCCTCACTGTCTGAGACTTACCTGTTTTCAGTCTCTGGCAGGAAAAGGCTTTCCTTCAAATCTCAGGCCTACCACTGTGGGTAAGTGACCTCAAGCAAGTTTCCTTGCATCTTCAGTCATGGTTTGCTCCCCTACAGTGGACTCACTCAGATCAAAAGAGAAAACTGCAAAAATCACTTAGGACTGAAGAATAAGTTCTGAATAATTGTATGTTACTGTTGCAATTGGCGTGTGACTGTCAATCTCAAGTTTCCAGGTCAGTGGAGGCTTTAGGGAGGAGTGGATGGTGGAGCTGGATTTTGATGGTGAGTCAGAGTTACCCAGTGAATGGGCTGTTCTCTGTAAAGCACTCTGGTCCATTGACACTCCTCCCGTTTGTATTTTTAGAACATCTAGTGTTTTATTTAAGTGCTACACTGCTCCTGATTCCTCCCCTAAATCCAATCGATGGCATGTTAACAGAAAAAGGTGGAGGTTAATGGATCATAAAACTGCTTGCTGGCACCAGTGCAAAACTTGTGAGACCAAATTGAAAGTAGAAGTTGTTGTGTCCCAGCATGGGGTGATATGGCACTTTAGAGTGGGAGCAAGAGGTGGAAGCAGGAGTGGGTTTCCTCACCATCACTTCCAGTGACCCACCTGGGGGCTTTGTGTTTCCAGCTCTGTAGCTTTTGGTCCTGCTGGACCTCGGGTCCTGGTTTCCAGGGGCACACAAAGGGCTCCTCTAAAGTTCCAGCCTTTGCCTGTCATAGGTTGGGTTCCTTATTCAGGTCCACCAGCAGCCAGAGAAAGGACTGGCAATACTGGCTATGGGAATCACTGATTCTCACAGGGAGGTAGGGTGGTTGCTACATAATGGGAGCAGGAAAGAGTATGTCTGGAATTCAAAGTGTCCACTGGGTTACCTCTTGGTTTTTGCAAACTTGGACATAGCTTTGGACAAGCAACAGGCATGATACCTGGGGCTCTGATTCTTAGGAACGAAGGCCCATATCTCTACTATTAAGTGGTGGAGTCAGGGCTGTCTTCTGATGAGGGGCCAATTCCAGTTCTCAGGAGCCTGACCTAGACTACTGGAAGAACTGGCCAAGTGCATTTTAGAAAGGGTGAAGGAAGAGTGTGTTAATTTCTTAAGGCTGCTGTAACAAATTACCAAAGCCTTAATCAACAGAAATGTATGGTTTCACAGTTCTGGAGGCCAGAAGCCCAAGATGAAGGTGTTGGCAGGGTTGGTTTCTTCTAAGGACCTGTAAGTGGCTATCTGTTTTCCATATCTTCACAGAGTCCTTTCTCTCTGTCTGTGTCCAGATTTCTTCTCCTTGTGAGGATACCAGTCATATTGGATTAGGAGCCTGGTAATGCTGTTTTGCCTTAATCATATCTTTAAAGACACCATCTCCAAAACCAGTCACATTCTGTGGTACTGGGGGTTAGGATTTCAATACAATTTTTTTTGGGGGGTACACAGTCCAGCCCATAACAAGGCAGTTTGTGAATTAGAGTCCTAGGACCAACTACCCCAGAAGAATCTGTATCCTAGTCCATAAATCTTCAGTAATTTTGATTTTCAGTTATTTAGAACAGAAATTGTAACCAGTCACCACTTTGAACAATCAAAGACACATTATGAACTGGATATGGGCAGGCTTGGATTTGGGTGTTGCAAGGGGTGGACTGTAGCAGCTGCTCTTGCAGCCCTGCCTGTACTCCATCTCACCCATTCTCGTGCCTCCAGAGGGCTTCCTACTACAGGCACCTGTGACTGCCCTCCTGGGGGCTTCCTCGGGCATCTCAGGACAGGCAGAAAGTTCTGGGAGTTGACTTCATCAGGGGAAGCCCTTCACTAGTGAAGGACAAGTAGGAGGCGAGGTGAACGAGCTTCTGCATCCCCCACAGGGGTGGAGGTGTGGGACTCTAGGGCATGTTCTCCACAGTCTCTCAGAGGGTATTAGTGGGACTGAGCCCCTGTAGGGTACCTTGTGGCCTGTCTATTCTTGTACTTTATATTGACTTGCTTCTTGTCTCACTTTACCCTTCTCCTAATGATGCTTCTTGGGATCACACGTCTCCAATAAATTTCTTATATTTAAATTCTTATGCCAAGATAGGCTTTTGAGGAACCTCAGTAAAATAGGAAGGAGTGTGGAAACCCATTTGAGCACCTACTGTGGGCTAGGAATTGTGCCAGGCTGCTTGTCTCTTTTATTTCTGTGAGACTGACATTACTGTTCCCATTTAATGCATGAGGAAACAGAGACTAAACAACTTGCTGAGGGCCCAGAACCCCACCATTAAGTGGTAGAGTCAGGACTTGTTTATGACAATGTGTCAGTTCTGGTTTCCAAAGGACAGGGCAGAATGTGCTGGGACATGCTTCAAATTAGGAGTCGGGAGCCCTGTATTCAAGTGTTAGGTGTAGCAGTTATTTGGATGAGCTGCTTCACCTCCTGAGCCTCAGTTTCCCTATGTAAATTAAGAGGATAGGGTTAGAACATCTCTGAAAGCCCCTATATCTCTCAAAGTCTAGGATGAGTATCTATCCATTGGTGATGGTACCCTTGGCCCCATACCACTCTATCTTCTACAGCACAGCTTGGTCTCAAATGTAACTTCTAGACAAGTTCTCAGAGAGTTTTTGGGAGGATTTACCTCTCAGTTGGTCTCTTATTGAGGTTTATTGACTGTCAGGTGTTTAAGGTTTAGATGGATGGTCTCCCTTCAATAAGACAAAACATAATTCTCCAAATGTCATTTAACTCTTTAGCAAAAGCAAATGTCTTGTCTGCTCTGAAATGTCATGGAGGGAAGCCATTGGAATTCATTGATGAAACTGTAATCTTTCTCTATGTATTTCCCACAAATGCCACATAACTCTTCCTACCAGACAGTTTCTATAGATTTAATGAAGACAATGAAGCAGGTAAGATGGAGAATGGCAGCAGATTAATGATTGCTGAAAAGATTATGCACAGATGGTGGCTGATGATGGATGGGAGGTTGGCACATCTATACTCAGGGCTTTCTAGGCACCAGGAAACATGCTAGATATATAAAGTGCACGTGATGAGTGGATCATCTCATTTCTGAGACCAGGAGATTTAGGTTCAGTGATGTTCACAATCAGAACAAGGCCACAGAGCCAGTTGGTGGCAGAGTTCAAAGGTAGACCCAAGTCTAGTGGTAAAGAGTGGAGGCTTTGGAGCAGGAAGAGGACTTGAAATTGAATCTTTCATAACTAATTTGTTATCATGTGATCCTCGGCAGGTCACTCTTTTTCACTGAATTTCTTCAATTTAAAAGTGAAGAAACACCTGAATGGGATACTGAGTAACTCTTAACCTGGTTCAGGGTGTATGGAAAGTGCGCAATGTATCTCTGTGACCTTAGGGGGTCCTTTAAGAGGCCCCGCTGCAGGGTCTGTCTACTGTTAACCTTATCACCCACTTCCCTGCCCTCCAAAAAAGTAATTCTGGTGTCTGATAGTTCCCTGTGGAATTTTCTCAACAGGAAGCAAGACCTTTGTTGGCCTATCTCCCGCTTCTTAGGCATTGGCAGTTACAGTTGGGTGTGCAGGCAGCTCTCCACATGGTTATGGTTTTTCTTTATGCCATTTTCCAATTATTTGTCTTTGGGGTATCTTTGTCCTATTTTTGAATGACCAGTGATGTCTTCTTGTTTTGGAAGTTGCAGATCCTATAACTCATCACTCCAACCCAAGTTATTCTGTTCCACTACTGGTATGCAATCTTTACCCTCTCTTTGCCGAGGTTAATGCCCAGAGTGTCTCCCTCACCCCCAAATTTAGGAAACTGGGTTCTAGTTGAGTTCCAGAAAATTATTGGGCACTATTTCTTCATTCACCTGCCATTGTTCCTGAGGCCCCACCATTGGGAAGTCATTTGGCTAAAGGTACGGTCTTTTGCTACAGTGTAACTATCTCCAGAAGCCATATTCAATCAACTATCCACACCTTTGGAATTGATGCCTTTGAGATTGAGCTGCAGCATGGTTAAGATGCTGAGTGATTCTAGATCAGTTGTCCATATAAATGTGGTTTTATTTCTGGGCTCTCTGTTCAGTTCCATTGGTCTGTGTGTCTGTTTTTGTTCCAATACCAAACTGTTTTAATTATTATGGCTTTATAGTATAGCTTGAAGTTTGGAAGTGTGATACCTCCTTTCTCCTTTGTTTTCATCAGTAGAGCTTTGGATATTCATGGTTTTTGGTGGTTCCATATGAATTTTATCAGTAGTTGTTCTATTTCTTTGAAGAATGTCATTGAGATTTTTATTGGAATAGTACTGAATCTGTATATTGCTTTTGGGAGGATGGCCATTTTAATAATGTTGATTCTCCCAATCCATGAGCAGGGAATGTCTTTCCATTTCATTGTGACTTCTTCAGTTTCTTTTAACAGTGTTTCATAATTTTCTTTGTATAGGTCTTTCACCTCTTTTGTTAGGTTTATTCCCAAGTATTTGATTTTTTTTTTGTTTAAATTATAAAAGGGATGGTTTTCAGGGCCTCCCCTGGTGGCACAGTGGTTGAGTGCTGGGCTGCGAAGCTGCCCGCAGCCTCTGCAGTTCTGGTTCGATCCCCGGCCACCAGTGAGGGTCCCACATGGCACACAGACCTCTCCTGCCATGCCTGCTGCTCCCCTCAACAGAGTGTTTCATAAGTCTGCCTGTTCTGATGCCCGCTCTGGCTCTGGTGAATTATCTCACCCTCCCCCGCTTCTGACTGTAACCAGTGCTTATATAAATAAATAAATAAATCTTTTAAAAATAAATAAAAGGGATGGTTTTCTTGATTTCTTCTTCTGATTGATTGTGCATAAGAAGCCTACTGATTTTGGTCTGTTGATTTTGTATTCTGCTACTCTACTGAACTGGTCGATTATTTTGAGTAGTTTTTCTGTGGAGTTTTTAGGGTTCTCTATGTATATTATCATATCACCTGCAAGTAATGATAGTTTGTGGGTCTGCTACTCCTAGGCAGCCTATTCGGCCACCATTTTGTCACCTAAACAAGGTCAAAGTGGTCCGGGCAGTTAGGAACAGGAGCCCAACCCTTAAGCCCTTCAAATCAAACAAGAACACAAAGCTGGATCACACTGGGAAGGTTATGCATCACAAGGTATGTCCAGAATGCCCGGGGGGCTGAGGAATGATGCATAACACATCACGGGGTATGACCAGGAATGCCTGGGGGGGACTGATGTATGACAAGGGACCCCAGAAGCTGATCAGTGGAGCATCTTGTTGATAAGATTAGAACCATGGCTGGGCTTTAGGGTGTATCATCAGGTAGATTAGAAGCACCTGGAGGGCAGACTCACAATCCCTAATCTTCTACACCTTTCCCCTTTCTTTAATCTCCTTAATCTCCTTACAACCAATTACATGTGTGAATAAAAGGGCCAGGATCTTGCTCTTCAGCAGCATCCTGCATTGTGCAGCCTGCTCCATGACTCCCGTTTGTCAGTGTGGTGTTGTCTGACTCAACAACAGTTTTACTTCTTCTTTCCCTATCTGGATTCCTTGTATATCTTTCTCTTGTCTTATTGCCCTGGCTAGGACCTCCAGTATTATATTGAAGAGCAGTGGTGAGAGAGGACATCCTTGTCTTGTTCCTGATCTTAAAGGAAAGGCCTTCAGCTTTTCGCCATTGAGAATAATGTTGGCAGTGTGTTTGTCATATATGGCTTTTATCATGTTAAGGCATATTCATTCTATCCTGAGAATTTCAAGGGCCTTCATTATAAATGGATTTTGGACTTTGTCAAAGGCTTTCTCAGCATCTATTGATATGATCGCATGGTTTTTATTTTTCTTTCTGTTGATGTGTTGGATTACACTTATCAATTTTCTTATTTTGAACCATCCTTGTGCCCCTGGGATGAATCCCACTTGATTGTGGTGTGTTATCCCTTTGATGCATTGTTGGATTCTGTTGGATTCAGTGTTCATTAGGGAGATTGGCCTGTAATTTTCTTTTTTTGTGCTGTCTTTGTTTGGTTTTGGTATTAGTGTAATGTTGGTTTTGTAGAACATATTTGGTAGTAGTATTCCTTCTTTTTCAATTTTTTGAAAGAGTTTGTGTAGGATGGGCACTAATTCACTGCTGAACATTTGGTAGAATTCATTTGTGAAGCTGTCTTGGCCTGGGCTTTTGTTTTTGGGGAGTGCTTTGATTACTGCCTCAATTTTGCTGCTTGTAATTGGTCTGTTTAGGTGTTCTATTTCTTTGTTCAGGTTTGGATGATTATATCATTCTAGGAATTTGTCCATCTCTTCTAGATTGTTGAATTTATTTGCATGTAAGTGTTCATAGTAATCTCTGATTGCTCATTTGATTTCTACTGAGTCTGTTGTGATTTCTCCTCTTTCATTTGTAATCCTATTTATATGTTTTTTCTTCTGTGTTTTCTTTGTGAGGCTGGCTGGAGGTTTGTCTATTTTGTTTATTTTTTCAAAGAACCAACTTTTGGTTTCATTGATCTTTTGGATTTTTTTTAATTTCTATTTCATTTATTTCTGCTTTGATTTTTATTATTTCCTTTCTTCTGTGGAGTTTAGGGAATATGGACAGTTTGTTCAATAAATGATGCTGGGAAAAGTGGACCAGCACATGCAAAAAAATGAAACCAGACCACTACTTCTCTCCATGCACAAAAATCAACTCAAAATGGATAAAAGAACTGGACATAAGATCTGAAACCATAAAATATATAGAAGAAAATATAGGTAAAACACTACAAGACATACATCACAATAACATCTTTAAAGACTCATCACCCAAAGAAAGTCAAGACAAAGATAAACACCTGGGATTACTGAAAAACTTCTGTACAGCAAAAGAGACATTAACCAAAACAGAGCGACACCCCACTGATTGGGAAAAAATCTTTGCATTCCAGTCAACTGATAAGGGACTGATCACAGATATACAAAGAACTCACATGGCTCAACAAAAACAAAATAAACAATCTAATCAAGAAATGGGCAGAAGGGACCTTCTTAGTGGTGCAAGGGGTTGAAACACAACCTATGAAGCTATCTGTAGCCACTGCAGCACAAGTTTGATCCCCTGCCAGGAGATACCCATATGGTGCAGCAGACCTCCTGACTTGCCCACTGCTTCCCTCAGCAGTGTCTTTCAGTCAGTCCACCTGTTCTGTTCCCCACTCAGTCTCTGGTGAATCTCTCCCCCACCCACACACCTCTGGCCTGTACCCCAGTTCTTGTATGCATAAATAAATAAATGTTTAAAAAAATAAAGAAATGGGCAGAAGAACTTAAAATACATTTCTTCAAAGAGAAATGCAAATGTTCAACATCCCTTTTGATCAGGGAAATGCAAATCAAAACCACATTGAGATACCACCTTACACCGGTAAGAATGGCACATATCAAAATAGCAAGCAACAACAAATGTTAGTGAGGATGTGGTGAAAAAGGAACTCTCCTACATTGCTGGTGGGAGTGCAAACTGTTCCAACAACTATGGAAGCTGTCTGGAGTTTCCTCAGTCTACTAAAAATGGAGCTATCTATATGACCCAGCAATTCCACTGGGATCTACCCAGTGGACACAAAAACATTGATTCAAAAGAGCACCTGTACACCTATGTTTATTGCAACACTATTTACAATAGGTAAAACCTGGAAACAACCCAAATGCCCAAAAATAGATGACTGGATCAAGAAGATGTGGTACATGTACACAATGGAATACAACTCAGCAATCAAAAAGATAAACGCATGCCATTTGCAGCCATGTGGATAGAACTATAAGGAATTATGCTCAGTGAAACAAGACAGAAGGAAAAGAAAAATAGCGGATGGTTTCACTTATAGCAGAAATATAGGGGAACCAAATAAGACATCAGTGTAAAAAAATAACAGTATAAACACAACAAAGCAAAAATGGACAATTATATATTAGAGACATCCTGCAGGGAAGGAGGGAGGATCACAGGGGACTGAGGTGATGGTGCATGGGTGCATTGGTGAAGAAAACTCTGTGGGGACTACACCTGAGGGGGTGGGGGGAAGCAAATGTTTAAAAATGAGCAAAGATGTAAAAAAATAAAAAAAATAATATAAAAAAAGATGCTGAGGTTCCTGCTAATGAGTGAGAAAACCTGTTTCTTTTTCATAACTTTATCCCCTACTCAGAAAAATATCAGGGGCCATATACATAGAGAAAGAGAGGAGAAAATAAAGTGAAACATAGCCCAAACCTTAGAAGACACTGGGGCTACTCTCCATGCCCCCCTTATTGACTTTGGAGCACAGCAGGCAAATTTGAAACCCAGTGAAAATGGGAGAGATTTTGCTGAATCCAGTAGATGAGTGAGTGCAAGGGAAGCAATGAGTAGTAGACTGCTACCCTCCTGGACTCTTAATACCAACCAGTCAGGACACCCTTCCAGTGTAGGCTCTCACAAGAAACTGCTAATTAAACAAAACAGGGACAGTAGAAACAAAGAAAGATGAAGTCCAGATAAAAGTGGGAGGAGAAAATAGGACCAGGAAATTTCATAAAGAAGGGCATATATTTTTGAACATTATATGAAAACAAGGATTCCTGTGCAGTTAGTACTTCTAGCTTCTCAACAATACTCCAAAATGTTCAGGACACTTACTTTCATATAAAAAAGAGCCACAGCAAAGAATCTAGACTAAACCCAGTATAAAGGAAGAAGAAAATAAGGTGTAGATTAACACATCTGCAGACAAGAGACTTGCCACAGACAGAACAAAAATGTAACTTTATTTCAAAGGAATAAAAGACATTATGAGTCAAAATAACAAAAACTATTACAAATAATATTTAGAAAAACTCAGAACCAAAGTGTCAGAACTCAGGAGAGAATTAGAAATAAGAAGAAACAAAGACTGCATTGTACAAGAGCAGAAAAGAATACAAACACCATAAACATCTTAGTAGAGATAGAGGGTATAAAAGGAGAAAGAAATTACAAATCACAGAGGGATCAAAAATAGAGGAAAAGAGGATTCAAGAGAAAGAAACTGTTGTGCAGCCATCCCATGGTGGATAGGTTCATTGTCAGTTCTCATACACGAAAGGGGAATTTTGGAGTATTTAATAATGAAATGGGACCATATACACAGTCAAGCAGAAAGACTGAAAGACTTAAGCACTGAGTGAAGCAGAACAGCAACTGAGCCCCTTTTACACTTTTAAGTGCCCCATAGCCACACAGCTGATAGATCGGTGCGAATGCAAAGCCCATCTGTTGTTTGCTGGATGCCCAAAGGGAGAAAATATAACATTTGGGCAGTCTTGTTTAGAAGGCGAAAAATAGCCTGATTAACTCATTTTCCCTGCAGAGACAAATAGTGAAGATGTACAAAGACAGTCCAACACACAGACAAAAGAAGTCTCTGAAGAAGAAAATCAAAGCAAAACAACTGAACAAGTACCAAAACTAAAATTCAAGAAAACTTTCCTGCAGTAAAACATGATTTTTAAACTATATGTTGGAAGAGCACACCGTTCCCTGGGAATATTGACATGAAACAATCAATGCCAAGATATATACAGGTAAAATTCCTGGGCCATAAAGAAAAGAAAAATCCTTTGGCAATTTTCTCAGAGATTTAGTAACTCTAGAAGAAAGTAAAATCAAATCTTTGTCAGAGTTTCAGAGAGTCATGTTTTCCCTGGAGAAAATGGAGTAACTTAATACACTTAATTAAGGAAAGGTGTGAGCCAAAGGTTTTATGTCCATCAACCCTGACATTCAAGTGTAAAAGGGAATGGACTGTTATTTGCATGCAAGAATTGAGAATATAGTTCTTTTTTCAAATTAATTAATGTGAATATGGATATTCCCCCAAAATATTCACTATTAAGAATCATATGGAAATGCATCTTTGTATGTATGAAGGAATTGAAAAAATATTCTTTTTTAAAATTAACAATATTAATATTTTGGCAATGTAGGATTTCTCCCCTCATGTGTGTTCACCATAGCCCTCCCACCACCAAATCACCCATAGCCCTTCTCCACAGTATCTGTTCTCCCCTTCTCCTCACCCCCAAGAAAAGGAGTTTTTTTCAAATGAGAAATTCCTAGAAATAGAATGAAGAGCCGAGACTATATGCTCTTCAACAGAAGATATTTATTATCATAAAGAGATTTAATCAAAATAGAGAATCCTCTTCATAAATTTATAGGCCACTTCTATTCTTTTGTGAATTGACTGCTTAAAATTTGACTCAAAGTTAGGTGCTTATCTTTTCATTGTTTATTTGTAGGCACTTCCAACATATGTCTCAATATATCATGGATGTTTGTCCTTTCTCAGCTGTACGTTTTGTCAACATTTTCCTTTAACATGGCACTTAACAGAGAGAAGCTTTAAATTTTTATTTCACCACATTTGTTAATTTTCACCCCCCCCTTTTTTTTAAGTTTATTTATTTATTTATACAAGCACTGGGCTACAGTCAGGAGTGCGGGTGGGTGAGAGAATTCACCAGAGCCAGAGCGGGGAACAGAACAGGCAGACTGACAAAGTGCACTGCTGAGGGGAGCAGCGGGCACGACAGGAGAGGTCTGCGCGCCATGTGGGACCCTCACCCGGCAGCCAGGGATCCAATTGGCGCTGGCAGAGGCTGCGGGCAGCTTCGCAACCCAGCACTCAACCGCTGCGCCACCGAAAGGGCCCATTTTCACCCCCCTTTTAATGACTCCTGGATTTTCTTTTTTTTATTTTAAAGATTTTTTAAATTTTTTATTTATATAAGAGCTGGGGTACAGGCCAGAGGCATGGGAGGGTGAGAGGATTCACCAGAGACAGTGGGGAGGAGCAGAACAGGCAGATAGACTGAAAACACTGCTGAGGGGAGCAGCAGGCGAGACAGGAGAGATCTGCTCCATGTGGAAATCTGCCTGGCTGGCCTGGAATTGAACCCATGGCAGCAGAGGCTGTGGACAGCTTCACAGCACTGCGCTCCACCTGCTGTGCCACCAGGGAGGCCCAACTCCTGAATTTTCTGTAACAGTTTTTAAAAAGAACTTCTTTATCTCTAATACACAAAGGTTTTACAGTTGTTGTAATTTTAGATTTTTAATCCTCTGAAATTTTATGTGTGGCATGAAATCGCAATCTGTGCCCATCTGTCTGTCCATTCCTCCACCCACCCACCCAGTTTTCTGACTGTTCCTCTAGCATCCTTTATAGTTTTATTTCCCCACTGATTTGAAAAGCTATCTACTTCCTAACCTAACTTCTCTTTTGTTGCACTGATTTATATCTACTTTTCTGTGGTGCCATACTCTTTGTCTTTTTCCTAAAAAAAAAAAAAAAAAAAAAAAAAAAAATCAGTGTGGGGGAGAGCCAAGGAGAGTGTGAATTTTTTTTTCTTTCACCACATATGTAGATGGGCTGAGAGCAAATGATTATAACAACAAACAGACTTTGTTGTAACTGCAATTTGCCTTGTAAATCCTCGACTCCCATTTTGACTCCTCTCTGACATGGAGGTCCCCCTTCTTGGCCCCCTGGGTCTCCTTAGTGACTGGCTTTGTCATCCCTCCAGCTGCCATCTTGTTAGGGGGAAAGGACGTCCTGAGCAAACTCCATAGAGGCTTTGTGGACTCAACCCTCCCACACCATCAAGACACTGGGAACTACAAATCCCATGGGAGAGTTGTGAGAACCTGAGGGCAGAGTTACACAGCAATTTTCTCTGTTTATGTATTTAACTAGCCATATGAGGGTGTCTTGCTCTCTTGGCCAGCCAGCGCTTGGTCTCGGTGGGTCATCTGGGATTCCAGGTCAGCAGAATGGGTAGGACACATTTAAGAATGTATCTCCCTTTTCTTCTCCCTGAGTTGTTCATTTCCTCATTTCTGCCTTCCTTGTAAATAAACCTTTGATTAATCTTTTGTGTGTGCCTGCAGTTTAAGTCCCCTTTAAGCATGCGGGTAAGGACCCACATTCAGGCAACCCATTTTATATTGGGGTTGCCCTGTAACAATCTCAGGTATTGCTATGCCTTGACCAAAGTCATACCAACCTCTCCGAATTGCAACTATGCATTATTCTGTAGTAAAACAAATTTCAACATTTGGAACTTGCTCTCAAGTTCCCTTTCTGTTCCTTTTTTACATGTATCTTCACTATTTTTGTACACTGGTTTTCAAGTGATCTTAATGATCAATTTGTTAAAATAACCATCAGGAATGTGATGGAAATAGCACTATAGTAATGAATTAATTTGGGGAAGAGGAAAGAAACATAGTGTGTATCTTCACCTCCAAGAATATCATCTCTCATTTTAGGTCTTTTGAAAATGCCTTTTAGTATGTTTTCACAGAAAGTGATGATATTTTTCTTGTTTAGTGTATTTTTAGAGGTGATAAAATTGCTGTGAATATTTGGAATGTGGCTCTGTTTCTATTATATTTTACAACTGATTTCTGTTTGTATAAGGTCCAGATATCATGTTTAAAGATATTTACCCCTCTGAAGGCAGGAGGGAGGGTTCATTCTTGTGGAGACCCTGGGGGGTGGGACAGCTGGGATGGGGACAGCAGTTCTACTGGGAGAGTCGTAAGTGATTTTCTGCTTGCCCCTCCCCATTTGGGACTGTCTCTTTGACAAGGTGAATTGCAGCCTCAGGATTAATGATTTTGCTTGCACCTTGCATGCCACTAATTCAGCACTTCAACTCACTTAAGCAATCTTCCAGAATCTCCAGACACCTGTGAGATTTGTACCAAAATGCTCCCTCTCCCAAGCCTCCCCACATTTGCTCAGTGATGGGGTATCCATGGCATTACTGGCAGGTAGAATTGTCTGTATGCACCCACAACTCAACATTTAATATGTGCTATGTAGTCTTGACAAGACTTCTAAATATACTTATCACAAGAGAGTTTAGATATTTCCTATAACAGTAGATATTTTCAGGGGTTCTGGGAGAGAGAATTCACCCACTGATTACATCCCCTAGGGAAATTAGTGCAAAATTGCATTGACTTGAGTGGGACAAAACGGTAGGGGGTAAGTGAAGCCATGGGGTCAGTGTTTTTCATGCCTATATATACACCATTCCTGGCTCTGGTGTGGGTTTAGCACCCAGCAGGATTGAAGTCACGTACAGAGCCTTCACAATTAATATGGGAAACTGTCTAACAAGTTGTACAATTTGCTTTAATGGAATGCCTGATGAGTGACACATGGTTGTTTGTCGACTAAAAATATCTTGAAGACCTTTGAGCAAACCAAGAGAGACCGCTCTCGTGTCGCATCTCACAAACAGCTGTGCCCTACCCCGGGTACACATAATTGCTGAAACCAATTGGGGAGGGCTGGAAGTGTTGATGCTGTCGTATTAATTTGCTCCATAAATCAACACATGAACTTGACAGCCCTTTAAAATCTTTATCATCATGTATTTATCCTTTCTATTCTGGAGGAGCTTTATCTGACTTGGATCCAAAGCAACTCTATTTATTAAGCAAATATCTAGTGTGCATTGACAGGCCCTAAAGACGGGACCCAGACCTGTTTTCAAGGAGCTCACAGTCTAATGAGGAAATAGACATATAAGCAAAAATAAATAACAATTTAGTGTGATAAGGGCAGCGATAGAGTTAGGTATCAATGTAATGCTGCCATTAAGATTTAACCATTCATTCAGCGAAGACTAAGTTTGGCTAAAATAGCGTGTGCTCTCTACAGATACCAGACACTGTGCCTCCCTTAGGGAGATCAGTCTAGGGGTATGTAGCAGATAGAAACAAATTATAAATACAAAGTATTATGGAATCCCAGCCCTCTTTGTTATCAGGGCTATTGTCTTGGTGCCTGGGTAACTACTAGTCAAGCTAAATGTACAGTCAGGCAGGGGCCTCTTACTAGGGCAAAAGTCCTGGTATGAGGAACACACTGGGAAACCAGTATCTGCTGAAAACAGCGGGCAGATTTAATGGCCAGATTAGCAAGATCAGCTAGATCACCTTACTTGTAATGATAAGCAGAAAATTAGGCAAGAATAGGGACTAGAGACAGAATGCTTTGATTAGTGAGGACTATGGAGTCCCCCAAGCAATAGCCGCTGCTCACTCCACCCTAGCTTGCACCAGATGATGATGCATCCCTAATAATGCACCCCCACACATGTACATTCCCCACATGCTTGCCCATCTTCTCTGAACCTGGTACAAAATAAATGTGAGAAGGCCCATGCATTGGGGCTGTACTTTTTTAGGTGTGAGCCCTCCTAGGCTCCTCTCTACTTATACTTTGAGTTGTTTTTCCTTCCTCTTGCACCACTCCCAATGCTGTTGCCCATGAGGTGACAAAGTATGGCAACCTTAAGGAGTAGGTGAGGCAGAGCAGAGCAGAGGGAATTGCTGTCTCATGTAGGAAAGTTGTGAAGGACTTCATAGGTGAACTGGTGCTTGAACTGTGCAGTATGGGCAAATGTTTATATCTTGGGTGTTCAGATGGTAGGAGTGGCATGTGCAAAGGCCCTTGCATTCCTGTGTGTGTGTGTGTGCACATGAATGTGTATGTCTGTGAGAAGTCAGAGAGAACAGATTGTCTAGGACCAGGAAATAGTGTGGCATAGACTGAGTGTAGTAACTAGGGGCTGTGGTGAGAGAGAGGTCACATCATGGGTGGTCTTGATTCCTCAGTCAAGGAGCCTAATATTATCCGACACCCATTTGTAGTCAATTCCCAGCTTTGCTTTTCCTCACCTTCCTCACTTTAGAAATGTCATCCTGAATTGTTTACATGTTGTAAAACACAATGCAAAGTCTTAGGCTTGAGAATGCCATGCGCATGAGAAAATCAACTTTGAATTAAGTTGGGTTGTTTGTTTATGAGATTTTTTGGCTTATCTGGTCATCTTTTGACATACTTTAGTGTAGGCAGCATCTACTGTTGAACATAAAGTGGCAAGGAGGGGCTCTTGTGGCCAGTGGGACCTGAATGGATTTACCCAAGGGAGCTGCCTTTGGAGACTGGAGGATTTGAGGAGGTAGACCAGTCGTCTGTGCCAGTGGCTCTTTTCATTAAATTCACCACTTTGAAAAAGAGGCAATTAGATAAGAGTTTCCCAATGATTTCTTTCCAGAATTTATGATACTGGAGGGAGAAGGTATCAGGGTGGTTTGCATTTGATCACAGTCCCACTTCACAACAGCTTCTCAAAGAAGATGAGTAACCAACCATCTTACAGGTGAAAACACTGAGGTTTGGATCCATTAAGCAATAGACTATAGACTCTTGCTGCTAAAGGGTGATCCATGGTCAGCAGCATTAGCATTTATTTGGACTAGTTATAAATGAAGAATCCCAGACCTCCCCCAACCCTTAGACCTAGGAACTCAATCTGATACTAGCAAGACTCTCCTTACCCCTACTGTGTTATTCTATGCTGGATAAAATATAAGAAGCACAGATTTCCCAAGAGCCAGGTCACTCTGATTTCATACTTTTTCTTCTTTCTAAGATCTCATGTTGCCTACATTTTTGGCATCTAGATTTATTCCTAAATATCATGAGCAGATTGGGTCAGGGATAACCAATAAGGCCTCCGGGGGTGTAGATTTCTACTTTTGGCATGAGTTCTGGATTTAATATGCTGATACATGCTTTGCGATTGACCAAAATGGAAATAGCATATGGGGCTCCAAAACTTGAAAGTCTTCATGGAAAATAGAATAGAAAATTCTTCATTCCCACATGTTTTCAAGGGATTGCTTACTAGCACAAAGGCTCAGGGGTATTGTAGGGTAAATACAGATGCTCAAGCTTTTATGCCTCTGGCTTCAGTGGCTGTCACCTGTGGCCTTGATTGTGCTAATACAGGAGGTGCTTGGGAGCATGGGTACGGGGCACACATGCCCAAAGGTGGACACCTAGTGTATTGTGTGAGCATGTGTAAGTGTGCACACCTGAGCGTGGAGACTGAGGCTATAAGGGTGGTGTCTCTCGGATGAAATGGTTATGGCAGAACGGCTACGAGGGGATGAGTGATGGCTATGAGAGGAAGAGACCATGAGAGAATGCCAGAGAGAGCCCAAAGAGAGAGTAAAGATTCACTGGGGACTGGGAGGGCTGCCATCCTTGCTGTCTGACCTAATTGATAGAGAACCTTCCCTGTGCTTGCTGGCACAACTGGTATGATGGAACTTAGTGCATCCTAATGAAAGCTCAGTGTGGCTGGAAGAACATGGGCTATCCTGGAAGTTAGATGTCATCCTCGCTCAGGGTTTGTTTAAATAATGAGTTCTCTCAGCCTGTGGACAGGAGAGATGTGACAGTAGAATGATGCCTGACACAAAAGGCCATGTGCCAGTTTATTTAGCCATAAAGATTGACATCAGTTTCCCCTTCTGTCCAATGAGGATTCCTGATCTTCTGCTGATCTTAAGACCTAGTGGATGGGAAAATGCTTAGAGTTGTGCAAACTCTACCCTATTGTTACAAAGTCCCCTTACCTAAGGGATACATCTGCTGGGTGAAGTGAGGTAAACTGAATATGCTTTCTGCTTCCATGTTGATGGATGGTGGTTAATTGAAAGAACTTAAGTTTTCCTTCTTAAGCGCACAATAGCATTGGGGGAAATTACTGACCATCCCCAGCTGCAAGTGAACAGCCAACTGGAAGCAGCAGACAAAGAGCTGATTATGAAGGAGTGGTGGGGGCTGTCAGCACTGAGCTGCCAGATGCCTCAGCAAGTAGAGAAAATGTGAAACTGGCGAGTCGCCTGGAGAGAAGCCTCTTTGCACTCTCAGAAATCCCGTGGCCAGTGTGTCAGGGAGGGTGATTGGACGTAGCTGGGGTCAGGGCTGGGGATGGGGTGACTCACTCATAGATCCAGACAATCTCCAGCATGTTGGAGACTTGAGGACACAATTATTCTCAGTTCAGGGACAGATGGAAGGCAGTGGGGGGCAGTAGATGAATCCAATTTGAGCTTTGAGGATTAACTACAGAAGTGTGTGATGGTCAAAGTGTTCACACCTCATCCCCCAGATGCTGAAGTCCCAACTCCCAGTACTTCAGAGTGTGACCTTACTTGAAAGTAGTGTCTTTACAGATGCACTCAAGTTAAAATGAGATCATTGCAAAAGACCCTAATCCAGCATGGCTTGTGTCCCTGTGAAAAGGGGCAATTTGGACCAAAAGAGACATGGGGGAAGATGGTGTGAGGACACGCAGGGACAGGACAGCCATCCACATGACTGCGTGATGTACCTGCTCGCTGTGGGATTGCTGGCAAACATCTGAAGCTGGAAGAGGCTTGGGGGAAGTCCCTCCCAGAACTGTCTATGAAGGCATGGGTCAGCAATGCCTTTCTTGGAGATTTTCAGCCTCCAGAACTATGAACCAATGCGTTTCTGCTGTGTGAACCCACCCAGTTTGGGGTACTTTCTTACAGCAGCCCTAGAAACTCATTTGGGGTGCTATCAATGAGGAACATTTAGCTTCTCAAACTTCCCAAGAAGACAACAGCACAATATTTTTGATACAGATAAGAGGAAGTCATCCTTGCAGGGCCCCACCTATTCTTTCAAATACTTCAGGTGCATAAATTCTGTAGCCTGCCTGTGTGCCAGTTCTGTTCTGGCTCTGGGAAAACGGGGCATCTGAGTGGTGAGGAAATGTGGATTTGCCTCTCACCTGTCTTTAAAAGGAGAATGAAGAATGTATAAAGAACATGTTTTATATATACATAAAAAAAATACATATTAAAATGATGTGTTTATGAAGTTCTTTATAAAAGTTTATTCACATCTAATTGGTTTATGTGAGAACTCAAAGTAAATTTCATCTTTAAAATAAAAACTTTATAAAGACTGCAAAAAAAAAAAAAAAGGAGAATGATAATATCTCCCTCCTGGGATGTGGTGGGGAGTGATTGAGATTATACACAGGAAGTGCTTAGAGCTGGTCAACCACAGGAAGTGCTAAAAAAAACTATGATTGATTATGCTAAAGAGAATCCCACCCAGCAGCTGTTTTCTTCATCTCCAGGCATTTCTTGCCTGGAGGACCACAGATTGTGGGAGAAGATGCTCCCTAGCCCCAGAGTTTAATTTCCATAATTTTGGAAATTTTCTCCCATAGAAACACACAGTCCTTCATCACGGTCACTCCAAAAATGATGCCTGTGGGGACATCCCTGATGGTGCAGGGGTTGAAGTCAGCACTGTCAAGCTGTTGCCAGCCACCGCAGCATGGGTTTGATTCCCTGGCCGGCCAGGGAGCTACCCACATGGCGCAGCAGCCCTCTTCTATCTTGCCCATGGCTCCCCTCAGCAGTGTGTATTATGGATCTGCCTGTTCTGCTCCCTGCTCTGTCTCTGGTGAATCCTCTCACCCCACCGTGCCTCTGGCATACGCCCCAGCTCTTGTATGCATAGATTAAATAAATCTTTAAAAAATTTAAGAAAACAAAAAAGATGCCTGTGTCAAGAAAACAATCTAATTTGAAAAATGTAGATGTGAATGCCATTTCCTTGGATTTTACCATTTGAAAAGAGTTTGTTGGGCTTCGCCAGTGGCGCAGCGGTTGAGCGCTGGGTTGTGGAGCTGCCCGCAGCCTCTGTGGCGCTGGTTCAATCCCCAGCTGCTCCCCGGCCACCGGAGGAGGGTCCCACATGGCGTGCAGAACTCTCCTGCCGCCTGCTGCTCCCCTCAACAGTGTACTTCGGTCCTTCTGCCTGCTCTGCTCCCCACTCTGGCTCTGGTGAATGCTCTCACCCTCCCACGTTTCTGACTGTACCCAGTGCTTGTGTAAACAAAACAAAACAAACAAACAAATAAATAAATAAAACATGCCTCTATTAAAAATAAAAAAAAATAAATAAAAAGAGTTTGCTGCTGGATCATATGGAAGCTCTACCTTTAGCAGGTTGAGGAATCTCCATCAGCTTTCCACAGTGGTTGGACCAGTTTGCACTCCCACCAGCAGTGCACATCCTCGCCAACATTTGTTGTTGCTAATTTTTTTAATATGTGTCTAGGTATTTACCCAAATGACACAGAAACATTAACTCAAAAGGGCACCTGCACCCCTATATTTATAGCAGCTCTATTTACAATGGCTAACCTTTGGAAACAACCCAAATGCCCAAAAATAGATGACTGGATCAAGAAGATGTGGTACATATACACAATGGAATATTACTCAGCAATCAAAAAAGATAAACTCATGCAGTTTGCAGCAACATGAATGGAGCGGGAAGGGATCATGCTCAGTGAAATAAGCCAGAAAGAAAAAGAATAATACCAGATAGTCTCCCTCATAGCAGGAATCTAGAAAACCTAAATAAGGAACCAGGAAAAAGAATAACTATAAAAAAGAAAAAATCAAAATCAACAAGCAACTATAAACCAAAGACACAGTATGGGGGGCAGTGGGGGAGAGGAAGGATTGGGGTCAAAATAAGGGGGGTGTAAATGTATGGGGAATATAAAAAAATAAACCTTAAAAAAAGGCATTTGGGGAATTATTTTGTGAATAAGTGTCAAACCTGTTAAGAAACTAATGAACTCTCTAAATCGTCAAAAAAAAAATAAATTAAAGTTACCCAACGGGGGTATAAGGAGAAGGTGCAAAAAAAAAAAAAAGAGAGAGTTTGTTAAGTTCAAGGAAATTCTATGTAATAGGGTAGATGTGGGAACTATTTTAGGTCTGGATTTGGTAGTCTGTAGACTGAATACTTGCTTCCTCCCCCAACGTACACCCACAATTCATATCTTGAAACCTAATCCCCAGTCTGATGGTATTTGGAGGTGAGAGATGTTGGGGAGCCCTCCCTTCTGCTGTGAGGTGACTCAGTGAAAAGACTGTCTTTGAGCCAGGGAGCGGCTCCCACCAGACACCGAATCTTCTGGTGGGCTGTGAGACAACACAATCTTCTTTGATCTTGGGCTGTGAGAAATAGATCTCTGTTGATTATAAGCTACCCAGTCAATGTTTTTTGGTGTAACAGCCCAAGTGGACTGAGATAGTCTCCCTGTCTGGTAAATGAACCCCAGAGGAGAGATGTTATGTCAGCAATGGCATACTTTATTTTTGAAAAGCTGCCACTGTCATCTCTCCATGCCAAACCACTGGCTTGGCGTGGTTTTTGTCTTATTTATAGGATCAGAGGGTTGTTTGAATTAACCAAAGCAACTTGGCTGGCTTAGTCACTGTTCTCTGAACTTGACTTACTCCTTCCCACTCCCCTGGCATTGTTCCCTCTGCCTTTTCTTTCTCCTAGCAATACTATTTTAACTTTAACTAGGTCAGCCCTAAACGGGGCCCATGACTAGAAAACAGGGGAAATGTTTTCTCAGCTATTGTCTCAAATCAACAATAAAAGAATTCCTCCCAAAGCTAACTCTGAATTTGGCCCTGATCTTCCCACACTCTGACTTCTCACCTGCTGTTCCCTTTACCTGGAATGTGGTTTCATAACCTTGACCTCCTGTCAACTCCTACTTTCTTTTATGGTCCTGCTGTCCAGGCCTCCTCTCTGGAAACTTCCATGCCACTCTGTATCCCTGCCGAGGGGTTTGTCACATTATGTTGTCTCTACATCTTTCTTTCCCTGTAGACGGTAATGTTCTTGGGAAGAGAACTGGCATGTAGCCAGGATTACTAATAATGGATTCACCAGTGAGTGGGTAAATGGACAGAAAGGGATGGAGACATGGGTGGGTGAGTGGGTGGGTGCATGGAAGGATGAGGGTGTGGGACAGTCACAGCATATCATGTGTTTCATTTGGGCATGGAATTCACTTACAAGTTTTTGTTACTTTTAAAGCTCAATTCCTCTGGACCTAGGCTTGCAAATAGCCAGCATGAATGAGGTAGATAGATGGGCAGATGAGAGAGAGAAGGGAAGAGAGAGATCTAAGATTTGTGCAACCGAGAGTCCATAGCCTTCCCTGATGCATTTCATAGATAGAATTTATGAACTCCAGAGAAGATTGACTTGGGCTGTGTGGAAAAATTTCTTGAGGACTGCATTTAGGGGGCAATACCTCTCTGTCCTGCTGTCAGGGTTCAGAGCTTGCTTACCTGCACCTATTTCCTGCTTTGTGTCTGGACTGCTCTCTTCTCCATGGCCTCCTTAGTCCTCCCTCCCTTCTCTGCTGGCTGCATCTGTTTTTCTGATTCAACCTGGATGCGTGTCTGCTCCCCTCCCAGTTTTGCAGGTGCTTGGGTGGGTGTGGTAGCAGCAAAGCAACAGAGGGCCTAGTGGAAGGTCCCTAATCACATAGAGCTAGAGAAGAGATAGGGATTCAGAACTGGGAAACCCACCTTGAGTATAGGTTGGGATATTCAGTTGCTGCTAAGCCCACACCAACTTTCAGACTGACACCCCTATGTAGTCTCTTTGATGTGTCCTTGCTTTAGCTATTCAAGGTGAGTTGCTCTCACCTGGAGAGCAAGGTGAATTTACTCTGTTGCTGGATAGAGAGTTGATTAGCAACAGTTTTTTATAAAGTCCATGGTTCTGAAAGGAGAGTGCTCTGTCGACTCAGGGGTCCTGAAGATCCATTTTATATAAAGCATATCTGCCATTGCATGAAAGGCAAAAAGGGTGGCCTTTTCCCTAAGGACTACCTGTGTTTGGAAGACACCCCCACTGTCCATGTATGAAAGACATCCAGGGAATATCTCAAGTGAGACTAATCTGATTCCCAGTCCTGGGACATTGCCCTTCATATTATAGAGATGGTGATAACTTATTAGACATAAAAAAAATCCTTATAAACTTGCCAACCTTTGGCCATATTATCATTCTACCTCCTTGGGCCTCAGTTTTCTTATCTGTTTAGTTGTTAGGATCATACTGTTGAACTTTGCAGAGCTGTGGGGATCAAGTAAGTTCACACAAATTGTCAAATGTTAAACAAATGCTAAGGTTTGATGGTCATTATTATGAACATAGCACCAACCATCCATCTCAAAACAGAGGAAATCTGCAGAGTGACCTGGGGAATTAATGGGACCAATGACATTTATCCTCCAACATCCATCTCTTCCTAATTGTGTCTGAGTCTCTGCCTGGGGTGTAAAGAGGGATGGGCAGGTAGTAGAATTGAAATTAGTTTCTGTTTCTGATTTTAGTGTTTCTGGTTGAAGGGATTTGTGTGGAATGCCAAGGGGTGTTATTGGACTGTGAAGCTTACAATTCTTACTAGGAGAGAATGTTACATTTTCTGTGACATGTCTCTGATGTCAGGCCTCTACTGTTCTAGGCAACCAAAGAAGAGAGAAGGGATTGAAGGCCTCTCTTGTGTGATCAACATTACCCTCCCCACTTCACCCCATGCCCACCCCCAACTTTTACCTGCCTTTGAGGAAAGAGGTCCATTAAGTTTGAGAGTCTCATGGTCAAAAATGATGTTACCTTATGGCCTAGCAGCTGTACATCTATGTATCTACCCAAGAGAAAGGATAAAACATAACCAAAAAAAAAAAAAAGTGTATATGAGTATTCATAGCAGCATTACTCATAGTAAGGATAATATGGAAACAATTCCAGTGTCTATCAACTTATGAACTGATGAACAGAATGTGGTACATCCATACAGTGGAGTACTATTAAGCCATGGAGTTAACTCTATTAAGGAATGGAGTTCTTACTCTTGCTGTACCATAGATAAAATTTGATATCATTACACTCAATAGGAGTCAGGCACTAAAGGCCACATATTGTGTGATTCCCTTTATAGGAAATGTTCAGAAAGGCAAATCCAGAGAGCCAAAAAGTGGAATAGTGGTTACCAGGGACTGGCAGGGTGAGGGAGATGGGGGAGAGCGGGCAGTAAAGGAATGCAAAGTTGTTGCTGATGAGTATGGGGTTTTCTTGAGGGGGTGTCGTAAAAATATTCTGGAATTAGTGATGATGGCTGTACAACTTTATCAACGACATTCTTTAAAGGATTGCATTTTATGGTAGGTGACTTATATCTCAATAAAAATGTTTTAAAAAGGTTAGCAACTCCATAAAAAAGTCTGAATCCCTTGAAATTATAAGAGATCCTGTTTGTGGGAAACTTGTAGAGTTTAAGAGTGGGCTATGGATGGGACCTACATGGATTGGCATCCTGGCTCCAATACTAAATGAGGACCTTGAGTAAGTTATTTAACCTTCAGTGCTTTGGTGTAAAATGGGGAGATACTAAAGGTAGTAATTTTCTTGTGGAGCTGCTGTTCTCATTATAATGCAGGTAACACACAAATGGTGTGGGTCCCCGGCAAATGCACAACTTATTGTAAATATTAGTAATTGTACTGGCCTCCTGTTAGTATCGAAATGTGTCAATAAGGCCATCTGCATAAATGTTCATTTCAAGGACATGTGTGAGAAATAGCCTGTAGGAAATGTCACAGGAATGTGTGACCCCAACTTGATTTGCAGTCCTGACTTCAGCACAGACCTGGCCAGAACTGGTGAGCCATGAGACAAACCTGAATAAGTATTCAAGTGTGCTGGTCAATTTGTCTCTGAAATGTAGCATGTGGGAGCTCGAGGGCCTTTTCTAAGAAACTGCTGGCTTCAGTTATGAAATTTTCCCATGCGTCTGGAGGTCTAGGCCTGCCTTTTTCTGAGGTTTTCTGTCTTCTGAAGCTTCCCTGCAAATTGCCATGGTCAAAGTAGGCTTCACTCAGAGAAAAGAAATTGTGTCAGCTATCTGTGCCCTATTTCATTGGCCAAAAAAATTCCTACCGATTTTTACCTGGCACAAAAATAACACTTTTTTTCCTTTCTAGAAAATAGAATGTGTGAGATATTTGGAGGAGTAATGAAGTCCTGGGAAATACATGTCCATCTGTCTATCCCCTCTATCAGTCTGTCTGTTTATTTGTCTATCATCTCTATATTATTTATCCATTATTGTTCTGTATGTCCAGCTATCACTTAGCTATCCATCCACCTACCATTTGTCCATCTACCCATCAGTAGACCTGTCCATCAATTCACCCACCCATCATTAATTTATCATCTATCAGTCATGTATTAATTATCTACTATCATTTATCTTTCAGTCTATCCATCTAATATTCATCTATCTATCTACCTACCTGCCTACCTTTCCGGTATCTATCTATCTATCTATCTATCTATCTATCTATCTATCTATCTCTGCTTTTATAATTTTCCTTATTAGTTAGGCCTTTTCTGGTTACTCTTCACTCATTCAGTTAATCCAACTCATCTACCTGCCAGTGTTTACCAACACCTAATGTTTGCCAGGCAGTATTTGGGGAGATGAATGGAAGAGAAATAGGAAACACATGGGAGGACATGAAAAATGCAGAACTGGACCCCCGAGAGATGCAGCAGTCTGCCTGCGGTGTGGATGGCCCTCTCCTAGTCATCAGGGGAAACTTACATGGAAGAGCGGACCTGGGAGAATTCACCAGCTTGGCCAGGGCTGTATCCCACTTCTTTTTAGATCCCAGTGAACCGCCTGGCCACAGATTGAATTTCTTGGTTCTTTGATAAGGGGACGGAAGCTCTCTGGGCAGGCAGGCATGTTCCCATTTTGGGGACAACCCATTTCCTCGTGGAATCAAGCCATGGGAGTGGTGTTGTATGTCCTTGGACACATGTCAAACATGTGTGTCCAGATCTGCCCTATCGCAGACTGCTCTGCAGCTCCTCCCCTGAAGCCAGCTGCTGGCAACACTCTCTATACCTCTCATCGCTAAGCACTGGGCTGATGTCAACAGCCTTCAATTTAGTTGCCTGCCTGGGCTGCTATTTCTGTCCCCAAGCTAAGAGGATAGTTACTTATATTAGGAATTTTTAGTAAATGAAAGCCAATCTTATCTGTTTGTTTGATCCAGACTGACAATGCAGGTACCTTCTCCCCATAATGGATGTGGCCCATGAGGGTCTCTTGACCATATCATGTTGGGCTGACACTGTTTTCTGTGCTCTGGATCCTCCCACCTGACACCTCTTTCAGTGCAGAGTCTGGAGCATGGGTGCAGTGAGTGCTCAGTTGATGTAGGTAACTCGGAGACAGACTCCCTCCTGATGCTCTAGGACACATGCTAGCTTCAGTGGCGAAGGTGTTCACCTGGCCGTACATCTCTCAAGGAGGGCACAGCTGCAGAAATGCACTGAAGGAGGAGGCCCCTGCTCAGGCGAACCACCAGTGCGCAGTCACTCCTGATGCTTTCGCTGCTCAGAGCACTTGGCTCTAGGAAGAGATAAATGGCCATCACCACATGAAGGGAGACAGGCCTTCTCCAGGTGCCTGTTGATTTCTTCCTGCCTTCTGGAAGATTGTCTGACCATTGGAGAATTCAGTCTCACCCACAATCCTGGCAGGAACTCTGCCTCCTGCATTTTGGAAGCTCTGAGTGTCAGCCCTACCACTCTGGTCTCTATAGTTGCCCAAGCCTGGCTCCTCCGAGCTAAGGCTGCATTTTGACAGTGGTATTAGCAAATGTTAACAAAAGCTTAAGAGGAGATGAGTGTTGTTGCCGTCACTTCGTGTGCCCTGGGAGATGGATGACTGTTCCCATTTTACAGTAAGGAAATGGAGATCCAGAGAAGCTAAACAACTTGCTGATATTTGTGTCCTGAAGCTGAGAGGTCATGACTCTTCCCACATAGCAGCTGCTTTCCACTCTCCCAGTACCAGTGTCTTCCCATTACCATCATTTCCATCTTCTACGATACAGGCCCTAGAATTTACACTTTTTTAAAAAAGATTTTTTTATTTATGCGCACAAAAACTGGAGTGTAGTCCAGAGGCGTGGAGGGTGAGAGGATTCACCAGAGACAAAGCAGGGAACAGAAAAGGCAGACTGACTGAAATACACTGCTGAGAGGAACAGCAGGCAAGACAGGAGAGGTCAGCTGCGCCATGTGGGTAGCTCCCTGGCTGGCTGGGGGATCAAACTCATGCTGCAATGGCTGGCGGTAGCTTGATAATGCTGAGACTTTAACCCCTGTGCCATCAGGGGGGCTGTAGAATTTACACTTTTGCTTATGAGGTGACACAGAGACAAACAGGCTAAGTAGTTTATTCAAGGTCACAGAGATGATGTACGACAGGCCTGGCTGGTGCCTTCGTCAGGCGGTTTCCATTCCCAACCATCGTACTGTCCGGCCTCCCAGGGTATATTTTGATGGAAGAGCTTGGTTAGTTGTGTGCTTAGATACGTTACTAAAATTTTCCCCTTTAAAACATAGATGAACTGCCCAAAATGATTATTATGTTATGTTCATAATTTATTTCCATTTCTGAAGCCAGTCTGCTGAAACTTAAAATATATCAGACTGAACACTAAATGAGATTTTTGCAACGTTTTTATGGAATGTAATCTGCAATATCTATTAAAACAAATAACACACTTGTCTTTTTTATTCACCAGTCCCGCATTGGGAAATTCTCCTACAGAAACAAAAGCACCAGGGAGATTAGGTATATGATTAAGGAAGCTCTTGCAGCATTGTTTATAATGACAAAGCCCCTCACTAGGGTGGAGGCAGTGGATGGATGGGTAAATTGTGGTTTGTTCATATAATAGAACTTTGCATGGCTATGACCTGGAGAAAGGGTAGGTGACAGGAGTGAATAGCAGAAATGTGTGCCTGGGAAACCCTTATTTAAAAAGACAGCAGACGCCATCCAGTATTTGTCTTTCTCCTTCTGACTTCGTTCTCTTAGCATAATCTCTTCTAGCTCCATCCATTTTGATGCAAGTGACATGAGTTTATCTTTTTTGTTGCTGAGTCATATTCCATTTTGTGTATATACCACATCTTCTCTAGAATATAGAAACAAAGGGTCAAAGACAAAATTTAAAACCAACTTTTTAAAACTGACCACAGATCTGAGGTATCAGGAGGGGTGGAGGGAGGTTGAAAACAGGAGCTGGGCCAGTGGGCTAACACAATGGGCTGTGGTGGAGGACTGTGAGTGATTGGGTGGTGGGAGAGCAATGATGAGCATATCTCAGGGGAGATATCCTATACTGTCAGAATATTAACAAGAATGTAAAACAATGGTACTTCATTAGAATAAATTAAAATATAATAAATAAAAATCCCCCCAAATAAAAAGACAACAAAGTGCCACCCCCCCTTCCTACGTGCATATGGATTTGACTAAATGAGTCTTAGAAGCAGGAGAGGGGTCCAGAAGGACACTCCCCAGGCTATTTCATGACAGAGGAGTGATGAGGGTAATTCAGGGGTAGAATTTGGGGTGCACTATGAATTTTCTGCATTGTTTCAGAAGTGGTAAATGTAGTACTTTTGAAGCTTTTGTAAAAACTTAAAACAGGAATAGAATTTATACATTGAGTGCTTGGTTCAGTATGGATATGCAGAGTAGCATCTCAACTGTACAGTTTGATCAGTTCTGACATATGTTTACATCCATACCCCTCTCAAGATATAGGACGTTTCCAAAACCCCAGAAGTGCTTTGTGTTTTTCCTTGTCATCCCCTCTACCAGAGCAATTGATATGCTGACTTTTATTTCACCACAGTGTAACTTTCCTGTTTTCAAGCTTCATATTCATGGACTTATAGTGTGATGCCCGTTTGTATGTAACTTCTTTTGCTTAACACTGTGTTCTTGAGATTCATCCACTTTGCTCCACCTGTAAGTGGTTTATCCTTTTGTATTGCTGAGTAGCATTCCATTGTGTGATCACACTGCAGTATGTTTAGTCATTTTTTTGCTGATGGGCATTTGGGCTTTTTCCACTTTGGAATTCTTATGAATAAGCTGTTAGAAACATTCTTGTACATTTTTTAAACTATAACATATAGAAAATATAGGTAAAACACTACAAGACATACATCTCAGTAACATCTTTAAAGACTCATCACCCAGAGCAAAGAAAGTCAAGAAAAAGTTAAACACCTGGGATTACATCAAATTGAAAAGCTTCTGTACAGCAAAAGAGACGTTAACCAAAAGAAAGAGACACCCCCAATGATTGGGGAAAATTTTGCACGCCATAAAACTGATAAAGGACTGATCATAAAGGTATACAGAGAACTCACATGACTCAACAAAAACAAAGTAAACAATCCAGTCAAGAAATGAACAGAAGAACTTAAAAGACACTTCTCCAAAGAGGAAATGCAAATGGCCAACAGGCATATGAAAAAAATGTTCAACATCCCTTATAATCAGGAAAATGCAAATCAAAACCACATTCAGACACCACCTTACACCAATAAGAATGGCACATATAAAAAAGAAAAATAGCAACAGCAAATGTTGGTGAGGATGTGGTGAAAAAGGAACTCTCCTACATTGCTGGTGGGAGTGCAAACTGGTCCAACTACTTTGGAAAGCTGTCTGGAGGTTCCTCAGCCTACTAAAAATGGAGCTTCCATATGACCCAGCAATTCCACTCCTAGGGATTTACCCACAGGGCACAAAAACATTGATTCAAAAGAGTGCCTGTACCCCTGTGTTTATTGCAGCACTATTTATAATAGATAAAACCTGGTAACAACCCAAATGCCCCAAAATAGATGACTGGATCAAGAAGATGTAGCATATATACACAATGGAATATTATTCAACAATCAAAAAAGATAAACTTATGCCATTTGCAGCAATGTGGATGGAACTAGAAGGAATTATGCTCAGTGAAATAAGTCAGAAGGAAAAAGAAAAATATAGGATGACTTCACTTATAGGAGGAATATAGGGGAACCAAATAAGATCTCAGTGTAAAAAATAATAACAATACAAAACACGACAAAACAAAAACAGTCAATTATAAGTTAGAGACATCCTGCAGGGGAGGAGGCGGAAGAGAGATGGGGGAGGGAGGGAGGAGCACAGGGGACTGAGGTGATGGTGCATGGGTGCATTGGTAGAGGAAATTCTATGGGGACTACACCTGAAGGGGTGGGGGGAAGCAAATACATGGATTCAAATCACCCAGTATCCTGGACTGGCAGTTTGACATTTGTTTCATATTAGCCAAAACTATTGCATGTATCTCATTATAGTTGTCACATTTTTTTAACAGTCCATAATGTGAGTACTTATTCTGTCCTTATTTAAATGCAGACTCTATGATTTCAGCTATAACGTTAACCTTACATCAATACTACACTTTCTTGATTACTATAGCTTTATAGAGATTTTGAAATCAGGTAGTATATAATTTTGCCTCCTTTTTCAAGACTGTTTCATTGTGAGTCTTTTGAGTTTCTATATAAAAATTAGAATCTAATTTCTACAAAAAGTCTGTTGTATGCTTTTGTATTCATGGATCAGTACTGTTCATGAGTAATATAATGTGAGCCACAAACGTAATTGAAAAATTTCCAGTAATCACGTTAAAAGAAGTGGAAAGAAACAAATTGAAATCAATCTTAATGATAAATTTTATCTAATCTCATATATCCAAATTATTGTCATTTCAATATGTTACTAGTGTTAAAGATTTTTAATGAGACATTTTCTTATTCTTTTGTTGGTATTGTCTATGAAATATGGTGTGCATTTTACACTTGCAGCACATCTCAGATCAAGGTAGCCACATTTTAAGTGCTCAATCACTGGTGGCTGGTGGCTACTATGTTGGACAGTGAAGCTTATCCATATGCTCTATTTGGGAAGAATTATGATCTTTAAGTATTAACTTTGAAATTCATGAACCTCATAAATCTCTTCATTTATTCTGGTATTCTTCAACTTCTTTCATCAAAATAAAAGAAGTATCTTGTTTCTATTGTCAAATTTATCCCTAAGCTTTTCATGCTTTTTTCCAATATGATCATAAACAGTACTTTTAAAATTGTGATTTCTGATTGTTGCTAGAGGATGGAAATACAATTGATTACTGGCGAGCAAACCTTTATCCTGCAGCCTTAATCAGCTCCATATTATTTATTTATTTATTTATTTATTTATTTATTTATTTATTCATATAAGAACTGGGGTACAGGCCAGAGGTGTGGGGGTGAGAGGATTTATCAGAGACAGTGGGGAACAGAACAGGCAGACTGATTGAAATACACTGCTGAGGGGAGAGCAGACGAGTCAGGAGAGGTCTTCTGCGCTATGTGGGTAGCTCCCTGGCCGGGGATCGAACTTGTGCCGCAGTGGCTGCGGAGATAGCTTCATAGATTAGGTCTTAACCCCTTGCGCCACCAAGGAGGCCCCCTCCATATTGTTTTATTTTTATTTATTTATTTATTTATTATAGAGGCATGTTTTATTTATTTGTTTGTTTGTTTTGTTTATACATGCACTGGGTACAGTCAGAAGCGCGGGAGGGTGAGAGAATTCACCAGAGCTAGAGCAGGGAGCAGAGCAGGCAGAAGGACCGAAGTACACTGCTGAGGGGAGCAGCGGGCGGCAGGAGAGGTCTGCGCGCCATGCGGGACCCTCCTCCAGTGGCCAGGGAGTAGCCGGGGATCGAACTGGCGCTGCAGAGTCTGTGGGCAGCTTCGCAACCCAGCGCTCAACCGCTGCGCCACCGGGGAGGCCCAGCCCTCCATATTGTTTTAGTAGCTTCTTTAAGATCTCCTGTATCTATGAGCATGGTACCTGCAAGTAAATACAGTTTTACTTTTTCCTTTCTGTGTACATTTTTTATTTCTTTTCCTTGCTCTGGCACACTGGGTAGGATATTCAGTAAAATGTTGAAGTGGTGAGAGGAGGCACCTTTATCTTTTTCTCCATTTTAGGAAGAAAGTATTCAGTCTTTGACCTGCAAGCATGAAACTAACTGTTAATTTTTTTTTAAAGATTTATTTATTCATGCATGCAAGAACTGGGGTACAGGCCAGAGGTGTGGGGTGTGAGAGGATTCACCAGAGACAGAGTGGGGAACAGAACAGGCAGACTGACTGAAATACACTGCTAAGGGGAGCAGTGGGTGAGTCAGGAGAGGTCTGCTGCACCATGTGGGTACTCCCTGGTCGGGGATCGAACTCATGCTGCAGTAGTTGCGAACAGCTTCATAGGTTGCGTCTTAACCCCTTGCGCCACCAGAGAGGCCCTAACTGTAAATTTCCTTAGCAGGTTAAGAAATACTTAGCAGACTAGTCTAAGTCTGCTGAGCATTTTTTATCATTAATATGTGTTGGATTTTGTCAAACACTTCTTTCTGCAGCTATTGAGATACTCATACTGTTTCTCCTGGATATGCGTCTTCCCTCTCCCCCAGCAATCTCTTCTCTTCTTCTGGCCCTCTAATTATTTATCCCATAAAATACTGAGGTTTTGTTCATTTTAAAATGTTAATATACTTTATTTTTTCAGCACTTTTAGATTTAAAGAAAAATTAAGTGCAAAGTACAGATTTTTCACCTCCCTCCTCATTTAAAACACGAACATAACAGAAATTTTTCTGCTTCTGCTATATTTCACATCTTTTTAAAAAATTTTAATTTTTTTTAAGATTTATTTATTTATGCATACAAGATCTGGGGTACAGGCCAGGGATGCGAGGGAGGTGGGTGAGAGGATTCACCAGAGACAGAGTGGGGAACAGAACAGGCAGATTGACTGAAGTACACTGCTGAGGGGAGCTGTAGGCGAGTCAGGAGAGGTCTGTTGCGTGATGTGTGTTGCTCCCTGGCCGGCCAGGTATTGAACTTGTGCTACAGAGGCTGTGGATTGCTTCATAGGTTGTGTCTTAACCCTCTGCACCACCAGGGAGGCCCTATATTAGAATGCAAGCTTTGTTACAATTGATGAACCTACATTGATGTGTCACTATCATCCAGAGTCCATAGTTTACATTGGGGTCCACTTTGCACTTTGTGTTATACAGTCTGTGGGTTTTAACAAATGTATAACACAGGTGCTCATCATTATAGTATCACACAGAATATCTCCACCCTCCTAAAAATTCCTTATGCTCCACATATTCATCCCTCCCTCCCCCAAGCCCCTGGCGGGCACTAATCTTTTACTGGCTCCATAGTTTCACCAGAATATCATGCAGTTAGAATTATACATTATATGGCATTTTCAGATTGACTTCTCCGCTTAGCAATATGCACTCAGCATTCCTCCATGTCTTTTCCTGGCTCAGTGGAGCTCATTTACCTTTAGCACTGAATAGAATTCCATTGTGTAGATGTACCATGGTTTATTTATCAATTCACCTATTGATGGATATCCTTTTTAATCCAAGTTTTGTTGGTTGTGAATAAAGCTGTTATAAATATTTAAGTGCAGGTTTTTGTGTGGAAATAAGTTTTCAACTCATTCAGGTTAATGCTGATGAGCATAATTGGTGGAGAATATGGTCAGAATATGCCAAACTGTCTTCCTAAGTGACTCTACCATCTTGTATTCCCACCAACTGTGAATGTGAGTGTTCCTTTTGCTTAAGAACCTTGCCAGCATTTGGTGGTAGTTTGAATTTTAGCCATTCTAATGCATAAAACATGTAGTTATGAACATGGTACCCACCTTATAAAGATTCTACTCATGATTTTCTGACTTTACGATGGTGTGAAGGCAACTCATATTCAGTAGAAACTATCCTTTGATATACTGTTGTGATGCTGGACAGTGAGCCCCAGCTCCTAGTCAACATTTTCAACTTATAATGAGTTTATTGGGGCCTAGCCCCATCCTAAGGAAAGCAAGATTTGTATTGTAGTAGCTCATTGTCATTTTAATTAGCAATTCCCTAATTGCTTACAATGTTGAGCTGCTTCTTATATGTTTGTCATATATCTTTTTTGGTGATTTTTCTGTTTAGACTTTATTATTATTTTTTAATTAGCAACTGTTTAAATGACCATAAACAAAGAGCTGGCTAAAAAATATTTTTTTAATAATTTTTTTGAATGTTCTTACATTGTGGATCATCTTTCTATAGTTATTGTATGGCCCTCCCAATTATCCACCCAAGTACCACCACCCCCCTCCCCTACACCTCCCTCACAGGCTCTGATCAATCCTACTCCTTCCTCC
Source organism: Talpa occidentalis (assembly GCF_014898055.3). Taxonomy (NCBI): domain Eukaryota; kingdom Metazoa; phylum Chordata; class Mammalia; order Eulipotyphla; family Talpidae; genus Talpa; species Talpa occidentalis. Next base: position 29,795,265 of record NW_023601754.1, read on the forward strand.
CTCGAAACTGTAGATAGATGGTCGGCCCACAGGCTTCTTCTTTTTCCTGGAAACTTATCCTTTTCCTGGGCAAGGGCCTGAGCTCCTGGACTGAAGCAGACCAGCCTGTCAGATTCCCAGGAGCACCTGTGAGGCAGGTAGCAAGGCAGAGCACTTCAGGAACTTCTTGTAGGGCAGGTGTGTGGGGTGGTTCTCCAGACTCCTTGATTTTGGAACTTCCTCTGGAGCCTGTCCCATTTTCTGCAGACCAGTGTGATCTCTGGGTTCTGTGCCTCCTCATTCACACTGACTGTCCCATCCATTCCAGAGATTTTCACATGATGCTGCTTCTGAGTCTTACAATTCTGGCGCTGGGAACCCTGCTCCCGCGCTGTCATAGAGAAGTTCCCAGAGGGGACAGACTCCAGTAGGAGGTCCGTTCAGCTCCTCTTGTGGTCTCCAGTCCTGCCCTGAGTTGTCCAGAACTTTAATCCATTTTGAAATTGTGTTATTTGTTTTCTTACTGTTGAGTTTTTAGACTCCTTTGCATGTTCTGCAGAGAAGTCCTTTACTAGATGTGTTTTGCACGCAGTCTTTGTTTGGACTTTTTACTTTCTTAAACAGTGTCTTTTGCAGAGCAGAAGTTTTAAAATGATAATGAAGTCCAACTTAGCATTTCTTTTCCATTCACAGCTTGTGCTTTTAGTGTGATGGGCAAAAAGTCACCACCAAATACAAGGACACCTAGATTTTCTCCTTTGTTATCTTCTAGAAGTTTTAGACTTTTATACTTTGTAGTTTTGAGTTAGTTTTTGTGAAAGACATAGATCTAGATTCATTTTTTTTCTTTTGCGTGTGGATATTTGCAGCAGCATTTATTGAAAAATTATTTGTTGTCCTTTGGATTGTCTTTGCTCCTTTGTCAATGATCAGTTCATTACATTTGTATCTGCTTTAAAAATAATCTTTGGCTTTAATTTGGCTTTTATTGCTTTGTATTTAAGTTCATTGGTCTTTTCTGCTGTAGTGTCCAATTATCTTTCATGCCTAGCCTCAGTTTTTCAATTCATGTATTCATTTTTTAATGTTTCCGCAGCTCTACTAAAATTCTGCATCCATTGCCTTGTTAAGTTTTCCTTTAAGTCTTTGGACATATTTAAGAAAGCTGATTTTTTTTTGTGTGTGTGGGACCCTCCCTGGGCCGTGGAACGAACCGGTGCTACAGAGGCTGTAGGCAGCCTCTCAGCCCAACGCTCAACCGCTGCGCCACCAGGGGAGGCCCAAGAAAGCTGATTTAAATTATTCGTCTGTGAAATTTTAACATCTCCATTGTTTTTGTTCTTTTTTTGGACTTACTTTTCTCATTATTATGGACCACACATTACTTCTTCAAATGATTAGGCACTTTTGATCATATACTAGAGATTATTGAGTTTTTGACTTTTAAAATTTTCCTGTAAGGAGTATAGATTTTTTTTGTGGTAGACAATTTACATGAGAAAACCCCCACAAAAAAGTGATCCTTTTAGACTTTTAAAAAAGCTTCTTGGGCCTCCCCTGGTGGCGCAGGCCATTGAATGCAGCACTGTGAAGCTGTCTGTAGCCTCTGCAGTGCTAGTTCTATCCTGGTCGGCTGGTGAGGGTCCCACATGGAGTGGCAGACCTCTCCTGTTTCTCCCGCTGCTCCCCTCAGCAGTGTATTTCGTCAGTCTGCTTGTTCTGTTCCCCGCTCTGTCTCTGGTGAGTCCTCTCACCCTCCCACACATCTGGCCTATACCCTGGTTCTTGTATAAATAAATAAATAAATCTTTAAAAAAATTAAAAAATAAAAAAAGCTTTCTTAGGGTGGCTTTAAAGTAGTCCACTCAGAGTGGTAAGGTGTATGCTTTTTGGGGTATCAATTGAATGCCAAGGTGTTCAGGGATTTATCTCATCTCTGACTGCTTGGGACTAAATCTTCCAGCACGGTGCAGTCTCTATTCACTTTTCAACTACTCAGAAATTATTTTTAGTCACACCTCCTGGTTTCTCACCTTGGGCAGGCACAGCTTAGTATATGATCAAAGTTTATGCATCTGTCTGAGGCTCCTTTTTTTTCCATTATCCCCCCTCCTCTGCATTTCTTACCGGCAAATTATTCCAGCTGTCTCAGCAGAGTCCAAATCTTTGTTTTTTCAGTTCACAGAGATTACTGGGGGCTGTGTCTCCACCCCCTAGATGGTCTGGACTCCAAGTTTGGACAGGAAGTCAGGATCCCATGAAACTCACCTCTTTTCTTTCCCTCCATGGATCACAGCCCTGTGCCCTTTTCCCCCCAATCTCTGACAGCAGTTGTGTCTTACACTTCCTCCAGTCTTCTAGTGGTTTACAGCAAAAGGGCTAGTCTGATACCAGCTACTTTGTTATAGCTAGCAGGAGAACTCTAATAACATTTTGAAGAACAACTTAATAAAGTACCTTTTTTTGAAAGAGAAATAAATCTCGAAATGTTCTCTAGCCAACAGCACACGGCATGGAGTCACTGAGTGGGATGAGGTGAACGGAGTTGAACTTTTTGATTTGCAGAGCAAATCAAACTCTCCTTGGCCTCCTTTTTCCAAGTCATGGAGATTCAGAGGTTGGTATTTGAGTGAGGGAGGGGAAAGGTAACTACCCCTTTTGCCTCTGGCTTAAATAAAAGCTTCCATACTCATGGCCCGATCTGCCCTTCAGGAGCCTGCAGGAAAAATTGGGACAATAAAGAGCACATCTTACCTCTGATCAGTGAACTCACATCTCCCTCGGGGCCCCTGGTGAGGTCAGTGGTGGCTATGACTGTAGAGGGTTTAGACATCTGGCCCCCCCAGACCCCAGACATCACTTTACAAACACTCTTGACCCAGGGCATGGGGGAAAAAAAAGACCAGAAGCTAAAAGAACCAATGATTGAGCCCCAAGGTCCTGCTGAGAATGGGGCTGAAACTTGACACTTATGTCTAACAGCTACACAGACACAGATCCAGAAGAGGCACATACGGCGACTTTCTACTCAGAAATTCAGTTTGGGGATAGGACACTAAATAGACTGAAATTGAACTCATCCGGCTCTAATCTATGAAATCAAATTTTTTCAGCAAAGTTTCCTGGGACAGAATGTGAAAATATCAGAGAATACTGGATGGATTGCCCCATCCTACCAAGTGCCCAACTTTACCACCGAGAGATGTCTCTGTCCTAGAGGGTAGGCTATGGAGGAGAAATGACTGTCCAGTGTCAGGAAAGGCTTGATCTAGGCTCTGAGTCACTGGGCTGTCAGTGGGAGTGTTGGGATTACATCCTTAGCTTAAGTCATCCCTCCTGCCAGGATCCCTGCTCCTCTGGAAGGCTGGCACTGCTCCCTAGCTAAAGGAAAAATTTCTTTGACCAGGAAGTTCTTTGGTAATTGATTCCCTTGTTTCTCTCTCAGACACAGCTCTGGAATGTCTGGAATTTTTTTAAAATATTTTTTATTTATGCATACAAGAATTTGGGCACAGGCCAGAGGTGCACGGGGTGAGAGGATTCACCAGAGACAAAGTGGGGAGAAGAACTGGCAGATTGACTGAAGTACACTGCTGAGGGGAGCAGCGGGCAAGACAGGAGAGTTCTGCTGCACCATGTGGGTAGCTCCCTGGCCAGGTGGGGATTGAACTTATGCTGCAGAGACTGCGGATAGCTTCACAGTGCTGTGCTTAACCCCTTGTGCCACCAGGGAGGTCCTGAAAATTTTTTTTTACATTTTTTTTATTTTTATACTCCCCATACAATTGCACCCCCTTTATTTTGACCCCAATTCCTCCTTTCACCGCCCCCCCATAGTGTGTCTCTGGTTTATAGTTGTTTGTTGATTTTGATTTTTTCTTTCTTATGGTTATTTTTCCTGGTCCCTTATTTAGGTTTTCTAGATTCCTTCTATGAGTGAGATCATCCAGTATTTTTCTTTTTCTTTCTGGCTTATTTCACTGATCATGATCCCTTCCAACTCCATCCATGTTGCTGCAAATTGCATGAGTTTATCTTTTTTGATTGCTGAGTAATATTCCATTGTGTCTATGTACCACATCTTCTTGATCCAGTCATCTATTTTTGGGCAATTAGGTTGTTTCCATAGCTTAGCTATTGTAAATAGTGCTGCTATACACATAGGGGTGAAGGTGCCCTTTGAAAAATTTTTTTAAGAAGCAGAAAGGGCCTCCCTAGTGGTACAATGGATTGAGCATGGCACTATAAGGCTATCTGCAGCCTCTGCTGCACAAGTTTGATCCCTGGTGGGCCAGAGAGCTACCCACATGGCACAACAGACTTCTCCTGTCTCACCTGCTGCTCCCCTCAGCAGTGTATTTCAGTCAGTCTGCCTCTTCTGCTCCACTCTGTCAGTGGTGAGTCTTCTCAACCCCTGCATCTCTGGTCTATACCCCAGTTCTTGTATGCATAAATGGATAAATCTTTTTTTTTAAAGATTTATTTATTTATGCATACAAGAGCTGGGGTACAGGCCAGAGATGAGGGGGGTGAGAGGATTCATTAGAGACAGAGTGGGGAAACAGAACAGGCAGACTGACTGAAATACACTGCTGAGGGGAACAGCGGGTGAGTCAGGAGAGGTCTGCTTCACCATGTGGGTTTCTCTCTGGCCAGCTGGGGATCAAACTCATGCTGCAGAGGCTGTGGATAGCTTCACAGTGCAGTGTTTAACCCCTTGCACCACCAGAGAAAACCCCCCCTTTTTTTTTAAAGAGGCAAAGAGGCAGATGTAGGCCATTATGTTGCTTATTGGGAAGGGTTTCTTCATTAAGACTGCAAGGTGGTTAAAACTAGAAATAGTTCTTGGAGATTGCCTGCCATGGGCCTCTGATTTTTAATGATGTGATTTTTAAATGCAGGTCTTGAATCCAGATCTTCAGGGCCATCACAATTCTTTCCACCACTGTAGGCTGCCAACTAGTGAAGTTAAAAAAAAAAAGGAAAAAGGGCCCCTGTCTAAACACTCTTTGGAAAAGTTGGGGTGCAGAGATGAGTAACAATTGCCATTGAGTGACTTTATGCTGCAGAAATAGACCTGGAGAACCACAATTAGAGCCTCTTACCATCTACCCAGCACTGCAGCAGGCAGTGGTGGATTTTGCCAGACGAGAAATTTTAAATAGGGAGTTTTAGGGACGTCCAAGCTTGAGTATCTCAACATGACATTTTGCATGCTTGGAGAGACTGCTGTGGTGGTTTGGGAAGTTTTCAAGAGAAAGCAGCACATTCCCAAATCATGACTAAGATGATTCAAGCTGTCCAAATAAAGAGAAACAGTCCCATTTAGTGGCCTCCAAATGCAATTAAACTGCTGAATCAGTAATTTTCTAAATGCAGACACCTCATGCGTGACTAACACCTTCATTCCCCAATCAAAACACACTAAAGGGAAGAAGATAGCAAACATAACAAAACAAAACAAAACAAACCGGGCCTCCCTGGTGGCGCAATGGGTTAAGCACAGCACCGCAAAGCTATCTGCAGCCACTGCAGCACAAGTTTGTTCCTGGCTGGCCAGGGAGCTACCCACATGGTGCAGCAGACCTCTCTTATCTCTCCCGCTGCTCCCCTCAGCAGTGTATTTCAGTAGATCTGCCTCTTCTGCTCCCCACTCTGTCTCTGGTGAATCCTCTCACCCCCCGGTACCTCTGGCCTGTACCCCAGTTCTTGTAGGCATAAAGAAATACATCTTAAAAAAAAAAAAAAGGGACATTTCACAATGCCCCCATCAGAATTTAGCCTTGAACTCTGCTGGCTTGATTACAGACTTGTACCTCAGTTAGAAATCGCTTAGAGTCACCTGCTTCATTAGGTGAGACTGGTTGAAGGCTGGCCATGCTCATTTGTGGGGCAGTGGGAAGATTGCTGGAGAATCAGAGATGAGAAGCAGAGGAGTTGGGGCTTTGGGCTGATCATCCCCTGGCCTGCTTGCATGCCTCTGGGTGGTTGGTGGTGATAAGGTCTTGGACCACGTGGGCATTACTTAGTGGGTATTGGCCTCCCCGAGCCATGGAGGCCAGCCACCGGAGAGCTGGGAGTGGAGTGTGCCTGTCCTCTTTTTCATGTCATGGGCGCGGGAGATGTGGGAGTCTGAAAGTCCCTCCCATCGCACGACTGAGACCTGTGGTCACTCCAAGAAAGACGTGCGCAGTCTAGTGGGCTCGAAGAAGTGGCCCCCAAGCCCCACAGAGAGCTGGCCAAGCGGGTGGGTTTGATTTCAGCATGAGGTGAAAGAGGAAGGGCCTGGCTGTTTCCTGGGCTAGTCTCATGAAAGAAGTTGGATATTGGCAGGAATTTAAATTCAGACTGTGGGTTGGAGCTATTTATGTTGAAAACATTTGAATGACTTTCTCCCCGCTTCTTCCACAATGTGAGTCGGGCATGCTTCCAGCCTGCCTCCGCACTCAGCCAGCCTCCAAAAACTGCCTGGCGCTTTCTCTGCCTAAACGGTTAGGAGCTGGGCTGAACAAATGCCCCGGCAGAGCTCTGTGAGTGCTCAAGTTTAATATGCACTTGACCTCTTTGTCTTTCAGAAATGAAATTTATTGAGTTTGGATTCCAGCGCCCCTGGGCCCCCACTAACGTCTAATTAACCAGACTACACTTTCACTTCAAAAGTGCAGGAGAAAATGAGGAGATGTATTATGATGTTGTCTCTGCAGGGACCTCAAGGGAGGGGCAGGGGAACTGAGCCCGGGGTCTTTTGAAGTATCTGGGTTGGTGGTCTGTATGTCTGCCAGGATGCAAGATCAGCAGGTTGACCCTCCTTTGCCGTTGCCTTTTCTTCCCAGTCAAGACCGATTATCTTTCCTTTTGTTGTCATTGACCTCCTCGGCCTGAACTTCCCAGGCTCTGGGTCTGAACTGCTTTGATGCACCCACAGAGCAGGGGTGCAGCCAGATGGATCCCCCACCTGCACTCCCCACCCTCATCCCCTGCTATGTTGCCACAGTGTCTGAATCCTTACCATGAAACACTTCCTTTATCATCAGGGTGCTCTGTCTAGAAAACACCACGAAGATACATCAGAGACAGGGTAATGCATTCATCCCCAAGAAGCAGACTTGTGACTTGCTGGAGTTGAGACTTGTGGATTCCCTCCTATACCCTATTTTCAGGCTGCAAAGATAGGAGGATGGTGAGAGAGAAGCAAAATTTGACTGTTGTCTGAAGCAACTAAGAGTAACTGTGGAAGATATCTTGTCCTCCCCCGCCCCCCACCCACCCTGCCCATACACCATGTCAGGGGATGCTGATATAAAAGGATGCTGGGCGTGACTTACCCTTGGAGATGGAGCTGGTCACCGGATAGAGCAGATGCCTTTGGTGCATTCAGGGCAAGCTGACCCCTCAGCTGTAGGAGCTCCTGGAGACAGCGCTGGGTAGGCCGGGGTAGCAGCCCATGGCCTGGAGGAGAGACCAGAGGGTTAATGCTAACTCATTTGACTGGTAGCTGGCATATGGTCGGTGCTTAGCAAATAGTCTCATTCATCATTATTATGATCAGATAATGTGGATGCAAGAAAGGACACATTTCAGTGTCTGGGTGAGTGGATTGAGAGAAAGAGGAATGGAGATGAAGTTGTAGGACAGGCAGAGGTCAAGGACTCAAAGAAAGTAGAGGCCTCGGCCCCTGGGTGGGCAGCCAGGAACCGGCTGTTGCAGCCTCTTGCTGCCAGGCGAGGAGGAAGGCCGAGCCGCAGAGCCGCTTGGCCCACTGTTTACCTCTGACAAGCTCCACGTGGTCAGGGGCTGGTTTTCACTTGTCCATGGTTGTAACCAGGACTGTGACATGGTTCTTGGCACATAATAGGAGCTGGAAGCTGATGCCAATACCTTGCCCCTGTCTCCTAACCCTTACTATTTTTAGGGTCATCACTTAAAAATTCACTTAACTGCTATATTTTTTGTCTGAAGCCTTTGCAAGGTTGATGGAGCCTGCTTTTCCCATGGAATACAAGACTGGAAGTGGGGAAATGAAGCCATGTTGGGACCGCAGCCTTCAACCAGTGGTGGAATGTGTAAGTACCCTCTCTGGAGGGGAAGTCTAAGTCATAGGCTGGACACTGAATCTCAGAGGTTATGGGAGGAACTTGATGGCACATCAAGTTAATCTGATGTGTCATCTCCTACAACAGTCATCTCCTCTGTCTTGACTTACTTCTGCAGCCCTCTCTATGTGTTCTCTTTTCCTCCCTAGCAAGCTGCCAGCACTTGAGCTCTTACCTGAGGGTCTACTTCTGGGAGAGAGCACACTAAGGCAATGCTCTAGAACTAGTTGTTGGGTGATAAGTGCATGTGCAAGCTGGGTCCCCAGTACTGCCTGTTACTTGTCATGTCCCTGCAGTCCCATGGAGCAGATCACCACTGCAGACTCCAGTGTCCCAGGAGCTCAAGGCTTTGTTCCCAGCCCTGGTCCTTTGTCTTTGAATTATTCCTTCTTTTTCTGGCACAATCAAAAGGGAAACATGGGTCTGGTGTTGTAGAGCCCCTGCCCCTGGCCATATTCCACATGGAGATTCTTCTTGTATCAAGGAAGAAACTTCTCTTTACTACTTTTTCAGAGCCTCCATCTGACCTCCTTAATGGTTCTTGAATGGAATCAGTCAAGAAACACATCAGATCTTTGCTTTTCATTTCCAGGAAAAGCAGAGAAGATGGGCTAACAGTGCCTGTCATGCCAAACAAAATGAGCCACATGTGCAGAGATGACTGAAGAGGAGATAGAATTGGGGTGTCTGGGGAATCCAAACCACTGCTGGGCCCTTCCTCGGAGAAATTTGTTAAACAATCTCCAAGTCTTGTACAATTAGATGACAACATTTATTTGCAAATTGTAAGGGAGATGGTGACAGCACTATAATTTATGTCTTCAATAAGTGGCTCATGCCCAGCGTTAGAATGGATCCATTGCCATTCAATCTCACCCCTGGTTTTCCCATTTTTGCATTTATATTGGGGATGTAAGTGACAAAATAGAGCATGTGACAGGCTAGGTTGTTGTCGGTTTCATTCTCAGATTGCCGATCTTGCTGGCTTTTGATAAGGTAATTACTTCATTTTGTGTGTGTTTCTTACTTCTTTTATGGCAAATTGGGCAATACTGGGGCTGTCTCTGGAGCATTTCTCCTTATGAATTTGCAGAGGAAAGGAGCAGGTAGTTATTGCTTTGTTACTTGAGGTTGGAAATTTGCCAGGTAGGCAGAGAACTTTCTGGAACCTCTAGGCTGACAAAAATCTCCATGGTTATTTTTACTTACTTCATAATCATAGGCAAATTACCTCCCTACTATCACCAGATAACATAATCTTTCTGTCATAGGGAGCATGCATGTAACTTATTGAACATACCCCCCTGCCCCGAGGATGATAGGGCCGCTGTAATAATTATCCTGAGGTGACAGGTACAAATTTGGCAAATGGCAACATCTGGGCCTGCTACCTCTGTGCTTCTCCTGCCCTCTGGTTGGGAACTTCTTTAACCTTACATCGTATATATGTCAAAAATCTATTTTAAAAAATCTCATGCTTCATGGGGAAATATACATTTCTCTCAAAATCAAGAAGCCGAGAATGTCTAGTCTTATTTTCTTTTACATATTATATTGGCAGGATTATCCAATACTAATTGTTGGGACTATAAAGCAGGGGGCAAAATGGTTGGAAAGAAGAAAAAATCCTGCCATTTTTCATGGACATTTATGCTTATCTACAAAGGCAAACCCCTGACATATAAAGATCATAATTAGTAATAAAATAGTTCATTCAGTTTGCTGGATATAAGATCAATATACAAAAATCGATTGTATCCTGTACATCAATGACAAATCATTGAAACACCATTTACAATGGGAACACAAAGTAACATGCTTAGGGCCTCCCCTGTTGGCACAAGGGGTTAAGACAGAACCTATGAAGCTATCCGTGGCTATCAGCTACTGCAGCATGAATTCAATCCTCGGCCAGGAAGCTGACCCATGTGGCGTGGAAGACCTCTCCTGTCTTGCCCGCTGCTCCCCTCAGCAGTGTATTTCAGTCAATCAGCCTGTTCTGGTCCCCACTCTGTATCTGGTGAATTCTCTCACCCCCCACACACCTCTGGCCTGTACTCCAATTTTTTTTTTTTTTTTTTTGGTGGGACCGTCGCCAGCGGCCGGAGAACGAACCGGCACTGCAGAGGCTGCTGACAGCCTCGCAGCCCAGCAGCGCTCAACCGCTGCACCACCAGGGGAGGCCCTGTACTCCAGTTCTTGTATGCACAAATAAATATATCTTTAAAAAAAAGTAACATGCTTAGGAATAAATGTAATGAATGCTGCATATGGCTTCTTTGAAAGAAAGTTAGAACACTTAAAGAAACCCTGGATAAAAAGATATATATGTATTTACATATATACCATGTCCAAGGATATATGGAGTCTGTATTGCAAAGATGCTGGTTTTTTCTAAATTAGTTTATACATTCCATGCAATTCCAACACAAACCCTAACAGGGTATTTATGGAACTCTATATGCACATTCTAAATCCATTATAGATTAAAGAAGGGCAAAGAACAGCCAAGGCACTTTTGGAGAAGGATAAGGTGAAAATTCACTGTGATCTGGGAAATGCAATTAAAGTAAAAAATGAGATCATTATTTTTTATTGAGATAACTTTGGTTTACAACACTGTATATGATTTAGGTGTGCAAGTTTATACCTCTTCAGGTGTATGTTACCACAGCAGGACCACCATTAAAGCTCCAAACATTTCATCCAAGTCTGTTGGGCCCCCTCAGCCAAAAAGGCTCTCACTCTTTCCTTCCCCCTCGGGTATCCTCATTTCTACAGTCAGATTTCTGAGGTTTGTTTTGGTTGTTCCTTTGCTTTGTTTCTTTGTATCATCTGGTATTTGTCTTTTTCTTTCTGAGTTTACTTATTCCCTACTTAGTTCCATCCATGTTGTTGCAAGTGGCAAAAGTTCATCTTTGTTTATAGCTGAGTAGTGTTCAATGGTGTAGTTATATCATATCTTCTTACTCATCCATCTTTGGGTACTTAGGTTGTTTCTGCAGCCTGGCTATTATAAATAGTCCTGCAATGAACATAGGAGTGTATATATTCCTTCAAGTTAGTGTTTTTGTATTTTCTGGGAAGATATCTAGGAATGGAATTGCTGGATCATATGATAACTTCCCTGTTAATATTTTGAGAAACCTCCATACATAGCTGTGTATGTTTTCTGTAGGCACTGGTTCAGTCTGCAGTCCTATCAACAGTACATGAGGGCTCCTGTTTCTGCACCCTCCCCAAAACTTGTTTCTGGTCTTTCTTATCATTCTCATTTGAGGTTTGTTGTTTTCATTCACTCAATATGCAAAAATTACAAGAATGAAAATATCTAGTATTGGAGTCACCTGGGTCCAACATTTTTTTTTCCTAATGTTGAACATTCACATAAACATGTGAACACAAAACACAAAAGCATAAATCATAAAAATATAAATATGTTTTACTAATAATTAAAAAAACTCTGTTATCAAAAGACACCATTGAATGTGAAAAGTCAACTGCCTGAGGGGCGATTCATGGACTATTGTCACCGACAGAGCGCCAGTATCCAGGATGCGGAGAGATCAGACACAAATAAAGCAGAAGATGACAAGCCCCATGGAAAAGAGGGAAAAAACTGCAAATGGACAAGCTATGGAAGAACTCAAATGGCTAAAAAACAACTCACAGTTCAACCTCACAAGCACCCAGAAAAATGCAGATGGAAATCTTAAACCGACTCTACCATGATAACCAAATGTTGTTGAGAGTTTAGTGCCATGTACGATTTTACAATGCTGTTGGGAGGATATATTAGTAAAATCAATTAGGAGAAAACATTTTAAATTTTCAGAAAGTTTAACGCAGATAAACCCTAAGGCCCAGTCATTCCCCCCTTAGATGTAAACCCTAGAGAAACACCCACATGAGTTCACAAACAGACATGTGCAGGAAAGCTCGAAATCAAACAGAAGCAACCTAAATAAATATCCATCGACAGAAGAATCAATCGTTTAGCTGAATGAGAGCCACAATGGAATACTCCATGGTAGGGGCCAGGGAACGTTTTCTATAAAGGGCCAGATAGAACATATCTTGGCTTGCAGGCCTGGCAGTCCATCACAGCCGCTCACCTCTGCCATTGCAGTGCAGAGCAGTGCACAACACTTAAATGAACAGATGGGAGTGTGTGCCAGTAAATTCACCAAAACAGGTGGCCAGCTGGATATGGCCCCTGCATCAACTTCTGCTCTTCAGAACAGTGAACATGTCCAGTGGAGTGACATCTATGGACACAAATGAGTTGCAGATTGAGGTTGAGTGAAAAAATACATTACGGAAGATAAGAAATGCATGATACTACTTTTATAAGTTTAAAAAAAATGCAAAAATGGGCCTCCCTGGTGGCACAGCGGGTTGAGCACAGCGTGTGAAGCTGTCCGCAGCCTCTGCAGTGCCGGTTTGATCCCCCTGGCCGCAGAGATACCCACACGGCAGGGCAGACCTCTCCTGTCTCACCCGCTGCTCCCCTCAGCAGTGTATTTCAGTTGGTCTGCCTGTTCTGTTCCCCACTCTGTCTTGGGTGAATCCTCTCACCCTCCCACACATCTGGCCTATACCCCAGTTCTTGTATAAAAATTAATTAATTAAATCTTTAAAAAAATGCAAAAACTGGTTCTCCTCTGGTGGCGCCGGTGGTTGAGCATAGTGCTGTGAAGCTGTCTGCAGCCTCTGAAGTGCGGGTTCGATCCCAGCCAGTTGGTGAGGATCCCACATGTTGTGGCAGACCTCTCCTGTCTTGCCCGCTGCTCCCCTCAGCAGCGAATTTTGTCAGTGTGCCTGTTCTGCTCCCCACTCTGTCTCTGGTGAATCCTCTCACCCTCCCACATATCTGGGCTGTACCCCGGTTCTTGTATGCATGAATAAATAAATCTTAAAAAAAGATTGAAGTTCATTGAAAAAAAAATGCAAAAACTACCAAATATTGTGTGATGGCTAATTTTTGTGTCAGCTTGAGTGGGCTCAGGGCTGCCCCAGTAGCTGAAGTGTTATTTCTGGGTGTGCCTGTGAGGGTGTTTCCAGAAGTGATCAGCATTTGAATGGGTAGACTGAGTGAAGAAGTACCCCAGCCAATGCAAGTGGGTGCCATGCAACCCTTTGAGGCCCAGATAGAACAAACAGGTAAAGGAAGGGCCATTTGCTCCCTCGACTTGAGCTGGGATATCCATCTTCCCCTGCCCTCAAACACTGGCACTCCTGCTTCCCAGGCCACTGGCCTTGGATGGGGGATAGTATAACAGAGTGGTCCCCAAGGAAAGGGGAGTTTCCTGGTTCTCTGCCCCACCCAAGAGAGGGTGGAACTGAGCAGGGTAGGGGAAGTAGAAGCAAGAGAAGACTGGGAGAAGCACGAAGAAGGAAGTAAGAGGAAGAAGGAGACCTGGAGGCAGCACATGGAGCAGAGAGACATGTGAAGATTCCACGCTTGCTTCTCGGCCTTTGATTGTTCCAGAGACTTGGGGGACCTGGAAGAAGACATTTGAAACAGATGTGGCTGAGAAACCTGTGGGGGGCTGACAGTGGCAGTGTTTATCTTGGTTTTGCTCTTCCAGACTTGCCTGGCTCCTTCTGCCCCTTTTCTAGGGGTCCCCTCCCAAATATTGCCTCGTGACAAACTTTTGGGCCTCATTGGCCCTGCTTTGAGCCAACTCTGGCTGGGCATTTACCCACAAGAGGATGGGTAATTTTGGTGTTTTCCTGTGAAAACTATTTTGTCTTTTCTTTCCCTTCTCATCATTGAACACTAATTGTACTAAAATTCCTTTCCAGAGAACCCATTTAGAGTGGATAGGTTTGGGGTCCTCACCTTGCCCGATATCAAACCACTGGCTCTCCTGCTTCTCAGCCTTCAGGTTTGTACTGGAATTATACCACTAGCTTTCCAAGGTTCCCAACTTGCAGATGGAGCATCATGAGGTTTCTCAGCCTCCATGATTCCATGAACTAGTCCTTTAAAATAAGTCCCTGTCTACACACCTATAACTAACCTGCTGGTTTCATTTCTCTGGAGAACCCCTGAGTAGTGCATATTGTTTGGGGGCACACCTATACATAGTGACATAGTGAAATAGGAAGAAATGGCTAGGAGCACTAAGTGCCCAGTTCAGGACAGCAGCTCCACCTTGGGGGTGGGAGGTAAGGTCAGAGTGACCAGCCTGGGAGGAGGATGTAAGGTTTCAGCTGTGACTCTTGTAATATTTCTTATACCTTTCTGTGTAGTTTAGCTATTTTGTGATATATTTTAAAATAACACAAACAGGGAGATGGTGTCTTCCTTTTGTGGTACTATGTTATTTTATGATGTGTCTCTATATTCACCGAACAAAAATCACCTCTCTGTCCACATTCATGAAACACTGCTCAAGGGCTCTAGGATTGAGTGCCTTGTTACCACTTGTTCCTGTGTCATTTGCTCCCAGAAGACCAGGAGGAAGGAAGCAGGATGGAACTTTCTGTTCCATCCATCCAGAGATGGATGGTTTCTGCTATGATTTCCTGGGACAGATGCTCCCTTTGGCTCATAGAAGTGTCAACAGAGTTGAATGGTTTGAGAAGCAGATTCCAGGATGATGGGCTCTACATGGACCCTGGCCTTGCTTAGATGAAGGGGGCACCCTGGGAGGCTGTCCATTGGTCCTCTGTTTCCTCCTTAGCATTGCCGTGGAGTGGACCACATGGGAACTGGAGACCCAAGTGGAGCCGTTTGATTCACTGAGTTCTTTGCCTCATCTGAAAATTGGAATGACATGTCCTCCCCACTCCATGTTGCTTTTTGTGTCCATGAACACAGACATTGCATGTAAGGAAGCCAGTAACCTTCAACCCAACCTCCACCCTCCTCTTCAGAGAGGAGGGAGCTACTTACTTTTCCTTAAACAGACACACTCACCAGCGGCAACCCAGAGAGCAGCAACCCACATTATGCAGCTGCATAATGTATAGTGTTTTGCCCCTTTGGGTTCTGATCCCAGAAACAGATACTTAAAAAAGTCACCCATGCCCTTTGGTTAGTAACTCCCCATTTTTCCTGCCCCTCATACCACTCTGAATTCACTCCATGAATCTGACTATTTAACATCTCCTCAGGGAGTGGAATCCTGCAGTCTTGGTCATTCTGGTCATTTCACTTAGCATAATGTCCTTAAGATTCATCCTTGCTGTCCATGGTCAGAATTTCTTTCTCTTAAAGAGGTCTACTATCCCATTGTATGTGTATTCCTCATTTTCTTTTCCCATTTCCTGTTGATGAGCATTTAGCTTGTTTTCCCATTTTGACTGTTGTGCTATTTCAGTCAAGCAAAAGGAAAGAGTTTTCTAGAGATCTGCTGTGCACCATGTAGATGGTCAACAATACATTGTACACTTGAAGAGCTGTTCAGAGGGTAGATCTCGTGTTAAGTATTCTTTGCACGCACACACACAAAGCCATTGAAGGAAATGGGCTGGGCAGGAAGCCTCAAATATAATCATATTTTCTTTCAGAGTTTTCCACATTGAGAAGACTTGTTTGTCTCTGCCACCATTAGAGTTCTTTCCTCTTATTCTCCATTGAATATGAGATCTTTTTCTTCTCTTTGAACTCTGAAACTTTTGTCAGAAGGCATTGTTCTGCTGCTTGGCTTTTAAAATTCTGGTATATCTGGAATTAGGCTATAGAATCCCTATGCTAGAGGAAGATTTAGACGTCACGTCACTCTTGCCGAAAGAATCTTTCCTGTAGCTTTTCTAAGAGGTTAGCATTGGTCTTTGATTGCTTCTGTTGATGGGGAACTCACTAACTCACTACATATAGAAGAAGGAGGGTTTTTTTTTTTTTTTGAAAAAATATTTATTTATGCATATAAGAGCTGGGGTGTAGGCCAGAGATGTGGGGGTAGGGTGAGGTATTCACCAGAGAGTGGGGAGCAGAACAGGTGTATTGACTGAAATACACTGGTGAGGGGAGCAGCAGGGGAGACAGGAGAGGTCTGTTGTGTCATGTGGGTTAGCTCCCTGGCCAGCCAGCATCAAACTCGTGCTTCAGTGGCTGCTGATAGCTTGATAGTGCTGTGTCTTTAACCCCTGTGCCACCAGGGAGGGCCCCTATAGGAAGCAGGCCTTTGAAATCATTTTTCACAGAGCGGGGGAAGTCAGGAGGCCTGGGTTACAGTGCCAGCACATCACTAATTGCCTAAGTAACCTGAGGTATAAATTGTCACTTTTCTGTACCTCAGTTTTCTCATCTGCAAGATGGAATCATTCTGACTGAGGTATCAAAGTGCCCAAGTAACAAATTGAGCACCAGCTTTCCCTGAGGCCAGGCAGGGCTGTGGGTTTCTGTGGGGAAGATTTTTAATTTTTCCTTTTATTTAACATTCAGTTTTTTCCTGGCTATAGAAATAAATGTGTTCACTGTCAAAATGTAAAAAAAAAAATCCAAAAAACAAAAACCCTTAAGAAATTACCTAAAAGCATGAGGTAGGAACTGAAAATTGGCCCAAGCTTTACAATTCAGAGCTAACTCCTGTTCACAGTTTAGGCTATAAAAAGATCTAGTTATTATATAAAGGTGATCGAGGTGGGATAATAACAGTATTAATAATGCCCCCAGGAAGCATTATTAACAGCAGAAACCAAACCTTTTCCTAACTCTTTTATACATTTTTTTCTCAGTTAATCCTCACCATGACCTTGTTTGTGTTATCTCCATTTTATACATGAGTGGACTTCAGGGGCAGAAAATTTGGTAACTTGCTCAAGGTCACACAGTAAGTGACAAAATCTGTGCATCAAACCTGATAGGGGATTTGGAAATATCATGCCCTGGGCATTTTACCTTAAAAAAAAACACACTGTTGAGCAGAGTGCCAGGTGGCCCTTGCACTTATCATCTGCAGTGTGAATGTGTGTGCAGGTGGCTCAGCTCAGGTACGAGGTGAGATCCCCTGTGTTCCATGAACCCCTGTGCCAGGGAGGTACTGAATTCACCCCCCCTTGCCAGTATGTGTTGTTTTTGAATTTTTAAAAAAAATTATAATAAAAACCCTTCAGTGTGTATCTTTGTGCTTAAAGCATTGTTTACATCTACTGTTTCCTCAGAAAAGATTCTCAGATGTAGCTGTTTTGACTGTTAAGGTTTTGGTACTTTTGAGGTTCTGTGTAGTTAGATTCCTACCAGCCAGGCAGGTGAATGTTCTGAAGATTTAGTGAGGCTACAGATGAAGGTGTCCAAAGGTTGAGGTACTTGACCAGGATGCTGGGCCCAGACTCCTTAGATGGTCCCTTCCCCTCCCCCCTCCCCTTCTCCTGCCCCTCCTCCTCCCCTTCTCCTGCCTCTCCCTTCTCTTCCCCTCCCCTCCTTATCCTCCCTTCCCCCCTCCTCCCTGACTTGAGAATTTCCTGTGCAGGCCCCACACTGCTACCTCAGGTGACTACACCATCTGCCTTTTGTGATCCAGGCCTGTGCAAGCCAGGCCCTCCTGGAGAGCTCTGAGCAGTTAGAGGATCCCCCGTGGTTTTGTTAGGGGGAAAAGGATGTCCTAAAGCTAATTCCATACAGGCTTTGTGGACTCCACCCCCACTCCAGACCAAAGCCAAAGACACTGGGAACTGCAAATCCCATCACCACCAAAGGGAAGGTGGCTGGGACCTGAGGGTGGGGTTAAGCAGCCAGGTTTGGTATAAAGCCAGACACATGGGCTTTGGAGGTGATCCCACATTTTGGTTCCCGGCCAGCTCGCAGCGTCAGGCCAGCTCTGAGAGTGCCTTTGGGTTTCCAGGTCGGAGGATCAGGTAGGATGCATTAAAGACTTTATTTCCTTATTTTCTCCCTGAGTTGTTTATTTCCTTAATTCCCTTTCCCTTGTAAATAAACCTTTGATTAACCTTCTGTGTGTGCCTGTAATGGAGTATTAATAAGTCCCTTTTAAGCGCGTGGGTGAGGGCCCACAGCCAGGCAACCCGTTTTATATCGGGGTTGCCCTATAACAGTTTCACTAGTAAATGGCTGGAGGCCAATTCATTTGTACTCCCCAACATTTATTGGCTTGAAGATTTTCTTCACAGGAATGTGCTTGAATTAAAAATGCCCCTTATGAATTTTTAAATGATTTAAAAAAATAATATCTTCATGTGGTAAGAGCTAAAAACACGAATCTCAGTAAGAAATGACATTAAATCGGTATAGTGTTAAAATTGGATTTTAAAACCATTATGAACATAATTGCAAATAATATTACTAGTGTAAAAACAGGTAAGTTTCGACCTTTCTCCAAATAATAACAAATGAGGCTTCATAAAGTATGAAAGAGCATTAAAAATTGACATTTGACATCATGTTTGGGTTTGGGATCAAATGTATGTATTTATTTATTTTTTTTTATTTTATTTTTTTTAATAGAGGCATGTTTTATTTATTTATTTGCTTGTTTGTTCGTTTTGTTTATACATGCACTGGGTACAGTCAGAGGCGCGGGAGGGCGAGAGAATTCACCAGAGCCAGAGCGGGGAGCAGAGCAGGCAGAAGGACCGAAGTACACTGCTGAGGGGAGCAGCGGGCGGCAGGAGAGGTCTGCGCGCCATGTGGGACCCTCCTCCGGTGGCCGGGGAGCAGCCGGGGATCGAACCGGCGTAGCAGAGGCTGTGGGCAGCTTCGCTACCCAGCGCTCAACCGCTGCGCCACTGGGGAGGCCCCAAATGTATGTATTTAATGGGACCCAAGATTTGACCATATATTACACCATAAGAAACAGACATACACTGTCCTCATAAGCTAATATTTGGCATATCTGAAATTTTGCTTAGAGTTAAAATTGTAATGTAACATTTTGTTCCCAAGAGTAAATGTTGCATTTTGTTCCCAAATGTCTTGGGGGAGAGGGTTCCCATAAGTAATATGTGGTGGGATGCAGATGCTTTTTGTTTCTAATAAGTCCCTAAAATTGGATGGAAAGTCACTCTTCCACTTCAGAAAGTGACTTTTGAAGTCATGGAGATATCTTGATAAGCTCTTTTAGAATTTTGCCAAATGAATGGAATGAATGTCTAGGCCTGGTTGAGATGTGAGGTGAATTTATGGGGTCCCCAGTGTCACTTTGTGCTCCTCATGTGTGTGCACACCCATGGTGATGGGCCTGGTGTTGGGGTTGTCACCTCCACTGAGCTTGTCTAACTCCCTGGTCAGCCTGAAGGTTCGTGAACCATTCTGCTTTTAAAAACAACAACAAAAATTACCAATAATTTTATGTACTGTTTAAAACAGGGAGTTTCATTCCGACACTGTAATGACAGAAAAACCCTGGAATACATGTGGGGAAGGGAGACTTCAAGCTCCGATTAGGGAATGGTTATTTGAATAAATATCCCTTCCTGTCACTGAAGGGCACTTTCTGCTTCACTTTGAAGTAAGGAGGGTGAATGGAGGCCTGATTTTTTTTTTTTTTCTTTTGCCCCCATCCCTGGAGGCCTGCTTTGTTTCAAGGTCTCAGAACTTTTTTTTTTTTTTTTTTTGAGGTGACATTGGTTTACAACTCCACCATACCTCAGGAGCACAGCTTCACACCTGGGCCTCTGTCTGCTTCATATCATGCCCGCCAGCCACCAAAGGCCTAGTTCCCATCTACCACCACCAAAGCCAATCCCCTTCCACCCTGGCAACCACAGTTCTGTTATCAGAATCTAGGGGTTGATTGTGTTCTCTTTGTCCACTTGCTTTGATTCTTCAACCTCTACACAGGAGTTAAATCCTACGGTGTTTCTCTTCTCATCTGACATCTTTCATTTAGCTCAAACCTGTCAAGGTCCAGTCCTATGGTTGCAAACGGCAAAATTTCATCACTTTTAAAGTAGCTGAGTAGTATTCCCTTGGGTATCTATATTACACCTTCTTTATCCATTCACAGCTTAGGTTGTTTTCCTGAGTTATCTTACTGCTGTTGTGAATAGTGTTACAAGAACCATGGGGGTGCAGCTATCTTTTTTTTTCTTTTCCTTTTTTTCTTTTTATATTCCCCATACAATTGCGACCCCCTTATTTTGACCCCAATCCCTCCCCTCCCCACCCCCCAACCCCCATAGAGTGTCTCTGGTTCATAGTTGTCTGTTGATTTTGATCTATACGTTCTTATAGTTATTCTTTTTCCTGGTCCTTTATTTAAGTTTTCTAGATTCCTGCTATGAGTGAGACCATCTGGTATTTTTCTTTTTCTTTCTGGCTTATTTCACTGAGCATGATCCCTTCCAGCGCCATCCATGTTGCTGCAAATTGTATGTGTTTATCTTTTTTGAATGCTGAGTAATATTCCATGGTGTATATGTACCACATCTTCTTGATCCAGTCATCTATTTTTGGGCATTTGGGTTGTTTCCAAAGCTTAGCTATTGAAAACAGTGCTGCTATAAACATAGGGGTGCAGGTGCTCTTTGGAATTGATGTTTCTGTGTCCTTTGGGTAAATACCTAGGAGTGGAATTGCTGGATCATATGGTATATGTGCTGCCGAAGCAAACACAGCTGCTGGATCATATGGAAGCTCTATGTTTAGTAGGTCCAGAAATCTCCACACAGCTCTGCATTGTGGTTGGACCAGTTTGCACTCTCACCAACAGTGCAGAAGAGTTCCTTTTTCTCCACACCCTCGCCAACATTTGTTGTTGCTAGTTTTTTTAATATGTGCCATTCTCACTGGTGTAAGATGGTATCTCATTGTAGTTTTGATTTGCATTTCCCTGATTACAAGTGATGTTGAACATTTTTTCATATGCCTGTTGACCATTTGCATTTCCTCTTCAGAGAAGTTTCTTTTTAACTCTTTTGCCCATTTTTTGACTGGATTATTTTCTTTGTTTTTGTTGAGTCTCATCAGCTCTTTGTAGATTTTTGTGATCAATCCTTTATCATTAGTGTTATGTGCAAAAATGTTCTCCCAGTCGGTGGGGTTTCTCTTGGTTTTGGTTATTGTCTCTTTTGCTGTACAGAAGCTCTTTAATTTGATGTAGTCCCAGCTGTTTATCTTTGCCTTCACTATCACTGCTTTGGGTGATGTGTCTGTAAATATGTCTTTGATGTGCATATCACGCAGTGTTTCCCCTATATGTTCTTCTATGTATTTTATGGTTTCAGGTCTTATGTCTAGTTCTTTAATCCATTTTGAGTTGGTTTTGTGCATGGTGTGAGGTAGTAGTCAAGCTTCATTCTTTTGCATGTAGCGACCCAGTTTTCCAAGCACCATATTGAACAAACTTTCTTTGCTCCAGTGCATATTCTTTGCTCCTTTGTCAAAGATTAGTTGACCATAAATCTGTGGGTTTATTTCTGGGTTTTCTATTCAGTTCCATTGGTCCGTGTGTCTGTTCTTGTTCCAATGTCATGCAGTTTTGATGATTATGGATTTGTAGTATAGTTTGAAGTCTGGGAGTGTGATGCCTCCATTCCCTTCTTTTTTTTTTTTTTTTTCAGGAGAGCTTTGGCTATTCGGGGGTTTTGGTGATTCCATATTAATTTCATCAATAATTGTTCTATTTCTTTGAAGAATGACATTGAGATTTTTATTGGAATAGCATTGAATCTGTATATTGCTTTTGGGAGGATGGCCATTTTAATAATGTTTATTCTTCCAATCCATGAGCAGGGGATGTCTTTCCATTTCTTTGTGTCTTCTTCTATTTCTTTTAACAGTGTTTTATAGTTTTCTTTGTATAGGTCCTTTACCTCTTTTGTTAGATTTATGCCCAAATATTTGATTTTTTTTTGTTTCGATAATAAAAGGGATGTTTTTTTAATTTCTTCTTCCTCAGATTTATTGTTTGTGTATAGGAAGGCTACTGACTTTTGCATGTTGATTTTGTATCCTGCCACTTTACTGAACTGATTGATTAGCTGAATTAGTTTTTCTGTGGAGTTTTTGGGGTTCTCTATGTATATTATCATATCATCTGCAAATAGTGATAGTTTGACTTCTTCTTTTCCAATTTGGATTCCTTGTATGTCTTTCTCTTGACTTATTGCTCTGGCTAGGACTTCCAGTATTCTATTGAAAAGCAGTGGTGAGAGTGGACATCCTTGTCTTGTTCCAGATCTTAATGGAAATCCTTTCAGCTTTTCACCATTGAGAATGATACTGGCTGTTGGCTTGTCATATATGGCCTTTATGATGTTGAGGTATGTTCCTTGTATCCCAAGAATTTCAAGGGCTTTTATCATGAATGGGTGTTGCACTTAGTCAAAAGCTTTCTCGGCATCTATTGATATTATCATATTGTTTTTGTATTTCTTTTTGTTGATGTGTTGGATAACACTGATTGATTTTTGGATGTTGAACCATCCTTGTGTCCCTGGAATGAATCCTACTTGGTAGTGGTGAATTATCTAATGGATACATTGTTGGATTCTGGTAGCTAAAATTTTATTGAGGATTTTTGCATCCATGTTCATTAGGGAGATTGGCCTGTAGTTTTATTTTTTTGTGTTGTCCTTGTTTGGTTTTGGTATTAGTGTAATGTTGGCTTCATAGAACGTGTTTGGTATTATCCCTTCCTTCTCAATTTTTTGGAAGAGATTGTGAAGGATAGGCACTAATTAGTTTCTGAATGTTTGGTAGAATTCATTTGTAAATCCATCAGGTCCTGGGCTTTTGTTTTTGGGGAGGTTTTTGATTACCATTTCAATTTCGCTGCTTGTAATTGGTCTGTTTAGGTGTTCTATTTCTTCTCTATCTAGCTTTGGGTAATTGTAGAGTTGCAGGAATTTGTCCATCTCCTCTAGATTGTTGAACTTGTTTCCATATAACTGTTCATAGTAGTTACTGATTATTCTTTTGATTTCTGCTGTGTCCGTTGTGATTTCTCCTCTTTCATTTGTGATCCTGTTTATTTGTGCTTTCTCCCTTTTTTGTGAGCCTGGCTAGGGGTTTGTCTATTTTATTTATTTTTTTGAAGAAGCAGCTCTTGGTTTCATTGATCTTTTGGATTGTTTTTTTAGTTTCGATTTCATTTATTTCTGCTTTGTTTTTTATTATTTCTTTTCTTCTACTGGTTTTGGGGATTTTTTGTTGTTCTTTTTCTAGATCTTTGAGCTTCGACATTAGGTTGTTTCTTTGAGTTCTTTCTTGTTTCTTGATGTGAGCCTCTTTTGCTATATATTTTCCTCTTATGACTGCTTTTGCTGCATTCCATACATTTAGGAAATTGGTGTCCTCCTTGTCATTCAAGTCAAAGAATTTTTTGATTTCTTCTTTTATCTCCTCATTAGTCCACTGGTCTTCCACAAGCATGGTTTTCATTCTCCATGAGGTAGGATAGTTCCTTGCCTTCTTTTTATGGTTTATTTCTAGTTTGATGCCTTCATGGTCAGAAAGGATGGTTGGTATATGATTTCAATCTTGGTGTATCTGTTGATGTTTGTCTTGTGTCCCAGCATGTGATCGATCCTAGAGAGTGTTTCCTGTGCACTTGAGAAAAATGTGTACTCAGATTTTTTTGGTTTTAATGTTCTATAGATGTCTGTTAAGCCCAAGTGCTCTAGATCCTAATTTAGAGCTTTAGTGTCTTTACTTATTTTTTGTCTCATTGATCTATCCATTGTTGTTAGTAGTGTGTTGAAGTCTCCCACTATGTATGTGTTTTCTCTGATGTCTGTTTTCAGAGATGACAATAGTTGTCTGATATATTTTGGTGCTCCTTCATTTGGTGAATATATGTTCATGAGTGTTATTTCTTATTAAAGTATTGTCCCCTTGATCATAATGTAGTGACCGTTGGGGTCTCTTTTTATCTTTTTGAGTTTGAAATCTGTTTTATCTGATATAAGTATAGCTGTTCCTGCTTTCTTTTTTGTTCCATTTGCTTGTAGGATTGTTTTCTATCCTTTAACTTTGAGTCTGTTTTTATCTTTTGTAGCTAATTGTGTTTTCTGAAGACAGCAAAAGGTTGGATATTGTTTCTTTATCCAGCCTGTGACTCTATGTCTTTTTATTGAAGAGTTTAGTCCATTTACATTTAGAGTTAATATTGATATGTTAACATCTGTATTTGCCATTGTGTTTGTCTTTCCCTTGATTTTATTTATTTATTCTTTTAATAACTTTTTTTTTGGCCTTTTTTCATTGTTATTCGTCCCTCTGAGGTTCTGGGTTTAGGACTCCTTGTAGTATTTTTTTGAGTGGGGGTTTAGTCGTAATGAAATTCCAGAGTTTCTGTTTGTCTGGGAAGGTCCTTATTCTTTCTTCATAGAGGAAGGAGAGCTTTGCGGGATAGAGTGTTCTTGGTTGGCATCTGTTTTCTTGGAGTCTGTTGACTATGTCCCTCCACTCTCTCCTTGCCCGTAGTGTTTCTTCAGAGAAGTATGTTGTCAGCCTGATTGGTTTTCCTTTGAATATTATCTGTTTCTTCCCTCTTGTCAGCTTCATTATTTTTTTCTTTGTCCTGGATTCTTGGGAGCTTTACTATTATGTGTCTTGCTGTATTTTTCCTTTCATCGTGGAAGTTTGGTGTTCTTCTTGCTTCTTGTATATCTATTTTCAGCTCCTTCTTCACGTTTTGGAATTTCTCTTCAATTATCTCCTTGAATATTTTCTCTGTTCCTACATCTCTCTCCTCTCCTTCTGGGATTCCTATAACTCTTATATTTCCTTTCCTCATGGAGTCAGATAGTTCCCAAAGTCTTTCTTCGGTCTTTTTCCTTCATACTTCTCTTTCCTTTTCTGTTTTGGTTCCTTTTATTTCTGTGTCTTCAAGAGTACTTAGACGTTCTTCCATTTCATCTATTCTGCTTTCATTGCTTTTCCCAGAGTTCTTTAGCACCTCCATTAATTCTTTAATCTCCTGCATTCCTTTTACTTCCCTCTTTAGGGACTCAATTTCATTCTTCTGATCGTTGAATATTTTTCCCTTTTCATTGTTTTCCTTTATGACTTCTGGCAGTTTTTTAATCATGGCAATTTTAAATTCTCTTTCTGGAAGGCTCAGAAGGTCTTCCAAGTTACTGTCGTTGCAATCTGGGGGGTGGTTTTCTTTTTGTGGTGTGCTATTTTCCTGAGGAGTTGCTGGGTTGCATGTGGTTTTTCTACTCCCTACTGTCTGTTTTCTAATTTGCCATATACATTGGGACACTGTGTTGCTGGTACTCGCCAGAATCTTGGGCGAACTTCCCAGCTCACCTCTGGCTCTTCCAGGAGCCATCTGCCAGTTTCAAGCAGGCTTTTCTGAAGAAAGGTCCCTGTTCTAAAAAGGTGATACGTGTTCGCACTCCTCTGCATGCCTGGTCTGCCCTGGCGGTGGGTTCCCGCTCCCCCTCTGGGCTCGGACTGCAGGCCAGAAGGTGCCTGGCGTGGGCGAACTTCCCAGCAACCCTCTGGCTCCTCTGGGAGCCTTCTGCTGGTTTCAAGCAGTCTTTACTGAAGAAATGTCCCTGTTCTAAAGTTGCAGCTATCTTTTGAATTAGTGTTTTTGTATATTTCATGGAAATAATCAGAAGTGGAATTGTTGGAGCATATGTTGGTTCTATTTTCAACAGAAAATTTTAGAAGTGGGAGGTTGCAGACACTGGAGGTCTAACATGGGGTGGGAGGTCAGGAACCTCAATCTGTTCTAGTGCAGTTTCTCTCTCTTTCCTTCCCTCTGTCTCTTCCCTCTCCCTTTCCCTCCTTCCCTCTGTCCCTCCCTCCTTCTCCCTCTCCCTCCCCCTTCTCCCCCTCCCACACTCTACTTTCCTTCACTCTCTGCCCTCCCTCCTTCATTGACAAAACAAAGGCATAGAATTATTTGACCTTGAATGTTGGTCCAGGATTTGGATTCTTTCTTAAGCACAAAATCCTTTGGCCTAATGATTTTGGGTAGTGATCTGAAAAAAAAAATCATGTGGAAATACTTATGGGAGCCACAAACTTTGCTTGGGGAAAAGTTGAAAGAGATGTTATATGCCATCCCACCCACTCTTATGCTCCCTGATGGATGGTGAAATACTACTGGGATATGATTTTAGGTTCACCAGGTGCTCCAGAAAATTCCCTTTACCATCTTACTGAAATTTAAGTTCCTTTATACAAACTGTCCTTCCTTTCCATAGGGTGGAGAGAGAGAGAGAAGGAATAAGCCTTGCATATTTTCAGCAGGAAGGAATTGATGGAGGAAGCAAGAATCAAACTGCATTTCATATTTTAGGCTCTACTTCTTTAGGAACCTGAGGACCACCCCTATGGGGTAAAGGATTCATCCTGGAAACTTCCATACTCAGAAAAGTCTGACAGTCTCCACCAGGGATTTCATATCTGCAACTCCAGTTCTGGCCTCTAGAGGGTGTGGGATCCAAACTCAGGGCCCTGGACCAGAAAGCTAGTGGATTTATGGGAAATTCTGGAATTCTCGGTTGTTCTTGCTGGAGAGGGCCTCAGGAGCTAAAATTAGCTTCCTTGCCTGACTTCATGGTTGGGGAAATTGAGGCCCAGAGAGGGAACTCATGCAGGATCACACAGACTTCGAAGCACAACTAGGAATAAAACTCTGGTCCAATCAGCTGGCTCCCAGTTCAGGACTTTTGTGAACCCTGGGTGAGAAGAAGGTGGGGAATTGGGGAGGAAATTCCCAGCTCCAGGACTGAGACATAGGCTCCTGGACCTGCAGGGAACTTTAGAGGTCTTTTAGTCTAAGCTCTTTTGATTCCAAAATATTTGGGGAGTCCAGGGAATGTAAAGCCTTCTGGTACAGATGACTTTTTCCTTTCAGGGGGTTGGTTCAGGGAAGGCTTCCTAGAGGAAGTGGCACTTGAGCCTGAATCAATACATGAGCCTGTGTAATTTGTGGCAGAGGGAGCAGCAGGGGCAGTGTTGGGGCAATTGGTGCAGGTACAGTACAAGTAGAGGTGTCAGGTATGTTGTGGAGCAGATGTGAGCAGGTGGCCAGGCCATGGTGGTTAGCACTGTACTCCAGACCTAAGATGGGGTGTTATTCCTACAGGCCACCAGCTGCCACCCAACAGCATGGCTTTGAGGGATGAACTCCCTGAGTCTGCTCCCAAGGGACGTCCCTGCTGGCATCTGGACAGCAATCGGTTAACAGCACGTGCCACCTTCCCGCCCTCACAAACTTCTTTGTGACACGTCAGGCTATAATTCTCCCTAATAAAATAATGTGAAGCTCAATTATGCTCCTGTTCCCATGTTCCTGGACTTCATTAAGCACAGAGGGATTAAAAACTTGTATAAATTAATCAATGTACCATAATCCTAAAAATGAGAAGATGGGTCCTCGAGGCAGTAATGTAATACAGGCGTTTTAATTAGCAGGGCCCCCGAGATTCCTTGCTGTCCCCTGCAAGTCTTGTGTTTATAAATTGCTTTATTATCTGAAAGGGAAGGCCCCACAGACCCTGGCCTGGGCCAGGAGATGTTCGCAGCGGCCCCAGGTCCCCGTCCGCACATCCTCCTCACAGCCCAGTGGGATGCAGAGCCGGCCTGACTTTTCTTTCTTCCCTTTCTCCCCCAACAAGTGCTAACTTTGAAAAGGAAACTCAGAAAGAGAATCCGAAGGGGATGCTAAGCCACTTTCGCTTTCTTGCTGGGTCTGTGGGATGAAGAGCTGGATTTCAGAGCACATGGCTCTGGGGGAGAAAGCCAGCTCCCCCTCACCAGCTAGGCTGTGGGCAGGTCACCTGACCTCTCACAGCCTCTGAGTCCTTGTGTTCCTTTGTCCTATCATTGTAAGAAATGCCTCTGGCAGCAAATGAGAACTACCTCCAGACCCAGAAGCTCCCCTAGCAGCCTACTCCTTCCTCCATTTTTTTTTTAAAGATTTATTTATTTATGCATACAAGAACTGTGGTACAAGCCAGAGGTGCAGAGGATTCACCAGAGACAGAGTGGGGAACAGAACAGGCAGAGTGACTGAAAAATACTGTTGAGGGGAATAGTGGGCCAGACAGGAGAGGAAAAGGAGAAGATGGAGGAAAAGGCTCCTCCAGCCTGCCTGGGGAACTGGAGACCCCGCCATGTGGGTTGATCTCTGCCCCAGTATTGAACTCTTACTGCAGAGGCTGCTGATAGCTTCATCATAGTGCTGTGCTTACTTAACCCCTTGAGCCCCAGGGAGGCCCCTCCTCCCTCCTTTTTGATGTGAAATAGCATCTTCTACTATCTCTCATTCCTGCCTGCCTGAGCTGGAGGAACTTTCTTTCTTGACTTTTCTCTCTTCTTAACTTACTCCTTGCTTCTCAATAACCTTGAACCCTGCCAAGTCCTTTCCTCCTGCAAAGACCAAGACAGGACCTTACCTCGACCCCACTCTCCCCACCAGCTGCTACTAGCTGTTGCTTCTCCTCCCCCTTGCTGCTAGCTCTGGCTCCCCTTGCTCACAGCTCTGGCCCCTAGCACTTGGCTGTGCCCCCCCCCCCAACACAACACTGAGACCCCATGAAGATCCCCAGTGGGTCTCTGTCTCCCTTGACCTCCGGGCACCAATGGGCTCAGATGACATTTCCCTCCTCTGAACCCTCTCTGGTTTCCTTCTAATGGGGTCACCTCTTCTCAGACTCTTTTCTTCCCTTTGGTCCCATGAGTATTGGTGTGTCTCTCATTTGTTCTCTGGATACCTCACTCCCAGGGTGCTCAACAATCTCATAGTCTGTCCCCCACCTCTGCTCATGATTCCACAGGTGTCTCTGGCTTATTCCTCTCTCTCTGCTCTACTACCCTCACCTCCTCGCCCCCAAACCCAGAGGCTCATTGTTATTCTGCTTTGACTCAGTGTGGCAATGACAAAGCCCCCCCACGCCTCCATTGAGATAATGGTACTGGTACGCCCCCACCTCCCATGATCTAGAAACTTGCTTTTCTTCCACAGGGACAAGGATGGGAGGTCTGGGTCCTCTCTCTACCCCCAGGTCTAGCACACAACTGGGTGAGTGGATTTCTTGATGGGTGGATGACTCCATTTTTGTTTTTTCCAGTCCTCTTTCCTAATGGCTTCACCCGGGACTGACACACCCTGATCCTGGTCCAGAGAATAACCCCTCAGGATACCTGCTGGACAAGATCCCATCTTTCCAAGCAGGCACCCTTGGGACTAGGAGTCAAAAAGGCCCATGGAGTCCACCTTCCAGAGCATGGAGGAAAAGGAGCCTCCAGCCTGCCTGGGGAACTAGAGACCCCGCTGTGCTGCCTGATGCCAGCCCCAGGTGGGGCGGGGCTCCTTGCTGACCCAGGGGATGGCCACACCTGGCTTGCATCCACCTTGGCCTGGAGGAGCTTCCCTAGAGTCAGAGGTCAGGGTGAGGTGGGCTGTTGCCACCCCCCATCAGTGCCTCCTGGGGAGCACCTGTGAGTGGCCACATAGTTGCTGCACCTGCACATGATGGTGAGCCACTCCCATTCCCTGCCGCTGTCTGTTTTCATCCTGGCTCACTCACCCTGTGTGTTTTGGAAAACACAGACACATACATACACAACAGCAGAGCTGCCAGCAGTCATACCTCTTCTCCCTTATAGGATTTTCCCTTGAAAGCTGGTGCTCTTGCAGCCTGCGCCTGCCTCTGGGCTGAGCTGAGGACCAGGCGAGGAGCCAGGACCAGGGCTCTGGGGAGCCATTCGTTAGCGCTGGGTTCAAGGGCAAGTAGTCCCATCTGGCTGTTGCATCCCTTGCTGGTGAGCCACCTTCTTCAATTCCTCTTCTGTCTCCTGGGTGAGTCGGGCCTCTGTTCTCTTGTCAACTAGAGCCTGAGCTGGAGAGGCGACTCTGTCTTGAAGAAGACGTGAGTGTCCCCAACGCTTCATTACCTTCCTTCACCAAACTCTCAGCAGCAGCCCCTGATTCCTTCCTGCTTCTAACCAGGCACGGAGGGTGGAGATGGAGCACTGGGTCTGGAGTCAAGCATAGTCAAGTCTTACCTTATTCTTTAAAGGAACCCTGACTGCCTTTGTTTCCCCAATATCTCTTAATTCCCCAAGAGCTCCGTGAAAGGGGTCTTACTTCCACTGACACTCTGAGGATTTCTCCATAACTTTCTAGTAGCCCTAGTTCTGCCTGTGGACCCTGAAAGCCAATGGGCAGGAGACCCTTCCATTCTCTTTCAAACCAGGACTGGCTCCACGAATTGTGAGGGCAGATTTCTGGGAGGCAGAAGGCTGGCTCTCTGGGAACAGCTTGGAGACACACAGGGAGAACATCCAAATGGATGCTCCTAAATTACTAACTTCCTGTTGCCATTATACATGTTTGCATGTGCACACACCTGCACACACATGTGCACACATATATTCACATGTGTAAAGTGTTAGAAATGTTTCCAGCTTGCACATCCTTGCACTCCAGAAGAGCGAAACCAATGTTGCTGAATGGTTGTATTCTGCACACAAATAATCACGTGACCATGAGTCAGCCTACAGAGCCCAGTCCTGGATTTGCAATAGCCTGCAGAGCCTGGTTTGAAGGCCCAGCTTTCATATTTAAAAAAAAATAAAGTGGCAAAGTAGTTACAAAACCCTAATGCTCAAGACAGAAAGAGCCAGAAATAGCTTTGTTTTGCTTCGAAAATCTGAAAATGTAAGCTACTAATTTCCAAACTTATTTATTTTTTTTAAAAGATTTATTTATTTATGCATACAAGAACTGGGGTATAGGCCATAGATGTGGCAGGGTGAGAGGACTCACCAGAGACAGAGTGGGGAACAGAACAGGCAGACTGACCAAGTACACTGCTGAGGGGTACAGCAGGTGAGACAGGAGAGGTCTGCTTCGCCATGTGGGTTTCTCCCTGGCTGGCCGATAATCAAACTCGTGCTGCAGAGGCTGCGGATTGCTTCATAGTGCTGTGCTTAACCCCTTGCACCACTAGGGAGGCCCTCCAAACTTTCTTAAAGGTAGCCCAATCTGGCTTTGAAACATAGGTCCCCTTGTGTAAAATGCAGAAAAGTGAGGTGACTGCTGGAAGGTTATGAATGGGGCTCTCCACTCTGCCCATCATGCTCCTGACTGCAGCAGGTCTTTGGGGGGGGTCATGATGAGGGGCTCTTTAGAGCACAGTTTGAAAACCATTGACCAAACAGAATGAAGCTAGGCTGCTTTCTCCTGGAGATCCACCTTAAGGTGCTGGTCCTGAACCTGGACAACCTTTCAGGATCACAGAAGTGGATGGCGAGGGACCCTTAGCCCCGTTTCTGGTGGAAAGAGAAATGGGTGTCAGGAGCTCCATTTCTGCATGGTCCTTTGTAGTTCCCCTGCCAACAGTGCCTGAGGGAGCTAGGGCCTGCAGTGCTCACTCACAGCCCTGTGCCATGCGCACCAGGGCACCTGCCCCAGGACCACATGGCATCCAGAAGTCCCGCCACCCACTCCCCTGCAGTCCCTGCCCCATATTCTGCAGGTCAGGCACTGACTTCTCCTGCTGCAGGGAGCTACCACCTCCTTGTCATTGTCAGAAACCACTTGGTCTTTGAAACTTTGCAGCCATAGAATAGTTTCCCCCAAATTGAGGGGGACCCCTTCTGGAAGGTTGCTCATTGACTAGATGGCTGTCAGAACCATGTGTGCCAGGGCGCTTTTAGTTATTTTTGGAGTCCCTGAGTTAAGAAGTGAATAAGGGGTGGCATGGGGTGGGGGCTCATGGAGAGCTCATTGTGTTTGCAGCACATGAAAGGTCCATGTGGATGTCTCATCTCACTTCAATTTATCCAAGAGGGCCTCCCTGGTGGTGCAACCTATGAAGATATCCACAGCCGCTGCAGCACGAGTTCAATCCTCAGCCAGGGAACTACCCACATGGCGCAGCAGACCTCTCCTGTCTCGCCCACTGCTCCCCTCACCCACTGCCTGTTTTGGTCCCCACTCTCTTTGGTGAATCCTCTCACCCCCCACACCTCTGCCCTGTACCCCAGTTCTTGTATGAATAAATAAATAAGTCTTTTTTAAAAAATATCCAAGAAACTTCTTTGTCCACTTGCAATATGTTATAACCATCATCCCATTCCAGCTCTCCCCTTACCAGGGCCTCCCAGGGCTCTCAGAAGACTGAGTGGCTGGCCCACAGTTTTCTGATGGCAGGACTCAGGGTTTTCCTCCTGTTTCCTTCTGGTAAAAACTGGCATTTTAAACACCCTTTGAAGGTATCAAGGCTTTACCTAAAATCTTAGCAAAGGATTATTCCAGGATCAGAAATATCCTGAACTACAAAGCCCCTACCTGCCATCTGGGGGAAGCGCTCAGAGCCTCCTGGAGCCGGTGGTGTCCAGGTCTTGTCATGTAGTCAATCAGCAAGTGCATTTTCTTTTTTTTTTTTTTTAAATAATAAATTTTATTTTTATATTCCCCCATACAACTGCACATGCCCCATTCTGACCCCAATCCCTCCCCTCCCGGCCCCCACCCCCCAAAAAGTGTCTCTGGTTCATAGTTTTTTGTTGATTTTGATTTTCACTTTCTTATAGTTATTCATTTTCCTGATCCCTTATTTAAGTTTTCTAGATTCCTGCTATGAGTGAGACCATCCGGTATTTTTCTTTTTCTTTTTGGCTTATTTTGCTGAGCATGATCCCTTCCAGCGCCATCCATGTTGCTGCAAATTGCATGTGTTTATCTTTTTTGAATGCTGAGTAATATTCCATGGTATATATGTACCACATCTTCTTGATCCAGTCATCTATTTTTGGGCATTTGGGCTGTTTCCAAAGCTTAGCTATTGTAAATAGTGCTGCTATAAACATAGGGGTGCAGGTGTTCTTTGGAATTGATGTTTAGAAGGAAATATAGGTGAAACACTACGTGATTTGCATATCAAAGACATCTTTACAGACACATCACCCAAAGCAGTGATAGTGAAGGCAAAGATAAACAGCTGGGACTACATCAAATTAAAGAGCTTCTGCACAGCAAAAGAGACAATAACAAAAACAAAGAGAAACCCCATCAACTGGGAGAACATTTTTGCACCCAACACTAATGATAAAGGACTGATCCCAAAAATCTGCAAAGAGCTGATGAGACTCAACAACAACAAAGAAAATAACCCAGTCAAAAAATGGGCAGAAGAGCTAAAAAGAAACTTCTCTGAAGAGGAAATGCAAATGGCCAACAGACATATGAAAAAATGTTCAACATCACTTGTAATCAGGGAAATACAAATCAAAACTACCATGAGATACCATCTCACACCAGTGAGAATGGCACATATTAAAAAAACTAGCAACAACAAATGTTGGCGAGGATGTGGAGAAAAAGGAACTCTCCTGCACTGTTGGTGGGAGTGCAAACTGGTCCAACCACTATGGAGAGCTGTGTGGAGATTTCTGGACCTACTAAACATAGAGCTTCCATATGATCCAGCAATTCCACTCCTAGGTATTTACCCAAAGCAAGTGCATTTTCATGGAGAAAGGTGAGGCCTGGCCTTATAGAGAATAAATGTTAATCAGAGCAACTTTCTCTTCAGGTTTCTTGTGCTTTTTTGTGCCAGGAGTCTGCACAGCTCACCCTGGCAAAGTCACCCTCTACGGGTCCCGGGAGATACTAGGAGTAGGGACACTCTCCAAGTCATGGGTGGGAGCCATCCAAGACACCAAGAAGCCATAGTAGAAGGTCCAGTCCCCCAGATGGCACCTTGGAGGGTGACTGTGGACACTGCTGGTGGTGGCTGTGTGCACGCTCCTGGCTACTGCCGATGCCCTTGAACCTTGTCAGGGGATACAGGTTGCCATGGTGATGGGAAGACAGCTAATTGGGGAGAAAACCTGGGGGGTAAAGTGACAAAAGAGAGTTAGAATTTTGACATAATACAGGCATTGTCCCTTTGTCTCTTAGAGTGGGGCTTGGGGCAGTCATTGCTTTGGCCTCTCTGACATTGGGACTGAGGCCTCTGAGCTGCTGAAAGGCAGACGTGTCATTGTTTGTTTTTTTTTCTTTTCATTTTATATATATTTTTACATAATTTTTCATTTTTGCACAATGTATGCATTTTCATCTTGGTTATAGTCCCCATACAATTCCCACCCCCCCCCTTGTTTTGATCCTACTCCCTCCTCCACCCCCTGTAGTGTGTCTCTGGTTTATAGTTGCTTGTTGATTTTGATTTTGATTATAATTAATCTTATTCCTGGTCCCTTATTTAGATTTTCTAAATTCCTGCTATGAGTGAGAACCTCTGGTAGTTTTCCTTTTTCTTTCTGGCTTATTTCACTGAGCATGATCCCTTCCAGCGCCATCCATGTTGCTGCAAATTGCATGAGTTTATCTTTTTTGATTGCTGAGTAATATTCCATTGTGTATATGTACCATATCTAGTTGATACAGTCATCTATTTTTGGGCATTTGGGTTGTTTCCAAAGCTTAGCTATTGTAAATAGTGCTGCTGTAAACATAGGGGTGCAGGTACCCTTTGGAATTAATGTTTCTGTGTCCTTTGGGTAAATAACTAGCAGTGGAATTGCTGGATCATATGGAAGCTCTATCTTTAGCAGGTTGAGGAATCTCCACACAGCTTTCCATATTGGCTGGGCCAGTTTGCACTCCTCATGACATCGGCTTAGTGATCTCAGGGGCCACAGACACTGGAAGGGAATCCTTGTCATGTTGTGTTGTGCCCTGGCCCCAGAGTCCCGGAGGTGGGACCTGTGTGAGGGTGATGGAGATGGCTGGACATCGCTTGCTCTCTGCTCATGGCCTCCCCCTGCCTCCTCTTAGCTTCCTTTTTAAAAAAATATTTATTTATTTATACAAACACTGGGTACAGTCAGAAGTGCAGGAGGGTGAGAGAATTCACCAGAGCCAGAGTGGGGAACAGAACAGGGAGACCAATGACATACACTTCTGAGGGGAGCAATGGGTGGCAGGAGAGGTCTGTGCGCCATGTGGGACCCTTGCCCAGTGGCCAGGGATTGAACTGGTGCTGCAGAGGCTGTGGGCAGCTTCGCAACCCAGCGCTCAACCACTGCTCCACTGGGGAGGCCTTCCTCTACTTTCTATGGGGCCATGGGCCTCCTCCAAGAACTGGACTTCTCTCCTGTCCATGACCTCCCTGCCAACATGGGGAGAACTTGGCCTTTGTCAGTGTCCCTCCTCCCTGGTGGTGAGAAGCCCCTGGGCATCTCCTAGTAGCTGAAGCATGAACTCAGCAAGGGTGAAACTGTTACTGCTCACTGGAATTCTGAAAGGAGGTGAAAGGGACAGGCCTCATTCTTTCACATCCACACACGCATATGCATTTTTTTTAAATGACAAGTATTCACCATTTTGCATCCATCCTTCTGCCTTTCCTTCCTCCTCTCCCTTTTCCACTCCCTTCTTTCCTTCCCCACTAGCTGAGCACTTACTAAGGGCCAAGTCACACCAAGTCTCAAGGGTGTAAGAATGAGCAAGTCTTAAACAGCAGGGAAGAAGTTGACAGCCTCAAGCAGAGGAGATAGGAGTCAGCTTTGGGTTCCCCTATATTCCTCCTTTAAGTGAAACCATCCACTATTTTTCTTTTTCCTTCTAGCTCCGTCCATGTTGCCATAAATGGCATGAGTTGATCTTTTCTGATTGCTGAATAGTATTCCATTGTGCATATAGGGGAACCAAATAAAGGATCAGGGAAAAAAATAGTAACTTCATATAAAAACCAAAATTAACTGGCAACTATAAATCAGAGACATTCTGTAGGGGAGGGGGAGAGAGAGGGATCAAGACAGGGGAGGGAAGAGCACAAGGGACTATGGTGATGGAGCACGGGTGAATTGGTAGTGGGAGTTTTAGGGGGACTACACCTGAGAGGAGAAAGCATACATTGCACAAAAAGGAAGGATGATGTTAAAATATATATAAATAAATATATTTTTTAAAAAAGGTCAGCTCTGGGAAAGGAGAGTGCATTCTACAGGGGAGGCTGTGGGTGGTGTGTGAGCTGTGAGCATGGGCCGGGGAATAGGTAGCTGGGTGTGGAGGGGTTAGGGCACTAGGTTAAAGAAGTGAGCCTTGAACCGCATCTGAAAGGAAGCTCTGACCAGCACAGTGGGAGGTGTGGGGTGTGGGGCAGAGGTCTCACACCTGCAGAGGAAGAATACAGGCTAGAAAGATCTGACCATTTCTGTGTTAGTCACCAAGGCTGGATGTGATGACAAAATGGGGGAATTCGGTCACCCTGTTTTCCTTGCTGCTTTCCTGCTCCACTTGGTCAACTCTAACCAGCTGTAGGAGTCCTGTCCCCTGCTGGGGGTCCCTCTCCATCCAGGAGGTCCCCTGGCCCTGAATTTCAGGTCCCTTGTCACTAGTTCAGGGCTGGGAGTTGAAGCGAGTCCTGCTTGTAGGTGTCAAGTGGGAACTAACCTTCTGAAACCTTCACGTGGCTGGGGTACAGAATTATCCCTCTTAAGCAGGTACAGTGCTAAAAAGAACTTGGGGGAGGCAGAAAGCTTCTAGATCTTTCTCCACGATCTTTTTCGCTATTATCCTAGGATAGGTGGGATCTCCCTTCCTAGCTATTCTTAGAGCCCTCCTGAGAAAACAGAGCTGGTGCTTAGAGACATAAACCCCGGGGGCAGAGGTCAAGGGGGAAGTAGCAAAGCCAGCCTTTTGGACCTTGTGTGTTGAGTGCAGAACTCAGGATTTTTTGAGCTGTTTCTGGTTATGGCCTATTTGGAATGTCAAAGAATGAAATAAGAGCTGGTGGAGTCTAGAGCAGGATTGCATCCTCTCATGAGGTGTCTGGCAACTTCTCTTCCCCTCCTCTCCTCCTTCCTTCCTGGAAGTGGGGGTCACAGATTTGGGTTGGCAGCAGATGGGTCTAGTGGACAGGACACAGGAAACGGTAATAGAGGTACTTGCAATGTTTTCTGAAGGGGTTGGGTTTGAGCAAGGAATCAGTGACCTGGTCCTCGTGGCTGGGTCTCACCACTCAGTGTAACCTGACAGCATTTCTCAGTCCACATCCTCTCAGCACCCCGGGGCTGGGCTGAACATGCCAGGTCCTTCTTGCCAGTCCTCTCCCTTGCTAGCTATATCATGGGACCCCAGCTATGGTGACACTTGCACCAGACCTGCTCTCCACTACGACCCATGCATGCTCACATCCTTCACTATAGGATCATGCCATTCTGGGGTATTCCATGGTCGTCCAATTCTGTGCATAGCTTGCTCCTTCCTCCAGGATGGCCCTACCTCTTGGCACATGCCTTGTGCTTCCACGGACCCCTACTCGCCAGCTCATTTATTGTCTCCTTAAGAAATCTTTCCTTCTGCACTCCCCCACCAACTGCTACCACCAAACAGTCCTGTCTTTTTCTGCTGCTGGATCCTGGGCCACAGGCAGGCAGTCATAACATCCCTGACCTAGCCTCGTGCATGGGTGATGGACATGTGAGCTGACAGGTGATGAACGGCAGCTTGACCGGAGGCCAGAGTGGGGGCCTGCTCTTGAAGTGCAGATTTTGGGGCATTTCTTCCCAGGCAGGGCTCTTCCTGAGCCCCCTCCAGGTGGTCCTCTAGGATTTGGGGGACAAGTCCTGCTTTCTGTCTCTATCTTGCTCTCTGTTTTCCTTAGAAAGAGAGCTGCTGTGCAAACCCTCATTTGTGCTGTTTGCACGTCTTGGGTAGGGGTAGAGTAGGCTCACGGAGTGAACTCTGCCCTGAAACAAAATGGGCACCTGGGAGGGCCTGCTGTGGGGGCTGCATCCCCTTGTCTCAGATTTGTGTTAGACAAAGACAAACCTTAGGACATAAGCCCAAGGGTGGTTGTGAATCACCCTGGATTTAGGGTTCGTACTAGCCCCAAACACTGGAGCCGCAGAGTAGGGAGAAGGACCCACAGGGCTGCAGGAAGAGGCAGAAGATACGGCTATTAGCTAGGAAGGCTGAGGACTGCCAGAGATCCCAGAAGCCAGAGGAAGACATGGTGGGGTGCTCCCTTATTCTCTTGATTTTGGACTTGTGCTTTCAGAACTGTGAGGGAGTACACTTGTGGTTTTTTTTTTGTTTGTTTTTTTGTTTTTTTTTTTTTTAAGACTCCAGGTGTATGGTGGTAGGTTTGGGGAGTCCCTGGAAACTTGTAGGGTATTTGGGGTCCCTGACCTTGCTGCTCCTGCCTCCATGGTCCCACAGCTCCCCGACATGGCATCCTTTCTGATGTGTGTCTGCTACAAAAAGCAGATGGGGATGGAGTTTGTGTTCCTGTCACACAGAGGAGGTGCGCTGGTGCACAACCATGACGTGTGTGGGTGTTAGCAGGATCAGGACCCACTATTCCTGCCATCATGTCCCTACTCTCCACACCGTGTCTACCAAAAGATCTCTGCTTCCGTTCTCTGTCTTCAGTCTGCCATCTTTTCTTTTCAAATTAGATCCAATAAGGGATGAGGTAGCAATGAACAAGCAAATATGAGCACAAGGTCCTGGGTCCAGAGGCATCCTTGGCTTAGCACCCTGGGTCCCACTGGGTCCTGGGCACCAGGACTGTTCCTGCCTCTGGTCAACTCTACAGCGGCTTCTCAGCGATGCACGGGTTAGCTCTCACTGTGTAACAGACCAGCCCCAAACCTGGGGTCTCAAATGACCTGCGTTCACTGAGCTCACAATTCTGCAGCTTAGCACTTAGGGTTGGTTGGGCATTTAGGTCCTGGCTGGACTCTCCTGTCAGTGGTCAGGGGCTGGGTCAGCTGGAGATTGACTAATCTGAGGTCACCTCATTATGCAGTGGTTGGATAGAAGTGACAGAGGCCCATTGCAGGAGGCCAGTGTGGCTGTCACATATGATCACAAAGTTCCAAGTGGGCAGAGGCACAAGCCTCTGGAGACCTAGGCCTTGGCACCCACTTCCCCTGCATTCTGTGCATGTAAGCAAGTTCAAGACCAGCCCTAATTCAAGGAAAATAGACACTGTCTGAAGAAGGTGGGGCAGGGGGCGGCAACAAAATCACATTGCAAAGAGGACTGGGGCTGGGTGTGCTAATGTCCTCCCTTGCCTGCCCTCCTAGAGCCCACTCAGTCCTCAGTCTCTGTTGCCTTTCTGAGTTCTCCTTGCGGTCCTCTGTCCAGGATGCATCTTGCAGTGAGGGGCAAGGGCACACCCTGTCGCCCATCATTCCAAACACATGTCATCATCAGGCATTTGAGTGCCAGCCCCAGGTCAAGCATGGAGACCCACTCTGGAAGGCAGAAGGTCTAGCTGCTAGGGGCCTGACCTTTGGAGTCAGACAAATAGAGCATCAAATTCTTGCTCTTACGGGCTGTGGGTTTTGAGGCAAGTCACTGTTGCTCCCTGAGCCTGTTTCAATGTCAAGGAAATGGGAACAATTATGTCTGTCTTGCCAGGAAGCTGTGAGGCCTGAATCCCATGCCCTGGGCTAAGCGTTGCACCTGGGCCCCAGCAAAGCGCACTAATGGAGGCTATTATTATTAATAATACATGCAGCCTGAGTGAGTGCCTGGATGAAAGACTGTCTAGGCAACTTTCAGCTAAATGTGCATAATGAATGCGCACTCCCTCCCCTTCTGGGCCCAAATAAAATAGGATTCAAGGAAACCTCCTAGCTGCTAACTTGCTTGCATAACAAGAAACCTCACAGTCCTGGAGCAGGGTCTCTGTGACCTTGCTTGAGTGGGGGCAATGGATGAAAAACACCTCCCTCCTTTCTGGGCTCTGGAAGCAAGAGAGGCTGCTGACTGCTTCCACCAACTCATCCGTTCCCACGTGCACCACCAGGATAACAGGCGCACCTGCACCAGGGGCTGCCCGGAGGCATTTTCCCCTCAGTTGCCTGGACGATTTTGTCTCCACACCTGCAAACAGCACCTTTTTTTCTTCCTCTCCAAATCAAAGCTTGCCTTGGCCCTCCACGCTGCCGGCTTCCTGAGTGGAGTCGCAGGAGGGGCAAGGAGCGAGCTGAGCGATTAGACACTCCTCCGGCCCCTCTCCGAGTCTGGAGCTGTTTTTAGCTCTGCCTCTCCCACAGGCAAGCCTGGCCCTGGGGTCTGGGCCCAGCCTGGTAAATTAACAGCAGAAGACTGTCAGTCTCCTGGTAGAGCTGGGGCAGGGGTGGGGGGAAGGCAAGGCTCCCTCTGGGCACTGTGGGGTTCAGGGTGCAGTCTTGCTTTTTCCTTTATTCTGTTGTAAACAACCGAGTTTTCCCTCTAAAATGTGCATTGCTTTTGTCCAGATGCTCTTTGTCAAATGACCCAGTGTAATTAAAAACAATTTCTCTCACCATGTATTCTGAGTGGTAAATAGAAACACATTTTTAAATCTGAAACGGGCCTGCCCGCATGAGAACTAAGAGAACAGGGAGATACAGGGTTTGGAGCTGTGGGTGGAGGCATCCTGACACTTCCAGGAGAGAAAAGGTTTTCTTAAATGACATTTGTAAGTGGAACCTGGTATGGGTGGGCTTTGGGGTGCTTGGTGTGGAGTGGGTTTTGCTTTTTAAGCAAAAGGGTCAGTTTCTGGAGGCAAACGGGCTGCAGGCTGATACAATCTGTTGGCGAAAATAACCCTGGATTTGGATCTAACAAAGATTATAAAAGAGAAGCCTGGAGACTTGTTTTCTAGCCTTTCGGGAGTTGGGGTGGTTTTAAATGAAGGGCAGATGTAGCCTGAGGCCAAAATTTGCCTTCTCAGGTCCTGCTGTAACCTTATTAAAGAATAAAAAGAAAGGCAGGACTTTTATGGGAAGAAAGAAAAGCCATGACAAGGCGGCTTCCTGGAGCCTGAGCGAGGGGCTCCGGGGACACATGTGGAGAAGGTGGGATCTCATCTTGCTGCGGGGAGAGTAAGGGGGGTGCCCTGGGCAGGTGGGCCCTGAGCCGACAGTCAGGGGAGGGCAGGGAGGAGGGCCAGGAGGGGAGTTGCCAGCTTGTGCCTCGAGGTCTTTCTCAGAACTCTGTGGAAGGGGAGGTAGGCCAGATGCCCTGATTTTCTAAGGTAGCATCACACCTGGCACTGGGGAGGGGCTCAGACCTTTGTTCTGGTGGCCAAAGCATATACTGTTTGCAGCAGGGACTCCTGGCTTTGGTTGGGGCAGTCCCAGGAGTGAATTCACAGGGGCTTGTCAGATTGGGGTGGTGGAGGACCTCTCTGTATCCATACTTGGGACCATCTGAGCAGCTCACTTTACTGGTCTATACCTGTCTGTGTCTGGGGTCCTGGTAAGAGGGAAGAGACAGACCAGGCGTGAGGACCAGATGTGGGCTCCTCCTCTGATTGTCCTCAGGACCCCAGTCTTCCCGCTGCAACTTGTGTTCCAGAAGGCAGCAGAGAGGTCTGTGTGAATCATAGATCTGACATTTTCACTCTCTCACCCTTGGGTCCCTCCCACAGCTCCTGGTGACTTCTGGGATAGTGTCCAGGCTCTGTAATGTTTTACACAAAGCCTTCTGCATCTCTTAATGCTCCGCTTGTATCCTGGGGTCTGATGTGCGGAACTTGGGGTTCCCTGAATGGAGCACTCATCTCACGGTGCATTCACATGTTAGTGTGCCCTCATCCCCTCCAGCTCCCTCAGGGAACCTACATCTTCCATCAGTTCCCAATCTTGGTGGCTGCAGACCCTCACGACCTTGCAGGTCCCTTTATGAGGAACTTTTCTCTTCTTGGGGGATGTTCTACCTGCTTACCTGGTAGGATAGCCTTGGGGGGCAGAAGTTGGGATGCTTCAGGAGCCACCCCACTTGAGGAGCAGTAATTGGAAACTAAATATCCAGCTTCCAGGGGCCTTAGTGGGATGATATTGAGGTGTGCGCTATACAAACTCCTCAGGGTCTCCTGGAGGGACCCTCAGCTGCCCTCAGAGTGACCCACTTGTTAACGCATTCATTGCTTTCTTCTCCTCCCTGTTGTTATATGGACTAAATGTTTGTATCCCCAAAATTCATGTCTTGCAACTCTACCTTCCAAATCAATGGGGTCAGGAGGTGGGGCCTCGGGAAGTCACTGTGTTGTGAGGGCAGAGCCTCACGAATGGGATGAGTGCCCCTGCAAGAGTCCCCTCTCTGCTCTCCCACCTGTGAACCAGAAAAAGTGTTCTCCCCAGAAGCCAACATGCGACATCTTGATGTCAGACTTCCCAGCCTCCGGGACTATGAAAAACCTGTTGATGATGAGCCTCTTGGTCTGTGGCATTTTATTATAGTAGCCCAAGCTGACTAGACTTACTGAGTCTTACTTACTTCCCCATGTCAGCTTCCTGGGATCACCCCCATCTAGTCTCTCACCCCCAAGTTCTAATCTCAGGGTCTGCTTGGGGGCGGGGGGGCGGGGGGCTAAACCATGACGTATCTGCATTTCCTCCTGCCTGGAATGCTGGCTGCTCCTAGTTGGTTGGTTGCCAATGCAGATCTTCAGAGTAGGGGTCCCTGCTGGCGCTCCCCAGCATCTGACGCCATCCCTGGCTGGCTTGCTGCTTTGGGCAGCACATTTATGTCTGTGCCCCAACCCAAGCACAGCGCCTGGCTTACAGTCAGTGCTCAGCAGATTGCCAATTGCAATGTGACATTTGCCAGCGTTAGTGGTCTGGGCTTTGAAACTGCAGCAAATAGTATTTTCTATGTTTTATAGATTCTTCCTCCTCTGGCCAAAATATATACAAGAATTTTTGGAATAATACCTTGTATTTGAGTAGCATGAGGATTTCTCAGAGCACTTTTTTGAGTCTGGGTCTCAGCTAATCTCTACTGTGAGCAGATGACATTGTCCCATTTTACAGAAAAGGCCGCTGAGGCATGGAGGTTGGGTGGGTGGCCCAAGACAACAACCATAAAGTTGGAGAATACATTCCAGAGAAGTTAGGAAAATGACCTAGAGATGCACAGCACAAATCTGGCAGGAGACAGCTAAACAGACCCCAGGCCTGTCTGTTTCCAGAATCCAACTCCTCTCCAACTACACCAAGGGGGTGCCTGCTTGTTTTGGGGCTCTGTGTGTAGGCTCTGCTCCTTCCCTCCACATTGTCACAATGACCTCTAAGCTAGAGAGTGCAGCTTCTTTTCCAGAAGACACTGAGGTTCTGAGAGGTCCCAGGGATAGATTCAAGCTTCACAACTAGGTCAGTCTGACTCTGCATCCAGATATTTTTCTCCAAAGTCAGCCCATTCCTTGTTTTTAAACTTTCCTGTATTTTATGCCTCTTAGGCAGACAGCACAGAGAGAGGAGTATTTCAGGAGTATATCTGGTAAGATTTAAAGGCCAGCCTTGATCATAAACCTTAGGCTGTGGGTTGGGTTCCATGCAAGGAATGGTGGGCTGGACCAACAGTGCTGAGGCAGCTGTGGCTGCTGACTGGGCCATGTGAATGACTGTGCCTCTGATTTAGGAGGCTTTGTTAGCAGAGTGTGGTGGAGGAAGGGGGAAGAAGTGGTGAAGGAGGCATGGCTTCCCTTACGGCTAGGAGTCCCATCATAGATCCCTTGTCTTGCTGGCCCCTTGGGGGTTTCTAGAAACATCTTCACATATTTTCGTTCTCATTTGGGGTGGGGGAGATCAGGGGGAGGGGCCCAGACATGTGCCAAGTTGAAAAAGTCTTTTTTCATTATTTAAAGCTCAAATGGTCTCCTTCCTTCTGTCCCCCCAAGCCCCCATATCCACCTGTCATTAGGCATCAATTCTGCATCTTAACTACAACCTGTCCTGGGCTCCTTTCCACATTGCTCCCGGGTCTTGGCCCCTGTCAGCATCCGCTTGGACACTGGACAGCCTCCTTACTATCTCTGCTTCTGCTCCTGTCCCTCCCACACTGGTCCCAAAGTGTCCCTTTTACAAATGCAAAACTGACTTATGATCCTCTTGCTTAAAGTCCTGTGTGGCTTCCTCTAACAGCGTCCACTTATGTACAGTCCTGGGCTTGTAAGCTGGCTGAAGACGGCAAGTTCTTACTTATTGCATTTGCTGATTGCCCTGGTGTAAAGAGTCCCACAGTTTCTGGCTGGCAACACTGTTGATTTTTACCAATGGTTCTCTGTGAATGGAGCCAACTGGCCTGGTCATAACATTTCATCTTTGCTTATGTCCTTCATTGCCTGGCTTGCCCAGGTCTCTTGTGTGGTTACCCAAACCTGCCCCACCCCCTAGCCCCTTTTCTGGCCTCCTCCAGGGACCACCTCCCAGGCTGACCTGTTGTTGCTCTCATTCTCAGAAGTGCTCCTGTCAACACTCAACCTACCTACCCTCTTTTCCTGGCAGGGACTCACTCCCTTCCCCTCAGGAGAAGAGTCCATTTCAGGGGCCCAGCCACCAATTGTGCATTCTCGGTGTTGCAGACACTGGTCACTAATCAGCCATCCTAGGAAGGAGTGATC
Organism: Talpa occidentalis; assembly: GCF_014898055.3. Classification (NCBI taxonomy): domain Eukaryota; kingdom Metazoa; phylum Chordata; class Mammalia; order Eulipotyphla; family Talpidae; genus Talpa; species Talpa occidentalis. The sequence goes on from NW_023601754.1 coordinate 29,839,583, forward strand.
GAGCAGTTAGTCTCAGCACAGCCATTGGGGGATGTGTGTGTTATCCTTGACCCTGGCTCTCAGGGGCCAAAGAGCTGGGTTTCATGGGCATTGGGAGATAGAAGCCACAGGTCAGCTGCTCAGCCCTGCTCAGTGAAAAGCAGCTACTGTTTCTCCTCCTCCTGACCTGCTGCTGCTTCTGGTGATGCCTCCCTCACTACCACAGTGGCAGGAGGCCATTTATCCTGATTAGCACACCAAGTGCTCATTAATGGGGATCAGAAAGGACTGAAGGGGAGTTTTCAAGGTCACGGTGAGCCCTTTCCATTGAGAATTCAGCTCTGTAATGAAGAAAAGAGAGAAGTGCGGGTGTTTTTCCTGCCAGGCCTCCAAAGGGTGTTTTTCCTGCCAGGCCTCCAAAGGGCTGGGGTGTCCCCCCCTCCCCCTATCCTGCTTGGAACCTGCCCTTCCCACTCCAAATCTCCTCTACCTCCTGCTTCCCACCATGAAAAGACTGAGCTGGGTATTAAAGAACATTTAACATAAAAACAAAAATGAAATAGGTTCCCAACATCTGGCAAAATCTAACAGATCAACCCAACCCGAGACCGTCAAGCTTGCTACAGAATATCATCCGTGTCTACTGTCATCTATGGGGAGTGGGTTTCTCTCGATAATGCTTTGACGTTGTCTAAATAGAATAAAAATTTACATTTGGGGAATCTGTAAAATTTATGTGACTGCTAGCATGAGAGCACTGTAGATGTGGATATTATTATTATTGATAAGAGAAAATATGGGAATGAACCTGAATATTCATTAGGAGGGAATTGCTTGATTCAAGGCACTAACCTATCACATGCAACAAGATTTTCCCTTTAAAAAAATGTGGTAGATCCACAGGTGATGATCTGGTTAGCAGGGCACAAAGCGGGCCACAGAGTATTGTCAAGTCCCAGCAAAACAGGGGTGGTGTGTTCCGTTCACAACCGTCCCAGCACCTGGCGCAGAACCTGGCCCTGAGATGTGCTCTGTAAACATGACTATTACTATTGTCAGCAGGCCATAAATAAATGATGAACAAATCCTACTATGTAGAAGCATAGAAAAAATAAGTGGGAGAAAGCTCACGAAGATGTTAAAGCTCAACCCTGTTAGGTGTGGAATTGTCAGGGAGAAGGCTCCTATTTTGTCTGTATCTGTATTGTTTGAATTTGGTATGCCTTTGTATTATTTTTGCAACTGGAGCAAAAGCAAAAGAAGTGAATAAAAGTTCTCTTCACAGTTCTTTTTCCTATAACCACACTGGAGTGTCTCCTGTTAATGCCCCCAACATATATCTCAGGGCTTTTCAGGCCCGGGGCTATTCCTGCTTCTGTTGATTCCCCCAGTAAACTGAGGTGAACAGAAGCTCTTCTCTGGGGTGGGAGAGACCCGTATGTAGTAACAAGGGTTGCGCACTCAATGCTACCCCTTGCATGCACATAGGAGTGGCTTATCATCGTTAGCAACCTTCCACTTTGCCGAGAAGTGAACTCTTCCTCACTGACTCTCCCACTTACACTGTTTTTGTTTTTTTGTTTTTGCCCAGGGCTTTGACATGAGTTCTTTAGAACCTCATTGCTTCCTGAAGCATGATTAGGGATGAAACTCTCAGGGAGATTCAGCCTAGCTCTGTCATTTTGTGGAAACTAAGACTTGGAAAGGCTCAGAAAGGTTAAGCCACTTGGCCTAAGTTACACAGCTTCCAAGAGCTGGTATCTGCACTGAGCCCCTGTGACTTCGTGGCACTGCACTGATGGCAGGGACTTGATGTTTTGCTTTCCCAAGGACTGCTGGAAGTACAGCTGCCTCACCCCAGGGAGGAGGAATTTTAACAAACTTTCAGACCACTCTGTCTCAGACCCACCCCTTTCTGACCCTGGGGAGGGCTGGATTGGACATCAGGACTCTCCCTTCTTGGCTAGTCCTCTCCAGTTTCACACCTGACTGGGTCTACCTCTCCATGAAGTGACCTTCCTCTGTAATCCCAGCCTCAGAGGCTAGCCAGAGTGGGTTTCAGAACTCTGCTGTAATTAGTTGTGTGGCTCCAGTTTTATAGCCACAAAGTGGAGACAGCGAGACCTGCCTGTTGGGTGCATTTTGGGAATTAGGAGAGATATCAGTTGCCCACCTGTCCGACATGGGTCTGGCACACCCGGGGCCACTGATGGGTTAGTAGACAAATGTGAGTCTGTTGGATTAAAGGTAATTATTTGCTCCTAGGTCTGCAACATAGGTTGGAGTCCACGGTTTGAGGATAAGAGGACAAAGCTGTGTTCCTGTCAACCGTCTCAAAATTACTATAGTTGCCTTGTGACCACTCTGGAGGTCCCTGGTACATTAGGAAGCAGAGCAGTAGAGTGACTAACAGCCTGGTTTTAGGAGACTTAGAATCCTGGGTTTGAAGCCCATGTCCACCAAGTACCAACTGAAGCCCATGCCCACCATGTACCAACTGCATGACCTTGGGCAAGTCCCTTGAATTTGTGAGTCAACATTGGCTGTAAATTTGGGCAAATTGTGACATCTACCGAGTGAATATTAAATAAAGGCCATAAAGCACTTACCCTAGAGTCTAGAAGATGGTCAAAATTAGTAAATATTAGCTTCCTTTACTATCTCGCCATCACGGTTGGTTTTGCCACTGCAGTGTGGTAGTCTGCATGCCACGCACCAAACAGCTCCGGTTTGCCTCTGGGCAATGGCGGGATTGTGCTGCCCTGTCCCAGTGAAGACAGGCTTGGCCTCTGGCTTTCTGAAGGCCAGTAAAAAGTCTGTGTTCCTCTGAACCAGCATGTGATTGGCTGGCTTCTCTTCTGCCACAGGTGCTGTGATGAATAGAAACTCTGCCTGAACATAGAACACAAGGGACAAGGGAGCCCTTTGTTGGGCATAAGCCACTGGGGAACTGGGATTAGTTGTTACAGCAGCATTAGTCAGGCTTTTCCTGACGAATACATGGGCACCCAGGTAATCAGCGGTCTCTGCCTTGTCACTGAAGAGGGAAGTGAGGCAGCCCTCACTCAGGAAGTGTTTATTAAGGCGAAGAGTGGGGCACCCTCCTTCCTGAGACTGAGGTATGGGTGGCGGGCTTCCCAGGTTGCAGCTGTATATTTCCTCTCTGGAGCTAACTGGTCCTCTACCTAAAGGTCCTTATCTTTGTCTGCGAAGTGTGGGCTGTTCACACCACTTGTGTGGATGTCCAGGTGACTTCCAACCACCACCTCTTGGGAGGATTTAAAAACAGCACTCTCTTGGGCCTCCCTGGTGGCGGAAGGGGTTAAGCACAGCACTATGAAGCTATCTGCAACCTCTGCAGCACAAGTTCTAGCCCTGACTGACCAGGGAGCTACCCACATGGGGCAGCAGACCTCCCCTGTCTCGCCCACTGCTCCCCTCAGTGGTGGTATTTCAGTCAGTCTGCCTGTTCTGTTCCCCACTCTGTCTCTGGTGAATCCTCTCACCCTCCTGTGCATCTGGCCTGTGCCCCGGTTCTTGTATGCATACATAAATCTTAAAACAAAACAAAACAAAACAAAACAAAAAAACAAAACAGGGCCTCCCTGGTGGCGTAGTGGTTGAGCGCTGGGTTGCAAAGCTGCCCACAGCCTCTGCAGTGCCGGTTCGATCCCTGGCTGCTTCCCGGCCACCGGAGGAGGGTCCCACATGGCGCACAGACCTCTCCTGCCGCCCGCTGCTCCCCTCAGCAGTGTACTTCGGTCCTTCTGCCTGCTCTGCTCCCCGCTCTGGCTCTGGTGAATTCGCGCTTCTGACTGTACCCAGTGCTTGTATAAATAAATAAATAAAATAAATCTTTAAAAAAAAAAAACAAAAACCAGCACTCTCTTGAGGCCACCGGTGAACACTCCCTAGTGCTCACTCCCTGCCAAATCCAGTGCTGACTCCAGGTGCAGGACCATCAGGAGTGCCTTGGAGGCAAGTGCCGTCCTCTCGCAGGGGAACGTGGCTGAACACCGAGCCCCCAGAGTGAGCCGCTCCTGTTAAGTTGCAGTGATGCCTACAAAGTTATTCCGCCCTAGCCTGCTTCTGCGGAAGTTTGGCCTCATGACACAGAAGCCTGGAAGGCAAGAGATAGAACCCAAAAGAGTAGAAAGAGATGCTGAAAGGGAAGGTGTGGGGTGGACACGTCAACCTGCTGTGGGTGGTGATGCCTGACGTAAGGCCAGGTGCCTGGGTGCAACTACTCCTGTCCCTCGGCCCCAGAATGATCATGTGGTGTGGTGAATCGTTCTGAGGACAGGAAAGCACATGCTCTGTTCAGGGCATAGGTCAATGCCTGTGAAAGGACAGAAGTGGGGGATCAGATTCCCTCCTCCCCGCAGCTGGGAGGCTATGGGGTAAGTAAGGGGTAAAGTGTGAGGCTTGTCGGCCCTCCCCCTGCGCATGCGTACTCAGCCAAACGGCGTGGCGTGCGTGTGTGGCGTGGCGTGCGTGGCGTGGTGTGCGTGCGTGGCGTGGCGTGGCGCAACGCAACGCGGTGCAGTGAGGTGCGGGGCGGGGGCGGGGGAGTGGAGTGGAGTGGGCGGAAGAGTGCGGCGGCCAGTGGCAGAGCCTTCGGAGCACGGCGACGCCTGAAAGCGGAAACAGGGCGGCCAGAACCGGTAATGGACCCACGCGGTGGGGGTGGGTTGCGCGACAGAGGCCTTACACCGTGTGCCTCCTAGAATACAGTAGCACGGGCACCGAGGCCTCCCTCCCCCCTCCCCTCCCCTCCCCTCCCCTCCCCTCCCCCTCCCCTCCCCCTCCCCTCCCCTCCCCTCCCCTCCCCTCCCCCCCTCCCCTCCCCTCCCCTTCCCCCTCCTCCCTCCCCTCCCCTCCCCTCCTCCCCCTCCCCCTCCCCCTTCCCCTTCCCTTCCCTGTGCACTTCCTGGGTCGGGTGTTGCACAGGCGAGGCTGCTGCTGGGGTTGGTCTCCAGGAGTCCGGGACATTGGTCTGGGAGACTCGTATCTCCTCCCTGGGGCCGAGGGTACACATGTAGTCCAGGGGTGACCACTGCCTCCTCTCGCCCAAGGAGGGGGTTGGGAAAGGGTGCGTGTGAAAACCCTTTGGGAATCACAAAGCTCTGTGCAAGCGTGAGGCTTTTTGATTATTATTGCATCAAACGGTGTCCACTAGGAGGTCCCTCCCGTGGTGCCCAGGGCGGCTGGGGTTTTCCATAGGATGACTTTTCCTCAGGCCTGTGACTGGACTGGCACTCCCCACGCTAGTGGGGCGCTGTTGCTCCCGTGCTGACTGGGCTCCGCCAGGGCCAGCCCTCTGAGGTCCAGTTCTGAGGAAGAAGCGGACCTGTGTCCTGCTCCAAGAAGTGCTGACCATCTGCTCCCTACAGGCGTGAAGTGGAGACCGTCTCTAAGCAGAGAGCAGAGGGAGGCTGGGAGATGTGTTTCGGTTTTCTTGAGGGAGACAAGCGAACCTTTGTGCTGGTAGAGAATCAGGACCCTGTTCTCTTTTTGGGGGGATCTCTTTTGGGGGGACCATGTTCTCTTCCTCACTGCCGTACCACCCCACTAGAACCCCCAAACCAGTGTCTTATCTTAAAAATCTCACTGGCTTTTATGATTTCTGAGTCCAGATGCCTTTAATAGGGCCTCCTGATTATTTCTTCCTTGAAATATTTTTAAAAATTAAATTATTATGAATTTAGCTTCAAAGATGACCTGATTAGCTCCCAACCATAAGCTTCCTGGCAGGGCCGGGAGGGTTTTCACCCTTTGGATCTAGAGCATTCAGGTTGCCTGGGGAAGGGCTGTGGGACAGGGGTCTGCTCTGGGAAGATGCAGAGATGGCAAACTTTTGAGAGCCCCGAGCATGTGAGCGTGCCACCCTCAGGTCAAACACATGTATTGCGGCCTCCTGGAGTCAGGAGTGGTGTTAAGACAGTGGGGTGGGGACTCAAGAGTCCTGGCTCTGAGGTGCTCCGGAAAGAGCTGGGGAAGGAGGCAATACACAGAGGAGAGGCTGGGCTTGTGGCTTGCACAGTAGAGGTATTTGGATAGATCTATAAAAAGAGTTGGGGTCCTCAAGAGAAGAAAGGGCTTATGGACATATTTATTAGCAGAGGGTACACTGAGGTTGAGGACTGAGAGGTGAGAAGTTCCAGCTGGTATGCCCCAGCTGAGAGGGAGAGGGGGCCAGCCTGGGAAATACCTGAAACACCAAGGAGAGGCCAATATTGTCAAGTCTGGGCTTTGGAAAGATCTGTTTGAATGTCCCTGGTGATAGTTGGCTCACTACCTCTGGCAGTCCCCCCACCCCTATCTGACCCATAAAGACCTTTTTGAGAGCAGGCAGGGTCTACCATTGGCCTTGCAGGTGCCTGAAGGTCAAACCTGGGCCCTCTGTTCTCACTTTGTCCTTGATAAAGTGATGGCCATTTAGATTTTTTTTTAAAGATTTATTTTTACTTAAATAAGAACTGGGGTACAGACCAGAGGTGCAGGAGGGTGAGATGATTCACCAGAGACAGAGTGGGGAACAGAACAGACAGATGGACCCTGGCTGGCTGGGAATCAGACCCACACTGCAGAGGGTGTGGACAGCTTCACACCACTGTGCTCAACCCTCTGCACCACCAGGGAGGCCCCTATTTGGATTTTGGACTGACAAGACAACCTCCTTTCACTGTGACCATGACAGAGGCCAGACTTGTGCCCAGAACCTCTGGAACTTTCTGATAATTGCCCATGCTGGCCTACTCTAGGGCACATTATCTGCATTCATCTTCCCAGTTTGCCTGGTGGCTAAAAGCTCAGAGTTTGGGGTTCAACAGTCCTGATGTGAACCCCATGTCAGCCACTTCATAGCTCCCTGACCTTGGACGAGCGCATCTCCTCTCCATGGTCACTTTCCTCAGCCTGCCAGAGGGGGCTGCTGTCAAGCCAGTAACAGCTCCACTCTGGCTAAGAGGCCTCTCTTTTTCCAGGGAATTTGGGCAGATTCTTGGGCAGTGCTGTCATCACCAGTGTCCAGGGTCCTGACCGTTTTCCAGTGACCTTCCTTTCCTGGGAACTGATCTGTGTGTTTTCTGATAAACAGACTTCTTGAGAAAGACCTAGTCTTGTTTTTGTAAAACCTGTTTCAGGCCTGCGCTCTGCTGGCTTAGGGCACACGTGCAGTATGCAGTCTGTAGGCTGCATTGCTCTGTTTTTAGACCAAATATTTTGACAGAGCATTCTTGGTCTTGCCTCTCTAGGCTGTCTTTGGGGGGCCCAGGATTTGTTCTCCCCCAGTCTTTGGCTCTGGAGCCTCTACATCTTGAAGGTCAGCCTGTCTGGCTGCAGGCCTGACCAGGAATCTAGAGTAACCCAGCGTGAGAAAAGGCGAGCTCCTGGGGATTACCCAGCCTGCCACGGGCTGGGACAGGGGGAGCCAGGTCCAGGAGCAGGGCAGGAGGCTTATATTAAGTCACAGGGCAAATGGGTGGCAGAGAGGGGCTGACATCTCCCCTCCCCCGGCCCTGTGGCCTGTTCTCAGTGGTGCCTCTCCAAATTCACAGCCCCATCACTAGCCAGCTCACAACTTGGCCTGACTCATAATGAGGCGACCTGATTTGCAGACATCCCCAACCCAGAGCCAGCCCAACGCACATGTCCTGAGCTCCAGTCCTCCTCCTGCCCAGCCTCCTGTCTGAGGGAGAGGCTGGGCTGTGGGAACACTGGGGAACCTGCCAAGGAAGCAGGAGTCCAACAGCTGTGGATTTGAGGAACTAGCATGATAACCACCTCCTCTCCAGCCCCATTGGGAACATGAGTTTGAGTCAGTTTCACAGTTTTCCCAAGCGTAAAATGACATTCAGGGTAGTATTTCTTTTTCTTGTTGCTACCATGACAAATCACTCTAAACTCAGTGGCTTAAGACAGTGCAAGTTTATTCTCAGTTCAGGAAGTCACAAGTCTGAAGAGAGTCTTGTGGGGCAAAAATCAAGATGTTGGCAGGGCTGGTTCCTCCTGCAGGCTCCAGGGCAGATTTGTTCCCTTACCTTTCTGGACTCCAGAGGCAGTCTCTCTTCCCTTTCTTCATCTTCCAAGTTAGCAGCTTAGCATCGACTTTCTGAGTCTCTTTGATATCACTGCCTCTTCTGTGTCATATCTCCCAGTTTCCCTCTAAGGTATTTGTGCCTTTGTTACAGGACAGGGAGAGGGGCAGCCCAGACCCCGCAAACCTTCCTGTTCTAAATGGGTTCCGCCATCCGCCACATCAACACAAAACATAGGAGACTTTAATGGGAAGGAACTTTAATACAATTTGGAAACAATACAGGAAAGGCAAAGAATCTAGTTTCTAAATCAAGCACCCAAAGTTACCTGTCCCCTCGTGGGTATAACTCCATTCAAATTGGATTGGCCCAGAGCAAGGCCCCAAAGCCTGCCACAAGTCTAAAGCATCTTCCAGTGGCAACCCACAGAAAAGGGTCAGAAACAACCAGACAAGCCCGGAAGGAAAAGAGCAAAATCAAAATCAAGATAAAAGCTGTCACTGTCACCTCCCCACGGTTCTCACCCACATGTCACCCAGTCCACGACCCAAAGACAAGCGCAGTTTCTTCACGTGTCTCTAGGCTCCGTGCGCCTCCTCCAGGTTTCCTTCTGGCTCCATCCTGCTTCCTTCCTTCCTCACTCTCCTCTGCAGCCTCTTCTGTCTCTCAGCTCCACCCTCCTTTTGGGTGGGGCAGGGAACCTGGAACCTCCCCCTTTCCTGGGGACCATCCTGTTACACCTTCAGTGAGAACTCACCTGTATAATCCAGGGTAACCTCTCAGCCTTAATTTAATCACCTCTGGGGAGTCCTTTTGCTCTCTAAGGTAACACCCACAGGTTCCAGAGTGTAGGGTGCAGACATCTTTGAGGCTAATCATTCTGTCAGTCCATGTCATCCCTAATTTACAGACTTGGAACCTGAAGCCTGGAAAGTCTCAGTGGCATGGGGTAGGGAGGCCTCAGCCCTGCTCCTTACAAAGGATTTTTTTTTTTTTTTGAGGTCCTTCTGGGATCTGTGGACTGATCTTTAAAAGTGAATAATCTGGCTCAGTTTGTCACACTGATCACTGATCACTCATCTTATGGGGGCAGGGGCTCCCTCCTCACTGTTCCTACAGAGTCTTGGACAAAATTGCCGTTTTCCTCCTTGGTAACTGCAACTGGTAACGCCCATGGACTGACCTTGCTGGGTTTTGTCCTGTTGTCTCACACTTATCTCTAGAAGGTATTTTTTTTCTGATTTACCTTCCCTCCCAGCTCTGTTGAGATAGAATTGAACTATAGCATTGGGCAAGTTTAAGGGGTACAACCTGATGATTTCACACGTGTATATTTCAAAACTATCACAAAAAAAAAAAAGGTTAGTTAACACTTCCATCCCCATCACATAATTTCCTTCTTTCCCTTTTTCTGTTAGTGGGCAGAATAAGGGGCATCCCAGGACCTCCAAAACTGCCAGCTCTAAATGGGTTTTGCCATCCTCTGCATAAAGGCAAACATACTTTCAGTGCATGAGACCTTTGATGGAAAAGAACTTTAATGTAATAAGGGTATGATAGAAGAAACAGGAAAGAAGAGTTGGTTTCCCCATGAAACACCCAGTTACCCATCCCCTCGTGGGTAAATGCTAAGCCATACAGGATTGACCCAAAATGAGGCCACTGAAGCCCAAAAGCTTGCCACAAGTCTAAGGCACCTTCTAGTGGGGACCCATACGAAAGGGGCAAAAGGAGCCAGGAAAGTCTGGAAGGAAAAGAGAAAAATCAAGATAAAAGCTGCCAGCCCACCCTGGTGGCACAAGGAGTTAAGACGCAACCTGTGAAGCAGTCTGCAGCCACCACAGCTTGAGTTCATCCCCAGTTGGCCAGGGAGCAACCCACATGGTGCAGCAGACCTTTCCTGACTCTCCCGCTGTTCCCCTCAGCAGTGTACTTCAGTCATTCTGACTGTTCTGCTCCCCATTCTCACTTCTTACTTCTCACTTCAGGGCCTCAGTCACCCAGTGAAAAATCCCAGCATAACTTATCACCTGTCCTCCTTATCTGTCCTTTGGATCATGATTCAACCAACTGACATCCAAGATTGGTTAAATCCATGAATGTGAAACTCTTGAGTATAGGAAAAAACCCACATATAAGTAGTCTTGCAGTCCAAACCCATGTAGTTCAAGGATCAACTGCATTCTCTTGACAAATTTCAAGTGTATTGACTATAATCACCATTGCTACATTAGATCCCAGAGCTTACCCATCTTACAACTGCAGATTTGATGCAGCAAGTTTGATCAACATCTTCCATATGCCTGCCACCCCTTCATCGTTCTAGCCACCCCAGTCTCTGGCAACCACCATTCTCTGTTTCTGAGTTTGGCCTTTTGAGATGCCACACATGAAATCACACAGAATTTGTCCTTCATCTGACTTATTTCACCATCATTCCATTTCTTTGATCTTGGTGTACCGTCAAAGCACAAATCTAGAAGACTTGCAGGGTTCCAAGAACTTGAGTGGGGTTGGTATATTTCCTTGTAGGTCCCATAAACAAACGAGAAAGCCCCTCCAACAGATAATTACATCTTCAGGGAGCTGATCACCCATTAATGATGAAAGGGAGAAGTCTCCAAACTTTAGGAAGTGATTTAAAATGATCAACAGAATCTCTCCTTCAATTTTACTGGGGAAGAAAAAGTCAAGACAGGTTGCATATATCACATGCAATGTTCTTCATGTGCTGCTTTGCTGTTTTCAAAAGTGGCATTCTGAACAAGGGCATTCACTTGAGTTCGAAGTCCTTTTGTGCTAAAATGACAGGTACAAGAACGTATCAAATCACATATTTTTGTTGTCTTTGATATACGATGGCTCTTCACACCATCTAATGTGACAGGAGAGTTCTTTATTTTCCTGACGAGAAATAGAGATGCCTAAACAGTTGGATAGTTAACATTATGAGTTGCACTTAGATTTTGTGACACTAAATTTGGAGCATGATGATAACTTTCCCGAGGTCCCAACTTATCTCTTGTGACTGCCATCTTGGGTGCTTCCACATAGTTTATAGCTTTAATATTATTCTGTGGTTTCAATCAAATCACATTATGTTGAAGTCCCTCTCAATGAAGATCCGGCTGAGTAATGAAGAACGATGTCTGTGTTACACGGATGATGGATTCCTTGGGCTAAAGTGGAGCCCTCGAACCTCATGCTTTTCTTCAGGTGGGGCCATAGAGAGGCTAATCAGTTTGGTCATGAGAAACAGTTTGTATTTTTGCAAACTGTACTTGTGCATCAGGGTGAAACTGAAATTCCAGAGACTAGATTATCAACAACGTCCAACACTGCAACACTGTAGTCCAGAGGGACTGAGATGTGATATGTCTGCCTTTGTGTATGTGCATGACTTGTCTAAAATTGCTGCTGTTTTCCATCGCACATGTAGGCTTTTATGAGATTCTGAGACTTCTGCACACTTGAAGGGGGGTGTTAATTCCCTGGAGGATAATGGGGGATGGGTAGGGTGGCAGACCTGAAAGTGGAGTAGCCCTGTGGTTTGGTGGAAGCAATATGGTGGCCAAGAGAAGGGTGGGGGCTGACCTGTGCCAGCCCCGACGTTGATTCCTGGGCACCAAGGCCGCAGTTTCCTTCTCAGGGAAAGAAGAAAATCAAGGCTAAGCACAGGAGTTCCCAGGTTCCTCCCAGCTCAGATATGCTAGGATTCTACAACCTGAGAGCTGATCTACTTTCTTGCAGCAGCTTTGTCTTCTGGGATTCTCCTGAAAGTGGGCAGGGGAGCCTCAGTGTTAAACCCATTGAACACACTGTGAGATCCACAAACAAGGCCAGGGGAGTGAGGGGGCAGAGGGAAATGGAGGTCCTGCTAGGTGGTTTTCCTCATTGGTGGTTGAGGCTTGAGAGAGACCTTTTCCATGAAAGACAAGGCACTTGTAATGGAGAAAACATCCAGGTCAGTTGTTAGGTGGATCTTGTCAGAGGCTGAATATGCAGGGGCTTGGGTTGTGGGGGGCATCCTCCTCTATCCTAAGATAGGGGACTGCTGCTTCCTCGAATTTTACTGTGTAGTGTTATGTTAATGTAGAGCAAGCAGTTGTCAAGAAATTATTAAAAATTAGCAATGGGCTAAAAAATGCAAGGTGACAGATTGGTGCCCAGGGTGCTGGGGGAAAGAATAATTTACAGCCTCCAAGTGAAATCTCAGGTTGTTTGTTCTTCATTTCTGGAAGCATAACACAACATTTGCAGCATGTGTTGGATAAATTAACCTCTTGTTAATTTTGGAAACTGCTGTCAGCCCCTTCACTCCCCTTCCTCAGCTTCAGCGGGGAGGCAGGCTTGGGGAGGGAGGACCAGCATTGTTCCAGCACAGGCACCGGTTCCTGAGTCCCCAGAGGGATCCTGTCCTTTGTCTTCTGGCCTGGAAGCACCAGGAAAGCAGGGGCTGTGTCTGTTTTGTATTTCTGGTGCCTGCCACATAGTAGGTGCTCAGTAAATATTTGTCACATGCATGATTTGCTTGCAAGTTGGCTTGTGTTTGTGGTTTCATCCAGCTCCTGGGACAACTTGGCAGTCAAGACTAAGGGGTGTGGGGCTGGGGGAGTTGTTACACTCATTTCCTTTACAACAGAGTCCCTTCCAGAAGCCTGTCTTCAGAGCTCTGCTTATCCCTCTTTTCCCACATCTGCCCTCAATGCAGCCAGCAGGGTAGTCAGAGAGAGACCACAGGAAGGGCAAATGCACTTTTCCCCAGGCCCCACCAGAGGGTAGGCAACAGCAAACATGGCTCTCCCTTGACATGCCAGGATCAGCCTTCATTGAGGCCACCCAAGGGGTCCCCTCCCCCCATCGTCCCATGCCCTGTCCAGGGCCTCCCAGGAAAGGTGGGGATGTCTGTCATTTGGATGACAAGGAACTTGCGTTTCTGCTCTCACCTTCTCATATGGACATTATTCCCTTTTTACTAATTAGCTTTACGATTTTTCTTAGTAGTTAATATTCATCTGTCAGAGATGGAAGCATAAATAAATAACTTCGGTTCGAGCACACCTTCTTATTAGGCCATACATCATGTTAGAAAGTTCGCATTCTTTAACCAGGAAGATGAAATTAGAAACATCTTGAAAAAGCCTTCTTGTTATCAATCATGTCATCTTGAACATGTTTCGGAGCTTGCTGCTGGCATCAAGAATAGATGTTTTATTCAAAAGAATGTATTTAAAGAAAATGACAGCACTTTTCGATTTCAGCTTTTTAAAAACAGGAAATCTTTCTAGTCCTCCTGACTATGTGGATCCCACACCTGGGAAGATGCCGAGCGGCGTGGCTCTAGCCTTCCCAGAGAGCCCCGGGAGGGGAAAATCTGGGACCCTTCAGAGAGGATGTGGGACAGAAAGACAGAGAAGGTGGTGGTCCTGAGACTCGTGTGTGTGGGGGGGGGGGGGCGAGGGGTGGGATTCAGTCTATTCATTTACAAAATAAAGAGGGTGTATGAGATTGATGTTTTAGCTGGGGCAGCTATAACAAGTGACCATAGACTGAGGTACTTAAATAACATGGATTTTCTGTGGTCCTGGAGGTGGGAAGCCCAAAACTAAAGGCCCAGAAATGCAGGGACAAGATCCCATCTCCTCCTCTCTCAGAAAGGCAGCCACTCCATCCTGAGGGCCCCGCCTCTCTATCTCCCAAAGGCCAGGCCTGCACACACCATCAGAGTGGGTGAGGATTTCCTGTCCAGACTGATGCCTGCTCCTCCCAGCGTGGGGATCACAGGCCTACACATCCTCCAGTCCTCCACCTGTGAGCTGCTTGACCCCAGGAGAGAGGAGGGCTTTGCACGGCTCTCTGCACAGCCCCCCTCCAGGAGGGCTCAGGATCCCCCTGCAGCCATGTCGTGTTCCCGGCAGTTGTGTAGATAGTTAACCTCGCACCTAGGAGAACGGGGTCCTTGCCCTGCTCCTCCCCACTTGCCTTTGATGGCCCTGGGGAATCACTTCTCACTTCAGGGTCTCAGTCTCTCCATGCAGGAAACAAGGCCGGTGGATGGGCTGATCTCCAAGAGCCAAAGCTTAGTAATCACCCAGGAGTTGAAAAGATAGCTAAGGCCTGGATATTTTTCTGCAAAGACAAATAGAATCTGATCTCTTTTTTCCAAGCCCAGATCCTATGGGGCAGCAATTCCCTCACTGTGAAGACGCTTGAGAATCTGACAAATGATTTCAGAAACACAGGGACTCAGTCCTTTAGGCTCAGGGCTCTGGTCCACAGCAGAGGTGGTTCGAGAGACAGGAACACTCAACTCAGAATTTCTCCCTGTTCCCCCTCACTTCGTCACCATGGTCCTCCTGAAGAACAAATACCAGAGTCTACAAATTCCATTGAATTGGCCTACAATAATTTCAGGAATGTTGGACACAGAACAGAGGTCTACCACATTCTAGTCCAACTTCTTCATTTGACAGTTGAGAAAATAGAGACCCTGAAAGGAGTCCAGTTACTCCAGGTCACAGTCCAGGAAGGGAAAGGGTGGAGATTAAAACCCCAGGCTGCCGGCTCCCCGACAGCCCTTTTTTCACCCCTGAATTTTCTCCATGAAATGCACAACTTCAATTTGAATTCTCTCCCTTCTCTATGCATAAATACAAAGTTGTAGTTTGTACAAATGCATCAACACTGAACCTACACACTAAGCCATATGCTGCTAACCACACCCATCTGCCTCCCTGAATTCCTACATCCCTGGCTGTCAAAAACTCATCACGGACAGTTTGCCAAACCCTTCACAGCCAAACCTAGTTGAAAATTAATAATTTTAAGGGTGTGTGTGACATCTCATATGAATCAAACAGGTCGATGTATGACAGACATGTTTCACCCTGCCCCCCACTTCAAAATGGAAGGTGTCTTCAGATCGAATGACTGAAGACAGCAGCAAGAACAGGAATGATGAAAACAAATCCCAGCTCCCAAGAGCCCACAGTCCTGCAGGATGGCTATGCCTTGAAAGCAGGAGGTGATCATACCAAAAGAGCAGGGTAGTTGACAATGTGCTTCCAGGAGTCAGCAGAGGGGCGAGCACTCTGTCAGGCAGAGCATGGAGGCAGCATTGGCTCTGGCCCTAGAGGAGCGGACAGTTTGAATTTGGGCAAGTGCAGACGTGTGACTTGAAGTCCAAGGGCACCTTGGATGAGGGACAGTGGATACAGATGGACATAAGACTGGGAAAGACGGGCTGGAGCCCACCTTTGAAAGCCTTGAATGCCAGGCTTAGGACTTTAGCCCTCAGTGCCAAAGCAATCAAAATATGGAAGCAGGGGCCTCCCCGGTGGCGCAGCAGTTGAGCGCTGGGTTGCGAAGCTGCCCGCAGCCTCTGCAGCGCCGGTTTGATCCCCGGCTGCTCCCCGGCCACCAGAGGAGGGTGCCACATGGTGCGCAGACCTCTCCTGCCGCCCACTGCTTCCCTCAGCAGTGTACTTCGGTCCTTCTGCCTGATCTGCTCCCCACTTTGGCTCTGGTGAATTCTCTCACCCTCCCACACTTCTGACTGTACCCAGTGCTTGTATAAATAAATAAGTGAATCCTTAAAAAAAAACAAAACAAAACAAAATATGGAAGCAACCAAGCTATGGTAACAGTGGGAATTGATGATAAGGGGCTGGAGGCGTGGAATTGTCTGTGGAGAAAGGCCAGCCTGAGTTTCAAATCCTGGGTATTCTGCTCACTAGCTGATGACCTTTGGCAAGTCACTTAACCTGTTACTTGTAGCATGGAGCAGTGATCTGTTTGTAAGATTGTTCTAGGCATCTATCACTCTTTACAATAATGAGAGCTAGTACATATTAGTGTAAACTGTATCATGCATTGTGCTAAGCTTTATGCAACTTGTATCACTGAGTTTTCAATATGCCTTTCTGGGCTAGATACTGTTGTTATTCCATTTAATAGATGAGGATGCTGGGGCTCAGGTATGGCTTGTTGTGAGAGACTTGGAGTGAGAGAGCTTCCTACTTCTGGGCTGATGTCAGGGGTGCACACTGTCCACCATCAGCACTCACTACCCACGGGGTCCTATGAGGAGCCTGGCATGTCCTAAGTAAACATTTCAGATGAAATAACTTATTTAACTTTGGCAACAACCTTAGGAGGCACAATCCTTTTCCCATCACAGTTGACACTTGAACGACATGGTTTGAACTTAGAGAGTCTGTTTTGGGGGATTTTTTTTGTTTCTGTCCTAGGGTTCCTTATTATGGGATTCAACCGATGTGGATGTAGAACCCATGGGTACAGAGGGCTAGCTCTGAGTTATAATTGGATTTTTGACCGCCGAGGAATGCGTGCTCCTCACTAGCCCTGCATTGCTGGAGGGTCACCTTTATATCTGACAGCTGATATCTGCAGAGCCAGGGTTAGCTTGACTTACCTGCATTGTAAGGCAGCCCCAGAGTTTCTGACTTCCTTGCTTGAGGTGGAGTCAGGTATTGAAAAAAGTTGCCTGGGTGATTCTGATGTGCAGTTGTTGCTGAGAACCCTTGACCTCTAAGACTTAAAAAACGAAAGCCCACCCACTTCTCTACCCATGGTGGCCACAGAGTCCCAAACCTAAATCGTAGTTTTGTAAACAAGCAGACTTCAAATAAAGCTTAAATCATTCTTCTACTACTACTGGTTTTTTTAAAAGGCTGGGGGAGAAAAGCTCTTTAAAAAATTTAGTCCTACTGGTCCATTAATAGGAGTGCCCAGGGCAAAAAGAGCTTTTACTCAGCTGTCAAGTTTCTGTCATCACCTGCCAACACAACAGACTTTATTTCCTTAAGATATTTAAAAGAGTATGAACGGCAGGATTCCTGAATAGTGGAAAGTGTGGGCTTTCATAGGTGAGAACAAAACAAGTTTTTATCTTTGTTTTTCCCCTCTGAGAAAAGAACTACTATTGGCGTCTCTTGGAGATACCCAAAAGGCACATAGGACTTGCTATACTTCAGAATTAAGGAGATGAGGTCTTTTCTCTTTTAACTGGAAGTAAATTGCATTATTACATTATATAAGCTTCAGGTATTCATCATGACAACCATTTTCTGTCTATATTACATTAAGTTCACCTCTAAACATCCAACTCTACCCTTCACCATGCTATTGTGCCCCTTTTCCCAACTTCCCCACAGCCCCCACTTCCCTTATGGTGACCACTAGTTTGTCTTATAGTCCAAAGGTTATTTTTGTTTTAATAAATTCATCTGTTCTTTTGTTTTCTCTCTATACCACATATGAATGAAATCACATGCCTTCTGTCTTTGTATGACTTAATTCACTAAGGATAATCCCCTCTAGGTTCATTCATATGGTGTGTGCAAATGGAAGGTTTTCGTCTTTCTTATAGCTGAATAGTATTCCATTCTGTATGTGTCCATTCGTCCATCTATCCATCCATCCATCTCCCTCCCTGCCTGTCTGCCTATCAATTCAGATTTTGCATCTTCTTTATTTGTCAATTGATGGACACTTAGGTTGTTTCTAGTTGTTGGCAGTTGTAAACAGTGCTGCAGTAAACATGAGGGTACCTATAAAGGACATGAGTTTTGAAGATCATTTGTAATGTATGGATTCACCTTGCTGCTTTCTGTTTCTTGGAGCAGGTCCTCTTGGAGTTCATAAAGGACCCTAATCTCAGAGGGCAGCCAGTGAGAGGACCAGCAAGTTAGCAGTGGACCTGGTTCCTGGCTGTTCTCTTCTGTGTCCTTCTCCCGGCTTCCCCGGCTCCACTAGCTCAGGACTTGCCGGGGCCACCATGCAGATAGACCGCTCCCTGCTTTTCAGAGAGGGGTGTGTTATCTGGGTGTTGACACCCTCAAGGAGGCTACTGGGCAGAGGTTCCTCCAGGATCAGGCTTGGGGTACTGGGATACCTTCAAGTTGTGATTAAAAGAAAACAACAACAGTGAATTCCTTGAATGAATTACATGACTTGAGAGTCAAGGTGCGGTAGCTTGGGGCTATAGGGTCTCCCCATGCTGTTGAATACACGTCTGTAGTCTGTTCAGAGGTCATGTTGCTTCTGAACGTGGGCAACCTCCACGTTTCCCACGTGGAGGGGGCATTAGTGCCTCAGTGTGGACATATCAGTGAAGGTGAAAAAAATCTGGGTGGTGTTTTGCTAATTTGCTAATCATAACAGCAATACCTAGAATAGCAGTGATAATAGTAATAATAATAACAGCAGCTGCAGCTCGTTAAAAGTGCCAGTGCTACTCTAATCACTTTGCAAATACTATCTATTCTGTTTGTCACCACAGTTTTCTGCAGCAGGTTTACTTTTAGCCCCATTTTACAGGTGTAGAAAATGAGGTTCAAGCATTTAACAAGATGGTCCTGCTAAGTGGCAGAGCCATTTTTCAAACTGGGTCTTTTGTTTTGAAGGCCTGTGCTCTTTCATCTCTCAGGAGCACAGGCCTAGGAAGCTGTTTTATAAATCTGGTTGAAACATGCCTCTTGACAAGTTCCTGTGATTAGTTCTGCTTCCTGGAGAGGAGGGGAGGCACACTGCCTCTTCCACATGCCGTCCCTTCAGAGGGGCACAGACTGTTCTGATGTTTGCCCCCTGGCCCCTGAGATTGTCTCTCTCAAAGCTGGGCAGCATTACTGCTGAGCTCTTCGCTACCCTATCAGGGAGTCCATTTGATCAGAATTCCTCTGAAAACATTCCCAGTTCCAAATATAAACCTGAAAACATGCTCACACTTGGGACATTTTTTAAAGCATGAAACTGTGAAGCATAAGGTTTTAGAACTGCAAAGGATCTTACAGATAATGTAATCCAAGCTCCCCATTTCATGCACAAGAAAACTGAGGCCCAGGAAAGGGGGCTACAGACTGCCCAAGGTCATGGATCTGCTCATCCTCATGTACCCACCTCTCCACTGAGGACTTTGGGGTTACTGGGAGGATGAAATTGGTGCATACTGAGTCCAGTCATTGCTCCACACTGGTGGCCCTGTCTTGGGGAGAGATGTTGAGGGCTGGCTGTCAGTGGGTTAGAGGGCATGAGGGAGAGGGGTAAAAGTAATGGACCTGGTGATGGGGCAGGTGTTAGATTTGGAAGACTCCCTGGTTTCTCAGTTTCAACCTCTTTGAAATGGGTTTAGAGGGATGAATAGGAGTTTATCCAATGGATAGGGCAGACAGAGGCCTCTGCACAGAAGGAATGGCCAGGTGACATGGGGTCCGCAGGCCGGGCTGCACAGAGTCACACAATAGACATCTTCTCGTCTGGCAGGAAACATCCTCTCTTGGACTGTGGTTGCCCTGGCAGAGCACACAAGCAGTAGCAAAACATCTTAGCAGCAATAACAACTACAAAAGCAGCAGGGAGAGAAAACAAAAATCAATGCCTGAAACAATGTTCGAAAGATACTTCAACACCTTTATTCACCTACATCTCATGAGTTCCTTCCAGAGACTCTGAGTTAATGGAATTTAAGTAACTATCCTCCCTCCTGACAGAGCTTGTCCCTGATGTCACTTGAGCTGTGGGCCTGATGGCGTCACAGAGATTAGGGAGACCCCAGGCCCCAGATCTCCTTCCAAGCTGCCCGTTTTATGGCTTCTGTCATGCTGGATCTGGAGTTGGTGGGAGCAGCAGGATTCATTAGCAGAGCTGCCAGAGAGTTCCAGCCATTCTTTCATACCTTTCTCAAACTTACATTTTATTTTATTTTATTTTTTAAAAGATTGATTTATTTATTCATACAGGCACTGGGTGCAGTCAGAAGCACAGGAGGGTGAGAGAATTCGCCAGAGCCAGAGCGGGGAGCATAACAGGCAGACTGACAAAGTACACTGCTGAGGGGAGCAGCAGGCGCTGCAGGAGAGGTCTGTGCACCCTGTGGGAACCTCACCGGTGGCCGGGGATGAACCGGCACTGCAGAGGCTGCGGGCAGCTTTGCAGCCCAGTGCTCAACCACCTGTGCCACCAGGGGAGGCCCTCAAACTTACATTTTAATCAAACTTTACAGACATTTTCATTTTTGATCAAATTGTGCAGCATGAAAAAAATGGCATTTATTTTGGAAGGCTAATTCTTTATTTGTTAAGTTTTGTTTTTGAACTTTCATATCATCCATTTCCAGAACTAATTCCAGGTCTGGGAGATTCTTGAGAGAGAGAGAGAGAGAGAGAGAGAGAGAGAGAGAGAGAGAGAGAGAATGAGAATGCATGTGCTTGTGTGCATAGGCTGCTCAGCTCAGAAGCAGAACTGAATGGGTCACCTAGAACCAGCCATGCCTGAAGTGTCCACACTTAATAGGCATATCTGACTTAAAGTCCCTGGGTGCCTGACATGGCTGCTCCAGATAAGCAGTCCGAGCACACCAGCTCTGCTCGTTCAGCTTTCCACCATACACTTCCTCACTGTACGGCAGTGTAGGGGCAGGAATGGACACAGTGCATGTTTTCTAGGATCCAGCAGACCGGGTAAAGGAGTCAGAGTCCTCAGTAGTTTTTTGCAGGTCTTTTATTGGGATTACCAGGTATACAGCAGGCAGGGGTGCTGGGGGGCCGGGAGGCTGGCAGTCCTCCCAGCCCCCAGCAAGTCTTCACTCTATCTGGGCTCTCTGGTGTTCTCTCTCTCTCGGCTTCTCTTTCGACTTCTCTTTTGGCTTCTTCTGGCATCCCCGTGACGCCACCCTTAAAAGCCCAGTCTGAGCCCAGGTAAATCCCATCTACCTATGCCCACACCCTACTCCAGGTGCCCACCATCATATCAGGCATGCATTCAGGACTGCAAGGATCCATCATCTGTCCTGATGGCAGGCGGGCAGAAAAGCCTGTCATTTTTCCTTACCCTACAGGCAGCCTGTGAGCACATTGGAAATCCCGAGCTCACAGACTCCCTGGAAACAGAAAGTGGCCACTGTAGGGTTTAAGGGGGCCATTGAATGGCACATTCCCTCCTTGTTGCTGGAGGAGAATTCATCTCCAGACAGGGCAGAATGCACAGCATTGAGCTGAAACCTTGCTCAGGCCTTGTGTGAACTGCACATATGCCCTGTCACCTCAAGTCATCCTCCTACAAACTTGCTGACCCAGAGAGGTTCAGGAACAGGTCCAAAGTCAACAGCTGGTGAGAGAAGAGCTGAGACAAGAGCTGAGACAGTCCAGGTGAGTGAACTTAACCTGGGGCAGCTACTCTCTGGGATCAGAGTCATTTTCCTAGATATGCATGAGCTAAAGTAGAGGGGCTACCCTACAAAGGCTGGGCCTCTCTCAAAGAGAAATAGAGGACCAGGGGTGCCAGAGGCAAGGCTCCACTATGGGGAGAGACCCCAATGTTCATACTTGAAAGGAAACTCAAATAACTCCAGTTGACTGTCCTGGAGAAAGGAGGGGCTAGAGGAATGTCTGAAACTATTTGAACAACCCATGGAGAAGGAGTTGGCTAGTCCCCATGGCCCTAATATATAGCCACAACATCAGGCAAGTCCTATTTTGATCTAAAAAAGGGCCTCCTAGTGCTTATGATGCCGCCCAAGCATCAGGTAGAAAGACCACACCCAGCTGGTCGTGAGCACTCCATCACTGGAAGCATTCTCACAAACAGAAGTCACGTGCTTTAGTTAACAACTTTCAGTCCACAGAGAGCTCTGGGGGTGGAGGGGGAAAAGGACAGCTTTTTAAGTCTAACATAAACTTGAGCCAAAATTGAGTTTCCCCAAATTTCCAGCAAACATTAGAGACAGACAAGAAGTTTCATGTGCAAAGATGAACATTTATCATCCTAAATGTTAGAAATGTTAGAAATCACCCAAATATCTCCAAATTGCTTATTGGTAAGGCAAATGTGGTCCTACTATATGACACAGTAATTGTTTGTCATTAAGATGAAGATTTAAGTTACATGAAAAATTCTCCTAATACAAGTGAAAAAGGAGGTTGCAAGTTGTAGAAATACATACATGTAACACCTAATATATAATACATGATCCATGTTACACATGTATATTATATGCATAATGTTTAATTAATATGTATAAATGTGTAAATGTATATTTATGTACACATACATATAAATCCATCTATGAATAGGGAAAAAGTACATCGACAATAACAAAACATAGAGTGATAATGGCCTTTGGTGAGACAACAAGGGCGAAATACCATTTTGTAGACTGCTAAGTTTTACAGGGGCCTGTATTACTTTTATGATCAAAGAACAAGTTTAAAAAATATATTTTTGAAGACTAGAATGACATAGGCAAACACAATATTGTGGTACCTGAAAACACAGAATGTGAAAATGCGCATATATTATGACCCTAATTATGCACATAAATTTGGCTGTTCCCCATTTGCATGAAAACTACTGAAAACAACATGGATGAACACACCTCACATGCACCCTCTCTACCCCAGGGGAAGCTTAAGGTAAGTGTTTGAAAATGCTAGTGGTGGTTGCTGAGAATAGGATTGTGGGTAAATTTTGGTTTTCTGCTTTATTTTCAGGATTTTCCAATTTTTGCTCTTAATGTTTCTGTAATTGGGAGGAAGCCCCCAAAAAGCTAAAGCCAATTCCTGAAGCATATTAGGAACCCATATTAGGGTTGGTGGGTTCTGCTTCCTGCCAGCTCCCACTCTTCTTGTGTCCCTAGTGACTGGACAGCTCATCATGACCTTCCAGGCAGTAGGGGCCTGCTGGGCCCTGTGCTCTGCCTGAGGGGCAGCTGTGTACCCCAAATACCTCATCACTCTCCTTTGGGGCAGAAGGACAGGCACATCCCAGGTACACACCAGGTCTGTGCCAGGTATTGTCTAAAATGTGCTGGGTCCTCACTCTGGAAACTGACTCAGGAAATCCCCCATCCCTGGGAACAACTTTCCAACTCAGAACACCTTAAACACCCTAAACATGATCTCTCCAAATTCATCAGCTCAGCCAAGCCTCTTGATAATCCCCAGAATCATAGTGAGTGTCCCCAGAACCGCTGTGAGTGTAAACAGAGGGTGATAAAATGCCTGGAGTGTGCATCAGCTTTACTTATACTTTTATAAAGAGGTAATTTGCAAAAGTGCAGTTAATCCCACCATGCTTTATAATTTAAATGGCACTAGAAATGATTGCTGACATGAGCTGATTAACAGTGCCCTTGGTGCCAAATTAATCAGCGGCTAATCCGGAGTATGTATTAAGATGGAATGAGATTAAAAAGAAACACGACCTTCTTCCCCCACCTGCACCTCCATAGAAAGCCTAACTTTTAGCTGCAGTGGGGGAGTTTGACTAAAAGCTTTGTTTGAATACTTTTTGTATGTGAAAAAGACACGTAAACGATAAATTGTCAAAACATAAGTGTGCGTTTTCCCTTTGGGAAACTGAATTAACCTCCTCTTCCTTTGATATGGCTAGGAGGAGCTGTCAGTCACTCCGCCCAGAGCTGGGGGAGGGAGGTAAAGCCTTCTAGAAAGATACCTCATAAGTTGGCATTCTCAAGTGCCCCCAGTCCCTGTCCTTCCCGACACATAATGCATTTAAGATCTGGCCTTTGATTCTGAGGGGCCTTGTATCCTTTTAATAAATTTCTTAGAAGTTAGCCAGTGTTTGTATTGTTTTGACCAAAACAGAACCTAGAACAAAGGCATCCTTATATAAATGCCACCTTGAATGAAGATAATTCAAGGTATTGAAGTTTCAAAACATTCTTGAAAGAAAAAAATCACAAAAATAAGTAATTAAAAGGACTTTCCTCCACAGGACTCCTCCTAAAACACCCCCAGTCTTTTTGAGGAAAGCGTGTGTCCAAGTGGTGGCATTCGGGCTGTCTCTCGCGGGGTCAGCTGCCCTCTCAGTGTGAGTGGCCTTTTCTGCCATTCTTATCAAAGCCTCTGAGATGTTATGCTTCAGTCCAGCCTGATTCTAAAACAACACCCTGGGGCTGACAGCAAGTCTAAATTCTTAGTGGGTATTTTTATTTTCTTGTTGAAGGTGTCTTCCTATTTACTCTCCTCCCTTGACTCTCTTTACTCCCTGACCCTGGATGTTACCTGTTACTCCTGGTGGGCTCTCCTCTTGCTCCGGGGCCCAGGAGGGCCAGGGCCAGGGCAGAGGGCAGAGGGGAGCTCAGACTCTCTTACCTGGGAGACAGCAGCTGACCTGCATGGGCCAGATCTGTGGGCAGCCCTTGGGCAGGTCACTTTCCCTCCCACTCAGTCCCTCCCTGCCTATTCATTTCTACAACCTTGCTCTTTCCCTTTTAAATGCCTCTTCAAAGGTTACAGTCCTTGAAACGGATGCCCTATTTCTGCATGAACTCAGTTTGGGCTTTGCAAAATTGAAAACTATGGCTCGTAGATAGGAAAGAATGGCTCTTAAAATAAATAATTGTATCATGATGCAGTCTTTCTTACCAACACCCTCATGTTCATTTGGCTAGATGTTCTTTGTTCTCCAGCAGGCAAAGTTCCCTCTGGAGGAAAGTGATGGCCAGTGGGTTTCAGAAGTGCGAATCTGTTCTTAGGGGTGCTATCACCCAGATGGATGGTATTCAGACCTTTTGTTTTCCTGTTTTTAAGTAGCAGAACCTTCAGTCTCATGACTGAAGAAAAACCAGAGCAAACCGAATTAGTTGCCAAAGGTTTAAGGTAGCCTGGCCTAGATATTTGTATATCTTTAGGTAATATCCTAATTATTTATCACTTTCACAATGGGGGGGGGGTGTAAGGATGCTGTGCTTTTCTGCCTTGAGTGAGCTCTTCATCTCATAGGTCAAGGTAGAGGGGATGTCTGTGACTTAGCCAAGCACACCTATTCTAAGCAGAACGTTGAGATCACAAGAGACTGTGACCCAGGCTTCTCCATCTGCCTGTTTTCGGGGTAACCAAACTTCTTGGAAGTTCCTGGCGGAGTGATCAGCATGACCAAGTCAAAGGAAAGGATTGCCACATGCATGTCCTAGGAAGTAGCTACTATTTTACTGATTAGCAAAGTTAAGTTCAGAGAGGTTGAGTAACTCACACATGGTCACACAGTAAGTGAAGGGCACACTTGGGATTTGTACCATGGTGATGAGACTTCAGAGCCCACACCCTGCAGTTAGGTTTGCAAACCCTGACTTGATAGAGTTGTAGCAAATCCTACTTCCCCTTTCCACTTCTGCCCCTGCTGTTTGTCCCAGGCCATCCCAATTCTTCTCTTTTCTCCTTCTCCCTGGCCTGGAGAGATGCCTGATCCACTTCTCCTTCTTACTAGGAGCCCCAGGGGCTCCCGACACCCATTCTTACAATTGCTTAAAAGGAAACATTGCTAGCCCAGCCCCTGGCAACCACCCTAGGAAAGATAAGACAAAGTTTCTACCCCAAAAGTTTAAGGAATGTGGAGAAAATGATTTGTTATGTGTGCTTAGTAACACAAAACTCCTGTGGGTGTTTCTGCTTCTGCCAATGGCTGGGTGGCCCCCCTCACCCCCACTGGGGTCACGTGTGCTTATTGGAGGTGGAATTCTTTTAAAGGGAACCGAGTGGGCAACTGCTCCTCCCCATCTTCTTGCGGGCAGAGACGTTGGGCTTCTGCCAACATCAACCCAAGGAGGAAGCCATGTTGGCAGGTAGTTTGCCAAAACCCTGATGCCTCCAAAATAGTGTTTGACCACCAAGGCTGTTTCCCCCACTGCTCCCCACGGCTGCCATTATGAGTCTCCCATCTCATCTCTGGTCAGATGAAGAGAGAGCAGAAAATCTGTTCTAACATCCCTTTCTTTTTTTTTTTTTTTTTAAGATTTTTTCATGTATTTATACAAGAACCGGGGTACAGGCCAGAGTTGCAGGGGATAAGAGGATTCACCAGAGACAGAGCAGGGAACAGAACAGCAGATCTACCGAAATACACTGCTGAGGGGAGCATAGGGCATGACAGGAGAGGTTTGCCACTCCATGTGGGACCCTCGCTGGCTGGCCAGGATTGAACTGTTATAAGACAGGGAGAGGGACAGCCCAAACCCCGCAAACCTGCCTATTCTAAATGGGTTCTGCCATCCGCCGCATCAACACAAAACATATAAGACTTTAATGGGAAGGAACTTTAATAAAACTAGGAACCAATACAGGTAAGGCAAAGAGTCTAGTTTCTAAATGAAGCACCCAAAGTTACCCGTCCCCTCGTGGGTAAAAGTCCATCCAAATGGGATTGGCCCAGAGCAAAGCCCCAAAGCCTGCTAAAAGTCTAAAGCATCTTCCAGTGGGGACCCACAGAAAAGGGTCACAAACAACCGGACAAGCCCAGAAGGAAAAGAGCAAAATCAACATCAAGATAAAAGCTGCCATTGTCACCTCCCCACGGGTCTCACCCACGTCTGTGTCACCCAGTCCACAACCCAAAGACAAGCGCAGTTTCTTCACGTGTCTCTAGGCTCCATGCGCCTCTTCCAGGTCTCCTGGCTCCATCCTGCTTCCTTCCTCAGTCTCTTCTGCAGCTTCTCCTCTTCCTGCTCAGCTCCACCCTTCCTTGGGTGGGGCAGGAAACCTCCCCCTTTCCTGGGGACCACCCTGTTACAGAACCAGCGCTGCAGAGGCTGCAGACAGCTTCATAGTGTGGCACTCAACCGCCTGCGCCACCAGGAGAGGCCCTAACATCCCTTTTTTAACTTGCAATCCTAGCATGTAGAAGGTGGGGTGGGACCCCCACTGAGGCTCAGTGACCTGCACAGTAGCAACCCCAGGTCTAGCGGAGAGGCTGGAAACAATGGGCAGAATCTTCCTGGCAAAATCTTTAACTTAGGCAGGGAGTCAGGAAAGGAGGGAAAACCAGGCAGCTATAGATCTGGGGAGGCAGAAGAGGTGTCCATGCTTTGATAGAACATGAGATCTTGGGGGACAGGTAGAGGTCCCAGACTAGAATGTCAGTTTACTGGTAATGACAGAATTAACCCTAAAGTCTTGTCTTATGGTTCTCTGTTCCTTTCACATCTTCATCCTGTCCATGGCTGATTTTTATCAAGCAAATTATACCATCGCTTTGCTCAGATAACATTTGGTTTATCCCACTGTTCTAGCACAGTCCACCTTGCCTCTGTAGCCAAGACTCATGCTCATTTCTCTCTCCTTTATCTTTCCAGCTCAATTTACCATGAGTTAGCAAGACCCTTGATGGTGGGGACTGCATACCAAGCTTTTGGGAGGCTGCAGCTATAGCTTGGGAGACCCTGGTAGAGATGAGAACTTGAGGATGAGACAGCAGCCTCGCAACATGGGGAGTGCCTAGTGACAGTGGCCAGGGTGAGGGACAGCAGTCAAGGTAAGTCACAGAGCAGAAGCAGGTGTGGGGAGAATGGGTACAGCCAGGTGTGTTATAATTAGCCAGAACTTCCTGGTGGCAAGTGACAGAAACAACCCCATCTGGTTTATTGGAAAGCACTGGAGTTGTCATATATTTGAAGAATTTCTCTCCACACTTGCATTACTCCTGGGCGCCATTTCTTTTATTCCAAAGACACACATCCACTGCCGAGGCACCATTGCAAGGCCTTTTCCTCTGGACGTTACTGAGAAAGTCTCCAGGAAGAATCCAGTTGGGTTGAACCACAAGTATACCTCTGGGCCTCAGTTTTCTCCTAACTTAAGTGGATAGGTGGGTTGTATGATCCCCAGACAGCCACAGGTCCTATTGTTCTAAGGAAAATGTGTTTTTTTCCTATATCCCCAGAACCTAGCACAGGTTGTCACCTGCCACACAGCATGTCTCCTTAAATAGATATAGGATAAGCCTCCTCTTCCCCAATGTCCATCACTGCTCTGACCTGCTGAGAGCTAAGTTCCGCAGCACTTCTCAGGACCCCGAGTTCTGGGTCAGCTACTGGATGGGGAAAAACGTGTGTAATGCAGATCAGGCTGGGGAGACTTCCCTCCAAAGGCATAGCAGCTTGGGCACAGCTGATAGGTTGGCAGGCCAGTGACAGCATTCCTCTCTATCTGGGCCCAGCCTTCCAGGGAGGGTGTGGGCAGGCCTCAGAGAGCTCCTGGCCGACAAGGGGAAGCCCTGGGGAGATAAATCTCAGCATCACATGTGTTCGCTGGGTGAGGCTGAGGGCCCACAGGCACATTCTGTGCCAACAGTCTGCCAGGTCTCCCGTGAACTCATCTCTGACCCTGAAGGAAACCAGGTGGCGATGTCAGATGGGAGTAAGGAAAATGAGCCACTCTATGCTTCAGCCCCATTTCCTTCTGAGGAGGCTGAGAAGGGCTAACGAGGAATTCCGCCATCGGAAAGAACAATAGTAATCATGGGCATTGAGAGGGTCTCCAGGTATGGTGAATATGCTGGAGTCCCCATGACTGTTGTCGATTGTCATTGGCTGTTTTGGGGCTGGCTCACTGCCATCTTGCTGCTGATGGGGAGTGAGCGCCCATGCGTGCTGCTTCAGGGATCTAAGCGTGGCTGGGTAAAGGCTCTGTTTGTTCCTACCAGTCAGAGCAGATCTGGCCTGTTTTGGGGCTTTCTGCTTTGCTCTGGCTTTTGGCCGTCAGATCCGTGTCAGGTAGTCTGGTTGGGCCGTTCTTTGCCCAAGTCCTGGCAAGGCTACTTCCAAACTCTGTTTCCCCAGGTTTAATCCAACATAGACATTTTGATCCAGTAGAGATAGGGGCTCTCTTCCCCTATAAAGTTTTCCTTCCAGGTCCCAACCCCCTGCCCCTCTCTTGGAATCCTGTAGGGGCTCTGGAACTCTACCATACTTTTCAGGGAACTGAACTAAAACAAAAAATGGATTTTGAAAGAACAACCAAAGGGAAGAAATCTCATACAAAGGAAGTGCTTGTTGTCAAATGTGGTGAAAGGCTTTGTTCACATAACTGCTATTTGTAGATTTTTTGGTAGGGGGCAGGGATGGGAGGCTGAACCATCAACATAGAAATAACTAACCCAAATGAGACATTCCAGGGAAATGAGACACATTAACTTTTCCTTTAATATCGGAAATAGGAAAAAAAAAAAAAAAGTTCCACCAGCAGACACAGGAGTGTGTTACTGTAGCAGGGCCACAGCCTCCCCCAGGCAGGCACTGATCTGAGGTTTAGAATCCAAATCCGGGCAGTCATGGGCAGGCCCACCATCCCGGGCAAGAAGAAAGGGGGGTCTCATCTGTAAAGTCACTTGTTTAACAGCCAAAGTGGAAGCCGGGTTTAGACATAGTGGCTATGGGGACTGTCTCTGAGGATCAGGCACCCTCAACAAAGCACTGAGAAGTGAGAAGCCCAGAAGTGACCAGGAATCAGGTTCTTGCCCTCATCCTGATCATGTGGGATGAGTAAGTGCGACGTTAGGGGATGTAAGTGGCTTTCCTGAGTCCTCTACCACCTCAGCGTGCCGGCTCTCACTCCTTGGCTCTCCTGGGCCCTCAGGGAAGTCAGTTCATCTCTGCCTCTCCTTACTTCCTGGAGGCTCAAGCCAGGATTTGCTGGACCCTCTGAGGACTTAAAAGGAGAGTTCAGGGAGGCCTGTGCAGCACCCCCTCTTCTAGGGGACTGCCTTCAGCTACCCCAGCTCCTGTCTGCAGCCTCTTCCTCAATTTACGGACACTAATCATTTCCCATGCAATTGAACAACTTAATAAGCTGCGAAAATTTGATAAGACAATTTAATTGTCAGCTTTTACGTATCTGCTCGATATAGCAGGGTTTCTCGGGAAGGTGAGCAGGAAGTGTGAGCAGAGACACTTAATTAGAGAACAGAAACAATGGAGCTAGATTAGAGACCACCAGCCCCCACAAATTCTCTACCGCCCTCCACTCCCATCAGATGGGCCCTTTCTGCAAACTTTACCACTGCTGCCTCTGGAGGGTGACAAAATAAAGACACAGGTCTCACCTCCTGCTGTGGATATGACAAGGTAGTTAGGTTTGCATAGGGCAGTTCTGAACGATTACAAGGGAGCTATATTTTTTTTAAAAAGACTATTATTATATTATTTTTTATTGAGTAATGATGGTTTTCAACACTGTATGTAATTTAGAGGAATAGGTTCACACCTTTCAGATGTTACATACCACCAAGGCCCCGCCATCATCCTCTACCATCGCCCACAGGACCCCCTCACCCTTTTGCCCCCACCCCCATCCTGCCCTCTGGTTGCCTCAATTCTCCAGTCAGATTTCTAAGGTTTGTTTTGGCTTAGTCTCAGTTCCTTTGTTTTGTTTCTCTGTATTCCACACGAGTGGAACCATCTGGTATTTGTCTTTCTCCTTCTCACGTATTTTGCTTAGCATCATCCCCTCCAGTCCCATCAATGTTGTTGCAATGGCAATATTTCATCTTTTTTTTTTTAATAGCTGAGTAGTATTCCATTGTGTATCAAGGGAGCTTGTTTTTCGGGGGAGAAGTGGGTGGGTGTGTTGGGAAGAATTAGCCTGCCTGTGTGGTCACAGCTCAAGGGAGGGGAGATGTCCGCCTCTACAGGAATGTGGCAGCTGGATCCTGAGGGGCCGTCTGTAAACCTTGGCGTTACTCATGACTTTTCAGTGGGGTTTTGTCTTGTCCCGTGTTCAGGGGTGACTTAATTGCAATTTGGGTAATGCTGCATCATGAGACATGTACACTGATTTTAGGTCATACGTCCTCATTTAAAAAATTTTTTTTTAAAGATTTATTTATTTATGCATACAAGAACTGGGGTACAGGCCAGAGGTGAAGGGGATGAGAGGATTTACCAGAGACAGAGTGGGGAGCAGAATGGGAGGATCTGCTGAAATGCACTGCTGAGGGGAGCAGCAGCGGGCAAGACAGGAGAGGTCTGCTGCACCATGTGGGTAGCTCCCCGGCCCGGGATTGAACTCCTGCTGCAGTGGCTGCGGATAGCTTCATAGGTTGCGTCTTAACCCCTCCCGCCACCAGGGAGGCCCTGACATGTATTTTATGCCCTAAAGTCCCTGTCAACATAGGGACTCCCTTCCTCCCTTTCTTGGTTCTTCCTCTCTCTCACCTGTTAGTCTTCTTCCCTCTTCAGTCTCTTGCATACAAATTCCCCTCTTAGTGTTGACCTGGACAGCCTGACCTAAGACACAACTGTGTATCTGACATTTGCCTGCCCCTCTGGAGTCCTGCATCCTGTCCTTTGCTCCATGTGGTTGGTTTATCCCCCTAACCAGACTATGAGTGTGGAAACATCCAGCTTGGAATTCTGAGAGATCTCAAAAACAGTCAAATAGCACATGAGCCAGATGGATCTCTGAGGTTAATTCCTTAGCCTTTCCGGAGCAATTTCATTGTAAAGTGGGGAGAGCGAAAGGGAGTGTTGCTGGGCGAGGTCACATCCATCAAACACTAGCACCAAGCCTGGGCCGAGTGCCCCATGTGGTGGGTGTCACTGCTGGCATCCAACACCTGGCCTCACCTTGGCTCCTGGTTGGGGGCCAGCTGGGCCCCATCATTGGGGTTCAGAAACAAGGTCCCTTCCATTGGATGTTCTTGTCAAAGCAGAGCCAAGCCAAGTGTTCAGTGCACTCTAAGGACATATTAAATGTAGTAAAAAAAAATTTTTTTTTGGTATGAAATTGAAGAGAATGTTGTTGGAGAGAACACTAGCCTGCCGCCATCACAAAGACCATTTCAGGATTTTGCTGCAACATGCCCTGCTGGCCAGCCTGCTCTCTCTCAGCCCCCCTTTCATTTGGGAGACAACTTTGCTAAAGCATTTCACAAGCACTGTGGGGTGGGGGAGGGAGGAAGGAAGGAGGGAGAGAGACAACAAAATGTGGCAAATGGGGAGAGAAGCGCCTCTGTGGCATTCCCCAGGCACCCACATTAAGGGCCTGATTAACTTAAAATATTTCCCAGCTTCTGAAGCACTTGATTAAAGTCAATTGGGGGGAAAGAAGATAAGCTCTACAAGGGCTAATTTGAGGCTTAGAAAACTTGAATATGTCTAAATCTCAAAGGGTTGGTGAAGTGATGCCCAGTAGTTGCTGGGTCTCAGGGGGCACTTTAACATTCTGGAAGAGGATCTGGGGTGCCCCCCATCCGCCACCACAGCTCCCTGGCCCACCCTTCCCCTTTATGCCCACCTGGCTTGGGAAACTTGCTCTCCCTCCCACCTTCTCTTTTCTTCCACTTGCGAGGGCTTAGATGATTTTCCCTTTTGAAGACCCAGAAATACATGACTTTGGATTCAGAACACAGCTACTGTTGCCTTCTTCCTCCCCTAGATGCCTGCAAAAATCAAAGTGGGGCTTTATTGCTGAGGTCCCCTGGCGTCCTCTTGATGTGTTAATGGGTCACACTTGCTGCCCCGCTGTCCCTGCTGCCAGGGACACTATTATATGGGCAGATCTCTTCCTTCCCCTCAGATCGGGTGGCAGGCGCCAGGCAGGGAGCAGTTGGTTTTCCAGTCAGGAACCATGCCAGGCTAACTTTTGATCTTTGACAGGGAATTTCCTGCAAAGATGTAGACAGAGAGGGGCTCACATCAGGCTGCCCTGCCGAGCTGCAGTGGGAGGAGCCTCTCATTGCCACTGCAGGGCCAGCGAGTTTTCTGCAGATGCATCAGGCTGGGCTCAACACCACACCCTGTACTAGCTCACGCCCCTGCCAGGGGTCTCACCTGGCATGACTGCTTCTCCGCTCAGGGACGCACAAAGCTGATTCAAGGTGACATCTGGGCTGAGTCAGAGTCTGGGAGCTGGGGGAGAAATTGGATGCGAGAGCATTCAGAGAACTGGCAGAGTTCAGCTCCTTGTGGGTGGAGGGCTGGGGTCCTGTTTCCTTTCTGGTAACCTCTGGGGGAATCTCTGGGCAATTAAGACTGTTTGCATTTCCTGTCAAGTGGCTGCCTGCAGCTTCCAACCAGCAAAGCCAGGTCAAATCCTCTTGTGCTTTGAATCTCACAGATGGCCTCTTCTGTTACTAGTGGAAGAAAGCTCTGCTTTTAAGTATTCACTGTATGGGTGAAACCCACCTGATAATCTGTTTTTAAGGTCATTTGACCTGAGTCTTGATTTACGTCTGAACAGTCCCTCATGGTAGTGCTTGGATTAGTGTTTGATGGATTAACTTGAGGGTGGGAATCTTGGGGGAGGGGGAGATTCTCCCTATGACTGTGATCTGGTTATGGCCAGGGAACCCAGTCTCCCCCTTCCATTCTGTCTGGTCCCAAGGGAGGGAGGAAGGTACCAGGGAAACTTGGTGAATGGGAACAGAGCTACCAGCTTCTCATTCTCAGCAGCGTCTGCACAGTAGTTCAAAGAAGAACTGCGAGGAGGTAGGCAAGGTGGCAAGTTTTGAGATGGCAAGGTGGCAAGCTCTTTTGCAATCATCATTTCTTTTCTTTTCTTCCATGGCCCCCCAAAGGACCAAATAGGAGCTCTCCACAGTGCACACAGAAAATCATGGCTACTTTTTATAAAACTTAACATTGAAAGGCATCATTATTTCATATTTATTGTATAAATGTATTAAAATGAAGAATTGGTGACCTCCAATCCCATGTGGCATTTTGCAAGCAATGCTTGCTCAGTCTTCCAAAACCCTTCAGACATCTTTGATGTCACAGCCATCTCCCTAAACAGTGGTTCTGGATTTGAAGTCTCAAAGCACATTTCTGTTCATTCCTCCAACACTTCACCTGCACGCTGTCTGGGGTCTGACCGAGGGACTCCCTGTTTTGGCAAATGTGACCCGGGAGTACAACGCAGTGGGTGATGGAGGAGCAGACACAGCCCGGAATCATTGTGTTTGGGACTGTGGTTTTCACTGAGCTCCTTTATTCCCAGGAAGCAGGTAGTGAGGGTATAAGATCTCCTTCTCCTTCCCTTCTCTCCATTTCAGCATTATTGTGCTTAGCAAGGAATTCATTTTTACACAGACATACCAATCAACAAGTACAGGCTTCTTGCTGTTGAATTGAGGCTTCTTCCTATTCTGGTTCAGAATTAGAATAGTTTGAAAAAAGGAGGCACAGCTAGAGGATCCTTACTTTCGGGATATTGAAATGTATTATGAGAAGAGCAATTAAAGTAGTTTGGCACTGGTGTGAGAAACCACCAACAGATCAATGGAATAGATACTCCTGTAAACTCAAACTTGGTATAGATTGACAAGGCTTCAGAATGAAAACTGAGGCATGTAGTTCAACAAATTATATTTGAAATTTTGCTATTGGAAAGGAATATCAAATCAGATAGATCCTCATCTTTTACCAAATCCCCCAAATATTAAAAATTGAACCATCTCCCACTCAATATACTCTATACAATTTAAAGACCAGCAACAAACTATGTAAACTCCCCACACCTTTGTCAGGTAAAGCTTCAAAATCTTTACTATAAACCAAGAGGTCTTGTACAACATGAAAAACTAGCAAAGGAACCACAGGTCAAGTCCCAGTAACTGTCATTTTAGCAAATAATCAGGAGAACAAATGCCTGCAGACAGCTGTGCTCCCTGCAGTACACCACCTAGAAGAACAAAATGTTGCCAAAATACCTCAGAGATAGTCAACCAGTGGGGGGTGGTTGAACAAGCTGACATAAGTTTCCACGTTTCTGGGCAGTGGTATTCCATGATGGGATCCAATGTGAAGTTTCATTTTTAAACAATGTACAACTCAGTTTGTTCTATAAAAGTCCCTGCTTGTGCCCTGCACACACAAGGCTAACAGTGGAACTCAGCGTGATGAAATCAGAGACTACTTCTGCATTTTATTTTATATTTTGTTTGTTTTCCAACTTTCCATGTAAGTTATTTTAATGAATCAATAATTGTTATGTTGGTGTCTAAAACGCTGAGGACACCATGGGAGTGAGTAGTTACAGGCAGTGTTTATTAGAAAAAAATCACAATATTGTAAAGATTTAACTCCTCTTTAGTCTATTAATAAATCTGTCTATGAACCCAATGAATTGCAATGAAAACATTAAGGGTTTCACTTTCAAAATGTGACAAAAGGATTTGAAAGTTACCTGGGAAGGTAAGGAATGTGCAAAAAGAGGGACATTTCTGTAAAAAATAGTAATAAAGGGAGAGTGGTGCCAGCAGATCTTCAACTTTATCATAAAACTGCAATAATCAGAATGCTTGGTTTCAGGAACAAATCAACAGGATGGATCCCCCAGATATACTAACAACACCCAAAGAAATTTTAGCACAAGTTGAAAAACCCCAAAACTTCAAATAAAGTCTTGGAGTCAGAAAGATGAATTATTTCACAAATGGGACTGTTGGTTAGTCATTTTGCAAAAAATAATAGGAAATTAAATTGGCATTTCTTTGAACTCTTAGGTCAAGATGGTGCCTTTCCTGGGTGAGAGCCCAGCAGGGCTGCCCAACAGGATTAGACTAGCGCCCCTGCTGTACCTCTGAAGTCCTACAAGACCTGACCTTCCATCTGCCACACCGTGCAAGCTCACTCCTCTGTGGGCTCAGGGAGCTCCTTCTACTCCTCCCCTGGTGCTCCCCTGCTCGGTGCTCTTCCCAGGCTCTTCCATGGCGGCCTTCTCATTGAGCTCAGCCATTTCCTCCTTAGCGGACACTCCCTTTCCTGTCTGCTTTCACTTTCACCTGCTTTCTTTTCTCCATAGAATGCTTGCCATTCTCTAAAATCATTTATCCCTCCGTTGGCATTTCGTGGTGGGTCCGTCATCCTGACACTGGAGTGCAGCTGTCTTCTCTGTCTTGCTGTTCACCACTGCAACCTGGGTGCCAGGACCAAAGAGGGCTCAGTGAATAGGCTCCTCAATGAGTGACCTCAGGCATGAGTAGGAAATGGGAGGTAAGTACCTTTGTAAGCTGCCCAGAGAAATGAAAAGCCATAGGGGAAGGAGATGAAAAATCTGAGTGAATCCAAGTATTAAATAACTAGCGGAGACCGACAGTGTTTCGGTTCACTGAAAGTGCTGGGGCTGCAATGGTGAGCCAGGCAGACGAGGGCCTGCCCTCATGGAAACTACATTTTGGAGGGCTGAACAGGTGGAAGTAAGGAGAGAATTCCCTATACACTGTGAGAAATAAGCCAGAGAGACAGACAAGGAGCTGAGCCGGAAGCACAGAGGAAGCCTGCCTGGTGATGGAGCGTGCCTCTCTGAGAAGGTGACATTTAAGCTGAGACCTGACAGAACAATTTCCTCTCTTAGGTAGCTGTATACAGGAGGACAGAATATTCTGGAAGGAGAGAAGGTAACAAAGATCTTATAGGGGAAAAAGCCTAGGTACCCTGGGTCACAACAGGTAAGGGGAGGCTGTGGTACTAGCTGGGGAAACAGGCAGCTTCAGGACCAAAGAGGGTCTCCTGGTTCATGGCAAATTGTGCAATTTATTCCAAGAGGGGTGGAAACCCATGGGAGGCTTTTAAGCAAGGGAGCAACAAGAGCTAGTTTCAATTTTTAGAAGATCATAGTTGGTGCCAGAATAGAAATCACAGGATCAATTAGAAGGTCATCATATTATATATATATATATATATATATGTTGGGAAAGTCATGACATATTTTTTCTTTGAAAAACATAGGGAAAAATGTGTCATGACTTTCCAACAACCCAATATATCATGATAAAGAAATGGAATTAACAATAAATCAGGAAAAAAAAATCATCCCATTTCATCCCAGGCTGTTTTTCTGAATTTATGAAAGGGTTATACAAAGTCATATAAAAAATTAAAAATGGGTAGACTATAAAGAGGCAGTTAGTATGGGAACTCCCACTCCTTCACCCTGTCTCCCTTCCCCTCTTTGCCCTTCCTCCCTCCTACTCTCACATACATCCCTTCTATTTTTTTTTTTTAAACTAAGTACTTTGGACATCTTTTTTTCAAGATTTATTTATTTATACAAGAACTGGGGTTCAGTCAGATGCACGGGAGGGTGAGAGAATTCACCAGAGACAGAGCGGGGAGCAGAACAGGCAGATAGACTGAAGACATTGCTGAGGGGAGCAGCAGATGAGGCAGGAGAGGTCTGCTGTGCCATGTAGGAATCTCCCTGCCAGCTGGGAATTGAACCCATGCTTCAGAGGCTGAGGACAGCTTCACAGCGCCACCGGGGAGGCCCCCACCCCTTCTTCTAAAGAAAGCAGCTCAGCTTAAGTGAAAAGAGGTTCACTATTAGTCATAATAAAAGAGATACAAATCAAAATAATAACAAGGTTCCTTTTTTCACTTGTCAGATTGCTAATATTCAGGTTGTCTGTTTTCCAGAGTTGACTAGCGCTGGGGCCAAAGGGCCCTCCCATATGGGGTTAGAAGGGGTGGGGGCTGTTAGTGTGATCTTTTGGACTCCAGTTTAACCGCATTTTTCAAAAGTTCAGACCCACACGCTGTCTGACCCAGCAATTTCAGGTCTGCGTGTATCCACTAAGGTGATGCAGCTAGCCTGCTCCTCAGGTCGTGTTCCAGGCACTCTTACAAATGGAAACAGTCCCAACAAATAACCATCCACAGGGATCTGGTTAAATAATTTCTGGTTTATCCATCAAGGAAACTTTCTTCCATAAAAATAATGAGGTGATCTCTATGTACTGCTGTGTAACCTTGGCCAAGTGCACTGTTACATGAAAAAAATTAAAAAGCAAGGCGTAGAATAGTGGAAAAGACACACTCACCTATTGTCATTTGTAGAGAATACAGTTCTGGAAGGGTCTATGGAAACAGTTTTATAAATGGGTTGCTTTAGGGAGACTTACCGATCCTTTTATACTCTTTGGGGTGTTTGGGTTTTTAAAGTAGACTTTATAAGTATAACAAATATTTGTTATACTTCGCTAAATTTAACAAAAGTATGTTAAAAAAAAAAAAAAAAAAACAAAAGGTTAGCAATCATTATCCCAGGCACAGAAATGGCCATGAGCCCTGATAATGAAGAGT
The DNA here is from genome assembly GCF_014898055.3 of Talpa occidentalis. Classification (NCBI taxonomy): domain Eukaryota; kingdom Metazoa; phylum Chordata; class Mammalia; order Eulipotyphla; family Talpidae; genus Talpa; species Talpa occidentalis. The sequence continues at coordinate 29,877,437 of NW_023601754.1, forward strand.
AGAGATGATTAAGAACACCTTGCTTTTGCAGGAAGAGGCGCCATTTGCAAACTGAGGTCTTCGGACACAGCCTCATTGAATTCTCAGCAGCACAGTCCATCACCCCCATGTTACTGACCACACACAGAGCCCCATGTTAGGGGAGCTCGGGGTCTGTGTCACTGTTACTCCCTGCGTACAGGGTTTTTCTCTATTCTCATGATCAAACTGGAAGGGAATAGTTGACAAAGGCAAGTCTTCTGTTTGCCAGTGCTGCCAATAATGGCAGGAGTTATGAATGGCTAATTCATTGCAGCCCACCCTGTCGTCTGCTGTGTGACCTTGGCTGAGTCGCTTCCACTTTGTGGTGCCTCTCAAATTTAATCTCTCCCGGCTATATATATCTTTGATTTATGCCAATTGTCTAGCCGAGGTAATTGAATTTTCAGGGCGGTGCATCATAACTCATTCCCAAAAGTTTGAAACACAGGTTCATGGACAACATGGAAAGAATTGGGGTCGTGAGCAACTCTGTAAATCACCTGTTGTACAGAGCACAGGGTCCCGCCCTTGGGCGGACTGTTAGGGAAGGAGCAGGAGGCAGGGCCGGCCTGGCTTCCCTCTGCTCCGGTCCAGTCTTCCCTTCGCAGGACCCTGGCTCTCCTCCAGAGCCCGGTGCTCACTGGGTTCCCCACGTATGTTGCTATCACCCCATCTTCTTGCGGCAGCAGCTGTTTTCCCTCTCATGTCTGGAGCCCACAGCGGACTCGAAACTTTGTGTGTGTTGACAGATGAACCAATACCAAGCCCGGCTCATGGGCTTGTGCTGCTGTGCAGGACGTCTTGTCTGAATGGTAGATTTTGGAGTCTTAAGACTTCTGGACTCTTAGAAGCATAGGGTGGTGACAGAAGGAAGGATAAAGGTGTAGAAATGGAGTAGAGGCAGCATGGGTGTTAAATCTGTGAGCTACAGAAAGACACCCTGGGTTTGGGTGGTCCTGCTTAATTGGGGTTGCATGGTCAGTGCTGCGGTGTGGATAGGGTTCTCCTGCCCCTGCAAGGCTGCTCAGTGCTCCCTCCCCATGCCAGTATCTGCATCTCTGTGCCCAAGGGTTCGCCTCCCACAGCTGCAGAGAGGGCACTGCCTGTAGAGTAGGGGGGAGGCTCCAGGAATGAGCTCTTCCTTCCTCCACACAACAGCTCTGAGCCAACTGCTCTAGGAATTAATATTCATTTGAATCACATGAAATGACTATTTCTGTAGGTCAAAAATAATTGAGTAGTGGCAATTTTGTATGGTTCAATCTAACAGAAATTCCCAAACTCCCTTGTCCTTCAGGTGGGGATATTTGTCAGGGGGTAGTCTGTCCACTCCCCATGGTCTCTCCACTGGATTGTTCTAATTACTGCATTGTAGCTGGCTTAACACCCTTTGTTGTTTGAGGTCCTTTCCTGTATGACTTCCTCACATCTCTATGGATATTTCCTAGATCACTGGCCAAATTCACCATGTGGACTTCCATTTTGGTCTCTGGGTTTGCCGCTGTAACCTAATCCTTTCAGCGTGTCCTATTTGTAGAATGGCCTTGTTGTCAAGATTAAATGCACCTGGCACACATACATGCAAACTGGTATCAGCTGTTAATGATTCTCAAGTCCAACAGTTACTACTACTCTAAAAAGAAGCCCAGAGAGGGGAGGGGGCTTCTCAGTGTCACTTCCTAGGTTAGTGTGACCATCTCATTTTTGACTAAGCCCAGGGAACGTGATACCAAAGCAGACAGAGTGCTGGGTGGCCCCTTCCCCACTTTTCTGGAGCATGATGGGATGTATGGGGTGACTAGTCAGGACTCTCCGTGTGCAGACCTGCCCAGATGCACCAGGTGTTCCTGTGCCGGTGCACAAGTCTTTGCTGTCCATGGCGCGGGCACATGGAAGGGTGGACTGCCCAGACCATGGCCACAGACAGAACTGGGCGGGAGTCAAGAGTCTTGGTCCCGATGTCACATTTGCCCCTAAGATTCTACCCAGGCTGAGCTGCTGTTGTCCAAATGGCAGAATTGGGTGGAAGCCTCGTCAAATGTCAGCTTCAAACCAGTTGGAGAAACGAGGCAGATGAGCATTTTGAAGCAGTCTCTGATCCAGTAGAACTTTGGATTCAATCCCTCATGAAAAGATATCGCGGGCCTCCCTGGTGGCGCAGCGGTTGAGCGCTGGGTTGCGAAGCTGCCCGCGGCCTCTGCGGCGCCGGTTCAATCCCCGGCTGCTCCCCGGCCACCGGAGGAGGGTCCCGCATGGCGCGCAGACCTCTCCTGCCGCCCACTGCTCCCCTCAGCAGTGTATTTCGGTCCTTCTGCCTGCTCTGCTCCCCGCTCTGGCTCTGGTGAATTCTCTCACCCTCCCGCGCTTCTGACTGTACCCAGTGCATGTATAAATAAATAAATCTTAAAAAAAAAAAAAAAACAAAAAACTCATTGTAGATCATTCCAGGTTCTAGATCTATGAGCAGTTCTCCTGAGGGCACAAACTGGGTCTTCTCTCTCCGCTCTCCACCCCATTGTGTTCTAGATACGCCAGGTAGGAAAAGGGTGTGGGGTAAGTAGGGGGGGGCGAAGCTGAGGCTTTTCCATCTTCCCACTGCACATGCGCACTCGGCCAAACGACGTGGCGTGCGTGTGTGGCGCGGCGTGCGTACGTGGCGTGCGTGCTGTGTCGCCGCGCGGTGCAGTGAAGTGGGGGGCGGGGGAGTGGAGTGGAGTGGGCGGAGGAGTGCGGCGGCGAGTGGCAGAGCCTTCGGAGCACGGTGACGCCTGAAAGCGGAAACAGGGCGGCCAGAACCGGTAATGGACCCACGCGGTGGGGGTGGGTTGCGCGACAGGGAACTTGGAGACAGGTGGTGGTATCCTGTGAAGTTCCTTGTGAATAGTTTCCTCGCCGTATTGGATGGCGTCATGGACTATGCTGAGGGACTTGGATTCTGGCCCTGGCTGTGCACTAAGTTGGTGGCAGCCCTCACACGTGAAGCCAGCCTCCTCTCTGTATGTTGGGAATTATAATGTGTCCCTCAGGTGATCCTTTCAGGAAAGATGGCTTAGGCAGCCAGAAACCAAATTCATCCTATCAGCTGCTCTGCCACCACCTCCTTATTGCTGGCCAAAGGCCAGAACCAGAATCCAATTTTTTTTTTTTTTAAAAAAAGGATGATAACTTCATTTAATTACATAGTGTTCATTCAACCACTGATAATACAACCCATCTCTTAAAGAGTTGAAGAAATGGGTATATTCAGAATTTAATTGACTGGACCAAGATAGTTAGGAGAAAAAGAATGGTGGACCAAAGGTGTAGAAGAGGCAGGAAAACGAATAGTAGAAAAGGGGAATTATTTTGAATTATGTTTGTCAATTACTACTGCAAAGTGGTAGATTGAAGAAGCTTAATTTTGACATTAAAATGAAATATGTAAAAGATAGGGCAATCCAGAATAATAGGCTATGAATTTCTTTTAATATAATTTTTTTTTATTTTTATATTCCCCATACAATTGCGACCCCCTTATTTTGACCCCCAGAATCCAAATTCTAGGGGATATTACAAGCTTGGGTAGGATCTGGGCCAGTGCTATTGTCTGAGAGGCAACATTTCCCAAAACTTATTCTAGAGAGCAACATTTATTAGGTATTTATCATTAAAAGGTTCTGTGGTGATTAGTATGGCAGCTGCAAAAAATGCTAACTCACTTTTAGGTCAATTAAATTTAATCCAATGTTGATGTGCCAAGATTTTATCATATGAAAGCCTGGCACTAGGCACATGGATGCAGAAAGAATCATGCATGAGCCTGACTGGAAGGGGATCAGCATTTAGTTGGGGAGACAGCTGGTAAACTCATTACTACTATAAATGTGTGAAGAGAAAGAACGAAGTTCTATATGGGGATAGGGCTAGCATGGGGGAAGTAGTCATCAAATCTGGTTGGGAGAGAAGGTCTCATACATGTCAGTTTTTTTAAGGTTGGATTAATTTGCCTGGTGGTGTGAGGACTCACGAGACTTTTATAGCAAGCACAATGCCATAGATAAGGCACAAAGGCTTGAGCAGCATGCATGAGCTGTTTGGGGAGCAATATGACATTTGACAAGTTTAAATGGATAGTTCCTGAGACCAGGCTACATCACTTGGTAGGGCTTCATAGCCACATTCTCTCTGTATATTATTATGAAAAATAGAAACTGAGTGTGTGGCTCCATTGACCCTTTGGAATCACCATGATCAAACGTAGACAGCCGCCCAGATTGTCTAAGTCACCAAGGAGAAGATGCTACTGAAATGTGGCAGGTAGGAGACAGCCAGGCTGATAGAGGTGACAGGCACGGGAGATGCTGACAGTGATGGGAATGCTCTACTTCGGTGCTGTGATGCTAGCAGGGCTGGATTCACAAAGCCTACCTTCTGGAACAGCTCCTTGCAAACCTGAATGTGCATACATGTCTCCTGGGGATCTTATGGAGGCTTGAGGTTCTGCATTTCTAACAAGCTCCCAGGTGCCATCCAGGCTGCTGGTTCTCAGACCTCACTTTAAGTTATGAATCTTTACAGTAGGAGTTGGCAAACTATGGCCTGCTACTTTTTTTTTTTTTTTTTTTTTTTTTGGTTATTAGTGCTTAATTGTAAAACAGCGATATCCTTGTTTGTTGCGTGGAGCTGCTCTCACATTACCAGGTAGGAGCTGAGTAGTCATGACAGAGACTATATTGCTGAAAAGCTATCCCCCCCACCCATTTCTGGCTCTTTACAGAAAAGAGATGACCTCTGCTCTAAGGTAGTGGTCCCTGAACTTGGCTTTATAATAAATTGCTTTGGGGACATTTTCCATCATCCCAAGGCCCAGAACACACCAAAACCAATTATTAATATTTGGAGGTGGACTGCAGGCACTGGTACTTTTTATGATCCCCAGGTGATTTTAATATGCAACCAAGATTAAGAAGCATTGATAGGCCATTGTGGTTAGGCTTCATATTATGTCTGCAATTCAAAAACATGCCACCAGGAGGCAATAGAACTCATTAGACTACGCACAAGAACCGTTAGGTGTGACTCTCTGGATAATCACACTGGCGCTGGCCACCACCATGCTCAAGCACAATTAGAACATCGATTAAAACTGAGAAATCACTCATCAGTGATCAGCTAATATAAGCCACTTGCCTTATGCAGTTCAGGGGAGCATATGGACTGTGGGCCTCAGAACATGGCACAAAACTAACTGCTGTAGACCATTTACAATTGACTGTCTGGTGGGAATTGCTTTTGGCTAGAACCTTATCTTTTCCAGTCCTGGCTGTTCTCATCTGAATTTTGCCCCTGGAATCTCTGTCAGGATTTCCATTCCATATGTGGTATGCGCTGTGGCTCAAATTAAACCATTCATAAGTATAACTAGCATCTGTGTGGCTTGCCTCAGCTTATAAGGGACTTTCACAGTCATTATATCACTCAGATCCTCACAAAACCCTGTGTGTAGAATTTATTTGTGGTGTTTATTTGCATTTTACAGGTAAGGTAACAGAGACTCATTGATATTTTCTAGAACTAGTGAGTGTGGGAGGTGTCATCTTCTGTCAGTGATGTCAATGATTAACTCCTAATTTGAAGAAAAGTTCACTTTTGCCAACATAACAAAGTTGTCTGTCACCACTCCCCACCCCCTCCATGCTACAGCTCAGTCTCTCCTGCCTCACTTCCTGTGTCTCTTTTCCAACTGCTTTCAAATGAATAAAAGATTTTACAGCTTCTTTATCAATACTCTGCAGGTTTCAATCCAGCCTTTTTGTAGATTCAAACAAAGTCCCCAAAGGGGATTTGTTCCCTCTTCTTTCTCCTTTCTGTTCAATACCTTTGAACCATTTTAAACTTAACACATCAGAACTGTTTTTAAACGCAGGGACCCAGTAATTGACTCACAGATGTGAGTTTGAGCATTGCCACTGTGCTGGCACTCCAGACCATTGCAGATCACGGGGAAGACAAATCACCTTCAACTTGAATTCAATTTCATTTCCTCTGTCCCAGTGAAACTTTTTTTTTTTTTTTTTTTTTTTTTACCTGTCAGCCTCACGTTCATTGGGAACAAAGAAGCAGCCTCCTTGATTCTGACCTAGGTGGAATATATCGTTGGGGAGGTTCTGAGAGATGGATGTGGGGCCACTTTGGACTGGCCCTTTGCCCTGGGACATGGTTGTTGATTGGATTCCAGCAATACAATTGGTTTTCTGTCTTAAAGTCCTTACCTTTCACTTTGGGGAATGAAGTGTCCAAACCACAAAGGCAAAAGGGGAGAAGTCCAAATGCTTTCAGTTGGATTTGTGCTTTCTGCTTCATCCTCTACCTCATTCTATCAGGGAATCAATTTCAGAGGTGCTCCTCTAAACAGGGAAAATGCTTAACAAAGCAATCCTTTTGAAATGTCCAGTGGGCAATGTCAATTTTAGAATGGACAGTAAATATAAATGAGGAATATTCAATGTATATCAACCTTTGGAGATTTAATGTGCACAAGTAGGCTGATCAGGTGGGGTGGGGGAAGGTTGGAGGTTCTGACAACACATCCCAGGTCTGTCATCTTTGTTATTTTAGTAATGGTGGCTCATTGAGTGTACATTAAAACTAGATTCCATTTTTATGTTTTAGTTCTTAGAGGCTAATCTACCCTAAGTCATGAATAAACAAAATACTTGTTGGAGGTGCATTGGGGAAATAAGGGTAACTACAGAGTTCTAACAAGATTTACTGAAGCTCAGATCAGTCAATGGTCACATTAAATCAGGGGGCTTGGCAACAAATCATGACACCAAACTTGAATTGGCATAAGCAAAAAATAGTATTTATTGGAAGGCTAGTAAAACAGGTGATAGAATTAAAGGAGATGAGAAATCAGGTCAAAAAGGCCAGGACAAGTCCATGAAACCCAGGAATGAAAAATAGATCTTTAAAGATCACAAGGATGATCTCCTCTCTCTTACTTCTGTCTTTGACCTTACTTTCTCTTTGTAAATCCCCCCTCCCTCTGCAGGTTCATTTGGAACTTTCAGGTTCATCTTGCAAAGCTTCACCAGTGAGAGGAAAAGGGAATCTTGGGGATCTTTTCCCACTTCCCTAGTATCAGAATTCTCTGGGGAAAGGGCTCTGATTGGTCAGATTTGGGTCACTGCCCAGCTGGTCAAAGATTTTTATATTTTGATTCATTTCATCATCACTAAGGCCTTTGAGGGAGACATTCATTCTCATTTTACAGATCAAACACTAGGGCCCAGAGAAGCTAAGAGCTTTTGCATGTTCACATGTCCAAGCCCTGGACCAATTCTTAAGGCTAGAGATGCAGACTTGGGAAGACCTTACTCAGGGCAGTGTGCTTGGGAGGAGAGTGACTCCCCAAAGAAGTGTGGGTAACACATGCTTGCCCTTGGGGCCAGCGGTTGAGAGGTAGCCACTCCAATTTCTGTTTGTATGTTTATGACTTGGGGAGGAAATACGGGAAACTGTCGAGACTGTTTATTGAAGACAAATAAGTGACAGGTTTTTAGATTGTCTGGCTTAGTTCTAGACACTGAGATGCATATAATCATGATACCCTCATTTTATTTACTGGAAATAAAGGTCCAGAGAGCTTAATTTGCTCAGTCATTACATTGATACAGGAAGGAGCGAGTGCAGATGCTTGCTGGTTCTTCCTAAGAACCAGCGTTCTTGATCATTAGGCAATCTTGCCTTGCACCATACTTCACCAGGTAACCCTTCCAAAAACACAAATTTATGCCGGGCATTCCCTTAATTAAACAGTCATCTCCAGCCTTTGCTTACTGGGTGAAATTTAATTTCCTTGTCCTGGTTGACAGACTCGTCCCTCCATTTCCCCTGCTCCCTGTTTTCCCTAACGAAACCCACCACTACATCTCACCCACAGTATGTACTTCTCAAGCTGTGGGAATTGGTCCAGGGCTTGGACATGTAACACGAGTCTGACAGTCAGAACCCTTGCTATCACCCACAGTACGCACAGCTCCCTAACCAGTCCCACAGTAGAACATCGTCCTTGTAGTTCACCATCTTTCCACCCCCACATGCCTCAGTGTAGCAAATATGTGGCAAAGGATGTCCCAAGCCCTTCAAAGTTTCTAATCCTCTGGTTGATAATTCCAGAAATGTCCTTAAAAATTTTATCATGATTAAAACAAATCAGTAGATCTTGAAAAAACTCACTGCTTTCCTCCCTCTCTTGCCCAGCCCTATCTTGCCCTGCCCTCCCTTTTCCATTATCTCCCTGCTCCCCCCAACAGCAGGGTGTTGAAGGTTTGTTCTTATTTAAGAGAATGTCTATTGAACCTGGATGATCTTTTGTTCTGGGAATCCCGGGGAGTGTGCCCATCATAGATCTGCTTTTGTTTAGGTGGCCCAAGAGTATTCCAAAGTTGTCACAGCAAAGTCCTGGAAAATGACATGTCTCCCAAGTGGCTTTTTGTGACTGCATTACCCTCTATTGGTTTCTCACAGTTCTGGGACTTATTTGCTCCCCAAAGTGAGATTGCTGGCCAGGCTGTTTAGAGGATTTGAGCTCTATGTGTGCTTGGTGGAAATTATGTGTCCTGGCAATCACCAAACAGGATGGGACCCACCCATGTGCCAAGTGGACTGGGGTAGCAGTTGACTAAGAGACCTGGAGTAAAGAGGGCATCAGAAAGGTGGGTCAAGGTGAGGGATGTAGCAGAGCACTGTGACTGGAGCAGGCATGACAAGAGCTGGTAAAACCTACCCAAAGCAGCCCAGCCCATGGACCCAGAAAGAGCACTGGACTGGGAGTTGGCAGACCAGTGTTTCCTTCACGACTCTGCCACTGACTCATTGTGAATCTACAAGCAAGTCACATCCATTTGGTGATGTGTAGTTTCTTATCTACCAAATAGTTGACATCAATATTTCCAAATTTTAAATACTCTCATATGACCATCACCCAATAATGGCAGGCCTGTGTGAGAGCTACTTTAATGCTCAATGGCCATCTGGACATAAGTTCAGTTCCAGTTCCACAGAAACACTAGCAGTTTGTGTTTTCTCTACTGCTGTTAAAGAGAGTGTCCATTGCAGATCTGCTCAAAGGATTGTTCAGGAAGTAGCTCTGGACCAAGTGAGTGAAGGAGGAAGATGCTGCTCATTTCAGAACAACTTTCTTTGTGTGTGTGTGTGTTTATTGCGTTAATCTTGGTTGACAACACTGTCCATAATTCCGGGATTCAGGTTCACACCTCTTTAGATGTATGTTATCACACCACACCCATCACCAAGGCACCCTTAGTCCTTCACTGTGGTCCATTGGGCCCCCTCCTCCCTTACAGTTCTTTCTTTTTTTCTTTTTAAAGATTTATTTATTTATGCATACAAGAGCTGGGGTATAGGCCAGAGGTGCAGGAGGGTGAGAGGACTCACCAGAGACAGAGTGGGGAGCAGAACAGGTGGATCTACTGAAATACACAGCTGAGGAGAGCAGCGGGCAAGACAGGAGAGATCTACTGCACCATGTGGGTAGCTCCCTGATGGGGGATCGAACTTGTGCTGCAGTGGCTGCAAATTGCTTCTTAGTGCTGAGACTTAACCCCTTGTACCACCAGGGAGGCCACCTTACAGTTCTTTCTTGATGAAGAATATGGTGCATTGTCAGAGGGCTTAGGATTCACACAGGTCTGGGTTCATATCATGGCTCCATCACTTGATACTGAGCCAAAGTTTATTCAGTGTGGGCAGTATTTTCTTCTTTCCAGTGCAGTTGTGAGGGCTGAGTAACATCATACCTGAAGCTCCCTGCACATGGCAGGTTTGCAGTGATTGGAGGAAAAGGATGGAAGGAGCCAGGTAGGCACGGGCTTAAATTCAGATGAACCTTGACTTTGTCAAGAACTAAGTAGTAAGTTGTCTGATCTAATTTCTTGGCCACTGAAATGCTTATTGTGAGACTTATCATTACTTTAGGTTTGTGGAGTTTGTAACGAGTTTTTTCACCTATGATTCAATAGTTGTGTTGGTGTGTGTTTTAAACAGAAAGAATTTTCTTGCGTGTATAAGCAAGTCAGAAAAAATTATATTTTATAACATCCTCTCCAGTTGCATTTTTCTATTAAAAAAAAGGAATACTTACTATCATGTTGGGGAAGACCTTTGTGGACTCACTGATCAGCTCGGTTTCCATTTCCACAGAGATTGCATGATATAATTGACACCTCTAGAAAGTCAAAGTCTTTGCTTTGACATCTTTTTTGGGGGAACCCAAACTGAGGTCCTCTGGGAAGTGGACCAGATGCCTTAACAGAGGAAGAAGGGGGTGTGGGGCTATGCAAGTGTCTTTTCATTTTCTGCAATGACTGACAAATGTCACTAGATGTGGTGACCAGAAAGGGAAAATGCTTCCTATGATTGATGCCATGGGGTTAAGTTTGGAAATTTTCAATCTTCAAATTTTGAAAACCAGTCCTAACTCCCAGTGGCCCTAGAAGGATGGGGCAGATCTTAACTTTCACCACTCCCTCTTCTGGTGCAGTCTGGAGCTTTGCTCCCCCTCGTGAGATGCAACCATAAGCTAAGTGAAGGGACAGGAACAGGAACCTTAACTTCCTCTTCTTCATTGTCCCCTCATTGGAAAACCATGTCTTTTTATATATTTGTAATTGTTGAGACTCTGAAAGAAATAATGGTCTGATTCTTTTAAGAGTGTAGCAGGTGTGTTAAAGAGGACCATTTTCTCTGGTTGGAGAAGTTCCCTGTGTGACTCGGGAACATTTGTCTTTAATTTGTGACTCTGGGAAGAAGGGAAGCAGGGAGCATCCAGGGATGCAGAGGAAGCATTGACCATTTTTCTTGAGGTCCCTGGGGAGCAGATGCTGAGAGATCCCTTATAGAGAATTATCACCCCATCATGGAATCAGATTGAGGATTCTTCCACCTGTCACCCTCCCAGCCCACACCTCACATTGTTGACAGGACTGACCGCTTATCTCCCCATTCTTCATCCCCCGCCCGCCCCACCAAAAAACTCCCAGCTTACAAAGTTCAAGCTCTAAACCTGAGCGCAAGTCCCTTCACCACCCTTGCTAGCTCCCCACTCCAGCCTCTTCCCCATGGCATTTCATGGGCTGTCCAGAGGCCCTGCTTTTGTGTATGACACTCCTGTGCCCAAATGCCCTTCCTTGTGTTGCTTCCCTGGTGGAGTCCTACTTACCCAACAAGGCAGAACTTAAATGTTTCCCAGACACATCCAGGCATAAATGAGTATAACTCACTTCTCTGTGCTTCTTCAGGCTCCCCCTGCTATCCTCACCACTCCGAATTATGATTCTGTGTAATTGTCCAGCTCTGATGGGATGTGGCTCCCTGCAGGTGTCACTATGTCAGACTCATTCTGTCTCTCTGGAGGGGGTACAGTGCCTGGTCCATGATGGACACCTAGTGTAGGTTTGTGGAAAATAATTGGATGGCCTTGATCTTGGTATTTTTTTTTTCTTCACATGTTTTTTCTTTTCACCTAGACCTTAAACACCTAGGGAGTAGGTGTGATTTATTTCAGACTCGTTTTATAATCATTATTGCTTCCTACCTCTCCCACAGTCCCTCTGCCAGGCTGGGCACGTTATTGTGTGTGATAAGTGGCTGTTGGATAAGAGAATAGATGACATTCATTCTTCTAGCTGTAGAGCACAGTGTCTTTTATTTCACATGGATATGCTGTCAGAGAATATTTTTATCCTGTCATGCTTAGAAAGCTGGGTCCTTGATCCAGGTCATTTCGAAGTCAAAAGTGATATAGTCTCCAGATCCTTGTGCTCAGGGAGAATCCCTGGCAGAGCCCCCTTCTTCTGGAGAGGTGACATGTACTTTTACAGCACGTCTCGCACACCTGTGGGGTGACGAAAGGGTAATTTAACACCTGTCCAGTCCTACCTTGAGGCTCTCCAAGTGGGTTAATGGGATGCTGGGCACAGGTTAAGAGTTGGAGTCCCCCCGCCAACCAGCACCACCCCTGCCGTGGTCCCTGCTGCCTGCATGCCAAAGCTGGCTTTGCTGGTGCTGGTGCACCCCCTCTCTTGTGGGTCCCTCGAGCACTGTGCAGGGCAGTGCTCAAGGACTGCTGGTGGGGAGCTGTTTACAGGCTGTGTCCCTGTGAGCACTGCAATGCGTCGCCGCGGTCACTGTAGTCTCCCGGATCCAGGCATCTACTAGGCAGAGGTACCCCAGTTTTATTGAAGCTTGCGAGACAAGTCATGGAGAAAGATAACCCAAAATATGAAATGAAATATGTTGGATTTACCAAACAGCACTTTATTTTTCTATTTATTTTATTGAGGTAATATCGGCTTACGACACTGCATAATTCAGAGGTACAGGTTGATACTTCTTCGGCCAAACAGCGCTTTAATGATGATTATGCTTTCAAGTTACATATTATCCAGCTTGGGTATGATGTTAATTTCCTATCGGAACGGGTACCCCCTGAGCTGGCCAGCCAGAGCTTTCAGGGCTTCAGTACTAGGGATGCAGGCCTTCGTGTTACTTCTAATACAGTCACATCCTGTGCTTGATTAATACCGATGAGGGAGTGGAGGAGATATAAAGATAGAGGTAGAAAGAGGGAAGAGGAAGAGAGGGAGAGAGAGAGGGCCAATTTGTGATTCACTTTGTCTGTGGATGACGCTGTTCTCAATGAGCACACTCCCAGTCATGTCCTGGCTTGGGGATAGGCCAGCCAGGTCTGCACTGCTCTTGGTACTCGTGAGCCTCTTACAGGGGAGACCCAGGCTATGATCCCGCTGTCTGTAGCGCGTGCTTCTTCCACCCTGTCTTTCTCACTACACCCTGTCCATTACGAACCCCTTAGATGTGGTCACATCTTTTATGAGCAGGACTGTACATTCCAAATGAGGAAAGCTGTAGTTCATGAACTATGTAAGGGATTCTCAGAGGACAATTTTAACAAAATTTTTTTCCTTATGTGCTGAACTTTAGACCCCAATTTCTAGGTCAGGTGCACCTCTACTGGAATGGTAACACTAATGATGAGAACAATATAAACAGTAATGAGGGCATCACTCACTGTTTCCTTACTCAGCTAGGCCGCAACGAGAGCTGCATGTGGCCTGTCTGCATTTTATCGTCACAATGATTGTGATACTGATCCGTACACTCTTTGCATAGTAGGTGTGTGAGGTGTCTCTTTTCTTTCTAGTCTCATAATTATAATCCCAGCAAGTAACACAATGCCTGGTGTGTGCGTATGTATGCATGTGCACGCGCGTGCCCGTGCACACACACACACACACACAAGCCATTCTGTCTTCATTGGAACATCATCCTGCAACCTCAGCAATAGAATTCAGCATCAGTTTCCCGCTTCCTCACACTATCTTCCTAAGTGGTTTTCAACCCTTAGGTTCTGTTCTAATTACACAAATGATGGTTTTGCTTTGGAAAAATAGGAAAATGACTCAAGCAAAAAGTATAAAAAGAAATTCCAATGTGTTACACTGTGTATGTGTTACAGAACAGAAGCACACTCTACGTTCCATTGGCATTTTATTTTCTTAAATGATGAAGAATATTTTCCCATGTCAAAAATATTTTAATGGTACACATTTCACTAACATAAATATAGTGGCATTAAAACAGAAAAGAAAGGTCTATACTGAAGACATTATGAACAAATTGGCTTGAAAAAGGTCCAGTGATTGAGGAAGTATGAGAAACAGACAGGTCAGAGCTCGTCACTGCTGAAACGGGGGTGGGAGGCAGAGTTGCCTGGCTCTCCTGATTTTGCATGTGTTGGTAACTTTCCACACTGAAAGTATGGAAATAAAAGCAAGGTCTAAATGACATCTAAGAAGAGGCTTCTGAGACAAGGGATAGAGATAGAAAGTGTTGAATTTATGCTTTTGATCCCCAAAACAACATATTATTTAGAATCATTCAGTCTCTTCAGAATTCCAAGATCTTTGAGCTGTCAAATTGCACTGGAAAAATCTGTCTTTATTATTTTCCATTCTGTCCAAATGGATTCGCATTTTAAGCTCATGCTTGATGTCAAGTCTAAATTGGAGCTAATTGAGACGTGCAGGAACATGCAAGCACACTCCAGCCTCGTTGGGGACCACATGAGCTTATCCATTTGGAGCTCTGCAGGCAAATGGGAGTTTCTGGGGAGTGGAGGGGGCACAGCCCTGCCCTATCTGTCTATCTGTAGCTCCTGTGGGCCTTGGCCTGTCAGTTCACCTGTCTAAGCCTCAGCTCTCTAATCTATAAGCAGAACAGATTCAAACCAAATGAACTTTACAGCTTCTCTCTGCTCAGAGATAACTAGGTTCTACTCAGGGAAGCCCTTTCACCACTTTGCTGTGCAATATGCAAATCAGCTGAATTTGGTAATTGGACAGAGCTGATGGGAACAATTTAATAATCTTTGATAACATTGCACAAAGTAATTGTTCAATTATTTCAAACGGTTCAGTTCAGGAAGTACAACGGAGGGGGTGTTGTCCACAGAAATTACCTCTGCATATTAATCACCTCATCCAGGAGAGGCCAGAAGAGAATGAACACTGAGGGATGGGAGTGTGTTTTGGTTTGAATTCTGATTAACTGTACTTTCATCTGAACATTTTAAAGCCGTGCTTTGGTCTATGGATGTTGACTGAGTTCTGTTATCAGGATTTTAATTAACACCAGGTAGAGAAGGGGAAGCCGGATGACATGCTATTACTTCTGTTTGATTTAAAGTCAACGCTGGGGACTCTTCTTGGAGGAGCTGTTGAAATTGTCTTATCTTGTGCATTCCAAGGATAGCTGTTTCATGTAAATGTCATTTCTGCTGTCCAAAATGTTACAACACACGCCAGCACAATGGAACTACAGTCTTGTTCCAAGAGACACAAGGGAGCCAGCAAGCTTTTGATCAAAGGCACGATTTGAACATCAAAGTAATACCTCTTCTGTTAAATTCAGGATCAAGACTGCATAAAGGCATGGAGACTGGCTTTAGTGATAGCCCAGCCTCCTATGCTGGGAAGTACCTGAATTTCCAACACTTAATCCATCTGCGGAAAACTGGCTGGAAAGGGGAACTTGGTGATGTGGAATCATTTGTCACATGTACCAGTCAGTACACTTGTAGTCAGTCTGTATATGTTCATCTGCTCCTGTGCACACTTCTTTCCTGGGATTGAGAAGCTGGACTGTTGTCACCCCCACTACCGAAGTAGTGGCTATGAGACTTTGGAGTATGGTGGACCTTAGTTCAAATCTATACTGACCCATTTGACAGAGCCAGCTATGTGACTTTATGTGAATTACCTTGCCCCTCCAGGTCATCATTTCCTTATCTACAAAATTAAAAGAATAATATCTGATGCATGAAGGTAGAGATAGATAGATTTAGCTCTAGATGATGTATATACATATTGTGGTATGTTCATAGCATGGAATATTACACAGCAATAAAAATTCCTGGGACTCACTGGTGGTGAAAGGGGTTAAGAAGCAACCTATGGAGCTATTGGCAGCCATTGCAGCACAAGTTCGATTCCCTGACTGGTCAGGGAGCTACCCCCATAGTGCAGCAAACCTCTCCTGACTCGTCCCTACTCCCCTCAGCAGTGTATTTCAGTTAGTCCTCCTCTTCTGCTCCCCACTCTGTCTCTGGTGAATCCTCTCACCAGCCCCTGCACCTCTGACCTGTACCGTTCCCCGCACCTCACCCTCATACACCTCTTGTATGCATAAATAAATAACTCTTTAAAAATAATGAATGATTGCTAACACAATAAAGTAATGAATGTCAAAAATATTATGTTGAGAGAGAGAAATCAGACATTAAATATTATATATTGTGCAAGATAAGAATGTAAGCTATGGTCTTAGAAGTCAGATTAATGGCCACCTAGGTATGTTGACTAGGAAGAGGAATTGGAGCACTATCTGAGGGTGCGAGAATGTCCTATATCTTGACTCGAGCAGTGGTTACCTAGGTGTGTACATGTGAAAATCCTCCAAAACATACTCTATGAAATGTAGACCTCAACTTAAAAGATTGACTATTTGAGATACCTACATCAGTAGAATCTCACATTGTTCTTCTGTGACTGTTGTATTTCACTTAGCACAGTGTTTTTAAGGTTTATCCATATTGATGCATGTAGCAGGTTTTCTTTTTTTTCCAAGTCTGTCTAGTATTCCATTATTTGTATTTTGAAATTGGAACCCTTGTACACTGTCACTGGGAATGTAAAATGGTGCAGCTGCTATAGAAAACGGTGTGAAGATTCCTCAAAAAATAAAAATGGATCTACCATATGATCCAGCAATTCGACTTCTGAATAGTTATCCAAGAGAACTGACATCAGGAAATCAAAGAGGTATTTGCATTCCTATGTTCATGCAGCATTATTCACAAAAGCCAGATGTGGAAATGATCTAAATGTCCATTCATGGATGAAGGGATGAACTACATACAAATGTATGACAAATGAAATGCCTGCACTTGATGGTTATTTGGCAGAGGGGCGGTGGCTATTCCCCCCACCATTCCTGCCACCCAATTCTTGGTTCAATTATGTGATTGCCTAAGTCAAGGCTCCATGGTTGCATGTTTCTCCCACAATGAACTTATTTTTAGCTACTGTGCTTCTGGCTAGAACCTAGGCACCCTTTGCATCCTTATGGACTTGCTCACATGTCTTAGGTCAGTGATGCATCCAGGTTTCCTGGTGAGAAGTAGTGGCTTCAAGGCCTTCCAGCAGCAGATGGAGGATTTAGACATCACCCCACCTGCCTGTGGCATAAGCAGTTGTTCTGGTCAGCAGTCCAGAGAAGCTGATGGAAATAAGCAAAGAGCCCTGGAGTAGGAATTAGGAGACCTGGGTCAGAGCTCCTGCTCCTTGGTTTGTAGATTATGTGTGTGCCATTTACTCTCCCTGAGCCTCAGTAACCCCATCTGTAAAATGGAGACCATAATAACGTCTCTCAGGGATGTTCTGAGAGATGAATGGGAGCCTGGATAGAAAGACCTTGCTGACGTCTGTTGTAACAACCCACTGGAAAGTGAGAACTGGGAGTGCAGAGACCGTATGTGAGGATTGTGTGTTCTTTCTTTTACTTAAGATTCCAAATGGCATTCAAATTACTAATCTCCACGATTGCTTTTATTTATTTATTTATTTTTAAGATTTATTTATTTATACAAGCACTGGGTACAGTCAGAAGCGCGGGGAGGGTGAGAGAATTCAGCAGAGCCAGAGCAGGGAGCAGAACAGGCAGAAGGACGTAAGTACACTGCTGAGGGGAGCAGCGGGCGGCAGGAGAGGTCTGCGCGCCATGTGGGACCCTCCTCCAGTGTTCGGGGAGCAGCCGGGGATCGGGAGGCCCTTCACAATTGTTTTAAATACTACATACTTCATCCTTGGGTTGGCATATCTGTTACAGGGCCATTTTTATTAGAAAGCCATATACTGACTATCTGAATGAATCTTTGTTCCTTTTGATTTATAAATGGATAAATTTCTAGGGGAGTGCTTATTGGGAGCGGGGGGGGGTGGCGGATTATATTCCCTATTCTGATTCCTTAAGTGCATTTTCATATTGCTTTCTTATAACATTGTGCAAATTTTAGCATAACTTCCCCGGCATGGATTTTAATCATATTTTTAAATAGAAAAAGCAAAGCTTTTACAAAAACAGGCATCACTCAGTTAGCTGAGTATTTTTTTTTTCCATACTCATGGTATTGCAATTATCACATTAAGTGGTAAACAATTATTTTTCAGACTGTCTCCCATCCCTACCCCATCCAGATATGAACTGCATGAGGGTCTCTGGTTATCTTGAGGGCTGAACATAGTAAGGTGACAATAATTGTTGGTTGAAATCATCTCTTTTATCTTACCTAACACAGCAGTCACTTTTTAGTGTTTTGAAATAAAATTTAAATTTAGTTTTACCCCAGAGCAGTAGGTGTTGGATTAGAACTAAGCTTCTGTTGGACCCTGATCACTTCTAGGAAACAGAGGCTCTGAGATTTATCAAAGCACCACGACATTCCTGTGAGGAGGTGTGGGCAGTGCTTCTCAGCCTGACACTTTGCAGAGGAAATTTGGGTTCCGAGCCCAGTAAACTGATTCCGGATAAGATATTTCCCATCAAAGGCTCACGGATGCAGGTTGGGAGGTGTCTGTAATATATGTATCACCCTACTTTGTCAAATCTAGGCTAAAGAAACAATGGCTGAATATGCATCCTGGATCTCCTTGCAACAGTGGGGGCTGTGTTCAAAGGATGGTTTTGAGAAACTTATTTGAAGCTGAAAACCAGCCTGAGATAAGGACTGGTGTGGCGAGGAAGCTGTGTGGAGAATGCTTCCATTGTGGTTTCAGGAGGGTCAATGAACGAGCTGGGGAGGCTGAAGGGAAGGCGGAGGCTGGTAGGAAGATGAGTGATATCACTCAGGCTTCTGTTGGGGGACACTTTGACATAACAAAGAAGATATGCTTGCTATGATACAGGAAAAGAAATAAAACTGAAGCTAGGAAGACTAGCTACCAGATGCCAGGGAGCAGGAGGAGAGAGGGCACCTCCTGCAGGGAGATGGGGCAGGAAAGAGGGGATCCACCCAGAGGGCTGTGCAGAGGGGACAGCAGCCTGATGGAGGGGCAGCAGGGGCAGTGCTCCCTGGTATGCTGCTGCTGCCTCAGCCACTCACCCTCCAGCCTGGCCCACCCACCCCCCTTCACCATGTCCCAGCCTTGATCCAGCTGGCCTCCGGCCAAGATCTCTGACGTGGTTGCCTCACCTCCGTCTCTCTTTCCAACATCCCATCTTTCTAGCTGCTACCCAGAGTGAGTGACCTTTCAAAGAAATTCATCTGAGTTCATCACTTTTCCACTGAAAAACCTCTAATGGTTCCCATGACTTCGAAGGGTATCTGGTGTGGCCTTCAAGCCCTTCCAGCTGTTCCACAGGGACATCTCAACTTCAGTTATGCTACCCCACCCTCGGCTTCCTTCCCTCAGGTACCCGGAGTTCCTTTTTTCTAAGATCTATCTGCTTTTGTTTAAGTGATTCTGTCATCCTGGAATTCCCCTCTCCCTTTGTCTCCCTGGAAAATTCCCACTGTTCCTTCAAGGCCTAGTTCAAACTCCCCCTGCTTTAAGGCCATGTCTTTGTTCCCATTTTAACAAGATCAGAAAATTATGTTAAATGAATGAAGATCTGACTACCCCTTCGGGTAAGCGGTAGAGATGACTTTGTTAAGGGTGTAGGATAAAGGGGAGACAGATACAGAGTTATGTGCTGGCCAGTTAATAGGACTGATCATATCTTGAGTCTCACAGACTCAAGGTGAGGTGACTGGACCCCTGAGGTCACCCAAATAGCTCCCGAATCCACATCTTTCCGATTCCCAGGATCTGACATTGCATTATATTAAGGTTTCCCAAGGCCACCTAGCTTGAGAACTGGATACAAACTTGTGTGAGAAGAACCCATTTCTCCTCACCCAGGAGTGGAGAGACCCACGCGTGTGCACTCAAGGTAGAGAGAGAAGCCATCACTCAGGCACTATTCCTCTTCCTCCCGGTCCCACAGAGTCTCCTGATGTTCACACTCATGCACTCATCATTCCACAAATGTTTATTAAGCTCCCACTCCATGTGACAGAGACCTCTGCCTCGCAGGGTTTCCTCGCTAGTGAGTAGAGACAGAAAAGAAGGCAGTAGAAGGACCCATAAAGTGATGAGAGGCCACTATGCTGTGGAGGACGGTGCTGGTAGGAGGAAGCAGTGTCAAGCAGGAGCGTGTCTGAGGACTGGCTGGGCAGGTGAGGGGGAGGGAGTGAGGTACTCAGCCCAGAAGGTATCTAGGGGGCACCAGTTTTTTTTTTTTTTTTTTTAAGATTTATTTATTTATTTATACAAGCACTGGGTACAGTCAGAAGCGTGGGAGGGTGAGAATTCACCAGAGCCAGAGTGGGGAGAAGAACAGGCAGAAGGACCAACGTACACTGCTGAGGGGAGCAGCGGGCGCGGCAGGAGAGGTCTATGCGCCATGTGGGACCCTCGCCCATGGCCGGGGATCAAATGGGCGCTGCAGAGGCTGTGGGCAGCTTCGCAGCCCAGTGCTCAATTGCTGCGCCACTGGGGAGGCCCCAGTTGTTTTTTTTTTAAGATTTTTTTTTGTTTATTTATACATACAAGAACTGGGTTGTAGGCCAGAGGTGCAGGGGGTGAGAGGATTCACCAGAGACAGAATGGGGAGATCTACTGAAATATACTGCTGAGGGGAGGAACGGGCAAGACCGGAGAGGTTTGCTGTGCCATGTGGGTCACCTCCCTGGCCGGGGATTGAACTCATGCTGCAGTGGCTGCCAACGGCTCCATAGTGGGAGATTTAACCCCTTGTGCCACCAAAGAGGCCCTGGAGGGTATCTGATTTTAAGGCAACTCTGCTTCTAAGTTGCTGGTCTCTCTATCTCAAGCCAAGCAGCCTTTAGGTGTGGAGGCTCCATCGTTTGTGCTCCAATGCAATGTGGAAGATTTCTGGATATCTCCACAGTCTGATCCTTCAGTTCTTGTTTTCTTCGAGGTCTGGGGTCTGTGTGAAAGATGGGAATTCAATCTTTTTCTGAAAGGAATGGCCATATTTTGCTTATAGCCTGACTGAAGCAGATTCTTCTTTGGACAGGAACATGGATCCCGGGACACCCTGTTACTTCCCTCAGGGACAGGATTGTGGGGCCTGAGAGCTCACCAACATGGTGAGTGTTTCGAAGTTATCTTTCAGAATTAATTCAGGTGTGATTATTCACTGTATAGGGGAGATTCGCTGCCTGGCAAAACGGCAGTGTGGAATTACTGAAGCGGGAGACGCTGGCACAGGACCAAGGACGTCTCTGTTTTGCACACCTGGTTGCTGGGAGGGGGATGCCCCAAAACATGGCAGGAATGCTCATCAGAAGAGGCGGCAACCCCAAGTGCCAGATATTTGACTTTCGTGTTTGTGAGTGATTCATGAAGTGATTATCAACATTCGAGACCACTTCATGAATCAAGCAGGAGCTGAAAAAGATTTACCCCTAATGAGTTCATTTCCATAGAAATAGGACCAGACCCACCAGTGGGTCAAATTCTTGCTGTGACTTTGACTTCACAAACTCCCCTCCTGCCACTTCAGTTTTGACTCAGTTCAGGCTTCATTATCCCTCCTTGCCTGTCTCCCTGACCAAGCATGGTCATGTCTAGGACCTCACGAAGGGTGGGTTCAGACTCCTTTGTTTAGCTTGGGGGTGATCATCTCTTGGGGTCCGGTGAGAGCTGAATTCGTACCATATAAGCATGACAATTCATGTATTGAAGTTCCAAACTCCCAGTATCTCAGAATATGACTGTATTTAGAGACAGGACCTTTAAGGAGAAAATAAGGTAAAATATATGGGTGGGTCCTAATCTAGTACAAGTTCCCCCATCCAGGCCCTGATAGCTCATGTTTTTTTTTGTTTTTTTTTTAAAGAATGATTTTATTTTATTTATTTATGCATACAAGTACTGGGGTATAGGCCAGAAGTGCAGAGGGTGAGAGGATTCACCAGAGACAGAGTGGGGAGCAGAATAGGCAGATCTACTGAGGGGAGCAGCAGGCGAGACAGGTTGGTAGGTGCAAAATTTTTTCCATATACATTAACGGTAATAGTTCCCAGGCCCAGAAATAACCCACCAAGTCATACCAACTAGGAATGTTCTACTTTTGGATAGTGGAGGAGGCCTGTGTGTCTGGGTTCCTTACAGAAAGAGGTCAGGACACAGAAACACAAAGAGAAAAGGCTGTGTGAAGATGCACATAGAAGATGGCTATCCACTAGCCAAAGAGAGTAGAATCAGAAACAAGTCTGCTGCTCATGTTGATCTCAGACTTCTAGCTTCTAGAACTATGAGAAAATAAATTTCTGTTGTTGGATTTACCCAGTCTGTGGTATTTCATTAAGACAAACCCAGCAGGTTAATCCCAGGACTTCCAATGCCTATTTCTTTTGGCAAGATTTGTGCATCAGACTTTGTTAACAAGGTTGCTTTGGCAAGGCATCTTCTGGGGAGGGGTTACGTAGTTCCTTCTCTTAGAGACCTGTCCTCTTCCACCCTGACCCTGGAACAGGCTGCCCTTATATACCAGCACCTGCCAAACACAAGCCCGTTTGAACACTCCTGGGGGCTTCTCACTAACAGACCAGTTGCCCTGCTGTCTTAGTTTGATTCTTCCTAAGAGCAGGTCCTAAGACAGAGACTGAATGGCTGAGATTTGTTTGTGGGGTGATGCTTCTGGAAAAGTGGGGGACTAGAGGAGGGAGGAGGGACGAGAGTTAAACTAATAAGTGGGTGGTTAAACACTGAGTGTTGAAGCTTCCCCATTCTTCAATTTCCTCATTTATTGAAAGAACAGGATTTCAGTTGGTACCCTGGTTTTCTATAGGATTTGAACTGCTTATGTTATGAGATCAGAGGCTGCATGGCTAAGTTTGGGCAGTGCTAGGTTAAATAATATAAACAGGTCTCTTGACTATGCAGCATCTCAGAGGCTTGCCCATGCCTGTGTGAATCGAAAAGTTCTGAGGGGAAGTTAATTTATGTGGTGGTTCGCAAACTCCTTCCTTTCTAGAACCCCACCTTTTTTAAATTTTTAATTTCATTTTCCATCTTGCAGAACCTCTCTAGCTCTAGTGTCTGTGAAGTCACCCAACATCACCAAGACAAGCGAAGTCATTACATGGAGCCAGGGACTAGTGAATAGCTGACCTTGGCTGGTCCTGAGTCTGGGTGGGAGAGGAGGGGCCAGCATGTGTGAGATGGGGCTAGGGGTCGCCTGAGGGAGACTTGAAGGTCCTGTGAAGAAGGGTGTCGTTGCTATGCAGGGCAATGCCTGGACTCTCGCTCAGGAAAAGCAAACCTTCCTTCGGATGAGGCATTGATATTCTGGCACGGTTTTTAATTTCCCATCCCCGGGATTAGGCATGTCAGGGAGGAATCCTTTGGCTGCCTTCTCTCAATACATCCTGGAGCCTTTATTTTGTTACCAATTTCCCTACATTGTGTGCTTTCTTTGAGAATCATAACCGTGTGAATATTTGACAATTGAATGGTACAAACATCTTGAAACACACAGTTTTCCCCAGAGCTGCATTTCATACTATAATCCAAGGTGATCTCGGTTGCCAGAAACACTCACACTGTTAATGGATTTGGAGGGAAGATGCTGGTAATGAGATTTTCAAATGCGAATTGTTTTGCTTTCAAATGCAGGGTGAAATCCAACGAAATATGACCTTCAACACACTGGCGAAGTCAGTCCAGCTGACCAAATGAATGCTTAGTGTGCATTTCATTTTGGTCTTTTCTGTTTCAAACAAAAGCAGGAAGGGAATTCACCTGATTATTTCCAGTGGGGTAGGTCTCTGTGCCCTAGGGCTGAGGAATTCTCCTCTGGTTTTGGGCTCATGCTTGGTCTCTTCACATCTGCTTTTCTGGGACTTTGATTTCATTCATTCATTCATTCATTCATTCATTCATTCATTCTTTCAACAAGCATTTATTGAGAGCCTACTGTGTGTCAGGCACCATTTTGGGCACTCAGTGGTATAGCCACGAACAAAATATCAAGGTCCCTATCCTCATGGGGCTTATACCCCAGTGGAACACACACACAGTAGACAAGTACACACATGCATGTAGACATCTGCTGGAGGTCCTAGGAGGCCTTGGAGGAAAGTAAAGGAAGCTAAAGCAAGGGAAGGGTCAGAGAGTGGTGGTTAGGCAATCAGGGAGGGCTTCTCTGAGGAGGGAACTATTGAGCAGAAACCTGGAGAGAAGACCAAATTGGAAGCCAGTCTACAGAACTCAGACCTCTTGAGTGACAGGTAGAGCCAGGTTTGAGTCCAGCTTGATCTGATTCCAGGTTGGATCCAGCAGCACCCTGCTGTACTAGGAGCCAGACAGAATTATCAGGGCAAAGTAGGAAGTTGGAGATGGTGGTAGTTCGGAGGAGAAAGCTCCTAGGACCTGAAAGAGGTGATGCCAAGATACAAAGAAGGGCAGGCCCATCCTAACAAAAGCAAGATTCAGTGCTATTCCAATTAAAATTTCAATATCATTCTTCAAAGAAATAGAACAATTATTGATGAAATTCATATGGAGACACCAAAAACCCCGAATAGCCAAAATCCTGAAAAAAAAAGAAGGGAATGGAGGCATCACTCTCCCAGATTTCAGACTATACTACAAAGTCATAATAATCAAAACTGCATGGTACTGGAACCAGAACAGACACACGGACCAATAGAACTGAATAGAAAACCCAGAAATAAACCCACGGATTTATGGTCAACTAATCTTTGACAAAGGAGCAAAGAATATGCACTGGAGCAAAGAAAGTTTGTTCAATAAATGGTGCTGGGAAAATTGGGTCTCTACATGAAAAAGAATGAAACTTGACTACTACCTCACACCATGCACAAAAACCAACTCAGAATGGATTAAAGAACTAGACATAAGACCTGAAACCATAAAATATATAGAAGGAAATATAGGCGAAACACTACATGACATGCACCTCAAAGACATCTTTACAGACACATCGCCCAAAGCAGTGATAGTGAAGGCAAAGATAAACAGACTACATCAAATTAAAGAGCTTCTGCACAGCAAAAGAGACAATAACAAAAATAAAGAGAAACCCCACCGACTGGGAGAACATTTTTGCACACAACACTAATGATAAAGGACTGATCACAAAAATCTACAAAGAGCTGATGAGACTCAACAAAAACAAAGAAAATAATCCAGTCAAAAAATGGGCAGAAGTGCTGAAAAGAAACTTCTCCCAAGAGGAAATACAAATGGCCAACAGGCATATGAAAAAATGTTCAACATCACTTGCAATCAGGGAAATGCAAATCAAAACTACAGTGAGATACCATCTCACACCAGTGAGAATGGCACATATTAAAAAAAACTAGCAACAACAAATGTTGGCAAGGATGTGGAGAAAAAGGAACTCTCCTGCATTGCTGGTGGGAGTGCAGACTGGTCCAACCACTATGGAAAGCTGTGTGGAGATTCCTCAACCTACTAAAGAAAGAGCTTCCATATGATCCACTCCTAGGTATTTACCCAAGGGACACAGAAACATTAATTCCAAAGAGCACCTGCACCCCTATGTTTATAGCAGCACTATTTACAATAACTAAGCTTTGGAAACAACCCAAATGCCCAAAAATAGATGACTGGATCAAGAAGATGTGGTCCAGGGCCTCCCCGGTGGCGCAGCGGTTGAGCGCTGGGTTGCGAAGCTGCCCGCAGCCTCTGCGCGCCGGTTCGATCCCCGGCTGCTCCCCGGCCACTGGAGGAGGGTCCCACATGGCGCGCAGACCTCTCCTGCCACCCGCTGCTCCCCTCAGCAGTGTACTTCGGTCCTTCTGCCTGCTCTGCTCCCCGCTCTAGCTCTGGTGAATTCTCTCACCCTCCCGCGCTTCTGACTGTACCCAGTGCATGTATAAACAAAACAAACAAACAAATAAATAAATAAAACATGCCTCTATAAAAACAAAGTTTAAAAAAAAAAGATGTGGTCCATATACACAATGGAATATTACTCAGCATTCAAAAAAGATGAACACATGCACTTTGCAGCAACATGGATGGTGCTGGAAGGGAACATGCTCAGCGAAATAAGCCAGAAAGAAAAAGAAAAAATACTGGATGGTTTCACTCATAGCAGGAATCTAGAAAACCTAAATAAGGGACCAGGAAAAAGAATAGCTATAAGAAAGAAAAAATCAAAATCAACAAAAAACTATGAACCAGAGACACACTGTGCTGTGGGGGGGGGGTGGGAAAAGGAGGAATTAGGGTCAAAATAATGGGGTCTGTTCTTACCTGGTCATCCCTCACAACCTTCTAGGACACATAGGTGAGTGCAAATGGCCCAAGAGGCAGACACTAAAGTCCTCCTATAGACTGACATCCTGGCAGCTGGGCTTGAGTAGAGTCACTGATTGCCAGGAGCAAATCATCTCATAAGATGGAAAGACCAGCTGCTGTCATCCACACTGATACCATTGTTTCAGAAGGGCCATCTCTATCTCCGCCTTCCATATGTGTAAGTGGATGCTAAAGGGCCCTGAGTCCTCACATTACCTGGCCTGACTCCCAAAACCCCACAGGTGAGGCTCCAAGTTCTTTGCTTTCTCTAATTCTGAGTTGCCTGAGAGACAAAAGTAGGAAAATTCATCACTTCAATTTTTAGCACAGTACCTGCCACAATGTACAGTTCTTTCCTACTTACGATGAGGTTACGTCCTGATCAACTTGTCAGAAGTTGAAAATATCATACGTCAAAAATGCCTACTAGGAGCCGTGGCTCATTGCTACTGCCAGCATCACATGGATGTTTCCCACCATGGTGTCAGATGCAGACATACTGCTTTCCACCATCGTCAAGTCAGAGAATTTTAAGTTGAATCGTAGTCAATGGGAGACCATGTGCAGATGCTCCAGAGTGAGTGAATGAGCGGAAGGGCTTCACGAACCTTCATTCTTCAAACTGAGGGTCTATGGCAGAAGCTTGTGATGCACTTCAGACCATCCTCCTGGCACCACCCCTGCTTTCAGCACCATTGTTGTGGACAGTTGCCAACAGGGCAATGAGAAGTCAAGGGGTCAGGACTATGTCAACTACTGGAGGAGAGGAGTTGATGGATAAATTCTCAGCATCCTCTGTGGGGTAGTTCTGAAGTGTGTTCTTTATCAGGTCCCAGTAGGAAGGACCCAGAACCCTCCTCAGTGAGCGGCTCATAGATGTACCTTTATTGACTTTCCTCCTTCCACTACGTGTTGTCTGTTCCCTCATCTTACTTCCTGGAATCACCTCGGAAGCAAACTACCTGTACCCATGTTCCTTGTCTCTGGCTTTTACTTGGGAGAAACTGAATTAAGGATCTAATGGGGGCTCTTCTTGATCCCCCCCCCATTTGACCCTTTGCTTTATTTTTTTCCCCCTCATTTTTGACCCAACCTCTGAAAATTCCCAACCATGAGTCTGTCTTTCTTGCCATATGGTGGTGCCCAAACAGTGCCTCCTGCAGGCTTGTCCTCCAAACTACAGCTGTGACCACCAGTTCTGACAGGTTTTCTTGTCAGACAGGAAAATTGCATGGACTTCATACTTGCCACAAATGGCATTTGGGATGCTCCCCTGAATCTCCAAGTCTAGAAATTTAGGGGTCACATCAAAATACTTATTGAGCCATTCCAAGAGCATCTTTTTTTTTTTTTTAAAGAGGATAGATAGCATCATTTTTTCTCTTTTTTTTTTTTTTTTTTTAGATTTATGCATACAAGAGCTGCGGTACAGGCCAGAGGTGCAGAGGGTGAGAAGATTCACCAGAGACAGAGTGGGGAGCAGTACAGGCAGACTGACTGAAATACACTTCTGAGGGGAGCAGCAGGCAAGACAGGAGAGGTCTGCTATGCCATGTGGGCTGCTCCCTGGCTAGCCAGGGATTGAACCTGTACTGCAGAGGCTGCAGTCAGCCCCGCAGGTTGTGTTTCAACCCCTTGCGCCACCAGGGAGTCCCAGCACCGTTTTCTTGATCAGAGCAGAAGCAGGAAGGGCACCACTTTCAAATGTGGCCATTTGAGGAATGGCAGTGATGGCTTCAGAAATTGTCTTCCTCCTGCTGCTGTGCTGCCACCGAACCCAGGCTTCTCTGAAGCACCGGGATGCAGAGATCTGCAAGATGAAATCCTCCTTTCAAGAGAGCGGAAACCTGGCTTAGTAATCCTTTCATTCGGGTTTCTGTGAGACTTTGCCTTTCATCTTGGTGAGTGGTGAGTCTGAAGGAACAGGAGTGGCGCTATTGAAGTACATGTCTGAAGCAGATGCTGGGTGTTCACGGAGCAAACGCCTCTTGGAAAAGGGTTGAAAACTCAGCTGGAGAGTGGAAATGCTTTGCACTTGGGTGGGCTAGGTGCAGAACAAGCTGGATTCATGGAAGGAGAGGCCTGGGGAGGAGGGGGCTGGGTGTAGCGACACTGTGGGTGTCTCCCCAGAGCCCTTGGGCCCACCCTAGGGATCCTTGGCCAACATTGCTATACATGCCAACATCTCCACACACCTGAGGGCTTTTGCTGGCTGTGTTAGTGCATGACTGAGGAGTACCCAGGGATCCCAAACTGTTAAGGGAAGACACTTTAAGGGATTTGGCATGCTCACGCACAAAGCCAAAAAAGGCAGATTTGTCATGTGAAATACCTTTAATAGAATCGGTGTGCATAGTGAGAGAAAGAGAGAAGAAAGGATTTCAAATAGTAGATTTCCCCAGTAAAACTTCCCCAATTACCCAATCCCTTATGGGCAAAGGCCCAGCCAAACAGGCTCCAAAGTTTGCCACAAGTCTTAAGACACCTTTGGTGGGGAAACATAAGAAAGGAGTTGGGCGTGTCCCAGAGAACTGGGACAGAAGGAGAGAGACAAAATGCAAACTATCCTACATCCAGGTGTAGCGGCTGCCAAGGACAGAAGCAACCTCCCCACAGGGCTCTCACTACGTGTCTCTTCCAAGTACCTCTTCTGTGTCTCTGTGTGTCTCTCCTCCACATGTCTCCTTTGAGTATCTACATGCAGATTGAAGCAGGGGAAGCAGGGGAGGGCGGGCCTGGCTGCCTTCCTTGTTACGTAAGCCCACCTGGCCACTCAGCTCTGCCCTTAGTACCCAGTAGCTCCCCTGCTCAGGAAGTCCAGTTCATGGCATCGTGGGATTGTAATCCAGGGTGGCTGCATGTGAGTGGAGGCAAGGAAAATATTGCCACCCTTTCATGGAGGTGTACCTGTACCAGCTGCAGGAGCACACCAAGTCCATGTAAAAGACAGACAAGTGCACACGGGACTTAGTGCCTCACATGAAGCCTTCAGCTAGCAAGGGACAGGAGTTGGTGTATAACCTCAGCTTCCTTGCTTCTTGCTGAGATAATCCTAGGTGAGTTCTATATACTCTTTAGAGGATGTCCTGGGAGGATGAACCTAATTGCCCACAGCCGTAGGTCCGTCCTTTCTTCCCCATTCTTCATCAGGCTTTATGCCAAGTCCTGTGAATAAAAATATGAATCATGAGTAACTGCTGTCTTTGAGGCTCTCATGGTCCAGGGGAGAAGGCAGACAAGTCAGTAATTAGAATGCAGGGCTATTTTGCCACAGCAGAGGTAAGCACAGACCATCAGAGGTGCACAGTCAGCTCATATAGGATCAGGCAGGGCCTCTAGAAAGTCTTACTAGCTGATTCTTGACATACAGTATGAAGTAAGACAGGAGGAAACTCCCTAGGATTGTTGTGGAAGAAGGGGGTATCAGACATAAGTAAAAGCTGAAAACTGGGGATGTCACATCTCCTAAATCCCCAGCCAGGGGCGGGGGCCTGTCTCTAAATGCTTCTTGGTAATTTAATTATATATAGATACATCTAATTAAATATACGTATGTATGTATTTGACATCGTTCTTCCTTTTTGTACAATGCATGCTTTCTCTTCTCAGGTGTAGTCCCGCAAAATTCCCATCACCAATTCACCTGTGCACCATCACCATAGCCCCTTGTGTAAGAACACTGTATCTCCCCTGTTTTGATCCTTCTCTCTCCCCTTCGCTTCTGAGTGTATCTGATTAATAGTTGCCTATTAATTTTGATTTTTAATTTATTATTTTATTTCCTGGTCTCTTATTTGGTTCCCCTATATTCCTCCTATAAGTGAAACCATCCACTATTTTTCTTTTTCCTTCTGGTTTATTTCCCTGAGCATAATCTCCTCCAGCTCTATCCATGTTGTTGTGAATGGCATGAATTTATCTTTTTTGATTGCTGAGTAATATTCTGTTGTATGTATATACCACATCTTCTCAATCCAGTCATTTATTTTTTGGTATTTGGATTGTTTCCATATCTTACCTGTTCTCTTCCAGCAACATTTCCTGGCTTCCCTTTGCTTGTCTTTCTTGCCCTCCACTTCAGCCCTGCCCTTTCCATTTACATATAGATTATGAGTTAAGGGAGCCCATTTACCATATCTTCCATCTCTGGATTTTTCTGAGTAAAATTTACTACATGCAGTGGCTGCTTTTCAAATTTCCAGGTGATCAGGTTTGACTAACACTGACTTTTTCTTTCTTCTTCTGATCTTTTGCCCTGCATTAAAGCAAAATCTTCCCATGCCACGGGCCCTGTCATTGACTGGCTACTCCTTCCTCTGCCTTATCATTTTCTCCTCTAATGAGTTGCTCCAATGAGTTCTGCTGCTCCTGCTGCCCCTGAAGTAGAACCATATTTGAGGCATCCCCTTGGCCTTGGCAGAAACTGGGAGGGCACAGGTGACAGAGGACAATTGACATTTATGAAATAAATAGCCATGCCAATCACTGCATGTGATTCAGCCTCCCATTTTATCCTGATTGTGGCGGGGGTTACTACAGACATTTAAAGTTCAGGCTCCCTCCTAAAATTAAAGTAAATCAGAATCTCAAGGGAGGGATCCAGACATTGGGATTTTAAAGAAGCGCTTCAGGCCATTTTAATATGCAGGCAAAGTTTTATATCACCACCTTACACCAGGTTGCCTCTCAGGAAGCTTGTTTCAGAGATTTTTAGGGGCCATCAGTATAAATACCAGTTGGAGGATAAAAGGGTACTTGGAGGGAAAAAGAGACCACTTCCCTCACCACTGAGAAAAATGGCTTGCTCCCCACTGTCAAACTATTTAACATTCTGGTTATTCATTTTTTTTTTTTTTTTGAACACACGTTCTACAATGCACTTAAATTCGCCGTCCACCAAGTATTTGATAAAAGCTTCTTAATTGCCTCTTGCTACATGGCACAGATTTAAAGCAGCTGAAAATGGTTTCAGGAAAACTAGAGCCCCAAACATAGAAAGGCCCAACTTGTTGAGATAATGAATGCCAGGACCGAGGCTGAATCAGAGAATGGGTTCTGTGCTGGGTGGTGGGGGCTACTTGGTAGCACATCCTGGCTGAGCATTCAGGTCTTCGCTTCTCATTCTTGGCTACCTGGACCTCAAGTCGGCCACTGCCCCACTTAGTAGAGACCAGCTTATGGTCTTGTAGCTTCAGACAATCATGCATAGTTCAAAACGATGTTGTAATCTTACTAGAAAATGAGCACATTTTTCCAAGTAAGCATGCTTAAAAGGGGGAGGAATTACTTTAAGCAATCACAGAGAACATTGAAAAATGAATCGTTAGCAAGAAAGCACATTTATAGAACACAAATATTTCACTGTTATTTGCTGCTCCTCATGGTGCCGACCTGTTATTAATCACCACTTAACTGTGACCTGATATTTCTAGGCTCTTGTGCATGCACACACACACCCCCCTCCCCGCCATTTCGCCTTCCTTTAAAAAATATTAGCTTCTTATTTTGAAGCTGATATGTCATGATTAAACAGTGAAATGCACAGATCTTAGGAGTATAGTTTTTACATACTGGCAGAATACAGCAAAAACAAATCTTGGACTTAGTGAAAAAATTTACTGGTTACCACAGAGAATACAGAGAAGGGTACGGTTGGGGGGAGATATTGGCACAGGTGGGTTGGTAGAGGGTGAGTGGAACTAAGGGGAAGTAAAAATGGAACCCCAGAGTTATAACTGAAAAAAGAGGAGCGTTGAATGAGTTTTCACAAGGGCACATGGCCATGTAACCACATGCCATCAGACGCAGAATGTTTCCTCCTGTTCCTTCGACTTTATCCTGCACCCGCTTCCTCCTGGCCCTCAGCAAAACACCTGTCTGATTCTTTGCAACAGAGATCAGTCTTACCTGTCCTAGACTTCATATTATTTTGTCTGTATCTGTCCCCCATATGGTGTCTTCAGGCTCCTTTGTGGTGTTGCCTATACCAGCAGTTCTTGTCCCCCTTCCCCGCTGTGACTGTGCTTAATTGTTTACCCCTTCACCTGTTGAAGGACACTTGGGGGTCATTTTCAGTGTGGGGCTCTTATGACCATAAAGCAGGGTAAGTCTGACCGGACACCTATTTTCATTTCTCCTGAATAAATGCATCAAAGTAGAATGTCTGGGTCACCGGAGAGGGGGATGTTGAACTTGATGGGAAATTGCCAGACAGGTTTCTGGAGTGGCCACCCATGTTACGCTGCTGACTTCGATGCATGAGCGTTCTTGTTGCTCCACGTCCTTACCCACATTTGGTGTGATCAGTCTTTCAGGTGTCTGACATTGGAATGTGTGTATAATTGTGTCTCATCTTTGTTTTAATTTGCATTTTCCCCACAACTTAGTCCATTAAGTGTTTATTTGTGTGTTTATTGGCCATTCATGTGCCGCCTTTTGTGAACTGCCTGTTCAAACCATTAGTCATTTTAAAAAAGTGGGTTGTCTTTATAATTAAGGTTTTAGGAGGTATATCTCTATCTCTGTCTGTTCTATCTCTGTGTATTTGTTTCTATATACCTACCTGCCTATCACATATTTTTTTAAGATTTTATTTATGCATGCAAGAACTGGGGTACAGGCCAGAGGTGTGTGGAGGATTAGAGGATTCACCGGAGACAGAGTAGGGAACAGAACAGGCAGGTTGACTGAAATACACTGCCAAGGGAGCAGCGGGTGAGTCAGGAGAGGTCTGCTGTGCCATGTGGGTAGCTCCCTGGTTGGGGATCGAACTCATGCTGCAGTGGCTGCAGACAGCCTCATAGGTTGTATCCTAAGCCCCTGCACCACCAGGGAGGCCCTCATCTATCTATTTATCTACCTATCATCTGTCTGATTATCTATCTAC
Organism: Talpa occidentalis; assembly: GCF_014898055.3. Taxonomy (NCBI): domain Eukaryota; kingdom Metazoa; phylum Chordata; class Mammalia; order Eulipotyphla; family Talpidae; genus Talpa; species Talpa occidentalis. The sequence goes on from NW_023601754.1 coordinate 29,910,347, forward strand.
CTATCTATCTATCTATGTATCTTTTGTCAGACATGAGTTGTGAGCCTCTTTACCTATGTTGTCTAACTTACTTTTTCTTCATGATGTCATTTCATTAAAAAAAAAAGAGAGATTTTCATGTATCACATTTTCCATCTTAGAATGAATATATTTTGTCTTCCTTCCTAAGAAACCTTTGTCAACCTTTGGGCTGCAAAGATCTACTTCTGTGTTTTCTTTTGGCAGTTTAACTGTTTTTAGCTAGGGTGCCAGTATGTGTGATCCATGTGAAATTAATTTTTGTCTATGGTGTGAGGCATGAGTTGAAGTTCATTTCTTTCTTTATAGATAACTCTATTTCAGCACCATTTATTGAAAAAGCTATTCTACTCCCCCTTGACTTCCTCAGAATCCTTAACTGAAAAATCAATTGGTTATATAGTCATGAATCTTTCTGGACTCTTCTGTTCCACTGATCTGTGTGTCTTTCATTACTAGTTCCACAGTGTCTTATTTACATTAAAGTAAGTCTTGAAATCTGACAGTGTGAGTCCTTCTTTTATGCTTTTCTGAGATTGTTTGGCTTAGCTATTTTCTCTAGGTTTCCATTTTAAAATCATCTTACCTATTTCTACAATTTTGTAAAATTGAGGTTTATTTATTTTTTTTTTTTAAAGATTTATTTATTTATTTATTTATTTATACAAGCACTGGGTACAGTCAGAAGCGCGGGAGTGTGAGAGAATTCACCAGAGCCAGAGCGGGGAGCAGAGCAGGCAGAGGGACCGAAGTACACTGCTGAGGGGAGCAGCGGGTGGCAGGAGAGGTCTGCGCGCCATGTGGGACCCTCCTCTGGTGGCCGGGGAGCAGCCGGGGATCGAACCGGCGCTGCAGAGGCTGCGGGCAGCTTCGCAACCCAGCGCTCAACTGCTGCGCCACCGGGGAGGCCCAAAATTGAGGTTTAAATACAGTGAGTTTAGACAGACTCCTAACAGTGCATAGTTACATCAGCTTTGACATATATACCCATGTAAAGTCCACTCTTATCTAGGCATGTCAGTAAACCCGGAAGTCTTCATTGTGTCTGTCCATCCTACTCATTCTGCTCTCCCAGAATAATTACTCTTCTGATTTCTACCTCTCAATTTTTGTGTTGCTTGCTCTACAACATGTGTTTGTAGAGCCAAGCAGTGTGTACACTTGTGTGAATGGCTTTGGTCTCAATGTGATCCTTTTGCCTTGGATATCAGTGGTTTGTTCTTTTTTTTATTGCTGAGTATTATTCCATTGTGTGACTGTACCACAGTTTGTGTCCTGCTGATGGGTGCCTGGCTGCTACCAGCGTTTGGCTGTTGTGAGTGAAACTGCTATGAGTAAGTTTGTAAAAGACTTTTTTTGGAGAAGTGCTTTCATTTTTATTAGGTAAATCCTTTGAGGGTAGAATTTCTTTTTCTTTTTTTTTTAAAGATTTATTGATTTTTATACAAGAACTGGGGTACAGGCTAGATGTGTGGGAGGGAGAGAGGCTTCACCAGAGACAGAGCGGGGAAAAGTACAGGCAGACTAAAGAAATACACTGCTGAAGGGAGTAGTGGGCGAGACAGGAGAGGTCCACCTCACCATGTGGGACTCTCGCTGGCCGCCCGGGACCACACCCGTGCTGCAGAGGCTGTGGACAGCCTCACAGTGTGGCACTCAACTGCCTACACCACCTAGAATTTCTGTTTGTAGACTAAATGCATGTTTAACTATTCAAGAAGCTGCCAGAACTCTTTCCAAAGCCACTTTAGCCATTCTGTTGGTATTTCACAGTAACTCATTGTCTCAATTTGCTCATTTTAGCCATTCTGTGAGTATTTCATGGTAACTCATTGTCTCAATTTGTTATTTTCTGGTGGCCAAAAATGTTGAGAGCATTATTCTATATTTTGTGAAATGTCTGTTCAACTCCTTGGCAGTTATTATTGGGCTGTTTTTTATTATCTGTTGTAAATTTTGTAAATATGTATAGGGCCTTGTCCTTTGTCAATTATGCATTGGGAATAGTTTCCCTGGTCAAGGCTTGATGTTTATTTTCTGAACCCCTCTGCATGTGCCATCTTGCACTAACCAGAGGAAGTCGGCTATTGCTGGCCTCCCCTCAGATGTTTCCCTTCTGTTGTCTTGCACTGCCTGTTGCCTGCTTTTGAATTAGTTATTTAATGTACCGTGGCCTGTATTTGGTATGTGAAGGGTTGTCTGGTAATTGTTATCCCTTCATGGCTAGGAAGCAAACCTCCTGCTCATTCTACATGTGTAGGCTTTAATATTCTTTTCATGGCTTTCTCATGTTTTACAAAATCAATCTTATCTGGTCTCTGAGGCTCTTTATTTCTTTTTGCTAGACAACAAATCTAATAATATCTTGGTACTTAGTCTGGAAACATGAAAGAATATTTGATAATTGGCATGAGCTAGCACATGGCTGCAATCCATGTCTGTGGAGGAGGAACAGCCACTGCCCACTATTTTGAAGAGTCAAAGTGGGGCCTAGATTGGAGAAGTGATCTGTCTCATATACTCAACCAGAGGTGATTTTCTTATAGCTCCGGCTCTGCCTTTCTAGATCTTACTGTCATTTCTATTGTATGAGGACAGTTTCAAACCAGCTTTTCAGAATCTTGGGGTACTGAGAGTAAGAGAGGGCGGTCAAGTGGATAGGGGCCCTCCCACCCCCACCTGCTATTTTTTTTTTAAGATTTATTTATTAATTTATGCAAGCACTGGGTACAGTCAGAAGCGCGGGAGGGTGAGAGAATTCACCAGAGTCAGAGCGGGGAGCAGAGCAGGCAGACAGACAAAGTACACTGCTGAGGGGAGCAGCGGGCAGCAGGAGAGGTCTGCGCGCCATGTGGGACCCTCACCTGGTGGCTGGGGATCAAGCCAGCACTGCAGAGGCTGCGGGCAGCCTCGCAACCCAGCACTCAACTGCTGCGCCACTGGGGAGGGCCCCACCTGCTATTTAACCTAAGAGGATATACTTTCAAATGTTTGCTTGCATTCCATGCCAAATATCTTAAAAGGGTTTTCCTTGTCAACGAACAGATTTATGGAAAATAATTGTGTCACGCAAGGCATTGATTTGTCGTTTGAAATACTGGCTTGTTCTGTGTCAAGGAAGAGGCTCATTAGGGGGAAAATCCAAGGATATCTCCTGTGTAGTTTTCTTCTTCCTCTTCTGGCCCTTCACAGGTGGATGTGGCTTCTTGGGTTTGAATTGTGACTCTGCCACAGAGCTGTAGGTTGTTCTTAGTTTACTGAAAACAACTGTGACCTTGGCTACCAAGTCTGCATCATTAGGCAGAAATGCTTTCCACAACATTGTGTTTGTTTTCAAAAGACAGATGCAAGTAGCCTGGTCCTTTGTAGTTGACTGCCTTTAAGACAGTCCCCCCGATCTGTGCCTTCTGCTCTTTGGCCCTTGTGGGTTCCCCCTCTTGTGGAAAGTGAGCTAGACTTAGGGAGTTGCTTTCTTTCTCTCTCTTTTTTAATATTTATTTATTTATGCATACAAGAGCTATGGTGCAGGCCAGAGGTGCAGGGGGTGAGAGGATGCACCAGAGGCAAAGCGGGGAGCAAAAAAGGCAGATTGACTGAAATACATTGCTGAGGGGAGCAGTGGGCCAGACCGGAGAGGTCTGCTGTGCCATATGAGTTGCTTCCTGACCGGGGATCAAACTCAGTAGCTACAGATTGCTTCATAGTGCTGACACTTAACCCCTTGCGCCACCAGAGAGTTGCTTTCAATGAATACAATATGGCAAAGGTGACGAGCGGTCACTTCCAAGATTAGGTCACCAAAAGATTGTGGCTTCCTTCTCAGGCTCCCTCTTCTTTTGCTCTACTTGGTGCTCTGAGGGAAGCCAGCTGCCATGTGAGGAGCTACCCTCTGAGAAGGCCCACATGGCAGAAAGGGATGTTTCCAGCAGGCAGCCAGAGAGCACAGGAGATCTTCTAACAGCCATGGGAGTGACCTTGGACGCTGCACTCCCCCCTAGTCGAGACTTGCAGTGCCTCCAACCCGGCTGGCACCTCAGTTGTGTCCCAACAGAGAAAACCCACTCAGGGACCCTAGACCTTGTGATTAAGCTGCAAAATTTAGGGGGTAATTTCTTAGTTACTTAACAAAACAAAAATACATAACAAAAATAGAGTGTGCCACTCAATAGACACTCCATTAATCATTCTTCTTTCTCTTTCTTGCTGTCCTCCTCGGCGGCCCCAAGGGATGGCAGCTTTGGCAGTGGCCTGACCCACAGGGATGGCGTTTCCACTGGATTCTGAGCTAATCAGAAACAGAATTCCCCACTGGAGCTCTCCAGAGTCTCCTTTTTTTGATAAATATTTTATTTGGGTGTGGTAAGATGTGAAATTTGCAATGTAATTATTCTCAGAGCCAAGCATTCTAGTGCACAGACTTCGCCATTGCAAGCACTGAGGGCTGGGGCGATGGTGGTTCTTATTGTAACGTGTGTGATAAAGGCTCCAGCTATCCTGGGGCCTTAAAACTGACACAACCTGACTCCTAGGTGATCCTGCATCACTTCCTGTGGAAACACATTAGCAATGTGTGTTCCCTGTGAGTCCTCACCCCTTCCCTTCTTTCTCACATTTTCTGGCTGACTGTAAAATTAAGTCTTTTCGCATGGGATCACTTTGAACTTTTATCTCATCTCTGATACAGGTGCTCAGCTTTCAGGTTTCCCTCCCTTTTCCAAGTTATGTATCGACAGATCTCAAACTGAGACTCCCGAAGTCTTCAGGGTATTGTTCCCGGTGGTGCAGACATTTGTGGAATTTCTGGGGTCTGCATCCCAGAATGGGCTTCATTTGATCTCCCAGAGAGCTGAAGAAAGTCAGAGTCTTAGATTTGAAGGGAGTTGATTGAGCACTGGTCTGCCACTTTTTTTTTTTTTTTTTTTTTTTTTAATAATTTAACCTTGAAAATCCTGAGATGACATTTTTTTCGTTGTGAAATCTCAAATGGTGGTGGGGGTAGAGAGCTCTGCTACCCCTAACCTGGCTGGCCCCCAGCATCTATTCCAGAAAGTTGGGGCAGTTTTACTATTGAAAAGAACATTCTTTCTATAATATGATCAAAGTTCAAGAAGGTGCTGTAGTCTGGTGGGAAACTGCTTGCAGGAGATGGTCCATCAACCACTCCTCCAAGCACTTAGAACCAGGTTTCGAAAAGCCCCAGGAGGGCTTGGTGAAAAGCAATAGGGAGAGGGGGCAGGTTTTTCTTATGGATCAGATTGAAGTCTGTCTGTCTGTTCCTGCCCTCCGACACACACACAGTACACATGTGTGCACACACACAGGCACACAGGCACACACACACACAGAGTAAGCAATGTATAAACCGAGACTGCAAACCATGTTTAACCTAGTGACATCACACCCAATGTCAATACATCTCTGAAAGCTGCACATCTGAGGAGTGAAATTTCTACCCCCACCTCCACCCCATTTGGATGCTTGCACTGGATCATTGGTTTGATGCCATTTGACTATACCACTTCCATCTTGTGGGAGCAGATTCCCTGCCTGTCTTAGTCAGCATGGTAGCCCTGCTCTTATTGGGCTCCATAGATATTTGTTAAATGTTGAATAATATTGCTGAGCATGTTGAAGGGAGGACCCAGTGAGAATCTTCAGAGAATTTACTCAGCAGTGTTGCTGGGGGTCATCTTCACTATTTAGCAGGGTGCCTTGTGAAAGAGGGACTTTGGGAGATTTTTTGGTTTTAGAATGAGGAATAATTGTGTCTCCCCTGGGTATAGGGGGGATCGCTTTGCCTCAATCATGTGCATGTAGATTTTCTTTTTGGACTGGTTGTAGGAATTCAAACTGGATGTTTGACCTTTTTTTTTTTTTAAAGATTTATTTTTATACAAGAGCTGGGGTACAGGCCAGAGGCGCAGGAGGGTGAGAGGATTCACCAGAGACAGAGCAGGGAGCAGAACAGGCAGATGACAGAAATATACTGCTGAGGGGAGCAGCGGGCACGACAGGAGAGGTCTGCTGCACCATATAAAATTCTCGCCAGCTGGCTGGGATCGAACCCGCACTGCAGAGGCTGCGGACAGCTTCACAGTGCAGCGTTCAACCCACTGCGCCACCAGGGAGGCACTGGATGTTCGACCTTTAAGATTACCTAGGAGTTTATGGGGTGCTCTGGCTCATCAGTGCCTGTCCTGTATTGCCTTTGGAAGCACACAATTCTCCTTGACTCCGATTTTTTGCATGATTATGCTTTGTTGTTTGCGTCTTTGTTAGCTGCTTTAAGTTCTAAGGTGGGAATGCATGGAAGAAAGGGAGCAGGAATGAAAGGTGTAGTTGGGAGGAGCACATGAGTGAGGCGAGGAAATAGAAGGGGCTGCCTGGAAAAGGAGGATATAATAGGAGAGGAGGGGCATGAAGTTTAAATGGTGAAAAGCAGGGCTGGGGCCCCCTCCCAGGCCTTTGAACCTCTCAAGAGGTGTTCTGGGGAGTGCTATTAGGTTTTGACAGTGGGGCAGGCATTGGTGGTGTCTCTGGGTGAACTTGTGGCTTGACACCTTCTGAACATGGGGAAGGAGGCAAACCACAAGAGTGTCCCTAGGAGCCAGTTTCACATCCCCACTTTGGCAGTATGGGGGGTACTGCCTGCTCCCAGCCTCAGCTTCCTACCTTGTAAAAGGGGCTAAAATAGTGGCTCCTGCTATGGTTCTCTTCAAGGTCCCAATGAGTAATGAACAGGAAGTACCGGCTCCATTTCCCTAAAGTACTATCTCTGATAAAAGTAGTTGTTTTTAACCCAAATGTCACTGACCTTCCTTGGGTTACCTCTGCATTCAGTAGAACTTTATATCTGTAGAAAATTCTTATAGAGCATGGCATTGGTAAAAACCAGAAATAAGTATTAAATGTTTTTGGTTTTTTTTTTTTTTTTTTTCAATAATGCATTTTTTTTTTTCCCCGGAAGTGGAGGCCACCTTCTTAGAGGGGATTGTTAGACAGTAAAACTGAAAATCCATCTTCAGCATCTCCTTTTTCCAAGTTTCTCTTCATGGCAGCTGCCAAATCACCCTCCCCTATTCATTCCCCCTCAACTTTCTTTTTTCTCCCCTTTTAGGCTGCTTCTTCCAGCTCCCCCGTCTATCTTGGCTCTTCTGGTTTTTGTAGACCTTTGTTTAGAGAAGGGATTTTCGAACCTTTTCCTGTAAAGGATAAGACAGCAAATATTTTAGGCTTTGTGGGCTATAAATTTTCTTTCACAGCTACTCAGTTCTGCCCTCCTAGACACTAAGGAAATGAATGCACATGACTGTATTCCAATAAAACTTTATTTGCAAAACCAGGAAGTGGATTAGGTATGGTCCAGGAGCTGTGATTTGCAAGACTCCTGATTTCCAGCAATTAAGGAATTATTTATTTTCACCAATTGATATTTCTTTTTGTCTCCTCACTCAGCAAAATTGATGATTCTGCTGTGGACATACCTATCTTTGGAGGGCCAGAAAGGCAGTGTAATATTGTAAATTATCTTTAGCATTTTTTTTATCTTGTGTTGATTAAGTAGGGCAAAATGATTGTTTGCCTGAACTACCTAAAACACACATCTATTGGTTCCCTGAGCTAATGTTAACAGGTTTCCCAGGTTCCTAGATAAGAGACGTGTGTGTGTGTGTGTGTGTGTGCATGTATGTGTGATGCTTGATACCAGAATTCTTTCAGTCAACAGTGGGAAAAGCTAAGTATCTTTTTTTTGTTTTGTTTTGTTTTTGTCCTCTTTAACTTTCTCATTTGATTCTGGGAAGATCCTCACATCAAATTGTGTAATGGAAAAAGTATTGGACCAGAGCCAGGGGATCTGATTGCTATTTTGGTTGAATTACTACTTTTGTGTTTGACCTTGGCAAGTCCATTTATTCCCTGGTTTAGGTCTGTCAAGTATTAATCTAGAATCTTTGGTCACCAAATCTTTTAGCAATTGACTCTTAACTCCTATGAAATCTTACTTGGAATGCAGTGAAGTTGGGCTGGGGGATTAGCATCTTGTCTGAAGTCCCTTTTTCCTGACACTCAATCTCATCCCCACCCGAGGGAGGCTCAGAAGCATCTCTGCTGGAATCCAGAAGCTTTAAGCAGTCTAGGTTAAAGATCATAGTACTATATGATTATTTGTTCTTTTCTATTTTTGGCCATCACCCAGTATTTCAGACACAGGCTTCTCATAAATTTTGTCTTCCATACTCACTACTCTCTAGTCTACTTTCCTGGTTGGCTTTTCACTCTTTTCTATCTTATGTTTACCTCCTGGACTCCTGCTTCTCCTGTGTGGCTCTGCTCCATATACTCGCTTCTCACGTTCTTTTGACTAAACTTTAGGACTATCTATTGAATCTAGAAAGTCTTAGGTCATTACTTCTAGATATCTTTATTTATTTATTTATTTATGCATACAAGAACTGAGGTACAGGCCACATGTGCGAGGATTCACCAGAGACAGAGTGAGAGGATTCACCAGAGACAGAGCATGGAGCAGAACAGGCAGATCTACTGAAATGCACTGCTGAGGGGAGCAGTGGGCAAGACAGGAGAGGTCTGCTGCGCCATGTGGGTAGCTCCCTGGCAGGCCAGGGATCAAACTTGTGCTGCAGTGGCTGCAGATCGCTTCACAGTGCTGTGTTAAACCCCACCAGGGAAGCCCTAGATATCCTTGTTTAAATGAAACTTTCCTACCTAAGAATATAGAAGAACCCAAATACAGACCAGCAAAAGTCCACGTAGCCCCAGTTGGGCCTGCTCTGGAGGAAGTGCCAGCCCCGTTCCCTGGAATGTTCCTGGCATCTGCAGAATCACTGACCTCACTCTTTGAGGAAGCAGCCACAATGTTACTGGGCTCATTTTCTCTGGATGTCCTCTACTGCTGTGTTACATTTTTTTTTTTTTTTCTCAAGGCGACGATGTGTAGGGGGTGGGGAAATGGGATTCTTTCCATTAGTGGAAGGGAGCTTGAGGATTGAACAACTTGCAGCTTGGAAGTTTTCCTCTGAGAAATCAATGGTAATATGTTAAAAGTCTGACTTCCCAGACTTGGATACGAAATTCCCAATCCTTATCCCCTAAGATTCTTCCTTTTGTAGGATTCTGTGTTAGCAGGCTCTTTTTTGGTCTGGATGAGTGACAAATTTTGCAGTTCCAGCCATGTCCAGATGCCACTGCTCCACTCTCCACCTGGACCCTTTCTGTCTGCAGACGGAACTGGGATGGAGCTGTGACTGGGCCAAACCTGACATAAATGGAGACAAGCATTCAGTGACAAAAAGAGAAAATGATTTAGAAAGGAAACCAAAAGAAATTGCAATTAGCTGCAGGTTGCTAAATCTCCATTAGCCTCCTACTGTGCGGTTGTTCTGTAGCCAACTTAGATTATCCAAGACAATGTTTAAAAGCCATTTTAACTAAATTAGCAATCATGTAAAACCTTCACTCAGAATATATGTTTATCTGCACTTTTCCCTGAACAATTTTTATCAAGGAATCACATGAAAAATCGAGGTCAAAAAAGACTGATGAAGAAGGAAGATATTTTGAGCAAAATATCTAACATTTGATATTAGCTCTGTGTGAACGATGATTTTCAATTGTTCCTTCTAACTATGGTGACTGTCTTGCTTTTCTCAAGACAGGCCTAGTTTTTATCTATGATCATGGCATAATGATTAGTAATGTCGGGGTATAAAGGAAATCATTCCATACCCCTCCGGGCTCTTCTAGCTTGGCAAATAATTAAACAAGCATCAGACAGATTGATGAGAAAAAACCATAGAGAAGTTTAATGATAACATGTATACTTCTTGTATTCATGGTGATACTAGGCAAAACCATGGGCACCCCGGGATCCCAAACTATTAGGGGCAAAAACCCATATTGCCCATTCTATGGGTTCTGCCTACCCAAGAGCACAAAAGCTGCCTAGCATGCTCTTTTTTTTTTTTTTTTTTTTTAACCAAAACCTAGCATGCTCAAAGATTTTTAACCACTGAGAGATTTGAAGGGAATAGAGAGTGGGTGAAGAGGAGTAGGGGAGAGAAGGATTTCAAAATATGGACTCTCCATCAAACTCTGAAATCAACCATTCCCTTTTGGGCCAATGTTCAGCCAACAGACAAAGCCCAAAGCAGAGTGGCCCAAGAACAGAAATGGACTGTGTAGCAGAAGGGTCTCTGTGAAGGGGGAGGAGCATCACAGTGCAGTGAAGGGGGGCCACTCCCTCCCCCCTCCTCTCCTCTCTTCCTCCTCTGCCTCCACCCAACCTTCAGAGCCCCTCTGCCAAATAAACCTCTTCCAAGAACATGTTTTGGGGTGGCAAATTTTTCACCCCTACCTTAACACCCCCAACTTTGACTTTTAAAAGTGGTCCAATCAAGACAATAAATAACATGATTGCTCTATGTGTAGGCAGAGAGAATGCCAGTCTCCCAGAAGGGGTAGGTGATGTTGCAGCCAGTATCATGGTGGTGCAGGCCCGTGGAGCCTTTCATCTTGGCAGATGCTTTGATCACAATTCACCCATCTTGGTATACATCCTGGAAGTCCTAAATTTCTTACTCTAGCATTAGGCATATTGTAGGTTATCAGGAAATTTTCATTGTCAAGAATGACCCCTGGGTTGAGGGATTTGTCAGTGACTCAGAGGTCCATTTGGTGCTTTTGCCCCATGGGGGAATGGTTGTGGGGTGGGTGTCTCATCCTGGTTCTGCCCTTGCCCTATACATCTGGGGTGCTCAAGGGGTTTCCCATATCGAGCAGGGGATTTGCCTACTGACTTTCAAGATTGTTCCCATGCTCAGAGTCCCTACTTGTTTCAAAACTGACAGCTCACTTCAGTGCATAACACAGCGAGGGCCACGGTCATGTCAGTTCTGCCTTTCCACTTTCATCCTGAACCAGGTTTGACCCTGGCTTTGACCATTTGATGGTTATGTAGCCATCATTGAGTGACTTAAACTTTCTGAGCTTATTTTCCCATCTGTAAAAAGAGTTCCAAGGGCCTGTTTCCTCTCTGCTAGAGTGCTGAGGTCAAGTGATGTCTGGAAGAGGTGAGGTGTACTCTCCGCGTCCATGAAAGGCACTTTGTCGTCCTGCTGGCTGATGTATTAGAGAGCCGACTCCTGGCAACTTAACCATGGTTTAGAACAGGCCATTCCAGCACTTACCTCTCTTTTTGGTCAGAATCCTCAGATTTGCTTTTGCAGAATTACCCCTCTTGTGAGCTTTAGTTTCTTCATCTATAAAATGGAACAGTGACAACATCTCAGACCTCCACTTGGTCAGTTGGACTTTTTCTGTCCCACAACTTTAAGCTGTGCCTCTGTCTCCCTTTACCGAAAGGAAAAGCTCCTTCTGCTCCTGAGTGATGGAAGTGGGACAATCCAGCTAGATCCTCTCTGACCTGTGAAGTTCAAATTAATTAATTCACACTTTGAGCAAATGTTTATTGACATCTTCATTTCAGACAGTGTATGCCAAGTCTTTCACATGTTTTTCTCATTTAATCTTTGTATATATTATGTGTTGGGTCCTGCTGCTTACTTTGCAAATGAAAAAATGGAGCTCGGGGAAGTTGAGCGACTTGCCCAGGATTATAGCAAGCATGTCTTAATGCTGAGATTTGTGCTGGGATCTGTCTGACTCTGAAGTCTTTTTCTTTGTTGTGGTATTTGGCCTCCCTGCCAGGGGAAGAACATTTGGGAGCATCTTTATCTAAAACTCCAGGGAGTGATTGGCCTTTGTCTTCTCTTCATGTGTCCGCAACAGTAATGAAGGAAGGACCTCATGAGCGTGGGTGACCAGGGGCGGGGGGTCGGGTGTATCTGTTGGTTTTCCTTAGCCAGCGCACCTTCCCTCCTCCTCCTCTCTTCCTTTTGATGATGATGGAATCTGCCTGCATAGTGACCATGCTGATCTACTCTCTCCTCTGGGAGGAACGCCCATTAGCCTATTCTTCAGGCCCCTGGGGCTTACCTATGACCGAAGCCTAGACAATCAGCATTCTTCCCTTGGCTGCAAAGGCTTGTCCAAGAGGTGGTCACATGAGCCACACCAGCCAATCATTTTCTCCCTTAGGTCTCATAGCCTCTGGGACAAGCAGAGATATTTTTTTCTGCCTGTGGGATGTTAAATAAGGATCCTGGATGCAGCCATCCTGCCTTCTAGGCAGGTGAAGTCACTGAAAGGCATTGAGAATGGGGCTGACTTGCAGAGGGGAACTGAGAAGAGAACCAGGTCCTATCAACAAATCATTCCCCACCCCCACTTTTTTGGGGTTGGAGTGTTGTCTCTGTCATTGGTACTTGGCTAATAGAAGATGCACCTAGTGTATGTTCACAGAGCAGGGTCTGGAAGCAGTTTCCCCTCCTGTGAGTACCTGGCAGGGGAGGGTTCAGTGATGGCAAAACTGGACCATGGGTCTGTTGTGTTCCTGCTCCCCAGGGGTAAGTCATTTTTCACTTGTTTGTTCCTTAGGCGTTAATTCACTCGGAGTCCCTGTGTGCCTGCCTGCCATGGCCCAGAGACCATGCAGGTGCTGTGTATGTGGTGGCCAGTGGCCATGACACCTGCCCTTGTGGGAGTCACAGCGTAGAACTTTCTTTTCCTTGGAGCCTCCATGACCCCCCTCTCAGCAGGGCGTTTGCCCTTTAGAATCTACTACTTGGAGTGCTGAATTATTTACAGTTTCTTTTTATGCGAGCTTCCGTAGGCCTAGAGACCTTCTGTTTCTGACACCTAGGGTCAGGACTCCTTTCAGAGGCTACCCTTACCTTATTTCCCTCTCATCTTTGCCCCCAGCACACCATGGACTGAGAACAGATCTCTTGCCTAAATCATTCCTAGGGGAGTGTTTTGGCAGGAACTTAAACCCTTGAATATGCTCATCTGTGTTCCCTTGAATTTGAATTCACTTGTGGGTTCTGATGGACCTTGAGGGAGGAGGTTGTGCCCACTTATGAGAACAGAGTAGGGGGGAGAGCTTTGAAGCTTGCACCCAGCCCAGTGGCTGTGTCTTTTTGTGCCCATGTGCTGCCGGCCCCTGCTTTGGGCTTCAGCCCCCTCATCTCAGTGCCTGGGGTCTGATTCCCTCCCCCCAGCACTCCTTTGACCTGGTCATCATGGCTTTGAGTTGAACCTGTCTGCAAGTTCTCTCTTTAAATGACTGTTCCTTTGAGCGCTACCTCCTGCCCCCCAACTGCCTTGCCTGAGAGTGAGCTTCTAAGAAAGGATCCAGAATAGACAGTAGAAGAATCTGGGTGGGGTGGTTGGAGAATTAATTCAAGGTGAAGAGCAACAGAATGGGATTGGGAAAGTAGTGGTGGCAGGACAGGTAGGGAGGGTTGGCTAGAAGGATTTGGACACTAAATAGGGTACAACAGAGGGAAGAGGGGTTTGCACAGAATCCCACAGCTGAATGGTATTGGACCTGGGCTTGGAGGCCAGCTCTTCTCACCCTGGTCAGTGCTCATCCAGCTACCCTGACTTGCCCCCAGCCGTAGACGTCACCTCAGCGCTCCTTCCCCAGGGAATCCTGTTGCAATGCAGCCACTTAGAGCTGTGTTCTTCCAACATCTGATGATATTCAGCGGATGGATGCTAATCAGTGTGTGCTGGGGTGATGGTTTGCCTTCCCCTCGGGAGCTATGCGGGTTGTATTCAACACAGGGACCCCTGTAAAATGTGAAGCACATTTTAGGCTCTCAAAGAATGTTTGGTGAATGACTACAAGAATAACTGCTCAACCTGGAGATTTCTGATCATCTTTACAATCTTTTGCAAGATGATCTGCCTACATGAGGACTTCCTGGTGAAGAGAGAGATTGACTGTGTAATGACTGTGATTCACATAGATTTGGTCTCAAGCCAGTTTTATTTTACTCAACCCAAAATACAAATGAAAAATATTTATGATCACTTCAAGAAAGACACTTGGGAAATGAAAAGCCTCTTAAAGCCACAGTGAGGGATAGTAAGTGCATTTGCCATCCAAACCCAATTCAATCAGCAGGAGTTCTCCAAGCCACAGCGGGAGGAATCTGGAATCCCTAAGGAAGGACGGCAGTCTCCAACTTCCACCCATCACCCTGCAGCTCCCTCACCAGATGTTTGCCATCATTTCCACTAGCATAGTATATTTTGACCCTCTTGATCCTAATTAAATGTCAAGACTTCTTCTGAAGGGGTTGCCTTCTCAACTATTGAGAGATTTGGGATCTCAGAGTAATGGGGAGACCTGAGAACAGATGGAAAGTAAATGATGCAAGTTATGAGATGGCCCCTGACAGGGGTAAGGAGAAGCAGCACTAGGGGAGGTGAAGGAGAGAGAGAGAGTGAGAGAGCTAGTGAGAGCGAGAGAGTGAGAGCCTGTGGGCACAGAGTTGAGTTCTAAACATAAACATAAACGTTAAAAATCTCTTCTCTCTAACGGAGAGAACCCAGGGCTGGGAGATAGGAGATATATTAAATTACTCTTACTGAAACATCCCAGACACTGAGCTGGATACTAGTTACAACAGAGAAAGAGTACATAGTCCCTTAATTCATGGCCTCATGTTCACTGCCCAGTTCTGTGGTTCAGACAATAACTGTGCAGAGAGGAGCCAGTGAAGGTTGTGGGGTTCTTTATAGTGACTAGACAGGTAGGAAGGCTATGAAGATGTACTGATTAAGTTGAGAGCTGAAAGTACAGAGGAGAGAGCTCCTCTGACAGTAGAGACTGTAAGTGCAAAGGTCCTGGGGCAGAAATGAACTTTGTGGGCTTCTTAAGCAGAGTAAGTAGATAATCATTAGCACCAGGTAAGTGGGGGCAGGTTAACAGGGCAGGTATGCTGGGTGAGGAGGCACAGTAGAGGGCTGGGCAATCGGGGGATGCTGATAGGTTCCAAGCACAGAAGTGATATGACCTGACTTCAGTTTTATAAAAGTCACCCTGGCTGCTGTGTGGAGAAGGAATATGATGGAGAGAAAGGCAAATATGTGGGCATTAGGAGGAGGCTGCTGGAAAGGTTCAGGGAAGAGTCCATAATGATCTGGAGAAGGAAGAAGCAACTTTTGTGTTTCCCATCTGGTCCTATTATTGTTTAGCCCTGTCACCTGGTCCTTAATTTCCCTAACTGTCAAACAAGCTTCTTTCCTGTGTCCTCCTAGGTCTGCGTGTCCTGGAGGATCTGTTGACTCAGGTCCTGACAGCTTTTTAAGATCTGAGTCTGCTTGCTTTTATCTTCTCTCAAGGCTGTGAAATCCTCATTGGAAAGAATTTTGATTTATGGCAGAGGGATAAATTTTCCAGCCTTCTACAATTCTGTTCATATTTTAAGCTTGCGTGACTGTCTTGTGTCCCTGCTTCTTGGTGGGAGGTGGTGGGTGAGGGTGTTACAGTATTAATAAAATATGAATACATTAAAACACTTATTTTAATGTCACTTGCGTGGGAAACATAATCTCTGGTGGAGCACTTGGCAATTTGTTGGAAATGCGTGTTTGCCCCAAACCTTTGAAAGCCCTTGATCAGGCTGGAATCTTTGTTTCTAACCAAAGTCCTTGACCCCTTGTGGTTTCAGTTCTGTTTACTCTTGGCAAGTGTTTCTGGTTCAAAGGGAGAATCTTTAAAGCTGGATTGGGAAAGTCTATAAAATCTTAACGCATCTTTGACATCAAATAGCTCTTTCAAAGCAGCGATTTGATGAAGTAAATAGGGGCGCAGCAGCACAAACCATATGGAATGCATTTTCCATAACAGCTCCACACTTGAATAACAAAGGAGAAAAGTTCTTGGCACTGGGAGTTTGGGATTTTAATGACCCTTAAATATTTGGCTTAGTTGCCCAGCGTGTTTTACCAGCCTGAAACCCCGCAGGATAGGCCCTGCCTTTCTCTTTGGCAAAACATAAGCTGACATGATGTTGCTGCTTGTGAGAAGATGTTTGTGCCTCATTGCAGAAAGCTTAATTCACTATGATTTCCTTAATTACCCACCTCCTCCCCCACTGGCATCTCTCCCAACCTGCCTTGGAGCATCATTTCTGATCCGAGATGCTCAGCCGTAAGCACCATGCCACAGAAACCACCTTCATTATTGGAAATTGGGATCAGAGGGTTGAGACCTGTTCAGAATGAGGGCTGCTGGTGGAGGCCTGAGTGGTGCCGACCTCCTTGGCCCCCTGCGCTGCGCAGGTTACCTTGATTTCGTTGTGTGATGCCATCATAGAGCTGTTACTGCCAGGTTGTGGTTCTGATGGCAAAGGAGCCTGCCTGCACTAAAAGCACAGACGCACTTTTCCTACCTCCTGAAACTCATCTCCTTGAACGTCTGTGCCGGTTTCCGTAGGTGTCGGGCCCTTACTGGAAACATCTGTGTGCGGATAATCAGAGTGGCTTTCCAAACCGGTCTGTCTAACTTTTGTGTCCTGGTGGATGGAGGTGGCTCCCTAATAACTTTCCGATGGCAGGCATACATTTGCAGTTTCAGATGGAAAGGGCCTTCAAAGAAATTGAGCCAAGTGTCTCCATTTTACAGATAAAGCAGCTGAGGCCCAGAAAGTGGCAGGGGCTTACCCAAGGCCTAATGGCTTGTCAGTGTCAGGACCAAGACCCAAATGTCCTTAACTCATCAGCAGTTTGGAATGTGAGTGACTTTTGTTAGCAAACATGAACTGCATCTGCATAGCAGGGAGATTTCCGGGCACAGGTGTTCAGGGTCATGCCCTTCTGGGGCAGGGGGGCAGGCAGGTGGAAGGGAGGCAAACCAAACAGTAAGCTGTGAGATGGGGGCTCCTCTTGTGCCATGTTATTTTGTCTTCTATTAACAAAAACCCAACATTTTATGGAAGAAACTGAGGGTTAGAGAAGTTTCGACTTGGTGTCTTGGCAGCAGGACCACTGCAGCTAGTGGCCAGGCAGCCTTGGTGTTTCCAGTGGTGTGAGGTCGACCCCGTGCTGAGCTGCAGTGGGTCAAATGTTGCAGGTGAGCTGGATCATCTGGTTGGATCACTGACCCCTTCCTCTTTTCACCCTGGAGGAGACTCTTCTCCTTTCTTGACAGGAGCCCCAAGAAAGAAACCACTTGCCTATCATTGCCAGTCAGTGCAAATGGGGGAGGTCCATGCCCTCTGTGGAAGTGGTTCAGGGACGCCCAGAGTGAAGTCACAACAGATACTGGAGTGTACTTTGTCTTTTTTAAAAAAATCGAGTGCCATTCTGAAAAAATCTTGCAGCAACAATCGTTGGTGAGGATATAGAAAAAAGGAACTGCCCTACACTACTGCTGAGAATGCAGACTGGTCCAACCACTATGGAAAGCTGTGTGGAGGTCCTCAACCTACTAAAAATGGAGTGTCCATGTGATTCAGCAATTCTACTCCTAGGGGTCTACCCAAAGGACACAAAGATATTAATTCAAAAGGATATCCATATCCCTGTGTTTATTGCAGCACTGTGTAGAATAGGTGAGATATGGAAACAACCCAATGCCCAAAAATAGATGACTGGATGAAGAAGATGTGGTCTGTATACACGATGGAATAATAGTCAGCCATCAAAAAGATAAACTCATGTCATTTGCACCAACATGCATGGAGCTGGAAGGGATTATGCTCAGTGAAATAAGCCAGAAAGAAAAAGAAAAATATCAGATGGTTTCACTTACAGAAGGAATGTAGAGGAACCAAATAAGGAATCAGGGAAAAAAAAAAAGAAGTAATTATAATAAATTAAAAAGCAAAATCAGGGCTTCCCTGGTGGCGCAAGGGGATGAGATGCAACCTACGAGGCTATCCACAGCCACTGAAGCATGAGTTCGATCCCTGGCAAGGGATCTACCCATATGGCACAGCAGATCATTCCTGACTTGCCTGCTGTTCCCCTCAACAGTGTATTTCAGTTAAACTGTTCTATTTCCCACTCTGTCTCTGGTGAATCCTCTCACCTCTCCCCCACACCTCTGGTCTGTACCCAGTTTTTGTATGCATAAATAAATCTTTAAAAATCAAAATCAAGGGCCTCCCCGGTGGCGCAGCGGTTGAGCGCTGAGTTGTGAAGCTGCCCGCGGCCTCTGCGGCGCCGGTTCGATCCCCGGCTGCTCCCCGGCCACCAGAGGAGGGTCCCGTATGGTGCGCAGACCTCTCCTGCCGCCCACTGCTCCCCTCAGCAGTGTACTTCGGTCCTTCTGCCTGCTCTGCTCCCCGCTCTGGCTCTGGTGAATTCTCTCACCCTCCCGCGCTTCTGACTGTACCCAGTGCTCGTATAAATAAATAAATAAATAAATCTTTAAAAAAAAAAAAATCAAAATCAACAGGCAACTATAAATCAGGGACATTCCATAGTGGGGCAGGAGGGAGTAGGATCAAAGCTGGGGAGGAAAAAGCACAAAGGACTATCATGATGGTGCATGGGTGAATTGGTGGTGGGAATTGCACAGGGACTACACCTGAGAGGAGAAATCATACTTTGTACAAAAATGAAGACTGATGTAAAAAATATGTAAAAAAAAAAAAAATGAAGTGTTTTTCTGCTTAAGAAACAAACACAGAATCTGAGTTCTCTGCCTTATGGTACAGAGCTGTGGGTCAGGCTGGTGATAGTTACCAGGGGGACAGATGGGCATCTGTCTTGCTGGTTCCCATTGCTCTTTCCAAGCTCCTATCTGCTTGCTCTTCTTCACTCCCAGCACCCCTAAGCTGGCCGGCTGCTAGATTTTCCTCCTAACTGACTGCTGACCCCCGACCCCTGCCCCATCAGTCATGATCCTGGTATGCACAGTAGACAGACTGACATCCATCAAAGACCAGACATTGTTGAGAGAAAAAGAGACACAGAGGGATGCAGAGAGCAGATGAGAAACAGGGGGTGAACTGAGAGAGGAGAGATCAAGTGCCCAGGACTGGTCTCCAGCCCACCCCAGGGAGGCTCAGCTCACTCCCTGCCCTGTACCCACATTTCTGGGATATAGGGGAGGGTCTCTGTGTATAAAGAGCCAGTAGACCACTTGGCCCTGTTTTGGGGTGTGCAAATTCCTGAGCAGTTTCCCCTCACAGAGGGGAAGTCTTAATTTCTCCAGTCGCCGTAGCCTTGAGTGGGGAGAGGGAAACTGCTCCTGGGGTCTCTTCACAGACCTGCTCTCCGACACCACTGGCTCCACATATGGTGTGGCATGAGGGATGATGTGATCTGGAGAAAGAAGTGGGTTGAAACCAGGCAACTTTGCACTATTGCAGGGATGTTAATTAAATATGGGGATTATCTGCCCCAAGTCTTCTCAGAAGGTGGATTTATCATACCTCATTACCAGATTTTATATACTCCACATGGGTGAGACCAATGTTCTGTATTATGCAAGAGTGCTGGATTTTATGGTCCAAACCCTGCAGATGGTAAGAGAAAAATATTCAGAACTGACAACGCTGAGACCTGAGGTGGCACTTCCTCTGATGAGATGCTGAAGCAAGAGTTCAACTGTGCCAAATGCTGTTCGGGCATATGACAGGCTAGTGGCTTCAACTTGAGTTCAGGTTGAACCACACTAGGTGTTTGCATCTCGGAGGCCATGGACTTCCTCTTCCCTCCTCCTAGGTCTCCCTGTGGTTTTCACAGGAGCACCCATTCCTTACTGCCGCACCCCATTCAGGACTTGTCTTGGTGCTCCATTACATGGTTGTGTGGGGTTGTAGGCAGATAGGCACATACCTGTGTGTTCGAGGTGTGTGGTGTGTGGTGTGTAGAGGTGGATATGTGTGTGAAACCTAAATGTAATTTAAACATTTATGAATGTTTAGACTCTGGCCAGTTCCTTCTCACCTGCTTCCTCTTCCAATTCTTAGTTTCTTCCTTTTATATCCACCTTTTAACCATTTCAAAGACCACACATACACTGTTCACTTTAATGTTTTCTGAGTTGGACATCATCGACTGACTTTCTACTATGACGATAAGGGCTCATTTCCTTGAACCATCTCCCATCCTCACACATGCACATCCCCACACCCTCCCCACCCATTATCACCCAGTTTGGTTAAATAACAGTGTTGTTACATGACCACAAGCATATGATTCACAGTTGAGACATGTGAATAAAATCTCCTGATTTGGGGACCTCCCTGGTGGTGCAAGGGGTTAAGCATCAGCACTATGAAGCTATCCTCAACTACTGCAGCATGAGTTCCATCTCCAGCCAGGGAGGTGACTCACATGGTACAGCAGATCTCTCCTGTCTTGCCCACTGCTTCCCTCAGCAGTGCATTTCAGTCAATTCACTTGTTCTGTTCCCCAGGCTGTCTCTGGTGAATCCTCTCATCCTCCACACCTCTGGCCTATGCCCCAGTTCTTGTATACATAAATAAATAAAATCTCAAAAAAAAAATCTCCTGATTTTATTTTCTTTCTTCTGCAACTGTTTGTCCAAGGCTAATATAGTTGCTTTGTGAGCTCATTTTCTGGGAGTCTGTGTAGCCCAGATTCACACTGCCTGTCAAGAGGTTGAGCCCACTAGCATCTCTCAGCTCTTAGAGCTGTCACCCAGGAGTTGCTCTACAGGCTACTGCACCAATGTCATCTTCTGTCCACAAGCCTGGGAGATTCCTGCATGACTGTGCTCTATCTGCTGCTTCTTGGAGTCCATGCTCTCATGTTTTTTATTGTTTCTTCATTGTATAGATGTCTTCCTCCCAAAATGCATTGATGATACAGTTTGAAGACCATGCAAGTCATTGGAAGTTTTTTTTTTTCCCCTACCCAAACATAGGTTAGGGAGTGATAATTAGCTGGGTATAGAATTCTGGACTGCATATCTATAGATTGGTCATTTGTACACCATTTTGAATTACCTTCTAAATTCCAACATGATAACACTTTAATGTCTCATCTTTTGTCTATGACCTGCTTTTTCTTTCTGGAAGCTTTCAGTATTTTCTCTCTCTCTCTCCCTGCTATGGTGATATTTCACAATGTATTGTATTTTGTACTGGTCTTATTTATTTATTTATTTATTTATTTATTTATTTATTTATTTATTTATTTTATACAAGCACTGGGTACAGTCAGAAGTGCGGGAGGGTGAGAGAATTCACCAGAGCCAGAGTGGGGAGCAGAGCAGGCAGACTGACGAAGTACACTGCTGAGGGGAGCAATGGATGCGGCAGGAGAGGTCTGAACGCCATGTGGGACCCTCCCCAGTGGCCGGGGATCGAACCGGTGCTGCAGAGGCTGTGGGCAACTTCACAGCCAGCGTTCAACCGCTGTGCCACCAGGGAGGCCCAGTAGTGGTCTTTTTGCTGTCATTGAGCTGAGCTCTCAGTAGACCCTTTTAATTTGGAAACGCATGTCTTTTGGGGAAATTATTTTATCTCTTTGCTAATTTTCTCTGTTTAATTCTATTTTTACTTTGTAGATCTTGCATGCAGATCCTATTTTCCTGGATTGATTTTCTAATTTTTATACTCTTCCTCTTCCAGTTCCCATTCTTTTGTTTTAATTTACAGGTTTGTTTATTTATTTCTGTTACTATTATTTTTAACAAAGCACCATTTCTTTTTTATGGCTATAATATTTTCTTATCTCTCCAGAGATACTGCACTCATGATTGCTTTTTCTTCTTGTAACTGTGTCTTAGTTCTTCTGTGATTTCAGTTTGCTTTGCTGTGAGAGACTTTCCTCAAATGCTTGGTAGTTCTTGGTTGTCCACACACATATTTAAGGGAAATGTCAAGTTGCTGATGAGGGATGTTAGTATGGGCAGGCAGAGCTTGTCAGCTGGGCTTTATTGAAGTCTAGTCTGGCTGTTTCTTTGCCTCTCACACCCATCCACCACTTGTCCCAAGCCCAAATGTCAGTATCTGTAGGTGTCTTCTTTAGGCTGATCAGTTTACCTAGGAAAGGAATTTTCTCCTTCCTGGAGAGTCAGGCTGAGCTGTGTGTGGTCCTGGGCTTTTCTGCTCTGGGTGTTAACTTGTGCTCATTCCTCCCATTTTCATTTGGTTCCTCTCCATAGTCCTAAGCTGCCCTTGTCAGTCATGAGTTCTGAACCACTCTGACTACTGTCCCTGGAAAGCAGTAATAACAGAGTCTTCTACCAGCTTATGGGAAGGAGGGAGCTGGGGGTCATAGCAACTCCATACACCTTTTCAACTAATCATCCATTTCTATGCTGAACTGTACCCCATACCTACAGGCCTTCTGGTGACCCTGACCCCCAAGTTCTCTGGTTGTAGCAAATATGCCTGATAGGCCTGCTCAAATTCTCATGATCTCACTTGTTCCCTGGGTCCTTGGTCATTTACTGGGCCTTAAGTATGGTGATAGTGACCTACCCCATTGGGCAGTTTGGCCAGAGAAGTACCCTCCCTTTTTCCCTATTACTTACCCACTTGAATGAATGGATTTCTGGTCACTGAGATGGCCCAGAAGGAGAAAGAAATGGGTTTCAAGAAAAATCACACTGACTTCCTCCTGACTTACTGCCTGGTTGTCTGAGTACAAAAATCAGTGAATCCACTGCAGAACATCAGGTGGGTAGAACTTGAGGGCACCCACTGATGTGCACACTCTTGTCCCTGAGTCCCCATGACCCCCTGCTAGTTCTGTCTTTCTCTAGCTTTGTGAAGAGATCTAGCCCAAAATAATTTTTTCACTGGACATGAGTATGGATATTGGTAACTTCAGGATGCTTCCTTTCTTTATCTTTTGCAAGAAATCATATGAAAACCAGGAGAGCCAGATGCTCAAGGCATCATTCCTGTTTTTGAGATTGCTGGTACAGATTTCTGGTGCAGCTGTGAGCATAAGTGTTTTCTTTGACCTGTATTTTCTCATGTCATTGTGATGCCAGGCCATTCAGCCTTGTGGGCTCTTACCTCGATGTGTGATGAAGGTCTAAGTCTTTATCTGGCATATCTCAGCCCCAACACAAGAGAAGTGATGGGATGTGGTAGGTATTAGAAATATTTATAGAATTGGATAACGGGAAGACTCTCATACATTCCTCCGGGGACTTGAGTACCTGCAGGGACTGACCCTCAAAGCAGACAGGGGGTGGGTCTGTCATGGCCCAGAAATCTGAAATAGGTCACTCAGCTGTGACAAGGAGTTGGCAGCCAGGACCAGAGGTTCTCTTTCTTTCTTCATGGTGGTACCACATTTTAGGAATGAATTGAAACTTAACCTCAGATATTCCAGCCCAGGAAAAATACTTACCCTTGCATCTTTGGAAATGTCTGTTGTGGTCTTCTGGCCCTTCCAGCTGTGTTGTTCTGGGAAATCATCTTTTTTTTTTTTTTTTTTCTCCTAGAATCAAGTTTGTCTCTTTCATGCAGACACTAGATCCATGTCAGTGCTGAAAGAGTCAGCCACGCCATTCAGACCGTTTCTAAGCTTCAAAAACAAATCTGTTAAATATGTAAGTTGTTAATGTAATTATAAATGAAACATCTTGCCTTAAAAAATCAAACATAAACTTGGTTTGAAAAAAGACAAGTAGACCATTGCCGTCGAAGCTCTGCCCTCCTGTCTCATGTACAATCATGTTTTTGGAGTCTGTATTTCTCCCTCACCTCTTCATTAAGAAACTCACCTTATATGCTCATACCCCTACATAATTGTGGCTGACTTATTTTCATTTCACATGACAAAAATGGTGACATGCTGTAAATATTCTGATGCCATTTTTTCCTCTTTCTTCGAGGTTTGTGAATTTCATTCATGCAGATCTGTGTGCTTGTCCTTTGTTAAAAATTTCACTGTTGTCAATGACCCCATTATGTAACTGTGCACAGAGTTTCTCTATTTTCCTATTAATGAGACTTTGGGAGGTTTCAAGGTTTTTCTAGGGAAACAACTGATAAAAAAGTTTTTGTAAGGATATCTGTGTGCATATGTGGATATGCTTAAGAACAGAGCTACCAAGCCACTTGTGCCATTGACACTGAACTCTGCTAGCAGATGTCCAATTGTTTCCTAAGATATTTGAGAGAATTTGCCTTCTCTCTGTGATGTGTAATGTTCCACTGATACACATCTGCAACAGCACTTGGTCTTTTCAGATACTTTACTTATGTATGAAAATATATTTTATCTTGTTTGCAATGTAAGCTTTCTTGATTATAAAATAAGGTATCTCATCAAAATTTTATTAGCTATTTTATTCCCTTTTTGAGAATTCATGTGGTGTCACATGGGCTCCTGGCCCCGTGGCTGTGCTGTCATTCCTGGGAGCTCTTGTTCAAGTCTTTTCCATAGTTTTGCTGATTTTCAGTGTTAGCTATAGAGTCTGGATTCTAATTCTTTGGGGGTAAATGTTATTGTGAGTCACCTTCTCACCTTCTTTCAGGTATCTCTTGATAGCTTCTTAATTTTACTGTACTTTAAATGATTCACTCTCTTTCTTTTTTAATTTTTATTTTTTACATCATTGTTCATTTTTAAATACTATTTGCATCCCCCCAGGTGTAGTCCCCATAGAATTTCCTTCACCATTGCACCTGTGCACCATCACCACAATCCCCTGTTCTCCTCCCTCCCTCCCTCTGATCCCTCTCCCTCTTCCTCCCCTGCAGGATGTGTCTGATTTATAATTGTCTGTTTTTGTTTTGTATTGTTAATAGTTTTTTACACTGATGTCTTATTTGGTTCCCCTATATTCCTCCTATAAGTGAAACCATCCGATATTTTTCTTTTTTATTCTGACTTATTTCACTGAGCATAATTCCTTCTAGCTCCATCCACATTGCTGTGAATGGCATGAGTTTATATTTTTTTGATTGCTGAATAATTCCATTATGTATGTATACCACATCTTCTTGCTCCAGTCATCTATTTTTGGGCATTTGGGTTGTTTCCAAGTTTTACCTACTGTAAACAGTGCTGCAATAAACATAGGTGTACAGGTATTCTTTTGAATCAATGTTTTTGTGTCCTTTGGGTATATCCCTAGGAGTGGAATTGCCGGGTCATACGGGAGCTCCATTTTTAGTAGACTGAGGAATCTCCAGATAACTTTTCCATGTGGCTATTCACGTCAACTGTCCCAGCACCAAGTATTGATTAGTTCCTGTTGGCTCCCATTTATCTGAAAAATTAGCTCTGTCCAAAACAAGAGAGTGTGTATATTTTCTATTTCCATTTGCTATTTTGCTCTGGGTTAATTCAACTACCTGTCACATTATCTACTTAATTAATATAACTTTCTAATAATTCTTGATGACCGAGGGGAACTTGCCCCACACCTTAGGCTTTGGTGGTGTCTTGATTATTTTTGTTCCAGTGCGTGCATTTAATATATGCATTTTACTATTATGACATCAAAAACTAAATAATATCACATATAGCCAGTTAACAAGACCAATTTCTAAGACTTTCATATTTTTACAAACCATGTGACTCAAGATTCAAGTAGAGTCCATCGCCAGAGCTTTTCATGGTCTGGATTTGACTATATCACTTGAGCGACCCTGAACGTGCTCCTTTGTGGTCTGTGTTTTTTTGCAAATAGATTGTTTAAAATTTGCATAAGATTCAAGTTCACTTTGTGGACGGAAAAGGTGATGGTGCATACTTCTTCCAGAAGGAGACTTGAAATATTTAGTTCTCTTTTGTGTTAACACCAGCCATTGATCACCATGACCCAGAACCAATAATTCACATTCTAATTTTATTATTCCTCCCAACTTATTAGTGGGGATTATTAAAAGATAATTTTCTCTAACTAGCTATTAATTACCTTGAGATATACCTTTAAGCACAAAACAGAACAAATTGAGTCACCCCAGAATGAGTATCAGCGCTGAACACTGTCAGATGATTCTCCTTTGCCTTTTGTTAAGATACTGACTTGGTGCCCATCCATCCATCCTCTGATAATAGATACATTAAAATAATCAGTGTGAATACCCGGGTAAGCTCCTCTGCTTTCATTCAGTGTAGTCATTCATGTCCATTGATATCCCAGTTACCCCATCTAAGGGGTTTCTTGGAGATGGTTCCTGCAATCCTTTTTGCATGACCCAGCTGTTTCATTAGCTTCTTTGACACCTGAAATTGTAAGATGTTCCAAGCTCATGTTGGGCCAGGTCAGGAATTAGCCATATGTCCAAGAAGGCCTGTACCTAACTACTATGTACAAAAACCAGTTATTGTTTCTGGGCTGTTTCAGCACAGAGAGCTAGCTAGGGAATACATACATGTGTATGTGAACATTAAAGGCATGTTGTGGGATCTCAAATGATGGTTACTTGGCTGTTACTAAACAGTAAAAGTCTTATGTAACATTTCCTCTTGGTGGTGAGTTCTCACCAAATGTGTCCTTTCCCATGTACTTTCGGAAAGTTTTTGGGTGATAGTTGGTATCTCAATGTAATTTTAATTTTTATTGTCTTTTGAGTGAGGTGACAATTATATATGTTTGGATGTGTAGCTATATATACAAAAATATATGTATATATACACACATTTAATTTATAATTATACACAAACACATGTACACATATGCATATATATTTATTTATAAATCAACTTGTCAAGTTCCACAAAAAACACTTGATTGAAATTTTTGTTGACATTCTGTGGCATCTACAGCAGGTCTCCTCAAATTGATCTTTTTATGATACTGAATCTTTTCAGTACATAACCTTGGTCTCACTCTTCATATATTTTGGGCTTTTTCAATCTCTTTCAGTAAATCTTACAGGTCTCTTGCACAAAGGTCTTGAGCATCTTGGCTCTTTATGCATCTTGTGGCTATTAGAAATGGTATCTTTTACACCTTAATTTCTATTTCCTTGATGGTGAAATAAATATAATTGATTTTTGCACATTGCTGCCTTGCTCCCTCCCTTTTCTATTAAGTCTAGAAATTGTAGGATTCTTTTAGGTTTACCATGAAGAGCACCATCTAGGACACCAATGCTTTTGTTTTTCAGTTCCAGTCCTTATACATGGATTTCTTCTGTGTGTGTGTGTGTGTGTGTGTGTGTGTGTTGTTTTTTTGGGGGGGGTTGTAGGCCAGAGATATGAGGTGGGGGGGGCATGAGAGGATTCATCAGAGGCAGAGTGGGGAGCAGCACAGGCAGATCTACTGAAATACACTACTGAGGGGATCAGCGGGTAAGACAGGAGAGGTCTGCTGCGCCATGTGGGTTATCTCCATGGCCAGGAATCGAACTCATGCTACAGTGGTGAGAGCATTGAGACTTAACCCGTAGGCTTCCAGGGAGGCCCAGTATCAACCAGTTTTCATTTCAGCAACCTAGAGAATGAGTAAACATGGTCATCCCTGGGGCCCACTGCAGTTTTAGATTGGAGTCCACCATTTGCTGAAGGAGCATAGGCCAGTCTCTTCTATTGCTCTAGAATCTGGGCTTGAGCATTGGCTGTTGCTCCCCACCATGGTCTAAGTTCACCAGCCTCGCCATTTAGGCTTAGACTTATGCTCTACCACCTCCTTTTTGTTACCCTCAGGCCCTGTATACCTGCCCAGGATTCTGTGAACAGAGGCTACATGGTCCCTCCCCAGTTTTCCTCCTCCAGGCCTGCACCTGGCTCAAGCAGGATCTTTCTGATGGTAAACTTAGCTGGGAGGGGTTGGGAAATTCATTACTCTCATACCTGGCGCTATTATCATGACCAGTCTCCTTCCACACATTTTATCCTTCATTTTATGATAGCTGTTAAAGACTGTTAGGCGCTCTCTTGGTTCCTTGAGGAATATTTATGCATTTTGTAGGACTGTCACCAAGGCGAAACGCCCTTATTAGGAGCAGGCAGGGAGAGCGTGCTTTAAGGGGCTTGGGAGGAGGTTCACCTTTGCATAATGCAGCTGAGACACCCTGTTTAACTTCACCTGTTTGAACTGTTTTCTTTGGGGGTGAGCTGTGGGAGTGTTGTTTGGAGAATTGCAAACAGCACGAGAGATGGCTCGCACATTGGGATCTTGCTGCTGTGGCAGTCTTCCCCGGGCTGGCAGGAGAGGTGGGAAGACAGCAGCTCTACTTCCGGTTGTGATTGGGCCAGTGTCTCCTGTGCTGCCCTTCACTTACCACCACGGAGTCACCAGCTAGCCAGCAGCCTGGATTTATCCTGTCCTGTCTGGGCACTGTGTGGCCACCCTAGACGTCACCATGCTGTCTTCCTAGCACATCCCATGTATCATGGAATCTGAGGAGTTTCCTGCTCGTGCTCTCTCTCTCTCTCTCTCTCTCTCTCTCTCTCTTTCTTTCTCTGTGTGTGTAATAGACCTTTTCTTAGAGCACTTTCAGCTTCATGGCAAAATGGAGCAGATAGTAGTGAGGGGTCTCATTTACCCCCTGCCCTCCCTATATACACAGCCTCCCCCATCATTGCATCCCACCAGATGTTGCATTTGTTACAGTTGATGAACCTGCAATGATACATCATTAAACCCTGAAGTCCATGGTTTACCCAGGGCTCACTCTTGGTGGTCTTTTTTTTTTTTTTTTGTGGGACCCTCGCCGGTGGCCGAGGGTTGAACTTGAGCTTCAGAGGCTGTGGGCAGCCTCGCAACCCAGCGCTCAACTGCTGTGCCACCAGGGGAGGCCCAGAAGATGCATTTTTTTGGCAAGCATATTTCTGTCTTCAAAATGGGTCTAGCCCTATTTTGACTGATGTCTAGTCTTCCTGGGAAGTAGGGTGTCCAAGGCAGGGATTCAAAGGCCATTCCCTTTCTCTCCCTCACATTCCTGCTTCCAAATTTTGTTATTCATCCTCTTAAATATATCTCCCAAATGCCTCTTCTTCTTTTAGGAGCAAAGAGAAGGTCTTTTCCACTATCTCCAGCAATGCCAGTGATGAGCAATGTGTGTGGTATCTGCTGTTTCCTTGGAAACCAAAAAGCAGGAGGAGGGGCATAACCATGAAATCTTTAGTCCAGTTCTTGCATCTCAAAGGATGGTCTCAGACCACCTGCTGGAGACTGATTAGATGGGCAGATCACCAGTTCCTCCACAGACCTCAGTACCAGAACCTCAGGAAGTGGACCCTGGGTCTTTGCATGTGTACCCCTCACTGGCATCCCCCCAAAGCTGATTCTGAGCCTCATTGAGCTTTGAGAGCCCCTCACCCATGTTCCATTCCCTGGGACTGGAAAAGGAAATGTCTCTAAATCCCACAACTTCCCTCTTGCCTGAGTGGGTCTTGTGGATTGGGGTCCTCTGCTCTGCCCTCCAGTAAGCCTTCCTCCTTCCTGCCCTCCTATTTCCAATTGGGCCTGCTGTCATCCTGCATTTCTCTGTGCTTTTTTCTCCATCTCATTTTAATTGATTCCGAAGTGTTAAGGCATTTAGTGAGTATGAATTTGTTTTCACTGAAATCAATCTCTTTCTGCAAGCTTGCTTTCCCCTTCTTTCAAGTCAGCTAAATCTTGCCTCCCCCAAATTAAATGGCTCCGGGCGGAAACAGCCTTGAGTTGATTACCTAATGCCATAGCAGCTCCGGCACCGCTGATCTGGCTTGACCTAATTTGGCCCAGAAATGCTGTCCCACCCACAAGTATATTCCTCGCTGTGCAAATGGGGATGCTCTATCCTGCCATCTGTGGGACAATGGGGAGGGCGGGCCTTTTGCCCAAATGGGAGCTGGGATGTTCCAGGGGAGGGGAAGTTTCTGTCCTTGGAAGTTAGGGGTGACCCCAAGGAAGAAGAGCAAATGTTCTCCTTTCTCAGTTACTGCGTGAGGCTCACTGTCCTCCCCGTGTGCCTGGAAATCTGGTGTCCTGCCCGCTGAGAACCATGAGGTGCCATGGAGACGATGGGCATCTCTGTGTGATCATGCAAGGCTGAACCTGTCTCATCAGCAAATCAGTGACTCTTGCATTAGGCACTCGCTGGATGCTGTGTCTGTTATGGTGGCAGCTGAGGCTCTGGCGACAGGGAGGCACCTGCTTCTTTGCAGGTACAGCAGCAACCCTGGCTGCGTGGCAGCTTCTCTGCGCTCAACTACCTGTCATGCAGAATCTATTCCTGGAGCTGCCGGGTGAAGCCTGGTTCTCTCCCTCACACCAGGTTCCCATGTGCTGTGTGTTCTTAGAGCCTGGATCCTGGTGAGCTCGGCTCACCCCGCTCCAACCTCCCTTTCCATCAGGGCTGACTGAGACTTATTTTTTCAGGTATTGCTCACTCACTTCTTTCTCTGTGTCTGAGAAAATTAAATGTGTTCACACAACCCAGGAGGCCCTGTCCTGCCCATGTTGGTGCTTGCAGGGGAATGAGCAGGGAGCTGTGCCAGTGACCATGTGCACAGTCACTGTGGGCTCTTTGTGCATGACCCATATACTAGGTGGGGTACGGCCAGAATCTAGCATCCCTGCCACCTAGGCTCCCTGTCAATGCAAGGGAATCAGACTGCTCCCCACTCTCCATGCTCCATGGGATTATGAAGAAGGGATAAGGAATAGAGAGGTGCTGACATAGCATATTCCCTGGCACAGTCATGCGCAACGATGTTTCTTTCTATCTGCACCTTTGGAAACAAATAATGTCCTGAAAATCTGCTCTCAAAAGCCTGCGAAAATATCCGTGAAAGCTGTGTATCCGTGGGCGAAAGCAGATGGGGTTGGTCCCCACGGGTCTGTCTGCCAAGGGCATGCCTTCAACGCTGCAGCTCCAGGGACATGCCAGGATCCACATCACCAGGGCACCTGTCGTTTCAGGGCACACACGGTAGGTGATGAGGGGAGGCGCTTACTACCGCACATGAAAAAGTTCAGCCTCTGTTAGATCAGCAATTCTTCCTCCTGGTTTCACATCACCCCAGGGTGTCTCCAATTATCTCGAGAAGGGTCAGGAACCACTCAAGATGTTATTAATTTTAATCCATTCTAATTAAATATATAAATGGGCCATGTACCACTTTGTGGAAAGGGAAAGGGGGGAAATAGTATCTTCAAATCAAATACGTAATTCTTGAGTGCTGGTAGCCAACTTCTTGAGGGCTAAACTATGGGTTACTATTTCTCCTTTTCTTTCTTCTCTTCTTCTCCTTATGTGCCCTGCTGGGTGCTCTGATTGATAGAGGTACAGATTGGTTAGAGAGTCAGCAATGTGATAGGAAGTGAGGGCAAGGGTGGAGGGAGACCTTAGTGGTGTCCTAAGGTTGGGGTTTTTGTTCTTTTGCCTCTCGATGCTGTGTGACTTTGGGAGGATCTGCTTTGAATGAGTCTCTTTGATGGGGCTCACTGCTGTGCCCTTCCTGCCTCATCAGGTCAACGTGAGCTTCAAGGTCACAGTGGATAACCTCAGCCTGGCCATCAGGACTTCCAAATGCCTTCCTTTCTGACACAGGACTCCAGAGACATATGGGGAGGGACATGGTCCCCAGGCTTCTCCCATCCAGCAGAGCTAGAGGTTCTGTGTTGAGCCTGTCTTCTGCGTCACTGTTTCCGGAGGGCGGGATAGGGAGGCTGAGGAGGGAGTCCACTTAACATGGATTTATGGGCTGGGGAAGGTAGGGATGGACGGGGCCTGTGCATTTACCTGGCTCCGAGTAAGGAGAAGGGTACACTGGGGAGCAAGGGTGGGGGTCATCTGTCGCAGGTTGTGGGGAGAGGGTCTGTGCACATTTGAGAAGTTTCCATGTGAACCCCACATCTCACCTCCCTATAAGCTGCCTGGGTGTCCTCCTATGAGAGGCCTGGGGTGAGCCAGTGGGATTCCAGGGGAGCTGGAATCTCTCACTCAGGATATCAAGAGACTGTGAAGACAGCCTGTGGGCAGAGCCAGGAGCCTGTAGGAGGTGTGGTGCCTCCGGAGGCAGAAACAGGCCTGGCTGCATGCCTTTCTTTTTTCTTGTCCTTAATCCCATGTGCCTCTGATTTTTGGAACCTTGCCTGAGCCACTCGCCCACCTTCTCTCTGACTTTCTCTTCCACTACATTCCCTCCGCAGTTGGTCAGTGCTGGCCAGGTCACGTGGGAGATTTTCTTTCGTACAGGAAGCCCCACCCCAACTCCCTGGAGGGGGCAGGTGTGTCCCAAGGCATATTCAGTCCCCTACACGCTTCTTGCCTGTCATGGGTCTCAGCTCCCTGAATCTGCATGGCCCCGTTTCACGTTCAGCTGAATCAGATGATGTGCTGTGCACCCTTGGCTCTAAGCACAGGGTTGCATCTTGTAAGTGCTCAATAGATTTTCTCGAATGAATAATGTACTGAGGTGATGGGTGGGGGTCAAGACCCCCCCCCCCTGGATTCAGGAGATGGGAGTTGCATCTGCAGGAAGTCAGCCTTACCTCTGGCTGTCTGGGCTCTGGGATTAGCTGTGGTTGGCCAGGGTTACGGCTGGTCTTGAGGGTGCTGGATTGACCTTCTGCTCTCTCTCTTGCCCAGGCTGCTCCCTCTTGGGTTGAAGTTGCTGCTCCATTCCAAATTCTTTCAATGTCTTGGGTGATTTTTCAAACATTTTACCTCTAACGTGCTTTGCATTCTGCCACACATTTTAAAACCCACACATAATTTAAGAAACATTTAATCAATAGAGTCTTGATTCATTTTTCCCTTAAATCATCACTATTATTATTGTGAAGAGCCCATTTGAAGTTCAGGAAAGCTCTTAAGCATTTTTAATAACCATTTTCTTCCCATGCGTCCCATTTTTTTTTTTAAACTATCTTTTTGAAAGATACTTTTTCCAATGGTTGAACAAACTCAAAAATGCCAGATTTCCAGTTGTTTAAATTATGCCCAATGTTTGGTTCTGTAAGGAAAGGGGAATCTTCCAGAATTCTTTCATATATTGATGCAAAGCAGTTTTTTTTCTTTTTTTTTTTTTTTTTTTGGTGGTACTTGGAGGGAAGGGTTCTTAGCTCCCAGTCATGACTTGACAGTGCTTCTGGGGCCAGGGAGTTGGGTCTTCTCCATGAGCACCTCACTTTCCACTCTGGGAGATCTCTTGTCTGAGCGCCAAACACCTACGTGATGGGGTCATCTCCATTGTCTTGGGTGAGGCTATTCTCTGTCCCTGTGGTTTGTCTGTTGCATCTTGCATGCACTGGATGCCCTAAGGCTCAGGATCATGCTCACCCTCACATACGTGCTCCTGTGAGGCTATTATTATACAATTGTACAGATAGGAGGACTCAGCAGACGGCATGAATATTACTTTCCTGCCACTGCTGTCTCCAGTCGCTTCAAACTTGGTGGCAAAAAAACAACAGTCTTTATTGTCTCAGGATTCTGGAGGTCAGAAGTCAGACATCAAGCTGCCAGCAAGACTGTGCTTCTGGCGGTTCTGGGGGAGAATCCGTTCTTGGCTCTTGACGTTTCTGCAGAGGCCACTCTCTCCTATCTCTGCCTCTGTGGTGACGCTGCCTCTTCTCTTCACATGTGGTGTCTTCTTCTCTCTGTGTCCATCTCCCGTAAGAGCACTTACCCTTGGATTTGGAATCCTTCTGGATAATCCAGGATAAACTCCTGTGCAGATCTTTGACTTAATCCAACTTGTGCCTGTGAGGCTTCAGAGTAACTCTTCTGCCGTATAAGGCAGCAGTCACAGGTTCAGAAAGTTAAAATATGGACATATCTGTTTTGGGGGCCAACATTCACCCTATTACAGCTTACAAGGAACACAATCAGGACATGAACCCAGACAGTGTGACTGCTGAGGTGGGGCCCTCCCACCACTCCCCACTCTGATCACCCCACCCTGCTTTTATCTGCAAGGAGACACATTTTTATTTTTTTCCCAGACCAATATAGCCTATAATCATAGACCTGCAGGGCTAGATGGGCAACCCCCTTCTTCCCTCCAGTAGTGGAATCCCCTTCACACAATCTGGGCCGATTGATCGCTCGGTCTCTGCCAAAACACTTTCAGCAACGAGTGAACACTTCCTATGTTTATAAGTACAGGAGGTGGATTTGGCTCTGGGCCAAGTACTTGAGCCCTTCTAGCAACTCTGCAAAGCATGTGCCATCATTATTATCACTCCATCCTGCAGACAGGAAACAGGTTCAGGAAGATAAGTAATGTGCCCAAGCTCGCACAACCCGTGGGCAACGAGCAGACTTGTAGGCACACAGAGTGCACACCTGGTCCGTGTTCATGGATTGATTGACAGTTCTGTGCCTGGGAGAGACATTCCCAGTAACTTCAGCTCTTTGGGGCAACCCCACCCCAGAATCCCCAGCTTGACTTTTGGGAACCTTAACAATGCAAACAGCCTTTCAGCACTGTTAAGACATAAATCTCAATAAATGATTTCCAATAACATAATCCTTGCTAGGGAAGGAAATATTTACACTGTTGCTCATGCATAATATAGGTCAATATTTCGGGATGCATTCAATGTGTAAATGTTTAGAGTGTGGCATAGTTCCGGTTGTGAGCCAGGTCACTCTGCAGAAAAGACAAGATGCAGAAGGGAAGGGGGTATTTTTAGACCTGGACCTAACTTGACACTACCCATAAGTACTTTGCATTAGTGGGCACAGTGTGCTATCCTGCTACTTGATTTGCCAGGCAGGAAAATAACACATTGATTTCAAACAGTTGCTCCCATATCTCTAATGGAAGCTGATGACTTCAAGATGAGCTAGCTGCTTTGTGGCTTCTTTGGAGACAGTCGAAATTAGGCTGGGATGCGGGGCTTGACGGAGCACCGACTCTACCAAAGATGTGTCTAAATAACCAAAGAGTGGTCCTGGGGGAGACTAGCCACATGCTGGAATCAATAGTATATGCAGGAAACTTGAATATAGGCTTGGCGTGGGAGGAAGCAGGAGGAGGAAGGCAAGCTGAGGGTAAGAGATGACAATGCTGATGGCAACGTATTTTAAAGAAATAGAAGATAGAGACATATGGAATTGCTGATATTTGATAGCTATTGACTACAAAATTGGAGTAATCTATTAATAGATATGTTGATATCTATTAAGTCACCATCACAACCATATATCACAGTCAGTACTGCTATCCTGTTAAGCCTGGTGTGGCCATCACCTAGTTGTCTATAAGACACGTCCATAGTACCAAATGGAAAGAAGACAGCAGTGGGGGCTGATAATGGATTCAAATTCTACTGTGAGCCCACCTGTGTGCTGGCACCCCGGTCTCTATAAAGTAGGAGAGCAGCCCTTCTGTGTGGGAAGATGTGGACCAGGATCTTAAAGCTTTAACATGTGGCACGGACTCAACCACAGTCACCAGTGCTACCAAGTCTGTGAAGATATGGACCAGCCCTCTTGGCCAAGGACATTTAGAACATTTGAGAATTAGTAACTCTCATCCCTTTTGCACCTTTCCCCAAAGTGGGCCTGTAACACAGTGGTTTCCTGATGATGGAGTGGCGAGTGTCCTTGTCACATTCCCTTCCTAAAGCCCACATTTCACCTGTTACCTCCATCATGACCTTGCTCTCAGCATTCCCTCCTGGAGTCCTATCAAGCTGTGGATGAGGTCACATCACAGTCCTTTATCCTTAATGCGACTCTTGATGGGAAGTTTATAAATTTGACTTATGGTTTAATATTTTGTCCTCAAGAGGAGGTGGCCTCCCCTCCGCGCCTCCAGCCATGTATCATTATAATGGCCTCTCTCAGGAGCACCTGGAAGACATCTGCTGAAAAACAGCCCCTTCTTCCAACCTTGGATGTCTCTACAGCCCTCAGCTTCTGTTGAGCCCTCCTGAGCCTTGAGGTGTTTTTGTCCTGGCCCTGCCCAAGATGCCAGGAGCTCTCCAGGACCCTGCTAATGGCCTGACAACTGCTCAGTTATTCTAGCATCCTCTTTGATGACTGTCCCTCCCTCATCATGGATCTGTGAATGCCTGTGGGCTGAGGCCCCAAGACACTGCAGGAGTAAAGGGTGTGCCGACGACCCACCGTCCAGAGAGATGCTGGGGGCACCATCATGAGGCCCTAGGCCACCAGGCAGTTGCTCTGGTCTTTTATTTTTTTTTAAGATTTATTTATTTATGCATACAAGAACTGGGATACAGGCCAGAGGTGTGGGGGTGAGAGGATTCACCAGAGACAGAGTGGGGAACAGAACAGGTAGATTGACTGAAATACACTGCTGAGGGGAGCAGCGGGTGAGTCAGGAGAGGTCTGCTGCATCCTGTGGGCAGCCCCGAGCTGGGGATCAAACTCATACCACAGTGGCTGTAGACAGCTTCATAGGCTGCACGACAACCCCCTGCACCACCAGAGAAGCCCCGCTCTGGCCTTTTAGTCTGTTCTTAAAATAAGCATTTTTGGGTACCCGCTGCCAGCTGAAGTTATTCTTAAGGGCAGGGGGTCTGCCCCTAACCTTTCACCAAATCCTCTCTTCACTGTATGCAGAATAAACATCACCCTTCCTTCATGCATACCATTCCACATTCATTAAGCACATTTATTGAGCACCTACTGTATAGCATGGAGTGCACTGGGCCATGTGCTTCCTGGTGTTCATAAAAATATAGAACAGGTCAGGTCTTTCACAGGCTTACGGAAGAAAAGAATCAGATTTGTCAGTGAGTGAGATGGGAGGCATTTTGCAAGCCGTAAGGAGAGGCATTCGGTCCAGCAGGGCAAGAGCTGAGAGCGTAAGGAGGGCATTTCAGGGTCCTTCCTAGACCAAGTCCTAAAGGATCCATCTAACTCAGGCAGCAAGGAGGCCACAGTGAGCTGGCTGGCAGGCAGAGGTGACAGTGTGGGCAGAGGTGTCGGGGGTGAGCAGTGGCATGCTAAGGCATGACAGGCAGTTAGGAGTTCTTAAGGAAGTTATCAGGTCCCTTCAGGGCTTCAGAAGACACTATGTGAGCTTCCTCTGGCAGCTTCCCTTCTCTGACTGAAGATGTGTTGCTCTGCAGAGAGCATTGGGTGGGTTCTTGGCTTTGGATGCTACAGCATGTTGTGGGATGAGGCAGACATTTCACCCAAAGGCTTGAGCAAGATGG
Source organism: Talpa occidentalis (assembly GCF_014898055.3). Lineage (NCBI taxonomy): Eukaryota > Metazoa > Chordata > Mammalia > Eulipotyphla > Talpidae > Talpa > Talpa occidentalis. Next base: position 29,947,272 of record NW_023601754.1, read on the forward strand.
CCTTGCAGTGGCCAATAGAGTGCAGCTTGCTTCTGCCCTTGCATGAGGACTGGGACCTCAGCGGGAACTGCCACACCCCTCCCCTCTGTACCCCCTCTCTGCCTTGTCTGCTGACAGAGCACAAAGCTGGGGAATGGGATGTGGTATCTGTACTTGCTCTTGGCCCAGAGAGGCAGGATCACTTGCCTGAGTGTTCGGGTCTCCAGGGTTGATTCAGCTTCTCACTCCAAGTGAGATCTTGAGAAAACTTCTCCAGTTCGCAGATGGTGGGCGAAACTAGGTGAACTGTTTCCCTCCGATCTGCTCCCTGGTGATGCTAGGCTTCTAAGCAGATAACAACATCATCTTCCTTTGCGCTAGTTGAATATGTTGTTAACTTTCCCCAGCAACTTGATTTTGCCAATCAACAATGACTGGTAAAATATTCAACAACTCCAAAAGCAGGAGGTCAGGGAGATGACCACTGGGTTGCCCTTTGCTTTTTTATCCTTTCTCTGTTATCCACAAATTCTAGAGACTTGTATGTTATGAGGTACATAGAATTGAGCAAGTGAGTGACTTTGCCTGATCCTCCTTATCCCCAAATTGCCAGTAGTATCCACCTCATAAGGACAGTGTTGAACAGGGTGGCCATTTACAGTTGTGCTTACTGTGCACTACCCAAGAGCATCAGACTTGGGGCAGATGGGGCTGAAATGCAGCCTCCGATCTGATCACCAAACCATGTGCCCTGTCCCAAGTATACATCCGTCTGGTCCCTGGGCTTACTTGTAGGAAGGTACAGTAGGGGCCGGCAGCTGCTCTGGTCTTTAGTGTAGTGTCCGACCCACAGTAAGCCATTTTATTTACTCTTGTTATAGGAGTAAAGCTGAAGTTTGAGGATATATTTGAACCTAAAGCCTCAGTTTCTCCATATGTAAAGATACGGAAGTGAACTTGTTAACCTCTGCTGTTCTCATGTGATTGGACCCTCTGTCTGATCTTGAATTCCAGGACAGGAGCTCTGACCTCATCTTTGAGATCTCCTGTTTTTTCCCTGAGCATGGCTGCATCTGATCTGGCTACTGAAGCTTGGGGTATTGGTGTTTCTTGGGCTGCATGGGCCCATTTGGTGGACAGAAGCAGCTTTCTCCATCCAGGTTTGCAACTGCAGCCCCAAGTGGAGCCTACATGTGTGTGTCTGTTTTTGGTGGAGACATAATTCACTTCATGTTGGTCACACCCAAGGAAGTCAAGATGCTGCTGTGAATGGCCTTTGCCAGGCTGCTCCAAAGACACAGGCATCCACACCATAGGTGTGGATAAAAAGGAGGGTGCTGGGGCTCACTGATGGCGCAGGGGTTAAAGACAGCACTATCGAGCTATTGCCAGCCACTGAAGTACTAGTTCGATCCCTGGCCTGGGAGCTACCCACATGGTGCAGCAGACCTCTCCTGACTCGCCTGCTGCTGTCCTCAGCAGTGTATTTCAGTCAGTCTGCCTGTTCTGCTGCCCACTCTGTCTCTGGTGAATCCTCTCACCCACTGCACCTCTGGCTTTTACCCCAGTTCTTGCATGCATAAATATTTTTTTTTTTAAAGGAGGGTGCTCTGTGTCCAGCCCAGCCTAGGAGATAATGCTCAATAAGGATTCTACCACTCCCTTAAAACATCCAATCTCTGAATTAGTAAAATTGTCTTTCCAAGCACTATTCTTTTCTTCCTCCCCCTCCTTACACAGCTTTTCACAAATAAAACCTAAGGCTTGAAGTGAGTTGAAGCAGAGTTTTCAGGGCCTCAGAGATGAAGCAGTGTTTTCGGGCTGGTGGAGTCTTTCAGAGTTTCCTGGTCTGAGGGGGCAGCTGGGTGCTAGTCCACATCCGGGTCCTGAGCTGCCGTGGCAGGACCCTCAAGGAGCTTCTGATTCAGTCTTGGGTTTGGGCAAAGCAGGTCCATCAGTGAGAAACGCTCCTGGTGGAGTGGCCACGTCTGCCTCCTGGTGCCCGGCCCTCAAGCCTCCTTCTCATTAGCCTTGACTTACCCCTGGGCAGTGAGGGGAGCGCTGCTTTGGGGTTCTGACGCCTGCTTCCCACTGTGTGTCTCAGGTCGACTGAGCTGGCTGCTCCCTCTTTACCAGAAATCAATAAAGTGTGAAATCTGCACCCCTTTCTCCAGTGCCCCTTCCACTCTGATTCCGTTTTGTCCGTTAAGCTGAGCACAAGACTCATGCAAGACAGGACTTCCACTCTCCCCAGGGCTGCTCTGTCCTCCTCTCCCTCAGAGACCACTCGAATGGCAATTCAGTGACTTAAAGACAGATCCATTGTTAGTGTGGTAGATGGATTATCCCCAAACCTTCACTCCCTTAATGTCCATGTCCCCTGTCAAGACTTGCAATGTCTTTCCCCAGGAACGTAGTATATTTACTCTGCAGTCGACTTTGGATATGTTCATGGGACAAGGTTTGACCAATACTGTGAAGATGTAATATAAATAGAGTGTACGGTTGTCCTTGTGTGGTTTGGTTCAGAATCTTGCCCTTCTGCCACTGGCTAGGAGGAGAGAATGCCCACGTGAGCTCTGCTGATCCAGAGAGAGAAGTGAAACAGACCCCAACCTGCCTCATGCTCCCACAGCCAGCAGTTAAGCTTCCCTGGTAAATCTACAGACCTGAGAGCAATAAATGTTGTGCACCTGAGAGTTTAAAGTTGCTTGTCGCATGGCGGGATTGGAGGAAAACATTTGATGCTCACAGGAATCAGTTTGGTGGGGCAGTGTCTTGGCTCTTGAGCTCCATCCACAGGGGAGGGAAGCCTGAAACAGCCTTCTGGGAGGAGGTGGAGACGACAGATAAACACTGGTGGATTCATTCTGCAGGCTTGGCACTTTGCTTCAGATCCAGATGCCCTCATTCGCCACCCGCCAAGCCCCATGGAATCTACTACCATCTTACAGTCCAGACTGATGAGTTACATGCATTCTCTTAATTTTAAAATATTCAATAAAATTGGTACCACCTTGCAGGAAGAACAAAACCAATCTGTTCACCCCAGGCATCGCCTGCTTGCAGTCTGGGGTTCACCTATTCTGAAAGTGCCCCTCTTCTGACTCATTGCATTAACTAAAATTTTCATGGAGGGATCCAAGAATGCAGACTAGCAGCCTAATGGCCTCTCCTGTTCCCTGGATGTTTTCCCTTTGGTGTTGCTGAAATAGTTCAGCTCCGAGCACATATGAGTGCTGGGGCTGAAAACTAGGAGTCCTGAGCTTGAGTTGGAATCCTGCTGCTAGTTGATTTGCTGTGTGACATTGAAAGGGTGACTTTGTCTCTCTGGCCCTTTCTTTTAACATTTGTATAATGGCTTTACCCCTTAGAAGCTTACAAGCTGAGAATCTGGGGATGAGTTATTTAATCTCTCCAAGCATTAGCATCTCATTTACAAAAGGTGATACTGCTGTTCACCTGACTGAGTTAAACAAGGAATGAACTAACTGGACCACTAGCACACTGCCTGATAAAGAGGCCAGGGATATTCGCTGTGGCCCCTGCTGCTGCTGCTAATTTTTAACAACAATTATAAATGGAAGACATGGCTTGGGATTCTCTACTAGGATGTAAGGACAAAAATTGGTGCACAGAATTCTGTGCAGCTATCCTAATTCTAGCACAAAAGTACTGTGCTTGTATTTCCTATCTATTACCTGTTATCCAGCTACATCATTTCATTCCCTGTTTACCCCCTCGAAGGCCCCATTTTACATTTTGTTCACTCTGTTACTATGCTCACATTCAATTTGCCTTCCTGTCGGCGTAGGCTCAGCCCTGAGCATGAGCTTTTTTTTTTTTTTTTCTTTTTCTTTTCTTTTTTCTTTTCTTTTTTCTTTTTTTTTTTAAATAATAAATTTTATTTTTATATTCCCCCATACAATTGCAAACGCCCCATTCTGACCCTAATCCTTCCCCTCCCGCCCCCATCCCCCAAAAAGTGTCTCTGGTTCATAGTTTTTTGTTGATTTTGATTTTCACTTTCTTATAATCATTTTCCTGGTCCCTTATTTAAGTTTTCTAGATTCCTGCTATGAGTGAGACCATCCGGTATTTTTCTTTTTCTTTTTGGCTTATTTCGCTGAGCATGATCCCTTCCAGCGCCATCCATGTTGCTGCAAATTGCATGTGTTTATCTTTTTTGAATGCTGAGTAATATTCCATGGTGTATATGTACCACATCTTCTTGATCCAGTCATCTATTTTTGGGCATTTGGGTTGTTTCCAAAGCTTAGCTATTGTAAACAGTGCTGCTATAAACATAGGGGTGCAGGTGATCTTTGGAATTGATGTTTCTGTGTCCTTTGGGTAAATACCTAGGAGTGGAATTGCTGGATCATATGGAAGCTCTATGTTTAGTAGGTCCAGAAATCTCCACACAGCTCTCCATAGTGGTTGGACCAGTTTGCACTCCCACCAACAGTGCAGAAGAGTTCCTTTCTCTCCACACCCTCGCCAACATTTGTTGTTGCTAGTTTTTTTAATATGTGCCATTCTCACTGGTGTGAGATGGTATCTCATGGTAGTTTTGATTTGCATTTCCCTGATTACAAGTGATGTTGAACATTTTTTCATATGTCTGTTGGCCATTTGCATTTCCTCTTCAGAGAAGTTTCTTTTTAGCTCTTCTGCCCATTTTTTTTTTTTTTTTTAAAGATTTATTTATTTATTTATACAAGCACTGGGTACAGTCAGAAGCACAGGAGGGTGAGAGAATTCACCAGAGCCAGAGCGGGGAGCAGAGCAGGCAGAAGGACCGAAGCACACTGCTGAGGGGAGCAGCGGGCTCTTCTGCCCATTTTTTGACTGGATTGTTTTCTTTGTTGTTGCTGAGTCTCATCAGCTCTTTGCAGATTTTTGTGATCAGTCCTTTATCATTAGTGTTGGGTGCAAAAATGTTCTCCCAGTTGGTGGGGTTTCCCTGAGCATGAGCTTTGATCTCCTCCCTGTCAGGGGTTTTCTGCTATAAAGGAGTGACCCCTCCCGCTGTCAACCTTGTGCATCTTAGTTCTAAGCCCTGGAGCACCCAGATCTTCTTTACTGGCTCAACAACTAGGGGAACAGCGTGTGTAGCAGTGCAACATTTTATTTCAAAGCAATGTCATGGATAGGAGACCATCTCTGGAGTCTGTGACAGATCCTTAAAAAAGGAAAGGGAATAATGGATTCATGCAACTTGGAATATTGGGTTGAGCCAAGGTCTCTCAGCCATTGTTACCTTTCTCTCTCTCTCCTCTCCCACCCAATCCTGTCTTGGCTGACTCTGAAGGATGCCCTCCATATTTTAGTGAATATGGTTGCTGGCAACCACCCTTCACTTCCAATAAAGGATTCTGATTGGTTGCCCTTGGGCCAATCACGATTGCTGAGGAATGAAGCAAGATTGGTTGAGCCTGGCTGTAGTAAATGTGTGTGAGGTGTACTGTCCCTAACGTTTCCTCAAGCACCCCACTGCAAGGGAAGTGTGGCTCTCCAAAAGAGATGAGTTGGACTGCTCTGCCTGTCTTGTCTGGAGGTTTGTGCAAAAGCCTCAAGTCACTTTTCTCCATTCCTTATAGAATTCATATGACAGACGACTTGGAGTCGGGGAAAATGCCAATGGGGTGCTTTACTGTAGAAAAGACTAATGTCTTATCACCGGACAAGGGGAACCAGTTGAATTCACTGTACCAGTGATATTTGGGATTATAAAAGAAGTACACATGGATTTGCATGAAAGCAAAATTATCTGACAGGTATGGAAAGCAGAAACTGAGTTGTGTATAAGGTAGTAGACCCACCCATGGTCAGATGTCAGGAGAATGTATTATTAATCTAGCAGCCCATTCCCAGTTGCATGTCTGTTTCCCACCTCCATTAGCTGACCCTTTTAGCTTTAGCTCTCCTCTTAGCCCATGTGGACCTGGCTCTGCTGCTGTTTGACCTGCCCCTTTCTACCAATTCCTTTCTCTCCATATCACACAGAGCTGCAGGTGCAGGTCTTCCTACTGAGAAACCTTTGCTGATTCTTATTACCCAACAGAATAAAGTCTCAGCAACTTTGTTTCATATTCAGGATCTTCTGTAAGCACACATGTGACCACAGCTCCAGCCTGAAAAGGCACAGGTTGTACATTGATTGGCCTGGATTTGAGTCCTGTTGCTATGTTCTGTTAGCCTTTTAATTTTGGACTCAACCTTCACCCACTCTGCAATCCAGCCTTCTGTAAAAGGGAGATAAATTTTTCCTCTCCCCCGCCCCCACTTCTTCACCCCCTCCCCAGTGACATTTTAAGGATTAAATGATGTATTGTTTAGAGTTGCATAGCAGCACAGGGCAGGACAGGGCAGTAGGGCATGTCCATTGTCCTGTGGTCTAAACTGCTTTGTACCCTGTGGTGTGACAATGAACATGTCTGTTTCTTGGCCTGGGTTGCTGGCATAGAACTTCTAAAACCCTTTAAATTTTCCCAGTGATAAGGGTGTCACTGTCATTAATGAGCCTCTTGTCTTAAACCTAAGTTTATGTTCATGAGATAACTCAGGATGGTAATTGACCGCCACAAAGACCACCTGTGATTAGAGATTTGGCTTTCACCAACCTGACCTTCCAATTGAGTTAGCATCATCCCTACATGGCGAAACTCTAATGAAAACTCCGCACACTGGGCCTCCCTGGTGGCGCAGGCGGTTGAGCATAGCGCTGTGAAGCTGTGCGCAGTCTCTGCAGTGCCAGTTCGATCCCTGCCAGCCTCAGAGCAACCCACATGGCAAGCAAACTTCTCCTGTCTCGCCCACTGCTCCCCTCAGCAGTGTATTTCTATCACCCTGCCTGTTCTGCTCCCCACTCTGTCTCTGGTGAATCCTCTCACCCTCCCACACATCTGGCCTGTACTCCAGTTCTTGTATTAATAAAATAAATCTTGGGCCTCCCCGGTGGCGCAGCGGTTGAGCTCTGGGTTGCGAAGCTGCCCGCAGCCTCTGCAGCGCTGGTTCGATCCCCGGCTGCTCCCCGGCCACCGGAGGAGGGTGCCACATGGCACGCAGACCTCTCCTGCCGCCCGCTGCTCCCCTCAGCAGTGTACTTTGGTCCTTCTGCCTGCTCTGCTCCCCGCTCTGGCTCTGGTGAATTCTCTCACCCTCCCGCGCTTCTGACTGTACCCAGTGCTTGTATAAATAAATAAATCTTTAAAAAATAAAATAAATAAAATAAATCTTAAAAAAAAAAAAAAAAACTGCACACTGAAGCTTGGTGGAGCTCCCTATTGGTGATCACATCAACATGCCAGCAGTGGGAGGGCCCCTGATCCTAAGGGGACAGAGTAAGAAAGGTCTGAGTTTGGGACCCTCACACCCAAGGACCTTAGGTTGTGCCATTAGCCTTTTCCTGTGGCTGGTCCTGATCAGCATCCTTTATGATAAAACTGACAGGTGTAGCACTTTCCTGAGTTGCTCCAGTGGTTCTAATGAATTATCAAATCTGTGGGGTCATGAGAGCCCCCAATATTCAGCCAGTTGGTTAGAAGGGTGGGTATCTGAAGTGAGGGCAAGCCTCGCAGACAGACTCCTTGACTTGAGTGGTCTGCGCTATGAACTGAACTACAGTTCAACAACCGAAGTTGAAGCAAAACAATACTCCACCTGCCAGTGTTATCTCTGCGCTCTTCCCCCGTGGCATCTCTTACTGTTTAGATTGTTCCTCTTCTCGTTGAATTAGAAACTCTTGTTCACTCTGTAAAACTCACACCAGGCGCCCTGCTCTGATATTTCTTATGGAAAACACCAAGCATATACAATTGGAATAATACCACCAGCTCACACTCATTATTACTTCAACAGGCACCAGCTTCCTGTTCTCACCTTATCTTTTCCCATCCCAACTCCTCAACTTCCAGAGGCTTCGCATCATCTCTGCAGAGGGGACCCCTGAGCCTACAGGGCCCATAGGGTTGAAGACTAGGCTCAAGTCATCCCCCAGAGAGTGCGACTGACCTGGGGTGTAGCTGCCTTGCTTCAGTGACTTGTATGCAGAGAAAAATGAAATGAAAAATGCACTTACATAAAAGCTGAATTGGCACAACAAGCATATTTACAGAGAGAAGTGCGTGTCACTTGAAATAATAGGAGCAGCATTGTTTAGAAGACAGCAGATGGAAAAGAGCACACATCTTTGCCTATGCTGGGTTTATCTAACAGTCCATGTTAGCTCAGTTTGCCAAACATTTCCCCATGAGCAGCAGGGGGCCCTGACTCCACATCTACTGGGGAGGGTGGGGAGGCCTGGCCATTGTCAGTGAGGAAGTGGCCGCATGTCAGGGAATGAAAGCAGGGTGGGAAGGAAGGTGGTTCCAATGTTCTCTAACATTCTTATTTGAAAGGTTATTACTCGCCACTTTCTCTCTTCCTCCTTCCACTCCCCCCATTCATTATTTCCTAAACTGTGGTGTGCTAGCTCTGAGTGAAGGGCTGGGATGGCTGGTGTTGGTATGGTCTGTGATGATGATAAAAAGGGTAACACTAAAAATAAGTAACAAGCACTGACATATGCTTATTATGTGGTAGGCAGAGGTGTTAGTTTTAAATGTATCCACTCAGTTTATTCTTATGCCAACTTTTTTTTTTTTTTGGCATACAAGAACTAAAGTGTAGGCCAGAGGTGCAGGGGTGAGAGGATTCACCAGAGACAGAGTGGGGAGCACAACAGGCAGACTGACTGAAATACACTGCTGAGGGGAGCAGCAGGAGAGACAGGGAAGGTCTACCACACCATATGTGGGTTGGTTCCTTGGCCGGGGATCAAACTCAGGCTGTAGTGGTGATAGCACCGATGGCCTCCCTTAGGCTACCAGTGAGGCCCTATGCCAACTTTTAGGGCAATTGTTATATTTTTTGCTTCACAGATGATAAAACTGAGCAACAGAGAAGTTAAGTCACTTGTTCAGTGTCACAAAGCTACTAGATATGCAGGCAAAACCAAGTCATATATCTGCCAACTTGTGTGGCCTCCTCAGGGCTGATTTATGAGCATCAGACAGAATAATACAGTATTCATGAGTTCAGGGTTGATAATAGCCTAGGAGTGAGGCGAGGAGAGAAAACAACTCTTGGAGAAAAAAATGTCAAGTAATCAATGTATAAGGAATGAGGGAGTTATCAGTTTTCAACTTCCAATAGAATAATGTATTTAGGCAAGGACATGGGATACCAGTAGGGAATGGGATATCAGTATGATTTCAGTGTTTGAGCCTTCATTGGTTTTAGACTCAAAGAAACAAAACCATGAGGGACAATGTAGTTTTCCAAAAGGAATGATAGGGGAAATTTGAATATGGGCTAGGTGTTAGATGAAATTACAAGCTTATTTTCTTACATCTTCTATGATTATATGAGAATTTCATTATCGGGAGATGCATGCCAATATACTTGTTTTTAAGAATTTTATTTACATATCACACACAGAGAAAATGTGTAAAACAATGATAATCATGAAGGGCGTGTGAGTTCACTGTTCCTCAATTTTTCTGTAGTATTCAACATTTTTCAATGGACATGCTAGAGAATAGTGAGGTTGGAACTAAGGAATGACCCTTTGGGTTTCCGGGAGTTGAGAGGAGATGTGTCTTAGCAGGTCACCTGGGAGTGGGCAGGTGGTGCTCAGAATGCAGCTCCCTGTTATTTCAATTCATCCACAAGCTGCTGGGGACTTGTGAAGGACTCCAGAGCTTCTTGGTACTGAGTCTTTTGGGGACCCCATTATGTAAATTGATTTGCTTCTCAGTTCCCTGAAGGATTAAGAGTCTGTTTCCTGAAATCTAAGTCAGTTACTCCTTATCCACTTGCTTTCTTGCTTGCAGTACTTCATTGTTCTTGTCTCCATGATCATTCTCCTCTTGTTTGCTGATTTGTTGTATTTTTTATTAAAAACTTTATTTTTAGAGCACTTTTGGTGTTACAGCAAAATTATGAAGAAGATACAGAGATTTCTCATATATGCCCTGTCCCCTTACATACACAGCCTCCCCCACTACCCATACCCTCAACCAGAGAGGTCCATTTGTTATAACTGGTAAATCTGCATGGACACATTAATCTCCTGAGTACATGTTTACAACGGGATTCACTTTTGGTGCTGAACTTTTATTTTAAAATCCCTTTACTGCTGTTTCAATGGGATTTGGGGAGGCAAAGTAAACATGGGTGTAAAACTCACCTCCTACCCCAGAAGGCACTTCCTTTTCTCTTTCTCCCCTTTTGTCCCTGGTCCTACTGCAGCTTCATTTGCTCAGCCGAGTCTTGTCTTTGCAGGGTATTGAGAGGCTCAGGGAGGTGCTAACAGGTCCCTTGGTTCCCTTTGGAGCCCAGGAACTGGGCTCCCTGGACTTCCCCAATTGCCCAGTGAGAGTGAGCCCCGACTCACCCCTGGGGACCCCTCGCCCCTCATCTGTTCTCCTCCTGGATTCAGAGCATGGCTTTCTCCCTCCCCAGAGCCCACATGGTGGTTCCTTTATCCCTCTTGAGGGATGGGTTTGTGAGTTATGTTTCTGTTTATAAATTAATTGACACCAGACAAGAGAGTGAGAAACCAAACCTGAATGGGGGTTAAGCTTTCTCCCTTTTGGGGGAGACTCCAGTCTACTGCGGGCTACAAAGGCATCCCTCTTTTGAAGTAGGCTTTCTGCTCTGTGTGGGCTCTCTGCTCTCTCCGAAGCTGTGGGCCGGCCTCCCTTCTGAAGTGGCACCCCCCCACCCACCTCCAATGTGCAGGGTGTCTGCTGGCACTTAGGAGACACCGGGGAGGCAGGTTCTCCCCTCTGGGTCACAAGGGCACTGACCTTCCCAGAACCTGCTGCCGGATGCTCGCTGACCCACTCATGGGCACATTGTCCCTGAGGCCTGAAGCTGATCAGGGTTTGGGATCTCCAGAATGAGACATTACTTCCTGCTGTCTGCTCTTGTTTGCCTGGCTTTAGACTTGCGCACCTTTGTTCGTCACCCTCACAGTGCAGAATGGAGGGACTTCCGGTGGTGTGCTCTTTCCATTTACAGTTTTTCCTAATTCCATTTAATTGCTTCTTCACCAACTTGGTTCTGAGGCCCCCCCACCTTTTCTTTTTTTTTTTCTTCAAACTTCTTATGTTGTCTCTTAAGTACTCCCTCTGCAGGGGGCTGTGAGGCACTATCTCCCCAAGCTTCACTTTCACCCAAGAACCTGGCCCCTTCCGCATGAATTCAGCCTGTCATAGCGCAGGTAGAGACAGCGCTTTCTTAGACAAACTCAGCCTTGTCACTTCCAAGCATCACTCACTGGTTCCACCATGACAAATAGAATAAATAAATAAAGCCCAACTTAGCCCCTGCTAGGTGTTCAGGAAACATTGCTTCTGATGAATTCCTATGAATTCACATCACATCCACCCTCCCAGCTTACAGCCCACGACTCTGACTCATACCCTATGCCCAAGAATGCCTGGCTCAGTTTTGTTCCCCACTTATCTCCTGCTGTGTCACCCCTCTACTCACTCAGTGGGTATCTCTTGATTTCTGCTGTGTCCTTGGTGTTCTTCTAGATCAGCAGTGTCCAATCAACATATGATGTGAGCCTGTAATAATTTCAAATGTTCTGGTGGCCACATTAAAAAAAAAAAAAAAGCATACAAAGTTAATTTTAATGGTTTATTTTATTTAACCAATAGGTATGAAATATGCAGTCAATACAACGTATTAATGCAATATCTCACTTCCTTCTTATTGTACTAAGTCTTTGAAATCTGGTGTGTCTGCTAAAGTGACAGCACGTTTCAGTTAGGGCTGGTCCCGTTTCCAGTTCTCAGTGCTCAGTGTGGCTTGTGATGACTGCATTAGATGGCACTGCTCTTGCTGGTGGGATCCAGTGGACAGCAGAGCATTAGAGTCCCTCCCTTCAGAGAGTGCGAAGTTTGCATTCTAGCGAGAGAATGTGCCAGTGAACAACAAGACAGTGTGGCCTGACCTTCTGGTGGGCATGGTCTCTGTCTCACCCACCACCCAACTAGGAAAGCAGCTACAACCAGAGGATGAAGGATCAACTCACTTGCCCTTTAGGCAGAATAACAGCCCCCAGTGGTGTCTGCGTCTCCCCTGAACTGTGTATATGACCCTTATGTGGCAGAGGGGACTTTGCAGGTATGGTTAAGACTAAGGGCCTAGAGAGGGGTGGGGGGGTTATCCTGCTTATCTAGGCGGGTCCAGCCCAGGCATATGAACACTTAGACACAGAACATTCCTCGCTACAGTGAACCAGCAAGCTGGCACCACCAGAAGGGCATGGTGTGCCTTGCTCGTTTTCAAGATGGAGGAAAAATACCCCAGGCCAAGGATTGTAGCAAACTCTAGAAGCTGGAAAAGGGAAGGAAACAGATTTTCTCATAGAGCTGCCAGGTATTGTCAGATAATAAATGTGTGATGTTTTAAGCCACTACATTTGTGATATCATTTTACAGTAGCAATAGAAAACTAACATACCAGCTTTGGGATTAAGCGATGAATAATTCACCTTTCTGAGATTCAGAAATTACTTATATCTATGCCATGGGATTTTTCAGTGGCTAAAAATGAGGTAAGGGCTCTAGAGTGCTTAGTGCAGTATCTTACCCATCATCATTGCTCGCTCACTGTCACCAACACTGTGTGGGTTGCTGAGGCTTCTCAAGGTGCTTGGTCTGGAGCCAGGGCTCCATATGTGTTTGTTGAATGAACACCAAGCATTCTGGCTTCTGTCACTGCCTTCCATGACACTGTCTTGACTTCATTGAAGTGGTTGCCTCTGTTATTTTCCAGAGTGTGGAACCCAAGGGGATTTGAACAGTACATACTCACACATGCTTTATTTGAGTAGCTATGCATTTTATGTGTTTTGGGAAAATATAGCTGGAACAGCAAATTCATTCTTTGCAGATAAAGGACAACAGAGTGAGCCCATTTTAAAAAAGCATTGTATAAAGACTGGTTCCCACGGTGAGGTAGGTGAGTGCCTGAAACCCTGATTTCGTCAGCTGCCTTATTCTTGAGTCAGGGAGGCTGAGGAGAGGAGAGTGAGAGGTAGACTGTGGCTGAGAAGCAGCTACTTCTACTTATCAACTCCCTGCTCAGTTACTCATACATTGAACTATTTTGATTTGGGACCAGTCCTTTGAATGCCTTAGAAATTAATACTCAATGTTCAGACATGAAAAGTGTGTCAAGTGAATCTCCTTCATCATTTAATAATTAAGGGACATCCTCAGACTCAGCCTGATCCCCTACTTATCTGGTTCTAGTGAAGGATGCAGAAGTGTGCACATAGGACATTCATATGAGTTTGACCTCTTTCTGGTTGCTAAAGACTAAAATCTGACTAGAGACAACTTTGGCAAAAGAGATTTATGGACTCATGGAAGGAAAGGGAAGACTGGGAAGCCAGACCACTGGAAGGGTAAGGATGCATCTAGATTTGGGCACTACCTACACCAGGGTCTCTGCTGTGTCTCTGTTCCTCTTTCACCTCCACTTTCCCCTGAAAATGGATTCCTATTGCTCCAAGTTTCTTGTCTTAATCTTCCATCTTCTGATGCTGGGTTTCAGAAAAGTCTGAGCCTGATTTCCAGTTCCAATTTGAAAAGTCCCAGAGAAGGATTCTTACTGGTTAGATTTGAGTAGACTGTCCAATTCTGGACCAGTCAGATTGGCCAAGCTTGAGTTCAGTGTCTAACACTGGACCAATCATGTTGGTTGGGCTTGGGTTGCATGTCCAACCTTGAACCAATCAGATTGATCAAACTTGGGTTGAGCATTCAACCCAGGACCAATCAGCTATGTTCAATAAAAGAGGGGAGCAAGGCCAAGGAAGAACATGGCTATCTTCTCTCAAGTCAGAAGATGTTGCTCTATAAAGAAGATGGTGATGGGACTTGATGGCTACCTCTGGACCATCTTGTGAACTTACTAAGTTTGCTTGTACTGTTTGAATCTCTGCTTCCCCACTTACTAGGCTTTTTACCTCAGGGATATTTCTGATTCTCTAAGCTGCAGTCCTCCACCTATAGAAGTAGAAATTTTGATACTTATTTTGTAAGATGTTACAAGGCTTGTGGGAAATAACAGGTGAGAATATCTAGTGCACAATGGGGGATCAAGAAATTTTTACTTCCTCTTTTCCCAAGTGGCCAATTTCTCTCCTGGATTTTTGCTTAGGAAGCAGATTTCTCAGCTCATGATTGAAATCCGTCTCTTATTATTTCCTCCTGTTGATTGGAAAGAAGCAAAACTAGTTCCCTGCTATAATTACTTCTAAGACTGGTTTTAAAACATACTGGGTTAATGATAATTGGAGAACACCTAGGACATCAAAAAAATATGTAGGTCATGCTAATAGTGACTGCTGGAGTTCCTGAAATAAACATGATGGAAATTGTCTAGGGAGATGAGCATTATGCAGAATGCTGGAAGGAGTGGGGAGGAGAGGGTGAAAGGAGGGGCCCGCATCTTCTGGGAACACAGAGGGGCAGCATCTGACCATGGGCCAGAGGTACCGAGCATCTCATATGTCAGAGTTAGAGGGTCTGGGTTCTGCTTTCTATCTACCAGGAAATCTGGGTGATGGCCTTTGAATTTAACAAGCTTCTGAAAAGTTGCCCAGCTGGGTAATAAGGTTATAAAGAAAGACCTTTCATAGTAGAAGAAAGGCATCTCTCCAGGAATGAGGAGAGTCTGGGAAGCCGATGGGTCATGCAGACAGTCTGCTCTCCAGGACACCAATTAGATCCTTTCCTGAGATTGGCTTGGAGAAAGGCAAAGGACAAATGGGGTTGGCGGTAAAATGAGAAGAGATCATGAAGGAGCAAGGCAGGAAGGGAAGCATTAAAGAGAAGCCCTGCCCCTTCACCCAACCACCCACCCCTCTATCCCTCCATCTACCAGGCATCCATCTGGCCATCTGCCCTGCTGTGTATACAATTCAGTTTTCCTTGTCTCAGGAAGGGATAGAGTTAACTAGTCAATGCTGCAGAAATGGAAGTGAGTTCGACAAGGTCATCCCACCTTCACCACATCCTATGTTTTGCACACTGCCCAGTGTGGAAGGGATCTTTTTGTCCTATACATATAGAAATAAGAAAACAGACGAGAATATTTAGAATACAGAGCACATACTAGAAATCCCAATCCATCAACTCAATTACCCCTGCTTATATTTTTTGCCTGAGCTTTATTCTACGAATAGCGTCCTGGTTCCTCTGGGGAAATTTGCCAGATTCAGCTTGAATTGGGGTGTTCAAAACAATTATTCTCCCTGAAGTACTGCTTCCCTGTTACTTCTTTACCCTTGAAGAAGTATTGCATCCACACCTGCTAGAAAAGGTCAAGGCCTGGCCAGCCTGGCTCTCACTCACCATTTGTGAAAGTTGGCAGGGGCTTGTCTGGGAATTGGAGCCCTGACTTCTTGTGCCCATGCTGTCTCTGAGGGAATCACTTCCCTTCACTTGGCTGGGTTGTTTAATGTCTCAGTTTTCCTGCTCCCAACATTCTAAGACCCTCAAATGCCTCCTCTGGCATCTCTCCTCTGGTATCTCTGCATGCCTTGGCCTCTGTGTCTGTACCTCAGGAGCAGCATTATCCACTCTACTATCCCAAAGAGGGAATTTTATACAGTAGCTAAGTCAGAATTTTATACGGTAGGTAAGTCAGACTGGGCCACTTCATGGTCACTTTCTTTAAAAAGGTCACACATAAAAGGCTCAGGACTCAGAGTGTTATAGGACAGGGAGAGGGGTAGCCCAAAAACCCCGCAAACCTGCCTATTCTAAATGGGTTCTGCCATCCGCCGCATCAACACAAAACATTTGACACTTTAATGGGAAGGAACTTTAATAAAAACTAGGAAACAATACAGGTAAGGCAAAGAGTCTAGTTTCTAAATGAAGCACCCAAAGTTACCCGTCCCCTCGTGGGTAAAACTCCATCCATATGGGGTCGGCCCAGAGCAAGGCCCCAAAGCCTGCCACAAGTCTAAAGCATCTTCCAGTGGGGACCCACAGAAAAGGGTCACAAACAACCGGACAAGCCCGGAAGGAAAAGAGCAAAATCAACATCAAGATAAAAGCTGCCATTGTCACCTCCCCATGGGTCTCACCCACATCTGTGTCACCCAGTCCACGACCAAAAGACAAGCGCAGTTTCTTTACATGTCTCTAGGCTCCATGTGCCTCTTCCAGGTCTCCTGGCTCCATCCTGCTTCCTTCCTTCCTTAGTCTCTTCTGCTTCTTCTCTTCCTGCTCAGCTCCACCCTCCCTTGGGTGGGGCAGGGAACCTCCCCCTTTCCTGGGGACCACCCTGTTACAATCCCCCCTTTTAATTTTTATTCCACCATATCTATGGTGGCACAGATCTCAGGGTGTAGTCTTAGGAGACAGTCTTTTTTAGGGTTACAATGTGTGTAAGAGAAGCAACAATTAGTCAGCAGCATTGTCCATGAATGTCCAGTATGACAGTTTCATTACTTAAAAATAGTCCATTATCCAAGCCAAAAGAAAAAAATTTGGAGAATTGGCTAAAACAAGATAGCAAATATATCAAAATCACAGGGAAAAAATGTTAAAATGGTTCAACTTATGCAAAAACGAATTCTCTCAACCTTGATCCCAAACTTTAACAGCATAGCAAAAGTTTGCAAATTAAATCTACCTTTAAACCATTTTTCCCATTTTTGCATAAAATCACAGGGCAGAATAACTAAGCAGCAATTTTAGCTGGCTTTGTTGAAATACTCCATATAGGATCAGAGCGAACCATTGGCATCCGGTCGATGTATGCTTCAGGTACAAAGTTAGTCTCATCAGACTCCACCTGGGCTTTCCTCTTCTCGAGGGTACCAGGGCATTTTCGTTGGCCGGGTTGTCCAGTCCTTCCAATGGAGGCAAGCTTCCTCACCTTCTTTGGAGGTCTCTGGAACCCTACAAACAAGGCAAACAGGTTCTCCTCTTCTTGGTTTAGCTCTGTTTCGACTTTCTGGAAGAGCTCCACACAAAGCCACACAATGAAACTTATGTCCAATTTTTTTCAGTTTAAACAAAATCCCTATGGAAGTTATGCAAAAACAGACTCTGAGATAAGTAGTAAAAGATTACTACCACTATTTTTATGCCGTGTTGGTATCAAGGGGAGAGAAAATGCAAACACAAGTTAGCTTTGTTGGAAAAAAAATTACAACCTTTCTGCAGATCCTGGTTAGTCAAAACAAAACAAAACAAAACAAAAATTTCGTGGATTCAGGACAGAATGCATAAAAAAAAAAAGTTCCAGTATTATGTCAAAGAAACCTTAGTAAATGTCGGGTGTATTTCCAGGTCTATTCAGTCCTTTGTAGGAAAGTTTTTTACTCTCAACAGTTCCATCAATAGGAATCTGTTGAGACCTTTTCTCCCTATATTTCCAGAAACAATTTCTGTAGGTGTGAAACAATTGAATTATACAATATTACAAGGTGACAATCACCATTGACAATTTACATACATACCAGATACTACTGTTAACATTTTGTACATACCAAGTTTTACCATTTTCCCAAGTGACAATGCTTCCCTTCCAGTTTTACTTCATTAGGTAAAAGCCAAACAGAACAAATTCATCTAATGCCTTTCCAGGAGGAAAGGGAGAAACTTTGTGGAGTGTCTCAGGAGCTCTACTGAGGTTCCACAAAATTTCCTTGCATCAGTCAAATGACAGGCTACCAAATTTGTACTTGAATTTAGATTTCTGGGAAGCTTTGCCATAAATATCAGAAAATTAGCAGAAACAACAATATTCAATCTCTAAGAAGGCACCGGCTTAGTTCAGTAGCACAACGTTGACAATCAAACCATAACTTTTTGTTTTTCTCATAACTGGAGACTCTTTTTTTTCCTTTCCAACGTCTATGGGCACCATGTATATCAATTCGTCGATCACTGGAGGTCAAGACAGTTAGACACAAGGACATACAGACATACAACGTATAGACAAAGACAGTTTTTTTTTTTTTTTTTTTAGTTATGCCACGTAGAATATGTTATGTAACTGCAGTTTTACTCCATAGGCTCAGAAAAAAAATGTCAAAGTCCAAAAAAAATGTGGAGTGTTGCTGGCAGAAAAATTTCCGGTTGTCATCCTACAAACCTAAGACTTTGGAAATAGGAAGGAAAAGTTTTATTAATCACAAGAGTTAAACGACCTTGTTTATCACATTAGGGTTTTCAGTGTTAAAGACTTTTTGTTAGAAGTCAATCCTGGGGTACTCTGTACAGCAACTGAAAGAATAAAAATAACAGTTAACTTTTAAGCAAAAGGAGTCATTTCTTGTTAGCCACCAAGCAGGCACTCCTTGGGTTTCCTGGAATAGAACCTGAAAAAGCAAAATCAAATTATCAGTAATTAACTTTCAATTAAAAGGAGTCATCTCCTTACTTCTGTTAGCCACTCTGGGACAGAAGCTGAAAGAGCAGATTAAACATCTGAGCACAGATTACACCTCCCCCACACTAGGGAGGGACAACAACAACACAGGTATGAAAACCTGGTACAGTTACATGATGCACCCTAAAGAGTGCTTTCCACAACAGACCTTCCTCAGTAGGAAGCAGAAACTTAGAATCTTGTCTTACACCAGCAATTGAACAAATTCAGGATTCAAAATGGCAAACATGCCCAAAACAAATTGTGTAGACAAAATTCACAGCAGCAAATCCTTTCAGACTCAGACAAAATCTTGTTAATTTTTCTGATCCAGACTTTGCAAAAATTCAAGTTATCTCCAAGAATCCATCAAGGATACCAGCGATTACCAGTTACTGCTTAAGGCTACTCTTTCCTTAACACCCAGGCATACATTTGCTAATTTAAACACCACTGCTTCACAATTGGCTGGCAAAATGCATCAGGCAGAGAGCAGGAAGTAGCCAAAGACAAAGCAACATACCACTGAAGAACCATTATTGCCTTTAGAAATGCTAATGAGACAGCAGAGATTACAAAAAGAAAGAAAAAAAAAGTTGCAAGTGGCCTCAGACACCATCTTTGATCTGGCCACATGGTCCAATGTACTGCCTAATCTTTTGAGTAAAACCGGCACAGAACAATTTCCACAAAATCAAATGTCTTAGCAAGTCACTACAAACAAATTACATACAGACACACAGATCTTCACAAAGCCCAAGCCAGTTTTTCAACAGCAAATCGACATATGAAACAAACACACCGGAGAAACCAAAAATCACATTTGCGCTTATGGTAGCCAGCGCCACAGGGAAGCCCAATTTCCCCATGGGGCTGACTAACCACGGATGGCTCTGTCCTAAATTACGTTGGACGCCAAATCTGTTATAGGACAGGGAGAGGGGTAGCCCAAAAACCCCGCAAACCTGCCTATTCTAAATGGGTTCTGCCATCCGCCGCATCAACACAAAACATATGACACTTTAATGGGAAGGAACTTTAATAAAAACTAGGAAACAATACAGGTAAGGCAAAGAGTCTAGTTTCTAAATGAAGCACCCAAAGTTACCCGTCCCCTCGTGGGTAAAACTCCATCCATATGGGGTCGGCCCAGAGCAAGGCCCCAAAGCCTGCCACAAGTCTAAAGCATCTTCCAGTGGGGACCCACAGAAAAGGGTCACAAACAACCGGACAAGCCCGGAAGGAAAAGAGCAAAATCAACATCAAGATAAAAGCTGCCATTGTCACCTCCCCACGGGTCTCACCCACATCTGTGTCACCCAGTCCACGACCAAAAGACAAGCGCAGTTTCTTTACATGTCTCTAGGCTCCATGTGCCTCTCCCAGGTCTCCTGGCTCCATCCTGCTTCCTTCCTTCCTTAGTCTCTTCTGCTTCTTCTCTTCCTGCTCAGCTCCACCCTCCCTTGGGTGGGGCAGGGAACCTCCCCCTTTCCTGGGGACCACCCTGTTACAAGAGGACACCAAATCCGGGTGAGAATAGAAGGAAATGCTCTATGCCCCTTCAAAATGGGTAAGGGTTTTATGGTTTTCTTTGTATAGGTCCTTTACCTCTTTAGTTAGATTTATTACCAAGTATTTGATTTTTTTTGTTTCCATAATAAAAGGGATGTTTTTTTTGATTTCTTCTTCAGATATGTTGTTTGTGTATAGGAAGGCTACTGACTTTTGCGTGTTGATTCCTGCCACTTTACTAAACTGATTGATTAGCTGAATTAGTTTTTCTGTGGAGTTTTTGGGGTTCTCTATCTATATTATCATATCGTCTGCAAATAGTGATAGTTTGACTTCTTTTCCTATTTAGAGTCCTTGTATGTCTTTCTCTTGTCTTATTGCTCTGTCTAGGACTTCCAGTATTATATTGAAAAGCAGTGGTGAGAGTGGACATCCTTGTCTTGTTCCAGATCTTGAAATGCTTTCAGCTTTTCACCATTGAGAATGATACTGGCTGTTGGCTTGTCATATATGGCCTTTATGATGTTGAGGTATGTTCCTTGTATCCCAAGAATTTCAAGGGCTTTTGTTATGAATGGATGTTGCACTTTGTCGAAAGCTTTCTCGGCATCTATTGATATTATCATATGGTTTTTATATTTCTTTTTGTTGATGTGTTGGATAATGTTGATTGATTTTCAGATGTTGAACCATCCTTGGGTCCCTGGAATGAATCCTACTTGGTCATGGTGAATTATCTTATGGATACATTGTTGGATTCTGATAGCTAAAATTTTATTGAGGCTATTTGCATCAGTGTTCATTAGGGAGATTGGCCTGTAGTTTTCTTTTTTTGTGTTGTCCTTGTTCCATTTTGGTATTAGTGTAATGTTGACTTCATAGAACTTGTTTGGTATTATCCCTTCCTTCTCAATTTTTTGGAAGAGTTTGTGAAGGATAGGCACTAATTCCTTTCTGAATGTTTGGTAGAATTCATTTGTAAATCCATCAGGTCCTGGGCTTTTGTTTTTGGGAAGGCTTTTGATTACCATTTCAATTTCACTGCATCACTTGTAAACAGGGAAATGCAAATCAAAAGCAAATGGTGAGGGTGTGGAGAAAAAGGAACTCTCCTGCACTCTTGGTGGGAGTGCAAACTGGTCCAACCACTATGGAGAGCTGTGTGGCGATTTCTGGACCTACTAAACATAGAGCTTCCATATGATCCAGCAATTCCACTCCTAGGTATTTACCCAAAGGACACAGAAACATCAATTCCAAAGAGCACCTGCACCCCTATGTTTACAGCAGCATTCTTTACAATAGCTAAGCTTTGTAAACCACCCAAATGCCCAAAAATAGATGACTGGATCAAGAAGACGTGGTACATATACACCATGGAATATTACCAGCATTCAAAAAACATAAACACATGCAATTTGCAGCAACATGGATGGCACTGGAAGGGATCATGCTCAGCGAAATAAGCCAGAAAGAAAAAGAAAAATACTGAATGGTCTCACTCATAGCAGGAATCTAAAAAACTTAAATAAGGGACCAGGAAAAAGAATAACTATAAGAAAAAAAATATTAAAATCAACAAACAACTATGAACTAGAGACACTCTATGGGGGCTGATGTTGTGCCCAAGGTCAGCAGACTCGGCGAGCATAGCCTTCAAGAACCCAAAGACAGCTGATGCAAACACAAAAGGGAGTTTATTTCAGACTCGAGTCCGGGTTCAAGGCACCTACCAACACAGTGGCAGATACCAAGATCCCCGAACAAAGGAAGCAGAGGTCTTTTAATAAGGTTAAATTATGCTGGCAGTTACTCATTGGCTACAAGGATGCCTTCTCCAACTTTGCCCGGCTATCATTCTAAGCTGACTGGCCAGGCCAAGATGCAGCTCCAATTACAGCAAGTTCGCCCTCATTGGTGACCAGAGAGTAAGGGTGGAGTGAGGGTCCAAACTATCTCTGGAATGCAGTCTTTACCCAGCAAAACCTTAAATTGTAAAATGGCAGTTACACAAAGCAATGGCTATAAATACTTATGCTTGGTTCCACAGCTGAGGGACTGGGAAAGGAGGGCTTGGTGTCAAAATAAGGGGATTGTAATTGTATGGGGAATATAAAAACAAAATTTAAATAATTAAAAAAGAAAAACAAAATGGGTAAGGGCGCCAAATTCTGCACGAAGCCCGGAACCCCAATGACAAACACAGAGCAGGTCCTGCCTCGAGGAGCCCACCTTCCCCCAGTGCATTGGCTTGGGCACAAATGCTGATGTTCTGGAAAAGGCACCATAGAATGCAGCCAGGTGGATGATGGGCTGGGAAAGGATCCTCAGCTCAGGGAGTGTGAAGCCAGAGTCTTGAGGCACGAGTAGTAACAAGATGGGTACAAAGAAAAAGGGAGGGAGGTCTGATTGAGGGAAGTTGTGAGGGCATGCAACTGGGTGTGGCCCTAGTCACAGGCAGTAGGTGCTGCTGGCATTCGGGGTGCAAACCAGGGGTAGCACTCAAGAGCCATGTTTTTCAAAGCCATGAATATTAAGCTAAGGAACTTCAGTTTTACTTAAATGCAAAGATTTCAGGAGGGCTTTAAGATGGGTAGGAGATGGTGTCTTAGTTTGGGCCTTTCTGGAAGCAGAAGCTGAGATGAGTGAAAGGTCCATGCAGGAGGCCAGAATGCAGAAGCCAACCAGGAAGCCCACCTAGGGGGCAGGAATGTGGATACCTGCCTGGAGGACTCAGACAATGAGCCTCCCCCCTCCCCCTAGGAGTCTCTTCTCAGACAAAGAACCTCTACCTGCCCCACAAACTTTTTCCCCACCCTAGGAACCCAACTTCCCACCTGACCCCTCCTTACCCTATAAAACCCTGCTTCCCCCTAACAACGCGCTGGGCTTCACTGACCCCCACCTTGGGTGTGTGAGGTCTGCCAGGGGCGCAATAAACTTTCCCTCCCTTTGAGAAATTTAGCCTGGCTCTCCTTTTCTTTACCATGCCGTACCTTTCAATGAGGACTTGGGTGCTAAGATGTTTACTTGAAACGTTGACCGCAGGAAATCAAAGCAGCATGGAAAAGTGATAGAGGGAAGGAAAAACAGTGTAAACTGTTATTGAGCTGATCACACTGGGGACGAGGCAGCCTCAGTCTAGCTGATGCTGTGGGCTCTCATGGGTCCACTGGCTTTTGTGGCTGCAGACAGATCCCAGAGGTCAGAGAACAGAGCAACACAGTGGCGTGCACCTGAGACAGGTGGGGCGTGTGCTTGGTGCCTTCATCGTGGCTCCCCTGACTCAGATGGGCCTCGGGTGTGTGAACCCCCCACTGCACACAGGGATACACTTGCTTTTGAGAAGGTTAGTTTGGTCTTAGTAAGGGTATGGATTGGAGGAGCAAGACTGGCAGCTGTGCACATATTACATGGGTGCAACTGTCTAGAAAGCATCTCGAATCCAATCAACACCACAAGAGTTGAACTTGGCTCGGTGTCAAGTGTGTGCTTCTCTGGGAAACACCCAGGGAAATACTGGGAGTCGCTGTCCCCAAGAGGAAGGTTGAGGGTTGGAAGGAAATGATATCCTGGTCTGCATGATGGACTATATTTCTCTCATGGGTTCCTGAGAGTTCATCCTTTGGGGTACTCAACCCCAAGATAAGTAGGTTCACACCCGGGGGTCAGTCCAGCTTTGCACCATTTCCCTTTCCAGAAGCTCCAGAAGGCAGACACGTATTTATGGGCTTAGAACAACTCTCAGCACTCAAGTAAAAACTTCTCTCATTGCAGTGGTTCAATTCAGGCACTCACCTTGTTGGGGAGAAATTAAAGATTAAATCAGAGCTTTCAAATATCCTGTGGGGTATATTGCTCTAAATGTAGAGCACCCATATCAGATGCCTTTGGTTTGGAGAAAGAAAGGTTATGTTATTTTTTTTTTCCTTGTGGAAAAATAACATTTACACCTAATAAAGCTTTGTCCTTTGCATTTCCAGTGTCTGCCATATAATTGGGGCAATCCTTTTCTTTCTTTTACATTTTCTACCTGCTGCTTGGAGAAATAGCTCTTCATCGCTTTGAAAAATGTCTGTCCCTAGACTTTAGGGCAAAGAAATCCCTTGCCACTCCTTGACCATAAAATGTGGGGAAACACAGGACCAAATATGGTCAGCAGAGCAATTACTATATTTTCTGTTTTTCACTGGCAGTGCGTGGGCCCTGGCCATGGAGTTGACCTTTGTAGGAACTGAATGGAGTCTAATCCTGTTTCCTGCATCTAGGTGGTAAACATGTCTGCAACTACAGGTCTGTTCCCTAAGCTGATGCTGCCTGTAAATATGTCTTCTGCATTTCAAGCCCTGTCTTCGCTGGCGCTATCCGAGCACCTCACACATGTGGACTTCCAGGGGGAATTGCCATTGAACCTGGAGCCCAGGCCTGACCTTCCCTCTGCTTGCTCTCTCCTTTGTGTGCTGGTCATTTTTAGAGTCCAGAGAGTCTCATTCATTCTTTTCTGCATGGAAAACCTGTTTAATCTTCCCAGAGTAACAATTCTAGCATGTTAGTCTGTGTTCAAGGAATAGAGCCATCAAGGAAGGCTTTTCAGGAATATTTCCCTGGTTTCTGTAATTTGCATGTAGTTGGTACGCAGTAAACCTTTGTTGAATGAATGAATGAATGAATGGGATAAAGCAAGGTGGCAGGTATTGGAAAGGAAGACACCACATTAATGGTGACTAGGAACAGCGACATAATTTGTGGACCACAATGCACAGTGAAATGCATGGTCCTTTGTTCAGAAGTTAAGAAATTCAAGATGGCATCAGCAGAGCATACTGCCATTATAGGACATTCTAAGGGTGAACCCCTTTGTTAAATGTACAGGTGACCGTTCATGTAGCTGGTCCTGATGGTGATTATCTCTGAGCACTGGGACGATGGAGTAATTCATTCTGTCCTGTGAAATTTATCTATAAAGAACATAAATATGTTAGTAATCAGGGGGAAATAAAGTTATTCTAAAACAAAACCTACAGAGTAAGGGCAATTGTCTACACTCTGGACCATGAGTCAAAGAGATCTGGGTTCTAATCTCAATTTCCTTGCAAAGGGACTCGGTGAGTCTTTTTCTTCTTCTTCTTCTTTTTTTTTTTGAAGATTTATTCATTTTACACAAGAACCGGGGTACAGGCCAGATGCACGGGAGGATGAGAGGATTCACCAGAGACAGAGTGGGGAACAGAACAGGCAGACTGATGAAACACACTGGTGAGGGGAGCAGTGGGCGAGACAGGAGAGGTCTGCTGCACCATGTGGAACCCTCGCTGGCCAGCCGGGATCAAACCGGCGCTGCAGAGGCTGCGGACAGCTTCACAGCGCGGCATTCAACCACCTGCGCCACCAGGGGAGGCCCGAGTCTTCTTCACTTTAATACTTCATTTCCTTACAGTGCCACTACTGGGATGCGCTCTTACACTTTGCTGCTAAGATTGTCACCAAGAAAGTCTATATGAAAAGCTTCTTGGACACAGGATGAGAGATCTGTGAGAGGGCAAGTCTCTGAGAGGGCACGCATTGCCACTTAGGAGTGGTCCTGTCCTTGCTGCCAGGAGCCCAGCGTTCTCCAGTGAGACACTGCTCACCAGAAATTGCTGGTCTCCAGGGAAATGGCTGCTTCCCGTGCTCCAAGTCAGCTAGGTGGAAGGCCCTGAGCCTAGTAGCCTCCACAGGCAGTCGTTCTAACCCCACACGGAGGCCAGGGTGGGTGAGGGAGGTCATCCGTGGCATGTGACCCCTGTTTTCTTACAGCAGTTGCGTGAAGACTACAAATATTTGGGCTGATTGTAGTCGCTTACATGTGGCAATGAATCATTTCATGATGAGAGGCCTGAAATACGCTGGGATGACATTAACATCAATTGAAACAGAAAATGGATTCTAGCTGGCACCACAATGAGCTTCAGAAGACAGGCCCAGCGCTGCCTGCTATTCTTAGTGACACAAATACCTATGCCACTGCAATTGCTTTTTCTATATTTGTTTTCTTAAAAAACTCCTCTTTAGCCACTCCATTGGGGGCACCTTGTCATCAGAGGTTGAGTTGGGACCCTTATTGGCTCCTCTGATGGCTCCGGGAAAAACAAGGCAAAGGAAACCAGCACAAGCCTTCAGCACAAGGAGGGGAGGGAAAAAACGAGAATCTGGCTTTTCTGTTTTTGGTTCTTGCAAATTGCTGCGCTGGCCGTGTGCTGTGCTGCGTGTCTGGAAAACGGAGGAAACTGGACTTTCTGCTCACAGCCACACAAAAGGATGACACATCCTTCAAGATCAAGAAAAACAAGGCGGTTGTGAAGTTTAAAGCCAGGTGCAGCTGATACCACCATACCTTGGGCATCACAGATGAAGAGAAGGCAGAGAAGCGGAAGCAGTCCCTGCCCACGTTGGCAGCCAAGGAGCCAAATGAACCAGGCATGCGGATTCAAACTGTATAAAAAAAATTGAAATTCTAAAAAAAAAAAAAATGAGAAACTGCGTACATCAAAAACAAAACATTTGAGGATTGCATTTCCCCTCACTGGGCAAAGTGGTATTGTTAACTTGCAATATGTGGCCATAATACATGCTGTAATACATTGCTGAGTAATGTATCTTGGGGGGAATGATACAGTTTTGTAGCTTTAACCAGTGTGCCCTGCCTGCCTTCCCTTTCCTTCTGCCACTCTCCTCTTTCAGCCATTCATTCATTTCCTCACTGGCTTTTGAATTTCAAAACCACAGGCCCTGCAGGAGGCAGAAGGAACTCCAGCCTAGAGGTAGATTTGGGGGACTCCTGGAGAGTCCGGGCCAGCCTTCCTATTCTAGAATCAGAACAGGATTCCCTAGGCTGAGGGGGGCAGGCCCAGGAAGCACTGGTAAGCTCTGGCACTTAACTTACCTGAACTTCAACTTTCTCAGCTATGAAAGGATGGTGCAAGGCACTCAGTAGGGATGGGACCTTAAATTATAATTTAATTTATAATTAAAAATTCCTTGCTCCTGGTCAGTGCAGGGCTGCCAGCCGAACAGCAACCCAACGTGATGCTCTGGCTGCACCCCAGCCCAGCCCCCTTCTGCCTGAGAGCCAGACCAAGCCCGCCTCATGTGGACCCCATCACACATCTCCAGGCCTCAGACTATTGGGGCCTTAAGAAATGAAGAGGTTTTGGGCCTCCCCGGTGGCACAGTGGCTGAGCACTGGGTTGCAAGGCTGCCCGCAGCATCTGCAGTGCCGGTTTGATCCCCAGCTGCTGGCGAGGGTCCCACATGGTGTGCATGTAACAGGGTGGTCCCCAGGAAAGGGGGAGGTTCCCTGCCCCACCCAAGGGAGGGTGGAGCTGAGCAGGAAGAGGAGGAGCTGCAGAAGAGACTGAGGAAGGAAGCAGGATGGAGCCAGGAGACCTGGAGGAGGCACATGGAGCCTAGAGACACGTGAAGAAACTGCGCTTGTCTTTTGGTCGTGGACTAGGTGACACAGATGTGGGTGAGACCCGTGGGGAGGTGACAATGGCAGCTTTTATCTTGATGTTGATTTTGCTCTTTTCCTTCCGGGCTTGTCCGGTTGTTTGTGACCCTTTTCTGTGGGTCCCCACTGGAAGATGCTTTAGACTTGTAGCAGGCTTTGGGGCCTTGTTCTGGGCCAATCCCATTTGGATGGACTTTTACCCACGAGGGGACGGGTAACTCTGGATGCTTCATTTAGAAACTAGACTCTTTGCCTTACCTGAATTGTTTCCTAGTTTTATTAAAGTTCCTTCCCATTAAAGTCTCCTATGTTTTGTGTTGATGCGGCGGATGGCAGAACCCATGTAGAATAGGCAGGTTTGTGGGGTTTGGGCTGCCCCCCTCCCTGTCCTATAACACGCAGACCTCTCCTGCCGCCCGCTGCTCCCTTCAGCAGTATATTTCGTCAGTCTGCCTATTCTGCTCTCTGCTCTGGCTCTGGTGAATTCTCTCACCCTCCCACGTTTCTGACTGTACCCAATGCTTGTATAAATAAAAATAAAATTAAATTAAAAAAAGAAATGAAGAGGTTCAGAGCCTGAAGTTTATGGAGACCATGACAACACCTCTCCCCCCGACCCAACTCCCAAAAGAGAAAGATGTCCTGAAAATGTAAAATCCCAACCTATAAAGGGAGGGCAATGCCATCTTGACCAGTCCTGTGTGGTATTGGGGAATAACTGGGTTGGGTCACACCTGCATCTGACACAGTAGCTGAGGCAACACATGGGCCTTAGCCTCTATGGACTCAGTTTCCTCATTAGTAAGTGCATGGTCACACTATTGCTTACCTTTCAGGGCTGTGAGGGTGACATTAGTCACCTCTGTCAGATGCTGAGGGGAGGAGATCAGGCATACAGGAAGTGTCTAGAGGTGCTGGCTGGAACTGTTTTCTAGTTATCTGGCCACCTCTCTTTTGTATTCAGTTTGATTTGCCTATCAGGCTCTCCAGGGGCCCAGGCCAAGTCTCCCCTCTGGTTGCCCCAGGAAGGGGATTTCTGTGAGGATGGCTGGGCCTGGGGAGCCTGCCCTGGGAGGGGACTCCTGTGGCCTCCCTGACTTCTTCTACTCCTCTGTGCCCTCTGGCTTCCTTCTCTCTCCTGTGACTCCACCGCTCCTGCTTCTTCGCCCTCGTTTACCCCAAGCCTCTCCACAGCCTTTACGGTAGGTATCTTATGGAGCTCCTGGAGATGGCTTCAGAGATGGAAGTCCAAATATGAGTGGTATTTAGGTGATTCCAGGAAATACCAGAAATGGGGGTGAGGATGAGAGGGAGAAACCGACCAGCACAGATAAAGGATGCATTACCCACAAGTCACCACTGTGGGCACCTCGGGGCATCAGTGTCAAACATCCACCTCAAGCACGGTCTATATTAAAGGCAAGAGAGCTGAGGTATTTCTCTACCAAATGTCACTTTGTCACTTGTCAGTTTTCCAGGCTTCTGGTGGGGTGTTAACTCCTCAGTTTACTTGCACCTTTTTCTCTAAGCATGTGCCTATAGCCAGATTGCAGAAAACAGCTTTTGGCCCACAGCAGCTGGGGACATGCAGGGCTGGAGCAGGGGGAGGGGGCACTGCACTGCTGTAACCCTTCACTGTAACTGACACCTTCGCTCTGTTTCACCATTTCAGATTTGAGGTGGGGGTGGGAAAAAGGTGAGGAAGAAGTAGGCAGGAAAAAAAAAAAGAGGGAAGAAGAAGGAAGGGAAATAGGGAGAGAGAGAGAGAGAGAGAGAGAGAGAGAGAGAGAGAGAGAGAATGGGAATGAATTTATGAGCTGGGGAGAGCCATGTCATCTCTTTGCTCCATCCTTGGTCTCATCAATTGTGACCAGGAGGGAGGGGTCATAAGTTGCATCTGAGACTATGGGAGAGGAAAGGTCATTTGAATCCCTATGGGGCTATTCCCCTGAGATTCCTTTTCTCTAATTTCCCGTGAGTAAGGGCCATGGAAGAGGGTTTGTTCTCATAGCTTGAGGAGAGGAGAGGTATAGTCAGATGGTCTCAGCCTGTTCCTGCTTTTCCTAGCATCCGCATCAGCCAGCTACTGAATTCCTTCCTGCTCAGCAGCTAAGGTGATGAAAAGTCACATAAAGCTAGACCAAGTCCTGGGACACTGGCCAGCCTTGAGTTGAGCAGTTGTTAGACCTAAAGCCAGCCTCATCCCGGCTGTGTCATCATCATGAGGGAAATCACACACAGTACCGCTGTTTTCACTTTCCTTTGCAAAGAAATGGAGGCGGAAGGAACAACTTCCACACCCTGACATTTTTCTTGCTTTAGGATAAATCTCAGCTAGGAATGTTGAAGCAGCCCTGGGCAGCTTTCCACCCCCGGGGCCCACCTGATAAAGGGCTGAACCTCTAACCCTTGATGTCCTGAGCAAGGGGCTGCTGGGAAGGGGCCAGAGCTGAGCAGCCATTTTTGTGAGCCTTTAAAATGGAGCCATGCACCTGGGCTTGCTCTTTTTCATCAGAGCTGCTGTGAAAGGTGGCTGAGCCCCATTACCCGACAGTGGTGGGGAGTCCCTGATCTCAGCAGCAGCAGGTTCTGCTGCCCCCTGCGGGGTCCTGTAACTGAAACTCCATTTCACACCATCTCCCTCTGCCTTTCTAGTTCCTCCCCCAAACTGCCAGTTGTTCCTCTCCCTTTATCCTATTGTTTAGAAGTTATATATCTTTTTTTTTTTAAAGATTTATTTCTTCTTATACAAGAACTGGGGTACAGGCCAGAGGCGCAGGAGGGTGAGAGGATTCACCAGAGACAGCGCGGGGAGCAGAACAGGTAGTTTGACAGGAAATATACTGTTGAGGGGAGCAGCGGGTGAGGCAGGAGAGGTCTGCTGCGCCACGTGGGAATCTCCCTGGCTGGCCAGGAATTGAACCAGCGCTGGAGAGGCTGCGGACAGCTTTGCAGTTGCTGCACTCAACCCTCTGCACCACCGGGGAGGCCCTATATTTCTTTTCTTTTCTTTTCTTTTCTTTTCTTTTCTTTTTTTTTGCATCATTAAAGGTCCTTTTGTTTGCATTTGATGGAGGCAGGTAGCCAGACCCAGAACTGGTGAGAGAGGTTCTGATCCAGTGGTCGTATTTTAGACTATTTGCCAGGTAACAGGAATGGTAGAAAATTGAATCAAGAGCTCTTCTAGAATGATAATATTCAAGCTTAAATGAACTTGTAAGTCACCTGGTGATCCTGCCAACAGGCAGATTCTGAGTCAATAGGTCTTGGGTGGAACCAGAGAATCTGAATTTTCTTAAAAGATTTATTTATTTATGCATACAAGAGCTGGGGTACAGGCCAGAGGTGTGGGGGTGAGAAGATTCACCAGAGACAGAGTGGGGAACAGAACAGGCAGACTCCACTGCTGAGGGCAGCAGTGGGTGAGACATGAGAGGTCTGCTGTGTCATGTGGGTCACTTCCCTGGCTGGCTGGGGATTGAATTCATGTTGCAGAGGATGCAGATAGCTTCACAGTGCTGCGCTTAACCCCTTGCGCCATCAGGGAGGCCCTGGAGTATGAATTGTCTAACAAGTTTCCGGGCAGAGCTGTTGCTGCCAGTCCAAGGAGCTTGAGTAGCGAGGGCATCACCTTGGGATTTAGTTTGGCAGAGCTGTTGAAAATCCCATCCTAGCTGTGTGGTGCTTAAATTATCTGTGTTTTAGTCCTTTGATACTGAAAATGTGAAACAGAATTCTCACCCCTCCAAGCGGTGGGGAAGGTGTGTTGGGAGAGTGCAGGCCAGAGTTCACACGTGAAAGGTTCTTTGCCACAATTACCTCATGATCACTCTCCTCATTTTCTTTCCCTTCTTCCTCTGGTCACCTTGGCTTCTGGGCACTACACATGCCAGTTTTAACTAACATCAGTAGGACCCTGATGGAAGACTAGCCTAGCACTGATGTCATCTGGTGACCTGTGAGAGATGGGCTGGCAGAGGGCTGTTGTGCAACCTTGGACTTGTAATTGCAAGCAGGACGACAAGGGCGGCTGTCTTTCAGAAGCAGGAAAACGAAATTCAGGAGTTTTGTGGATCTGCTCACTGTCTGGTGTTCCCACTCTCGCCCCTCTCATGGAGCATGCCCTGGAGCTCAGTTCCTGAATCTCAGCTCATTTCTGGCTCCTCCCCTGGTCCTATACCCACGTCACCATTCACAAGTGCTCCTGGCCTTGTGTCACAAGGGCTTCCTGTCTTTAGAGAGTCTTACTCAAGCATCGACCTTCTTGCTTTCTATCAGCTCCCTTGTTTCCTGGGTAATGAGCTACTCCCTTGGTTTCCCCAACCTTCTTGTGCTGGGTCTACTTCAAGCCAGGTGTGTGCATGTAGCAGCTCTTCCCTCATCAGTGGGCTCAGTTACAGCAGTTGCAACGCCGATTTTGGTTTTTTGAACTCCTTTCATCAGTCTGATGTGTTTTATCACTGACTATTTGTTTGCGATCCTGTCTCAATTTTATTTATTCTATTTTATTTTTTTAAAGATTTATTTATTTATTTGTACAAACACTGGGTACAGTCAGAAGCGCAGGAGGGTGAGAGAATTCACCAGAGCCAGAGGGGAGAGCAGAACAGGCAGACTGACAAGAAGTACACTGCTGAGAGGAACAGCAGGCGGCAGGAAAGTTCTGTGGGACCCTCGCCCAGTAGTCGGGGATTGAACCTACATTTCAGAGGCTGCGGGCAGCTTCGCAACCCAGCGCTCAACAGCTGCGCCCCTTGGGGAGGCCCCCTGCCTCAATTTTAAGACCTGTAAGTACAGGGCTGCCACGTTGACTAGCATGGCACCCCCTGGAGTTGTGCACTGCACAGCCTGCACAGAAGTCTTCTGGAACCGTGCATGGTCCTGCTGCCTTGGGCGAAGTAATCCCTGTTGTAGGTCACAAACTCATTCAGTGGCCCCCGTTCCCCGATCCTCATGTCCCGGTTTGGGCCAAGTTTCTAACTGTCCTTTAATCTAGGGAGTTGAGCTATGGTGTAAAATTGGGGAGGCTGGCTGGGCTCACACCAAAAGAAGTAGGACACAGTTTCATGTATAGCCACATGAAAACACTGGTGCTCTGTACTGCAGGCCTGCCTTGGGCCTTCCACGTCAGGCATGTCATGGCTCAGTGTTGTAGTAAATAATAGGATTTGATGCTCCTCAGAAAGCTGTTCTGCTCAACCTGGAAAGAGCATCTGGAACCAATTCATTGTGGTCACTTGAGCACAAGTGGAGTGAAAAAAAGCAAAGCAATAACAAAAAAAATACCTTTTACCTCGACCATCAACCAACATCATCATTTCAAGGAAGGACATTTAGATACCAAGTATATAATCTCAGAAAAAAGAAGCTCCTTTCAGGTGAGTACTAACCTGTTCATTGTACTCATTTGCTGCACCCAAACATAGTCTTTCTCTTAGATCAATCTAAAGTCCATGGATATTTTTGAAAATAACAAGCTTTCCGATTTCTGGGGATGTTGCTTGAAACCAATGATTGTTTTGTTTTTTTTTTTCCTTTTATTTATTTATTTATTTTTTTTATAGAGGCATGTTTTTATTTATTTATTTATTATATTTTTATGCACTTACAGTCAGAAGCGCATACAATTGCAGAGCCCCCTTATTTGACGCCCAATCCCTCCCCTCCCCGCCCCCGCACCTCCCATAGAGTGTCTCTGATTCATAGTTGTTTGTTGATTTTGATTTTCACTTTCTTATAGTTATTCAATTTCCTGGTCCCTTATTTAAGTTTTCTAGATTCCTACTATGAGTGAGACCATTTGGTATTTTTCTTTTTCTTTTTGGCTTATTTCGCTGAGGATGATCCCTTCCAGCACCATCCATGTAGCTGCAAATTGCATGTGTTTATCTTTTTGAATGCTGAGTAATATTCCATGGTGTATATGGACCACATCTTCTTGATCCAGTCATCTATTTTTGGGCATTTGGGTTGTTTCCAAAGCTTAGCTATTGAAAACAGTGCTGCTATAAACATAGGGGTACAGGTGCTCTTTGGAATTGATGTTTCTGTGTCCTTTGGGTAAATACCTAGGAGTGGAATTGCTGGATCATATGGAAGCTCTATGTTTAGTAGGTCCAGAAATCTCCACACAGCTCTCCACAGTGGTTGGACCAGTTTGCACTCCCACCAACAGTGCAGAAGAGTTCCTTTTTCTCCACACCCTCGCCAACATTTGTTGTTGCTAGTTTTTTTTAATATGTGCCATTCTCACTGGTGTAAGATGGTATCTCATGGTAGTTTTGATTTGCATTTCCCTGATTACAAGTGATGTTGAACATTTTTTCATATGCCTGTTGGCCATTTGCATTTCCTCTTCAGAGAAGTTACTTTTTAGCTCCCATTTTTTTTTTTTTACTGGTTTATTTTCTTTGTTTTTGTTGAGTCTCATCAGCTCTTTGTAGATTTTTGTGATCAGTCCTTTATCATTAGTGTTGTGTGCAAAAATTTTCTCCCAGTCGGTGGGGTTTCTCTTTGTTTTGGTTATTGTCTCTATTGCTGTGCAGAAGCTCTTTAATTTGATGTAGTCCCAGCTGTTTATCTTTGCCTTCACTATCACTGCTTTGAGTGATGTGTCTGTAAATATGTCTTTGAGGTGCATATCACGTAGTGTTTCGCCTATATTTCCTTCTATGTATTTTATGGTTTCAGGTCTTATATCTAGTTCTTTAATCCATTTTGAGTTGGTTTTTGTGTATGGTGTGAGGTAATGGTCAAGCTTCATTCTTTTGCATGTAGCGACCCAGTTTTCCCAGCACCATTTATTGAACAAACTTTCTTTGTACCAATGCATATTCTTTGCTCCTTTGTCAAAGATTAGTTGACCATAAATCTGTGGGTTTATTTCTGGATTTTCTATTCAGTTCCATTGGTCTGTGTGTCTGTTCTTGTTCCAATACCATGCAGTTTTGATGATTATGGATTTGTAGTATAGTTTGAAGTCTGGGCGTGTGATGCCTCCATTCCCTTCTTTTTTTTTCAGGGGAGCTTTGGCTATTCGGGGTTTTATCACCAATGATTGTTAATATGACCTCTCCTGCCTCACCAGGCTGCAGAGGCTTGAACAAAACAGTACACCTGAATATATGAGCAGCAGGATGAAGAGTGTTGCCAGATTTGTAGCTTCTTTTCTCCATTGTTGCCAATTTCTCTCCAGGGATACTAACCAATTAAAAGTAAGCCCCCCACCACACACACACACATTAGTAAAAATGTTGCTATAATTAAATCCTGATAGTTTTGGTTTGCTTGTTGAGACCTGGAACAGTGAGATGGTTGTTCCATATGAACTGATTATTTCTTTTCTTTTTTTTAAAAAAGATTTATTTTTATTTATACATGCACTGGGTACAGTCAGAAGTGCAGGGGGTGGGGGGTGAGAGAATTCACCAGAGCCAGAGCAGGGAGCAGAACAAGCAGACGACAAAGTACACTGCTGAGGGGAGCAGTGGGTGCGGCAGGAGAGGTCTGCGTGCCATGTGGGAGCCTTGCCAGTGGGCCGGGGATTGAGCCGGCGCTGCCGAGGTCGCAGGCATCTTCACAGCCCAGTGTTCAACCGCTGCGTCACCAGGGGAGGCCCTGGTCTGATTATTTCTAATACTCACAATGGAGTCAGTAAATTAAAAAAAGGGGGCGACTAAATGATTCATTCACTTTTTCTTTCAACAAACATCCCCAGGGCATATGATACGCACTTTTCTGTAGCAACTTGCCCCAACCTCACCAGCTTCCTTTTCTCTAGTCTTGCTCAGCCATGTGAGGGTGTCAGCTGGGTGTCAGGGGCAGCTGAGGGTGTCAAACTAAGAAGGAAATCTTCCCAGGTAACTTCCTAAAGACCCTCATAACTCTAGCTGATCTTCAGGGGAATTCTACTGGACAGACAAGACCCTTCATGACTTAGTCACCACTCCTCCAGTCCCACTCCTACCCTCCTCCCCTCCAAGCCCCCGTCCTGCACATGTAGCAAGTTTATTGTCCTCCCCAGACACCCCCCATCTCTTTTCCCTGGTGAGACTGCTCTCTCCTCCCAGACTTCCCATGTCTTTGACCTGCCTACTCAGTCTCTCTTTAAGGTTCAAATCAGAGATAATCGTCAGAGTCTGTGGGGCATTTCCAGGGTCTCTGCCCCTAACAGAGCACACCTCATGCTATAGATTAATTGCTTGTGTCAATTAAGCTTATGGATTCATTGCATTTGCTTGTGTCTCCCACTCATCTCAGGGTTTCTTGAGAAGACATCAGTGGCAGACCACACCCACTGGTTCTCAAATCATTCTCAAAGGATTGCAGTTCAGACAAGGAAGTAACTTGTACAGCTTCCAGATCTCCAAGCCCTTGGACTGGTGGCATCAGCTGTGCCCTGGATCTCATTGGAGAAGATTCAGTAACCCAAGACCCGTCTCTTTGCAAGATCCCCAGGTGACGTTTGTGCTCATTTAAATCCCATGCCCTTCCTAAGCATCCTTCTGAATGGTTCTGCTTCCAGAGTATTAAATCTTGATTCATGTTTCCTTCTGGTGGAGGGTGGCCAGGATATTCTGCCATATGGCATGTGCTCAAACATCTTTGTATGGATGAGCAGGTGTGCACTAATAAAAAGAAAACATTCCAGAGGATGGGAATGGTATGAATGACAACAAACCTGTGTGGAGGAAGATGCTGTGTTGTTGGAAGATGGGAGTCCGCATGTCTAGGAGGGAGAGTCTGGGCAAGTGAGACTGGAAAGGTGGCCTGGAGTCCATTCCCAGAGGACCTGGCATATTGGATCTGGGGTCTCTGAATTTATCCTGAGCAGCAGGGAAGTTTTGGAGTACGGGTGTGAGTGGGACAGTCTTCCCAGTTAGAACATTCGGGGGCCTCCCTGGTGGTGTAGGGCTTAAAGACAGTGCTATCAAGCTATTGCTAGCCACTGCAGCATGAGTTTGCTTCCCCGGTGGCCAGGAACAACCCACATGGCACAGCAGACCTCTCCTGTCTCACCCGCTGCTCCCCTCAGCAGTGTATTTCAGGAGATCTGCCTGTTCTGCTCCCCACTCTGTTTCTGGTGAATCTCCCACCCCCCCACACCTCTGGCCTGTACCCCAGTTCTTGTATGCATAAATAAGTAAATATTAAAAAAAAGAACATTCAGGAAGCTGAAATGAAACATAATGAAATGAAACAAATGAAACATAAAATAGTGGGCAGGCAACTGGAGCAGGTAAACTAGTTTCCTCATCGTTGCCAGGGTCTAGAAAATGGAGGCTGGTGATCTAGTCGAACACAAAGCACTGGCAGTGAGCGTGGAGGGTAGGGGCACTGGAAACCACATGTCTGGGCAGAGACTACAAGTATATTCCTCGAAGCAGCTTTGAAGTATTTAGAGCAGATGTTCCTTTGCAGGAAGTGGCAGAGGCGCAGTCAGCTGTGTGCGGTGCTAGGAAAGCCTGAGATATAAATGGGTACCACACCGGAAAATCATCCGAGGAGTCTGACTGTGCAGGTTAACATGTAGCTAATTTTATTGGGAACAAAGCGGAGGTTTAAGTGGTGCGGAGTTCTTCGGCTTTGCAGATTTGAAGCATATTTTTGATGTTTCTCTTTGCCTGCTGCCCATTAAGAGAATGTAACTCTTACAAAAAGCATTGCTGTTGCTTGGAACATCTTTCATTATAGCAAATTTTGTTCCAAAATTGACTGTAAATTATATTGCATTTGGTTTGAAAGAATTTTCTGAATTAAAATACGGAGCCATGGATGCATAGTCAGTGTTGGACAGCTCCATTACCTGCGGTTGTGAGCATGTTCTTTTCCATGTGTGTTCAGCGGGTGTCACATATGTAGAGAATTTTAGTGCTGGAGTTGCTTTGCAGATTTCTTACCCAGCATCCCCCAAATACAGATGAAAGCATAGAGGGAAAATGAAAGTCACCTGAGGGCACAGTGACAGTTAATGGCAAAGTTGTTATTGGCTTAGGTATCCTGGTGTCGCTTTTGATGAGATTAAAGGAAAAAAAAAAAAAAAAACAACTGTGGTTCTGAATTTCTGGTTCACAAACTGTTTGTAGTCCTTTCTCTACAGACTCAGATTAGAATAAATCAAACATTCCAGAACAGACCTAAAGAGAAAACATCTGTGAGGTTGTTAACCACAGTGTCCAGTTCATGACACAGAAGCTCTACAAAGGGCAGAAGCCTCCCACACAGTGTCTTTTCCAGTGTTGTTCACATGAGCAGCTGACCACAGGTGCTTCTTTCCCAACACATCTAATTTCATGAAGCCTGTTTTATCAGGCTTCAAATTACCTCATGCTGGTGAGCATTTGGATGACTCCTAAGGCTGACAGGATGTTTCTGTCTCCTTACGTGCTGTAGACCATTCATTGCCAACTTCTGCTGATTCTACCTCCTAGATATCTCTGGGACTTACCTCCTCCTCTCCACCTCTCTGCAGCAATCCTGCTTCAAGCCCAAGTCCATCATCCTCATTTTGGCCATTACATCACCCTCCTATTCCATCTACCTCTTGCCCTCATGCCAAAACCTGCAGTCCCCACACAGCAGCCAGATTTAAACCCTCCCTCACACCCCAGCACATAAATCTAATAATGTTACCCCTACCGAATACTCCTGTTACCCTTCCCTGTGGGAGGCCCGTGGCTGGGTCATTGTCCCACCCAATTCCTGGCTGCCTCATCTTCCAGTTCCCATCCCATTCTCCTTCCAAAGCCAAGGGTTTCCCTTGAATCCTTTGTATTTTCTAAGCTCCCTCCTGCTGCACGACTTTTGCAAAAAACGGACTGCCCCCAACCCTCCAGCTTCCCTTTGGCTATTTAATGCCAACTTACTCTTCAGATCTCAAGAATTATTTTCTCCTATAAATGTTTCACTGATCCTCAGCCTAAGTCCACTTTCTTTCTTTTTTTTTTTAAGATTAATTTATTTATTTATGCATACAAGAACTGGGACACAGGCCAGAGGTGTGGGGGGTGAGAGGATTCACCGGAGACAGAATGGGGAACAGAACAGGCAGATTGACTGAAATACAATGTTGAGGGGAGCAGCGGGCGAATCAGGAGAGGTCTGCTACACCATGTGGGTAGCTCCCTGGCTGGGGATCGAACTCGTGCTGCAGTAGCTGCAGATAGCTTCATAGGTTGTGTCTTAACCCCTTGTGCCACCAGGGAGGCCCAAGTTCACTTTTTATATGAACTCTCACAACAGGACCTTGGGCTCATTCATAGTCTTCACTAAGCATAGGTGAGCGTGTCTGTATTGGGTTAGCCCCAGGCCTCTCTTCCCATTTGATCACACATCCTGTAAGGGATTGTTGTTATTCCGTTTCTGACTCTCCTATTATCTTCATGACTGATCTCAGTGTTAGGCTTTCAGGATATATTGTTGAAAGAGTATCTTCATACAATCAACAAGCCCCGGATAAGGAAGTTCCAACTATCAGTTCTGTTTGTGATCAGAATGTAATTCTGTAAGTTCCGATCAGCAAATACCATCAGTTCCCAAGGAGTGTGCAGCGTGAAAGGATGTGCCTGGTGGTTTATCTCATTCCTGCACAGGCGCTTGTGGCAGTCTCTGGGGCCTACAAGTCTTTATCTCGTCTGTGTCTTAGGTGAGATGAGATCATGACACCACCCATACCACCTCCTTACATCTTCCCTCCATTTTTCTGTTCTCTGGGCTCCTGTGACGAGTTAGGAATTCCAAAGTGAGAAAATCCAGAGGATGAGTGAGGCTCAGAGGCTGATGGTTAAACTGGAAAGACACTTTTTTAAAAAATATATATATATATATTTATGCATGCAAGAATTGGATTTAAGCCAGAGATGCTGTGGTTGAGAGGATTCACCAGAGAGTGGGGAGCAGAACAGGTGGATTGACTGAAATACACTGCTGAGGGGAGCAGCAGGTGAGACAGGAGAGGTCTGCCACTCCATGTGGGTCAGTTCCCTGGCTGGCTGGGGATTGAACTGGTGCTACAGTGGCTGTCAGTAGCTTGGTAGCGCTGTCTTTAACCCCTGTGCCACCAGGGAGGTGACACCTTCTTACCTGAAGTGTGAGAAACACAATGGAGATGAAAATGAAGTAAAATAACAAATGAAAGAAAAATCAAAAGAATCTAAACCTAGAGAGACCCTGGAGAAGAGTTGGATGTAACAGAAAGGAGAGAAACAGACACCACCAGTACAACGAGACTAGTGAAAGTCCACAGGACCAGGGCTGCAGATTCTGCTGGGGCATCTGTGGAGTGGGGGAGCGTAAGTCAGTCTGGTCTAAAAGTAGGATATCCCAGTGGGGCAGCTACCAGCTCCATTCTTTTCATCACTATTTAATTCCCATCCAACTCACCTCTTTTCATTCTGGCTTCATTTCCCAGTTAATTTCTTTATGTTTAATTAATATGTCTTATTCTGGAGTCTTCTAAGTTCATAAAAGATGTTTTTGTTTATAAAACAATACATTGCCTCTCACCTAAAAGAGCTTGCATACTCTTTATGGAGATAACATCTTACTAAAAGAATTCTTATAATCCATCTGTTGCCAGACCTTGTCTGTCTAGTGCATCATAGACATTTGAAAAGCATTTATTAAGCGAATGAGTTTATGTATAAATGAGCAAACAGAAGAAGCCTTTTCCACTTATGGAAGGTACAATTTCTATCAAATTATCCCCTTTTAGAATTGCATCATTATATTTTTCTTTGCCTAGAGATCATGCTCCTCAGCATTATCCCATCTTAAAGAAAGGAAAAACTCAACCTTGACCGCTTGATACCATATTCCCCTTCAGTTACCCCTTATTCTCCTATTCTTGTCTTCATTTAAATTGCCTCAATGTTTAATTGTGGTCTTCATTTCTCATCTCCCAGTCTCCCTCCAGCCTCCTTTAGGGAGGTTGGTCCCTTTCTGATCTGCCCAGAGGCATGTTTCCTGAGGTCACCAAGTAGCTCCATGCAGCTGATCCAACACGTCTCTCTCAGCCTCCTATTTTCCTAAGTATCTCTGTGGCATTGAACAAAGAACCCCACACCTTAAGACTTGACATCCTCTCTCTTCTTAGACCCGATACCCTTCATCTGCTCATGACTTCCAACACTTTGTATCCAGGGCTGCTCTTTCTATGTATATTTTTAACAGGTATTCAAACTACAAACACCCAGCGTGTTCCCTTTCCTTTTTCTTGAAGGTGTCACCCATTCTTTACAGGGTTTCTATTGTATTTAAAATAAAATCCAATATAGGGGCCTCCCTGGTGGCACAAGGGGTTAAGACACAACCTGTGAATCTGTCCGCAGCCAGTGCAGCATGAGTTTGATCCCTGGCCAGGGAGCTACCCACATGGCGTGGCAGAACTCTCCTATCTCACCCACTGTTCCCCTCAGCAGTGTATTTCAGCCAATCTGTTTGTTCTGTTCCCCACTCTGTCTCTGGTGAATCCTCTCACCGCCTCACCCCACAGCTCTGGCCTTACCCGAGTACTTGTGTGAATAAATAAATAAATCTTTAAAAAAATAAAATCCAATATAAATATTGCATTTAAAATCACTTATGGCTTTGATTGACGAGCAGGACTGAGGTGCAGAGGAGTGGATGGAGTGGTAACAATGGGAAGATGGAAGATGTTTGTGTGGCCAATATGGAACATGCCATGTTCAAGGAGCCATGGGAATTTTAAGTCAAAGAGAGGTAGCATTGCTCTCTGAATACTTCTATGTGAAGAGTGGACAAGACAGCACCCCAGAAACAATTGTTCTTACTCAATGGTGGGTGACAGGAGAATGTATTCAGGGCTCTATTTCTACAGGGGTGGAGGCTAAGTTGAGTTTGGCAACACATGTCACTTTTTTTCCATTCTACTTCTCCCTTGCCCACAGCAGACATTAGTAATCCATGTCAGTTATCCTTCCAGCAAACCAGTGTGAAACAACCCAACCTCTCTACTCAATTCTCCAGGAAGCCATGAAAATCAATTGAACTTCACAGTGGAGAGACAGAATGTATTTGTCAGTAGATGAGACTGGGAGGATATCTCAAGCAGAGCTTGAGTGTTGGGGTGGTGGTGGATAGAGAAGTGTCAAGGTTCTAACTGACCTGATGGCTTTAATGACTAATATTCAGGTGACTGGGTCCACGGTGCTCTCTATATCTCCTCGCAACCACTAAAGAACCATTTCCATGTCCCTATGCTGGTTCTTAAGACATTCCCGGTACATAACCAGGAGATGTAGCTTTTGCTGGTTCCAGGTTTGGGACATTAGAGATTTTATCCTAGCAGCTAGAGTTGGAACTGGGGAGCAGGCACAGGGAGCTATTAAGCACATAGTCCCAAATTTCCTTCACTTTTTAATCCATAAACACCAATACTTCATGCAGAAAAGAAGGAGGCTCCTAGAGTCCCTATAATTTACCTTCTATGTTTTGACCTCCCTGAGAGCTCTAAAGCTGAGCACCCCAGCCCCATCTCCTGCAGCACATACTCACTTTTGCTTTTGCAGGGAAGACTGACAAGGACTTGTCATAACTCAGTGTCTTCCTTCTGCTGTGGCCAATACTCCCTGCTGGGAGCTTTGAATGTCTTAGCAGTTGAAAGAGTGAAATGAAATGGTGTAAATGAATGTGCCATTCCAAGTGCCCCCCTCCTTTAATTTATGATTTGGGATCGCATTTCACTCAATTCTGCCAAGTCACAGAGTGATTTGTGAGAACACATTCTGGCGATAATTTAGCAGAACCAAAATGATATTTGAATGGAGTTGGAGAAACTCCAGCTCCTAGGAGTCTCCTCGGGGGGCTCTGTTCCACACAACAGCTGTTTATTTACTGATTTCCCTTTGGGAAGGTGCACCAGACCTCACCTCTGCTCTATCCCTTTCAGGCTGGCCTGGTGGATCCTCCTTCATCTCCTCTTTACTTTTGCCTCTGGCCCCACAAAGGGCTCCCCTGTGTCCCTCTGAAGTGAACCCAGGAGTTAGCATGCACCGCGTGCTGACGTAGAGCAGGTAATGCGCTTCTAGGCTCCATCTCACTTAATACAGTGACCCCACCCAAGGTAGCTCTTAATGCTTTCACGTTGTAGAGGAGGACTCTTAAGTTCAGAGGGGTTAATTGGATTTGCCTGTTACCTGTGGTGGGGAGCTAGGATTGAACCCCACGACTGTCATAATCCCAGAGGTTCCAGGAAGGGTTGTTGAGACACACATACAGAAATCATGCCCTATGGGGATGGCTGGAAGACTGGGAACCTTGTCTCCTTGGAGCAGAGGCAGCACAAATGTCCATGCCGGGGCCTCTGTCTGCGTAGCCCATGAAAGCGAAGGGCAGATTTCAGGGCAATATCATGAAGGTGTCCTCTGATGAAAGAGAGGGGTGAATAGGGCTGTACTGCTTTATGTCAGGTGCCAGGGAGGTTGTCTGACACAGAAAGGGGGATCCCTTCCTCCCTGAGTTCTGTGATCCTATTACATGCTGTGGTTCTACTACAAGGTCTCCGGATATCCAGACGCAATGGTGCCATCACATGGGAATTGATTTTTTTCCACAACTTATACATCATTTCCTTCATGAGGAGATTAGAGTCCCACTCATCTTGTTGCTGATGCTGCTACTGGGCACCGTTAATTGAGTTTGTGATGGTTTCTCAGGGATTCGATGATGGGTTTGAAATCTATAGGTTTTTCCTGAAGAATCACGCTTATCATGGGTATGCTCCCAAATTTGAGCCCCATGTTCTCCCTTCCTTTTAGCATCATAGTAAGGAGTGTGGACCTCAGAATTTGATGGACCTGGTTTCAATCCCAGCTCTGCCATTTACCAGCAGTCTGAACTGGAACAATCATTTCTCTGAGTCTGTTTCCTTACCTACAAAGTAAAGTTTGCAATGCCTTGCCCATGGGTCTCTGTGCAGCTGAAATGGTATATTGCAGATGAAGTATCTGGCATGGAACTTGGCACAGAGTACATTCCCTATAAAATGCTAGCTGCTGTCGTTGCTAGAATTTGCTCTACGTTAATCACCATGAAACACCTCACGTGGTTTCCCTGGTGCTTACAGGGACATAAATATTCTCTCCCCTTAATGAAATGATGCACAAGCTCAAAGAGATTAAGCCATGAGCCCAAGGTCACTCAGCTCAGAAAGTGACCTTTCATTTCTACTTCCCCAGCTGAAGCTCTCTTGTTCTGCCCAGCATGGAAGGCATGTGCCCTCCATGGTAACATTGCCTGTTGGTGGCAGGGGATGCTGCATCCAGGGGAGATGCCCACCAAATGTGTTTTGACAGAAAGAAGGGGGACCAGAACCTTGCTACCCTCTCTTTGACTTCTCCCTAGCAGGTCGAGCATGCCCCTTACCCATTGCACAGGAATGTTTGGAGCAAACAGGTTCTGCAGTCCCTTTCTCATTGTTAACTGGCTCTCCCATAGCACCAAGCCCATGGCAGATACTCTGTGACTCCCCATAGTGAGCTGGGGCTAGAGGGCGGCAAGCAATAAGAGGTCAGGATACTTAGAGGCACACCTAGGCCAAAGGTTCTGTGCCCCTCCACGTGCACATCAGCACTGGGCGTGTGTGTCTCCTTAGATCTTGTGCCCTCGGCCCCTTTTCTACCCCTGAATCTAACCATGCTTCGCAGGAAGGTGCTCATGACTCAGTGGCCAGAACAGGTTTTTTTTTTTTTTTTCTCTCCCTTTTAAACACCAGTGATGTGTACAATGATATTTTTACTAAGAATTGGCTGGTACTTTGAATAGCTCTGCTGAAAAAGGCATTCTTGAAAAAGGCTGTTATTCATCTAGTGGTATATTTTAGGCTTCTGGGG
Source organism: Talpa occidentalis (assembly GCF_014898055.3). NCBI lineage: Eukaryota > Metazoa > Chordata > Mammalia > Eulipotyphla > Talpidae > Talpa > Talpa occidentalis. Next base: position 29,991,567 of record NW_023601754.1, read on the forward strand.
AAAGCAGTAGGGGTACAGGATTGAAGGAAATGGAAGGGAGGGCAGTAAAAAGGAAAAGATTAAGTTACTGTAACAACCATTAGACCAGCCAAGGAAATAATTTCCAATGATACAGTCATTATTTGTACAAGCACTGCCCCCCCAAAAGCAGACCAACAGAATTTTCACACTTACTTCTTTGGTTTAATTGTCTATTTGTTTCAAAATGAAAGCTAATTAAAAGATTATTTTCATATGCTTTAATCACACTACAGCTAACTGTTGGAAAATTTGCAATTAATTGATGCAACAGTTGACATAAGAATGCATTTTTTAAAAAATAACATCACTATTTGAATATACAGAGTGAAGCAATTAGTCCTTCATTAGTTCTGAGTTATTTCAAATGCTTTGAAATACTTGTGTGTTTAATGTTTAATCATCAAGGAAATATATCTGGCAATGGTGCTAGCTGCAGTGCCATGAATTAAATATGGCCCCTTGGGAGCAGGGGGAGTTTAGGAAGAAAAGTGGCAGCCTCCCCAGGCCTGACTGTGGGCAAGTTCCTTCTTTCTCTGGGTGCCGGCCCAGTGAAGCTTCTTCCTGAAGCATCCGTGTCTCCCAGGCTTGTCACTTCGCAAAGGTGGCTCTGCATGTTGCTGTAGGTGGCAGTGGAATGAAGATGATGGGGAGGGACAGCCCCTGAGTCTGTAGCTGGACTGGAGGTGTCACAGGAAATGTGGGGGTGGGAATCCAGGCTGGCAGATTGAGCATCATGTCTGGAGTGTGTGACCAGTGCCCTGGGCAGAAGGATATACTGGAGGCTTGGGGGTGGGGGGAAAAGAGGCATAGCCGGCTTGTTTCCAATAATAGTGGAGGTTGATATGGGGCCATGTCCTGACATTAACACTTCAGAGGTGCACAGGGAGAAGGGGTAGCCTGCTGCTCTGGGAGCTGCGGTAGCATGCCAGAGGAGTGGAAACATACTCCCAGTCTTGAATTTTCCATGGAGTCTAAGCTTAGGAACCAAGCGTGCCAAAGACTGGGATGGGGAAGGCCTATATGGACTTGGAAACTGGTATTTGAGCATAAGAGGGTATAGAAGGCAGGGGCAGGCAGGGCTGGGCTGGAGGATCATGATGGGGAATGCCTTGGCTGTCCACCCATCCAAGGTCGCGCCCGATAGCCGGTAGAGTTTGGGAGCAAGGAATGGGAAAACCAGTGTATTTTATAGGAGAATAGGATTAGGACATATTTGTGGGGTGGTGAACAAACCAAATGAAGCGAGTTGCTTTCTTTTTCCTTAAGAACCACTTACTTCTATTTATTTATATATTTATATTATCCATCCTTTAGAAAGGCCGCATCAGTTCACACAAAGGCAATCCAAAATGTGAAATGCCAGAGGCATTTGGGGAAGGGATTTGAATCTATGAGAGCAGCTAGAGGTGGACTCCAGAGTCAGCACTGTTGTTCGCAAGGTCAAGGCCAACTTCCCTGTCCGTGGGGGTGTGCCTGACATGGTCCACCTGGTACCAACATTCCTGAAAACGCAGAGGAAGGGCCCCCCTGCATTCACCAAGGGAAGCCCTTCAAGAGGCCCTTCAGGATTTGCCATAAGCTGTTTTTCAAATGGGCTCCCAAAAGGTGGGCTGATGGGATTCTATTGAAATGCAATTTATTACCAGAAACTAAGGACTGCAGAGCAAAGGAACATGACCCAGCTTGCAGATTTCTCACCATCTGGCTTGATCACAGAATAAAATTTAGGCTAATGTGATGGCTTTTGTTCTGTTATGCCCTCAGCATCCATTTTTATATGCAGCCCCAGTGTCCCACATGTGACAGATCAGACCTGGTGCTCTCTGGATTAGGGTAAAGGTGGGGGACTGGTTTCTAGGGAGCCTCAGGGCCACCCCCAGGACTTCCAGGGCTCTAAAAAAGATAATCTGAAAAACTGCTGATCTAAAGGAGTGATGGACAGCATGCCCTTCAGGCAATACTCTATAAATATTCTTCCTCACAGTCAGGGTTTTGACAAGGATTGGAAGGTAGTGTGCTCGGCCAGAGGCTTGCCAGGAAGATGTTCTGTTTGTGATTTTCCAAACACCAACAGCAGCGAAGGGTCAAATTCTCCTGGCTCCCTGAGTCTCCAGGCCCAGGTCTGGGAGGATAAACCTTGGAGAATTCCAAGCCTTGAACTTGGGCTTTAAGACCCTGTCACCCCCCTCAGAGGCCCTGACAGGAAGCGGTCTTACTCTGACAAAAGTCTCCCAGGACCAGGTTGCTCTAGATCTTTTTAATTGTTTCTTGACATGCCTTTTAAGCTGTCACACTGAAATGTGATTCCCATCTCTGTTTATCTAATGTCACCGGGGGAGGCACTTGGAGAATTGTTATGACTAGACATCAACCTACAAACACTCTCTCCCCTCAGCTGTCTCTCCCCACAGCTTCCAAAATGTCCCTGTAGCTGCTGAACAACTGGCAAGGCCTCTGGCAAAAGCAAAGAAGGACCGACCTCGTGGAAAGCGAGCAGCTGCTGCATGTCCCTGCTGCTCGCTGGTCCTGGGGATTCCTTATATGTGCACGATTCCATGTGAGGTGCTGGGATGGGTCAGGGGAAATGCCATGGGTAGAAGGGGGGCATCTATGCTCTTAGAGGCTTAGGGGGCCAGCACTACACAGGTAGAGAAAGAGAGAAAGAAATGCCCAGAGAGCATGATGCTGGAGAAGCAACAGAGAGATCCACTCTTTACTCTTCTTCCACCTGCTTTCTTTAATTATTTTTGTGTGTGTAGAATAACTGGGGTGCTAGCCAGAGGTGTGGGGGTATGTGTGTGAGAGGATTCACCTGAGACAGAGTGGGGAGCAGAACAGGCGAATCTACTGAAATACACTGCTAGGGGAGCAGCGGGCGAGACAGGAGAAGTCTGCCGCACCATCTGCGTCAGCTCCCTGGCTGCGGATCGAACGCAGGCTGTAGTGGTGATGATGCTGGAACTTAATCCACAGACCACCAGGGAGCCCCCTACCCTGCAATCTGCCTTCTACCCCAGCAACTGAACTTGATGAACGACATCTATGGGTTCTTCTGTCTGCTGCTTCTGAATGAGCCCCACCAATGTGGAGGCTCAAGAAGACCTTGGAGGGAGGTCAGAAAGTGCAAATCACCACTGTCCCCACTGTCAATGAACAATGTTGACAAGCTATGTAAACCAGGCACAAGTGTCTTGGACCCACCCATGGTTACAGAGCAATGCTATTAGCATTTTTTCATGCCTTGACCAGGGGTTAGTGTTGGGTAGGTATTTTAGCAAAATAGTTCAGGTCAATTCTGTGTTTCTGGAATTAAATCTCCACCAAATCCCTGGGTAAAAGTGGAAGCCAGAAAAGCACATGTGCCTGCCACCTGGCCACTGATTTCTACCCCTGCTTCCCAGAAACTCCCTGTTCAGGAAGTCTGGGTCACGGCATTCTGGAACTTGTAACCCAAGTCAGCAGAGTTTAAGTGGGGATGAGAATAGTGATACCTCCCCTTGATAGAGGTGAACCTATAAGAATACCAGTTATTGTAGGCAAGAAAAGATAGCAGATGTCGAGACAGCTGAGCAAGGAGAGCTGAGAACAATACGATTTTATGACATGGAAAGTCTTAGACCGAAATATCAGAGGTGACCAAGTATCTAAGGTGGAAGGATATTTATTCAATCCTTTTATCTGAATTTCACTCATTATCAGGGTAAAATTGGTCAGCATGGAGTGAAGTCTTATTCAAGGTCACCCCGATCTTGATGGTAGGCTCAGGAATTGAATCTCTGGCTTTGCTGTCTTAAGTCTCTTTCTCTAGAATTACCTATGGAAATCACTTTGATTTTCTCTCTTCGCGAGTAGTAATGACTGCCAGACATGTTATGTCATTTTGAGGAATATCTCAGGAAATAATATCCATAAATCATGCCAAATTCATTCTTGGAGGAAGGAGAACAGTTGCTGATTTTATACTGGTTTAGTAACATACCCAGGGTCTGAGGATCCTAGCGGAGGGAGGGATGTGGGATTAATTAAGACACTGCCTTTTCTGACCTCCAAGTTGCATTTTCTCCTCTATATCACAATCCTTCAGCCATTTCTTAGCTGAAATCAAGAGCTGTGATTTTAAAAAGAGCCACTTGCTTCACACACTCTTACTTCCTTGCTCTAAGAAAACTTGTTTTTGTGACTGACTCAGATGGTGTTGGTTGTTAAAAAATGCCAAGGGAGAAGGAAACAGAATCTGAAATGTTTCATCTGGAAAAACAAACTCACACAAACAAGGGGACAATTAATTTTTGTTTGGGCTGCAACCAATGGGATATTTGTCATTTAAGTGGAAATTTGTAGAACTTACTAGGATTATGGTAGGGGGAGGAAGTTTGAATGAAGGAAAAAGCCAAATGAGTAAAACATGTCTATACGCTCCTTTATGGATATTAAAAAAAAATCCAAGCTTAGCGTAAATCAATAATTTAATAACATCTGTACCATCAATGGCTATTGTAATGTCAAGAAACCACTATTAACTGTGAACTGGTCTGGCGTTAGTCAGTCTGCATTTGTGATCCCATTTAATCCTTGCAGGGCTGAACTTCACCTTATTTCTGCTTTGGTGGTTAAAGATCAGGGCTAAGAGGGGCTAGATGAATAACTTATGCAAAACTCCCAAAGTAGTAAAATGGTGGTGGTGGAATTTGAGATTTGTGTTTTTTCCACTAAGGCTTCTTCCTCTTTCCTGCCTCGTATAAGATGCCCTAGAAGGGGGCAGGGGCACCAGTGGGATCCATAGGTCCAGTTGATAAATAAGGAATGATGTTGTCAGTGTGGACATCTGAGAGGGCTAATGTGTAAGCAAAGTCTGTGGACTAATCCAGGGTCCAAAATTATCCCTAATCATGACCTTAAGACAAGACAGGTGAAATAATGGGTCATTCCAGCCCAGTGTAATTCTGATGGAAATGGAGTAGTAGCTATTGCTTTAAAATTTGGAGTTGGGCCTCCTCTGGTGGCGTGGCACAGCGGTTGAGCGCTGGGCTGCGAAGCTGCCTGCAGCCTCTGCAGCTCCGGTTTGATCCCCGGCCACGGGCAAGGGTCCCACATAGCGCGCAGACCTCTCCTGTGGGCGCCCGCTGCTCCCCTCAGCATTGTATTTAGTCAGTCTGCCTGTTCTGCTCCCTGCTGTGGCGAATTCTCTCACCCTCCCGCACTTCTGACTATACCCAGTGCTTGTATAAATAAATAAATAAATCTTAAAAAAAAAAATTTGGAGTTTATGGGTTCTAAAGCATGTTTTCCCTCATCTAGCATTTGCAGGGAGATATTTTTATAATTCATTTCCCTGCCCCAGATGTCCAACAAGCATTGGCCCTCACTATGAACTTGCTGATCTATTGATCCACTGATTGAGTAATTGATATATTTGCAGCTGCATGGTTTTGAGCTCCCAACTCTCATTGGGAATTGATTTTGATCTTCACAGGTTAAAAACAAAAGCTATCAAATCCCTGATAGGAGATGGTGATGAGACCCAATTTTATTAAAGAGAAACTGACAATTTATCATCTTGTAACAGCTTGAGGCCCTAGTCGTTGCGTATTCTTGCCAGGATCTCAGTGTCTTGTTCAATATCTAATTTATTTGAAGTTTTGAGGGAGGAGAGCATCTTCTACATTTCTTGTCTCCAATTTTCAGAGAGTACTTAAAGCTATAAAAGTTGCTGCCAGGGAAGGACTCGGTGTTCAGAGAGCACTGAATCCTCATGAGGGGCCACATACCTGTTTTCTCTGAATCATGTGCTCTGACCTTTGTCTACCTTGGCCATTGTTTCATACTGTCTTTTTTTTTTTTCCTTTTGTCACCTGATTTTAAAGTTTTTCTTCCCCCCTTGCTAAGTACTGAAATATTTAGCCAAACTTATTTAATTGAAACTTCTAACAGTACATATAAATTGGGCCCTCTGGTCATTTGGTAATTCTCACCCCAGCTGGCTTGGTTAGGAGTTTGCCTTGTTCAGCATTTGTCACATAAGAGCTAGCGCTCTGCGGAAGATACTGGGCAGGGAGGTGGGCATGCGGTATCAGCTGGGTCCACCCAACTTCCTATCACTTGGTGACAGTGATTGGTTCCCAGCATGGCTGTCAACACACTGCAAGCTGGTCCTGTCACTTGGTCATGATTGGTTCTGGGCAGGAGTTGGGGGCATCATAGGTTTAAGTGTGGGTTCATCCTTTGTTTGGTATGTGGGCTCTGAGAGAGGATTTGTTACAGGGCAGGGTGAGGGGCACTCTGGGACCCCCAAACATGCCTACTCTAAATAGGTTCTGCTGTCTGCTGCTTCAAGAAAAAACAATAGTGCATGAGACCTTCAAAGGAAAGGAACTTTAATACAATTCGTGTGCAATATAGAGAAGAGAAAGAATGTAGATAAAAAGTTTCTCCATGAAACACCCAAAGTTACCATCTGCTGGTGGGTAAATGTCCAGCCAAACAGAGTTGGCCCAAAGTGGGGCTGCTGAGCCCCAAATTCATGTCACGAGTCTAAGGCACCTTCTGGTGGGGACCCATAGGAAAGGGGCAGAAGGGCCCAAGCAAGTCTGGAAGGAAAGGAGCGAAATTCAAGTCAGGATAAAGGCTGCTGTTTTCAGTCCCCTCCCCACTGGTCTCTCACCCACATCTCTGTGTCTTGCAAGTGTCTCCTTCCATGTCCCCCAAGTCCCTGATACAAGTTCAAGGCCGAGAAGCAAGCACAGCTTCTTCTCATGTCTCTCTGCTCCATGTGCCTCCTGCAGGCCTTCTTTCTCCATCTCTCCCTTGTTTCTTCCTTTTCCTCACTGCCCAGCTCCACCCTTCCTGGGGGTGGGGGGCGAGCAGGGAACCTGGACCCTCTCCTTTTCCTGGGGACTACCTTGTCACACCACCAGTTTTGCTAACCAGGCAGGGTATGAGCAATCATGCTGGTGTCCTCTTACCAGTCCCACAGGAAGAGTTTGTTTGAACATTAGGAAGAAGGCAGAGCCCATTGATGGATCAGAGTCACGACTGCAATCATTTATGCCATTCAGTGATTTCATTTTGTCTCTAAGTTTAAGCTGTATTTCTGCCACTTGTAATCAAGCACGCTGACCAGTACAGGTGGGTGTATTTCCTGCGTTTTACAGGGAGCTAAACTGAGGCTGAGAAAGAGTAAGAGACTCAAGGCTCCTCTGAGAGGTGATTAACAACTCTCTGATGCTGCTGGAGCAGCTGGTATGACATCACTGGCCACCTCCTTACTGAATGACATCTGGTTTTATTCAAAGCTCAGAGCCAGTTTCAAATAATCAGTCACCTCTGCCCCCCATGAGTAGAACACTTTCTCTGTTTTTCCATTATTTCTGTGACTTATATAAAATTCATACCCATTTTCTAATGCTTTTGACATATAAATTAATGCATGCACATTGTGGAAGTTGCAGAGAAACACAAAGAAGATAATAAATTTGCTCCTAATCTTGCCATCTAGAGGAAACTGGTGTTAAAATAGCGTAGTATTTTCTTCCCATGTGTAAGAAACCTAAGTGTTCACTGAAACCCTGCTCCTTAATGAATAGATCAAATTAGTTGAAACCACCTTAGCTTATATCAAGTCCAATGTCCTAAACTTGAGTTCAGACTCCGTCCTATACTAGACATGTGATTTGAGACAGGTTACTTAAGGTCCTTGAGTCATTTTCTCATCTGTCCACTGGAGTTAATAATCTCCTTCTAGCCTGCTGAATTTACATGAGAAACAAGTGAAAAAAAAAAAAACACATCTTTTGAAAACTATAAAATATAATGCAAATGACATAATAACAGTGGCTTACAAAAGTTTTCTTTGTAGTCCCCAAATCTGTCATTAACACTTTCCTATGCAGGGGCCTCCCTAATGGCCTAGGGGTTAAGTCTCAGGGCTATCACATCTATGACCTGAGTTCGATCCCTGGCCAGGGAGCTGACCCACACGGCGCAGCAGACCTCTCCTGTCTGCCCACTGCCCCCCTCAACAGTGTATTTCAGTACATCTACCTGTTCTGCTCCCAACTCTGTCTCTGGTGAATCCTCTCACTCCCTATACCTCTGGCCTACACCCCAGTTCTTCTATGCAAAAATTAATAAAAAGAAAACAAACTTTCCTATGTGGAAGTACTTTTGGTATGTGAACTTGATAGAGAGGCTTCTTTGGCTGATGAAAAGCCATCTCCAACCTCAAATGGTGTAGAATGTGCCTTCAGGTGAACCCCAGGGAGCAGGGAGCTATTTGATGACTTTGGCCTAATATTAGACAATTTCCAAAGAGCTTTCATCAAAGAAACCCAAGGGAAAATGGCCAAGGAGCTTCACAGGGCTAGAATAGGAGAGGGATTAGGTGAAGTGGCAAAGAAAATCTCCAGACATCCTCTCCTGAGGACTCCAGATGAACAAGAGTCCTGCCAGCACCTGTCCTTTGGGGGTGGCACTGAGGAAGGTGAAGCCCTCACACTGGAGTTTCCTTGGCCATTGTTGAGTGCAGCCGAGTCCTCCTCATGATATGCTTCTTTCTCTACATGCATGGCTAGAAGGGTTGGGGCAAACCAAGTCCTGGGACCACTGACCCGCTCCTCATGGACACTCCCTGGGCTATGGGAGTCTCTGTAGGGCACTTGCTCAGTGCCAGGCATTATGCTACATGCTGAGAATACAGTGGAGGACAAAGTCAGCCATGACCTTTCTTTCTCCCTATTTGCTGAGGATCATTGGCTGTGGGGTGGAGTTAGATATTAACCATGAAATCCTACAAAATAATGTAAAATTATAATAGTTATGTGTTAATAAGCTCAGTCTTGGAAATTAGAAAGAATATGATGCTGTTACAGTTATAAAGAAGAATGGAATGCAAAGGCCTTGTGGTAGATAGGGCACTAGTGCTTGCCACCAACGGAAAGGTCAGTGAGGGTCTGAAGTGCAAGGTTAGCTTGGGAAGGAGGGCAGGGAGCAGGGCAAGCAAGTTTATGTGGACCAAGCCAGTGATTTTGCTTTCTACCCTAGGAGCCATGAGAAGATAGAGGATATGACCTTTGCTATTGAGAGATGATCAGGGGAGGGGCTGTGGCTTTGGGGAAAAGTAGGTACATCTGGAAATTATTGGAGTAGCAAAATAAAGAAGACTTGGTGGCATACGTACTGGGTGTATTAGTTTCCTATTGGTGCTGTAACAAATGACTTCAAATGACTTTAAGACTCTAACAGTCTTGTGGCCAGCAGTCAGAAAGGAGTCTTACAGGGCTAACAATCAAAGTGTTGGCAGGGCTGGTTCCTTCTGGATGTGGAAGGGAGAATCTATTCTTGTGGCTGCTGGCATTGCTTGACTTGTGGCTGCATTGCTCCAGTCTCCCCTTCCATCACTTGGCCTGCTCTTCTTCCCTCCTTTCCATCACATCCCCCTCTGCTTCCCTCTGCTAGGGACTAAACTGATAGTCCAGGATAATCTCTCTATCTTGAGTTTTAAGGAATTTGTTTCCTTGATTGAATCATATCTTCAACATTCATTTTTCCAATAAGGTGACCTTCACAGGTTGCAGGGTTAGGAACTGGCCATCTTTGGATGCTATTACTGTTCAATCTATCACATGAGGCAAGGAGGAAAAAAGATCGTGGATGTTAATTAAGGATCTGGCTTGCAGATTGGATAGATGGTGCTGAGGTAGAGTCAAGGTCATAAGACAAAAGCGGGTATGATCATCCCAAGTTTGAGTTGCCTTTGAGACACCCAAGAGCAGCTGTCAGCACACAATTTGGAAATACACATCTAGAATCCCAGAGGAACATCTAGGCTAGAGATCAAATTCAAGAATCACCACAGTAGTGTGTAAATAATGCTGTGGTGTGCACAAGGTTGTCCAAGAAAGATATGAAATAAGAGAGAGACATGTCCAAGATCAATTCTTGAAGAACACTTAGAGGAAAACACTGAAGTGAGACAATTTTCAAGGAGAATACAGAGAGGCAAGAGGAAAGCCAGTAAAATCTCTATCTCAAAAGACAAGGGAAAGAAAGGTGTGACCAGCTCTGCCAGAAATGCGTGAAAACTCAAGTAAATTGAATATTACAAATGTCCTTGAAATCTATGACATTAAATCCCAGGGTGTGGTGGAAGGACAGGGGCCAAGATAGGCTGGAGCAGGTTAGGGGAGATGTGTGGCAAGAAAATAGAGTAAGGACAGAAAAGTCTTCTGTATTCACATATTCACGTCTCTGTATGATGTACAATGACTGACACTCATCTTTCACAGTGTGTCAACCATTACTTCTTTGGGAAGCCTTTGCTCACCACTCAAACCTCACTCAACAAGTTCTTATCAACCTGGCTCTTGCTTCTGGGTAGCCCTGATCAAAGGCAAAGGAATGCATTTATCTCTCTGAGTATTTTTTTTTTTTAATAGAGGCATATTTTATTTATTTATTTGTTTGTTTGTTTTTTGTTTATACATGCACTGGGTACAGTCAGAAGCGCGGGAGGGTGAGAGCATTCACCAGAGCCAGAGCGGGGAGCAGAGCAGGCAGAAGGACCGAAGTACACTGCTGAGGGGAGCAGCGGGCGGCAGGAGAGGTCTGCGCGCCATGTGGGACCCTCCTCCAGTGGCCGGGGAGCAGCCGGGGATCGAACCTGCGCCGCAGAGGCCGCAGGCAGCTTCGCAACCCAGCCCTCAACTGCTGCGCCACTGGGGAGGCCCTCTCTGAGTATTTTTTTATGTCGTTCTCTCTTGCTGCCCAAGTCAGTTCCTAGTGGGCGCTGGCTCAGTGTGTCTCCCACCATTGTGTTCCCAAATTGCAGTCAGAGCTGGCATGGAGGTGGCACACAACTGATGTTACTGAATGAGAAGGTGATCAGATGAGGTTCTAGCTGTGAATTGCAGAGGTAGTAAGTAGCATTGTTGACTTCTAGAAAGAAGCTTGTTGTGATGAAAAATGCACTGACTTTGAACATCGATGCTAAGAACTCTGAATCTAGAACCTTCCATTTGTGTGGCTTGGCAGGAGATTGGCTGACCTTTGTAGCCTCTGTTTTCAAAGCAATATAATGGGATGACACTTCCATGTGAATGATATCAGCTCTCTGAATCCGGTTTGCATTTTGCTCCCACCCTAGTTCTCTCTTACCAAGAACTGACAATCAGACAAGGGATATACTTTTCAAAACCATTAGATGGGGCAACCCAGAAGCAAAGCAAATGGTGACTGGTGAGGAAGAGGGAGAGAAGGGAGAGACAAATCCAGAGAGCTTGTGAGGAAGCTAAGAGGACCTGGCATTTCCTGGCTACTTAATAAATGCCATCCCGGGGTTGTTTTGGGTCCCAAGGCATCCTTAGCATGTCCTGGCTGGCTAAGGAAATCACGAGGAATGATTTCCTGATTAGAGAATATGCCTGGATGGGAGCTTGCACCTGCTGGTGTCGATGAGGGCGCAATGTGTCTGAGCAGAGAGGTGGAACTGGGAGGACGGATCCTCTGGCACCTTCCCCTCCCCTGAGCTGCTCTGGCCAGGCACCTGGCAAAGGCAAGTTAAGCCCTCCTTGCCCCCAGCCCCAGTGCCCACACTTTGGAGATGGCATGCAGAGACGGGCTGCCTGCTGGAAGTCTGGAGTAATTCTGGTTTATTAATTTGTGCCCCTGTAATTAAACAGTCATATTAATTAGCATTTCTGCTTGTGTGCCTTCCTTTTTCATGTTAGAGTTGAAGTTTAGAGTAATTATTTATATGATTTCTCAATTTGTTTTGGTTTCTGTTTTCCCAAAGTGATACTTTTGTAAAATTCATACAGAGCACTTGTTTTGCATGTCTGATTGTCAGCTCTTGACAAGGCAGGATTGCTTGGGAGCAAAATTGATCAGATGGCGTGTGCATGCTGGGTGGTAGGTGTGCAGAGTGCCCACACTTTATGATGAATTGCAAGGAGATCTCCTTGCACATGGGCGGTGGTTCTTGCGTGTGTGTGTGTGTGTGTGTGTGTGTGTGTGTGTGTGTGTCTGTCTGTCTTAGCACTGTGAAGCCACTGGAGAATGAGTTCGATCCCCGGCCAGATAGCTACCCACATGGTGTAGCAGACCCCTCCTGTCTCTCCCACTGCTCCCCTCAGCAGTGTATTTCAGTCAATCTGCCTGTTCTGTTCCCCACGCTGTCCCTGGTGAATCCTTTCACCCCCTGCACCTCTGGCCTGTACCCCAGCTCTTGTATGCATAAATAAATTAAATAAATATTTTTAAAAATTCACTCCATGGACCTTTGTGGGCCATATCTAAGCAGCCACAGTCACTCAGTGTGAGGTGGGCTCTGGTCTTTGCTTCTGGGGCATTGATGACCTCCCTCCCTGTCCCCTGAGAGGATTCGGGGTCAACACGAGGCACCTCTGACACAGAAAGGCAGGCATGCAGTGGAATATGGTGCTTCTCTGCTGACGCTCACGGCAGAGGATGCAGTAGGCAGCAAGTTGGGAGAACAAGAGGGCGTGTGAAAGATAAGGTGGGGAGAGGGTGGAGGGAAATGAGCATTTGAGGTGTCCCTGTATGTGCTGACCACTTCGTAGATGTTCTCTTTCCAATCACAGTGACTGGGCAGCTCTGGCATCTAGCCCTCCCCTACTCCCATTTTATAGGTGTGAAGGCGGAGGCTCAGGGAGGACTGAGTGGGGGGACCAAGACCATCCACTAGTCCATTGGGAGGTGTCACAGGCAAATTCAGCCCCCAGCCTCTCTGATGCCAGGGCCTGGGCCCCCTGCACACTTATGCAGCTGCGCCCATCACAGGTTAGCACCTGGCTTTGGAGCACAGGAAAGAATTTACTGGCAATTCTCAAATGTGCTGACCATCTGCTCTATGCCAGGCTTTGTGCTGAGTGGAGGTGCAGGGCTTGGTATGAAGTGGGGGAGTGTGGCATCGGAATCAGAATGAAGCAGACAGAAAATTCTAAGAAAATGGCAAGGTAGCTGCTGTCTTTGAGCCCAATCTATGTGCTGGCCTTGTTCAAAACATTCTGCATTCACACTCTATTGTTCTTCACAGCTGCTGCCTGCAGCTACCTGTGATTCTGCCTATTTGACAGATGAAGAAACTGAGGAACAGAATGGTGACTGGAGAAGCAGGAGAAATGGAGGTGAGCTTGCATTGTCATCCTGGGTCTGAGATGGAGGAGACCTGTCTATGGATTCTGGGGATACCCTGACTGTCCGGGGGCTGGTTCAGCAGGGAGCCAGGCAGATGGAGCTGTAGTGTCTGTGATAAGCTCCCACAGGGCTTGTGAGATTTGCAGTACAGTGCTGCAGTGAGCCTCAGGGCTCACTGAGGCCTTTTTCCAGTGAAACACAGAATCCTCAATCTTTTTGATGAAATTTTCCAGATTGGAAGTACTGTGCCAAGGCCCTGCAGCAGGGCGATTAGTGGAAATAAAAGGAAAGAGCGTGGACTTGGGAGCCAGGTCAAACAGGGTTCAGATCCCAGTCCCATCTCTTTCTCAATGTGTGATTTTGATTAAGACATTTAACCCCCACCCCACCCTATGTCTTTAAAATATGGCAAACGGACTTGCCTTGCCATGGTGTAAAGAAGATTACCCAAGATTACACACAGCAGTAGTTGGTGTAGGATGGGCACTCCATAGTGTTTCAGGAAGGATGAAAAGAAGAGACAGAATCTAAGTGAGGAAATCACAGAATGCTTCAAGGAGGTGGCATTTGAATTAGGGACTTAAAGGATGGGTAGGGTTTATCTGGTTTTTATATAATGAAGGCCAGAGATAAATACAGTGTGACCCTGCTGTAGTGCCTTCTGGGGCAGAACTGCCTGGCATACTCCATGATGCTGCAGGAGACCTTGAGTTGCTGAGAAACTGTGTCCCTCCTGGGGTGTCCGCCATGACTGGTGATCAGGGTAGGGATATTGACTGAGAGCCTCCTGTGAGACTGAGTGTCTGATGGGTGTACATATACACTCTTTACCTCCATTTACCAGAGATTCTTAGAGAAATTGAATAACACACCAGAGGTCAAGGTCATACTGAGAATGAGTGGCAAAGAAGTTGTGGACTTCAATCCCTTTATGACATTATCCCATTTTATCCGGCTGCTCAGACGTTATAAAGATGAGCCTTTGGAGCTTGCTTCTTTGCCTCCATTGCCCTGCTCCGAATGGGGGCTGGCTGCCCTGGGGCGCCGAGCTTCCCAATGAAGACATACCCTTCACTCACAAAGGCAGCCCTTTTGACACCTCTGGCACGAACATTTCACATTCTAATCGTGGAAATAATTTGGAAGCAGGAGATGAAGGTTATCATTTATTTAGGGGGCTTTATCAACAGAGGCCCTCTCCAGCTTTAATAAATGAAATGTGTTGCATAGAACAGGGCTCACTGAGGCATGAGATCCTGTGTCTGCCCACGAAGGGCTTTGAATAATTTACATCCTGGAGAGATATTTTATGACAGTGCTTCTAATCTTCTTATTGGTTCAGAATCAACATTTACAGCAGAAGTCTCTGAACTGATGCAGCTGATAAGCTTATCTCTTTATTATGTGGCACGAATCAAGCCTTGCTCTGGAGAGGGAGTTTTCCTTGAAATTGATTCCTCTTTGGATCTCAATATTTTATTCTCCCCAAACAGCCCATAAATAATAAAGGTCAGCTATTAATATTTCATTTTAATTAATATATTAGGAGAGGGAACTCTTTTAATTTGAAGGGGCATGGGAAAGGCTTTGGGCTTCTGTGCAGGTGATTTATCGTGAAGGCTCCATCTTCGATTGCTCCTTCCCTGAAGGTGGCTGCTGTTTATCAGGCTCGGCCTCCTGGCACAGGCTGGGGTGGAGGCCTCTTGAGGTGATTCCTGAGCTGGCTGATCCAGACAAGGGATCCTGGCAGGTCCTAAGCAGAAGATGAAGAGAACATTTTACTCCTGCATGTTCTGCGGTATTTGGGTCCTGCTGAGGGAGGGGGCCCTAGCAGTCCAAAAGATTGTCTGTCTGTGTGTCTGTCCAGGCAGGGGCATTTAACTCATAGGGTTACTGTGGCAGATACAGTTAGAAGGTGACAGTGGGGGCCACGAAAGAGCCACACTTCAGAAATGTCCTAGGCCTGAATATCAGTGCTGGGTCTCACTGGAAAAGTGAATCCATTGCTCTGAACCTGTTTTCCCATCTATTGACTGGGATAGGGGCAGTCACCTCACAAGGATGTGCTGAGACTTAATGGGGAGTAATTCATGTAAATGATCCTGTGCCTCCCTAAGAAGAGGTTCCTCTTACTTTTCTGGGTTACAGCTAAAATGTCTTATGGATGTTTGAGGTTCTTGATATAGCTCAGCAAGGAGGCAAAGAAGGGGCATGAGGAGATGGTCCAGGTGCCATGGTGAATTGGGTTGCTTCTACATCATGTGGGGGTGAGATGGAAGATTGTGCTTGTCACGCAAAGTCCTGGCCCAGCCCACTGGGCAATGCAATATAAATGCCACCAAAGACTCAGACCTCAAAGAAATGAGGCTTGATTCACCCTCAAGGCAAAGAGACCGTCCCTGACAGAGGGAGAGGGGTCTATGGAAAAAGCTGTGGTTACAAAAGGGATTTTGGGGATCAGAGAACTCAGAGGAGGACTGATGCAGTGGACACTGCCTGCAGCCATTCAGTTGTGGGTGGGACTTCACATGTCCTTTGTGTTACGGATACAGAGTTTTCACTTGCTTTTTGTCTAGGGAGGTGGATCTTTTTGGAACATATCTGGACCCCTTGCCCTATGGCTTCCTGTTGGTTTTGATCAAAGATGAGAATCTACAGGAGATCAGAGAGAGGGAGATCGGGGGAGAGCAAGCCTCTTCCCCCCAGTGTCCGGAGCTGGCTGCCTCTACTCACATAAAGTCCCAAGGCCCTTACCACAGTCTTGTGTCCAGTTCTGGCTCTGGGTTCTGGTCACTTCCCACTCTGCTCCCCCTTTTAGGTCTGGGGTGGTGATGGTTCCTGCTGTCACAAGCTCTGGGGACCTGCCCAAACCATCCCTGCAGGCGGCCCCTATTACCCTGCCCATTCCTTCATGAATGACCCCTTTGAGTGTCATTTCTTTTTTCCCTGGGCTTCTGGCTAATGCAGAGGGTATACTCATTCATATAGGGTGTGATGGGCAGATTTTGGACAGGTGAGGAGGGGTCTGAGGGTGCAGTAGATAGCCCAGAGCCGGTGAGGGCTGATACCACTTAGAGTGGGCCCTTGAGCAGCCGTCAGCCTCCCTCAGCCTCTGGAGACTCGCTGGAAAATGGGAATAATTATGATGTCTGCAGAGCAGGATGAAACAGGGTGCAAGGAGACAAAACAACAACCTGGAGAGGTGCTCAGTGAAGCTATTAGTTCCCTTCCCCTGGCACATAGTAGGCATTCAGGTAATGGTAATTTAGGTGGAGAGAGAGTGTTGGAGGGGTGGGTGAGGGTTGTACTAGAAAGGGGCTAGTTCTGCCTATAGATGTCCTGGTTCCTGGCAGAGGTCAATCTGGAAGACATTTGGAAACACAGCTGTCTTGGGGTAGGAGGAAGAGATTGGGGAAGGTCTCAGTTATACAGATCGACCAAGAACCAAACAGCATGCATGGAAGTACTTGGCAAAGGCTGATTTGTGGAAGGGAAATTGTGGTGATTGGGGGCAAGGAGGAGGAAGGGCTGGCTGGGGGAGGGAAGGAAATGGGCACTGGAGTGCTGTGCCCTGTGATGTTGTTGGACCCTGGACCTCAACACCCTTGGCTTTTACAATATTACTGGCTTTTCAAGTTTGAAATCCCCTTCTTTTACCCCTCCCCCACCCCTGAACTTGAATGGGGCTTCAATGGGCAAGCCTGGCACCTCCCGAGCTGATCCGTCATTCGAAGCACATTGAAATTTCGAGGTGAACAATAGTTGAAAGATTTACATAAGGAATCTGGGACCAGGAGCAGAAATTAAGAATCAGCACTATAGAATCACACATAAAATCTGCTGTCCCAAGCAGGTGGACTTGTAGCTCCTGTGCTTACTCATTTGACAGGCACTGGCCTCTCTGTGCTGGTCAGTGGGCAGGATAGGAGGGCTGGGAACCAAAGGCTGACACAGGCTCCCTGGCTACCCTCGAGGAGGTGTTTGATTCATGTAATTAAGAAGAGTGGGTTGCTGAGAACTCTCTCCTCGCTTCCCAATCAAAACATTACATTAGTCATGCTGCCTTTGAAATCCTTCAAAAGCCTGTTGGGTATTTGGCTCAAGAATGTGCACTGATTGGAACTATGCAGGAAATTCCTGCCCCATTTGGTTAATGAAAGGCTGCTCTGTTCCCTGTGGACATCCCCAGTGGGAATTTGGGCAGAGGCCGAAGTGACCAGAGAACGTAGCTCGTGGGCACAGAGATCAGACAGGCAGCCTAGTACACCAAAATGAGTGAAACCCCTATCTGCCCTCACTCTGGCACCGAGTAAAAATCTTAAGCCAGGTCCCGCCGTGCCCTGCAGGTTGACAGATGCTAAGGCATGGTGTGGGGAGTGCCAGCCATGCAGGGACAGCAAGATGGCATCAGATCAGTGGGGTTCACCAGGGAGGGAGATGCCAGCAGCCTTGGGGACACCCCCTCAGAGTCTTGTGCTGAGAGCCTCTCACTGGGCTGGGCTAAGTTCACTGGATGAGGCCGGCCAGGCCAAGATGGAGCTCAGACCCCTAAGAGGCAAGGCTGGGCTCATTCTGATCTGGGCAGACCCTCCGGCTGCAGGCCTGCCTGTATGCCTTCAGCCAGGCCCACTCTGTGAATGCCATGAGGTATCCACTGTGGCTGGGTGTTGAGACAGTTTAGGGAGGAAGACACCAGCCGAGTTCCCTGCTCCTGGTCCTCATCTGCCTTCTTGTCACAGCCACCATTTATCGAGCTCCTGTTAGGTTTCAGGCTCTGTGTTAAGTTCTACAAGTCAATCGATGCATTTAATCCCTGCAACAACACGGTGGGGGTGGGGTCATCACTGCTGGTTTACTCCCAGGGACACAGCGCCCAGGGGCTGGCATCTCAGCCAAGATTCTAAGAGAGGACAGGTGAGCTATTGGGGTGGGGGCAGTGCCACCCCCCTCAAATTGTGCACATATGTTGCTGGTGGCGTGTGATCCGGGAGGGTTTCTTTGTGCCTTGGTTCCCACCCCTTAGAGACCTCTTCAGAGACTTTGAGGTGCTGGAGATGGAGACGGTCCCTCACCTGTGCACAGAATAGAGCCGCCTGAGACCTGTTGACGGCCACTGCCGTTGCAGCTTTGATTGGTTTCCTGTGTTGTGCCACCTGGTCATGCTTTCCTTGTCTTCTCCCTCTCTCTTCTTCATCCCCTCCCGGCCCAGGGCCTCCATCACTGGCTTACCCAGCTCCCCCGAATACAAGTGTCTTGAAAAGTCTCCCAGCCCCACTAGGTAGGTGAAGTGTGTATGGCTTTTCCTGCTTTCTGGACTGGCCCACAAGGGCTGAGAATGCGATCTGAGATGAATGAGAAAAGTGTGCCCTTTTATTATGGCCCTTCACTCCTCCCTCCCTCCTTACCTCCCTCCCTCCCTTCCTTCCTGACATTTTGCAAGGACCTGGGGAAAAACAAGATAACCTCAGATATTGTCATGTATCACTGAGCACTGTCCCGATGGGCCGTGGCACGTCTCTGGCTGTACAGATGGGCAAACTGCCCTAGACACAGAATGGTGCGGCCATTCAGTGGTGGTCCGGGAGCTGAACTAGCAGCTGGTCTGTCTGATACTGACACCCCACTTTCTCCTCTCAGCTGATGGGGAACACTGCTTTCCTCTGTTGGCCCTGCTTTGCCCTTCAGTCTGTCTGAGGGGCCCCGCCCCCTCCCCTTTTCCCCTGTGGCAAGTTTTTACAGCTTCAGGCTGAGCAGCGGCTCAGGCCTTGGCCCTTCCCAGGGAGTGGCCTCTGCAGAGTTTCACCTACATGCTGCATGCACCTGAGGCTGAGGTGAGGAGAGATTGTAAATTTAAAAAGGCAGTGAAGAGGGGGGACCCCTGGCTGAAGGAATAGTCCGGAGAGCCTGGAAAGACAATGAGGGGTTGCATAGGACATCTTGATTGGTTCCAGGTGGGCGATGGGAGTTGGGGTGTCTGCCTGCCCTCTTCAGGGGTACATCTGGCTTGGCCAGAGAAGGTAGGGAAGTATCGGGGCACACCAAAGTACTTAATCAAGGCCTCAACCCTATGATAGAGAGGTTTTTATTAGCTCATGCATGTACAGATGTAGCAATTTTAAAAACAGGAGAAAAGCGACATATGCCCTGGAGCTGCTGTGGCTGCTGCCATCTGAGCAGACTTTGTGTCTCAGGCTTCAGGTGGAGGCCGGGCAGGAAGGGAGCTCACCCACCCCCTGGCAGGGCCCAGGACCACAGCACCGCTGTCCTCACGCTCAGCATGCCTGGCTCTTGCTTGGCATACCCGGCTTACCTGGCGGGCTTGTAGGAACCCTCTCCCCTCCTCCTGTGTCTCTGTCTTAGTAAATCTGGAAGGAAGCTCCAATATTTGCATTTCTAGCAAGTACCCCGGTGATGCTGAGGCTATTCTGGGGAAGTACACTTTGAGAAACGCTGCTGGGAAATCCCACTGTCCCGCCCCCACTGCAGGTAAGAATCACCTTTTTCTCAAACCTCTCCAGCTGATTCTACCGAATCAATCTGCAAGCACCCCAACTCCATGTCCCGACTGATTAAATAAATGTCTGATGGCGAGTTTGAGGCCAGGATTGAGAATTATTGTCTTAGGCCCTGGAGGAAAGAGGAAGCAAAACATCCAACAAAATAAATCTAGAAAACAGTGGACTTCTCCCAAGTCTTGTTTCATTCATTTCTTTCTTTTTTTTTTTTTTTTTTTTTTTTTTTGAGATTTATGTATTTATACACACAAGAGCTGGGGTATAGGCCAGAGATGTGGGGGTGAGAGGATTCACCAGAGACGGAGTGGGGAACAGAACAGGCAGACTGACTGAAATACACTGCTGAGGGGAGCAGCGGGCAGGGCAGGAGAGGTATGCCTCACCATGTAGGTTGCTCTCTGGCCTGCCGGGGATTGAACTCATGCTGCAGAGGCTGTAGATTGCCTCATAGTGCAGTGCTTAACCCCTTGTACTACCAGGGAGGCCCTTAACTCATTTCTTGAACATGCACCATGTCCCAGGATTTCGGCGAGGCTGAGGAGCTAGAAAAGCAAATCAGGGAGGCAGTGAATGGCAGATATGAGACACCCACTCTGGCAGGGGAGGTGCATTTTCAGTTGCAGGAGATGCATTCAGAATTCAGCTAAATGTCTGATATACTTGTGCAGACAGTTACGTCATGTGCATTCATTCATTCTCGACACGCTTTTCTGCTGATGGAGCAATGTCCTGACTGCACGGTGTCTTTTGGGGTCTTGCAAAGCAGAGGTATGGAATTGTGTCTGTGGGTGGGGCGTGGTCACCCCAAGAAGGCTGACCTGATACTGTGCCTTCAAGGTGGAGGAGCCCCCCTCCGTCTCCCATATATGTGTGAAGCTTGTGCATCAGTGGCACCCCGTGGTCTACCCTGAGAGCTTTGCTGAGCCCTTTCAGGCCGGGTCAGATTAGCATGTTTTTCCTTTTCTTAGAGGAGGTGACATACTGATTGTAGTGATATAACATCACTGGGTATATGAAGTCATATTTTTTCATGTGAAGTCAAATTTTAAGTTTTTCATGGCTCAACTGAAATACCTAATATGCATATAGTTTGGAAACTGCAAATCCGGGGCCTTTAGTATCCAGATTTTTATTGGTATTTCCACCCTGCAGAAGGTGACTTTGTGACTCCAATCTTGGTGGAACCACTTTGATTCACGCAGTGGAGACCCTGAAGTCCTAAGTTGTTCAGGTGTTAGAGTGAGTCCGTCATGGCGCGGCCAGGAAGACTAAATGGGGTGAGCACAATCCTCTTGCTGGTGTGCACTCTCCATTCTCATTAGCAGCCCTTCTCCCCCTTTCCACACATTGTTGTTCCTGACTGAGAAGTCAGTGCTGCTGATGAAAGTTTTGCTTTCTTGAGGGGAAGCCTTCTCAGATGCAGGAGAGATAAAACAGAGCCAGGTCAGGTGCTGTGCATCTGGAGGGAGCAGGATCGGCTGTGTCACGGAGTGTCCGCACACGGATGGCCTTAGGCTCTCTCAGGGCGCTCAGCCTCGGGAGGGCGTCAGCTGTCTGTCACTTGGCATATGGTTCTTGTAGATCAGTCTCTTGACACATTGGTTTTCTGAGTTTCCTTGGGTGCAGATTTCTCCACCCACACAGCACTATGAATATAGACTAATTACAAGTAAACTCTAAAAATGCGTGATTATGTGGCAGTTGATTTACAGCTTGCTTCTTAACACCTTCCGCCACCAGTGGCTGGGGAACAAAGAGCCAGCTTTATCGGTTAGACCCCAATGAGGCTAGGTCCCTTTGCCTGCCTGGGGGAGGGCCATGATTCCTATTGTCTGAGCAATGCTTCCCTGAGGCTCCACGGGTACCCTCCTTGAGCAGAGTGCATGCTCAGCACCCAAGGAGGGCGGGAGAAGACAGCATCCCTTCTTCCTCGGTGGGTCTTTTCTTAAATGACACATGAAATTATTTGAGGTGTTTAGGTGTGTGTGTGTCTGTGTTTATACATGGAAAGACCCAAGCATCTGGAGCCCTGGTCTTCAAGTGCTTGTCTTGACATCGGTGTGCTGTGTAGCCCCAGGCAATTCCCTTCTCTCTGGGTCTCAAATTACAGGATCAATTGAACTGGCTTAAATGTCCACAGGATTGGGAACATGTATATATTTGCTTTGAACCCCAGGGTCTGACCCAACCAGAGACATAGTGTAGAGACAGAGGGGACCTATTTCATCAAGTCATTTGTTTATAGCTGGGAACCCAAAGAGGGAGAAAGAGAGAGGAACAGTGTGTAGGCATGATCATCGGAGACCCAGGGCCCTGGGTTTCAGTCCTAGTTCTGCCACTTAATCACCAAGGTAGGTCCCCCCTCCCCGCAGTCTTAGTTTTCTTATCTGTAAAATAAGATAGCAATGCCAGCTTCATAGTGTTAACTGAGGGGACTGAAAGAGAGCGATTGTCTCTAGCAGGCTAGTCTGTAACTGTCTTGAGGAGGAGACAGTTCCTACTCTCCTCCCTGCCCTGCCTCCATGCAGTTTTTCATCTTTTCCCCTCGGTTCTCAGCTTAGTAGTTGGCACATAATGACCATCGATCAGCCTGTTAATTCTTGAATAAAAACAATACCGGAATATGGGAAATGACTCCTGGTCCCTGCTGGGTGGAATGCACTTGCCAAGCATTAGTTCGCCAAGGTGTGATCCCTTAATGGTGGAGCCGGACTTGCGCCTACCTGTATCCACGAAGTTTGCTCGTTTCCAAAGCCAGGCTGTGCACTTGCCGTGCTGAAATGAAGGCAGAGGGCTTTTTGCAGCTTCTCTTCGCTTTTAGGTTAATTTCTTTAGATGGAGTCCTTTTACTTTCTTCTTTTTTTAAACAATAGTCCACAAAATGTCTCCCTTGGCTTTATTTCCTGCCAGCCCTCTGAGTTCAGCATTTTTCGGAGAGAAGGCTGGATGAACAGCAGGTGGGGAGAGCTCCCTGACCTCCTGACTGTCCCATCTCAGGGTGTTGGTGGCGTTGGCTGTGGACCTGATGGCAGCCAGGTGCAAGGCCCTCTTCCTTGCTTCCTCCTCTGGGGGCTGTAGATGTGAACTCAAAGTTAAGGTAGGTTTTGTGTCCTATCTTGGGATTCTACTACCAGGTGTCAGAAGGGCTATAGGACTGAAGGATTGTAAGAATCACCGAGCTAGGCCAGTGCTGCTATGACTTAAATTCCTTCCTGGTGCCAATCTTAGTTGAACACAAGGGATTGATGGCAAATGCCTGGTGTCCTGTAGAAAGCCCAGTCCTCTTGTTTTCTTAAAAAGAAAGAAATGGAAAAGAGGTTGGCAGAATGCATGTGTTGTTTCCACTGGCAGTTCTGGCCTTGTTCCAACCACATGC
Organism: Talpa occidentalis; assembly: GCF_014898055.3. NCBI lineage: Eukaryota > Metazoa > Chordata > Mammalia > Eulipotyphla > Talpidae > Talpa > Talpa occidentalis. The sequence continues at coordinate 30,014,631 of NW_023601754.1, forward strand.
ATTTTCATCTATTTGCTTTGGGTTTTAGAGTTGAATCTCCTTTGCTTAAAACATCGATGAAAGGGAGAGGCTACTGTTATTTGAGGACCGAGATGGTGATTTTTCTCTAAAAGTGTCGATGTTCTAATTCACTCTTGTCACTGCCTTGTGGCTGCAGTTACAGCAATTGAATCAGGTGACAATGGAGAAAAGTTACTATTTAGTGTTGGTCTGTGCAAAGAAAGTTCCTGAATATTCCACAGGAATGTAAGTCAGCAGCTGCACCATAATTCTGACTGACAAAAGGGTGGGCTTGAAAGGATTTGGAGGAGAATGGCCACATTGTGTCAAAGCAGTTCAAAGGGAAGGTCTCCTTTACTTTCTGCACAAGAGGGCTGCCTAGAAGGATTCCAGGTCTGCTTTCATGAATATGAGAATCTAAGAAGTGTTGCAATTGTGCGCCGTGGGGGACGATGTCACCTTGATCCACCAATTTACTGCCGCCAGCAGTCAAAAGAGCTAAACATCTTCACACGCTTCTCAATCCACTTTCATTTGATCACCCAAAGAGGTGCTGGGACAATAGTTGTGGGATGTGACATTGATATGATATATATTTGCTTCCATTAAAAGGAGCAGGTGCCTTTGAAGAGCCTGGACATGGGAGAGGATTCTGAATCCCCTCCAGTGCTCTGGCACCCTCCAGAAGTAAAAAATAGGGTTTTGCATGAATCTGATTCATTTGACTGAAGTTCCCCTTAATCACCATCTGCTCTGTGACCCCTAAGCACACTGCTGTCCTCTGGGCCATCATGGCACCTGCCTGCTCTCAGGTGACCCCCAAAACCTCCAGTATGGCCTTCTACTTTGGTGCCTGTTCACTTGCAAAGGTTTCTTTGACTTTTATGTCAAGACAATAGATTGCTCCTAACCCAAACATTGGGTAATGGCGTTTCACTGCCTACTCCCTTTAATTGATGTCTGACTGGTCTCTCCCTCCCCCGTCCCTCCTCCAATTTAGTTCCAGCAACATCTGTCTTTTTCATCCACCAATCGAGTCTCGAAAGGGTAACACACCTGTTAGATAAAATATCAAAGTTATGAATTCTGATTTAATAAATGTGCATTCAAGAGATGATTCATGGCATGGATGATGGCTCTCAATTGCTTTCTCAAACAGTTCATGCTTCATTTCATTAAGAGCTTCAGTCAATGCCAACTGATTAATTATCACAGTGCTAGGTATCTTCTGTGTAGTAAACACGTGCATAGGACCATTGGGGCTTGGCCATCAAGAAATTTATTTTAAATGCAAATAAAAATGTTGTAAAGTGGATATTTTTGTAAGTACAATGCCACTAAAATAATATTAGAAATCATTACTTTCTTTCCCTAAAAAAAAATGTCTGTGGGTCCTATAGGAGCCATGGGCTAACTAAGGGCTTGGAGATTACATGGTTTCTGCCCTCAGTGAGCTTGCAGTCTAGTAGTTGCAAGCCCTAAGTCTGAGTCATTTCCAGTCTTAATTGTTCAGGATCTGTAACTTGGCATCCCAGGTGGACCACACAGTGGTTATGTGACATTGAATAAGGTGGGACAGCTGCCTAAGATTTCATGTCTCCCTCTTTGTTGGATTCTGTTGCCTTTATTGTGTTGACCAGCACAGACTAATTTGATCCTAACTCTCAAGTTATTTTTGTTGGCCTTGAACCTCAATGTCAACAAAAGAGCCCATGAAATAAAAGCAACGGAGGCCGAATGCGCAGTGACACCCACCATGATGTAGGACTGTTCACTTCAGGCGACCTGGTGGTCTGAAGTTGAATGTCGAAACTACTCCGGTAACTATAAGTGCCAAGGGGAAGATCTCATTCTCAAAGAAGTTAAGGCACATAATAGGTGGAAATTGATAGCTTTTTCATTTTGTGTTTAGTCTCTGAAGGTTAAAGTCAAAAGTTGTGTTTTTTTTTTTTTTAATTCAAATAAGAATTTTATTTTTTTCAAAAAGATTAGGCAATGACTTGACCAGTGACTTTATGTCTGGTCCCGAAAGAAGACCCCCTGCGCCCCCCCTGCCCCCACACACAACTGGTTTTTTGGGGAACAACTTTATCCAAATCACCTGGTCCCTGGAGTGACTAAAGTGGAAAGCTGGGCTCAGAGGAGCTCTCTCTGGTGTATTCTTCCTCCTCCCCTCCCTCCCCTCCCCCTCCCCTCCCCCTCCTCTTCCTCTCCCTCTGGAAGTATTACGTACAATAATATTTTGAAAGAGAGAGACTATAGTTATGCAACTTTAATTACAGTGTAGTACTATGATTGTTCTATTTTAGTAATAGTTATGTCTGTTTAACTCTCTGCGCCTACTTTATAAATTAAACTTTATCATAGGTACATCTGCATGGGAAAAATTTAGCATGTATAGGGTTTGGTACTATCTGTGGTTTCCAAGACACTGGGTGTCTTGGAATGTATCCCCTATAGATAAAAGGGGACTGTTGTGTCTAGAAACCAAGATCTGGACAATGGATGTGCCCATAGTTATTGGGGTGTCAGTTCTTCTGCTCAGTTGACTAAGCTGGGAAATCTCTCTCTCTCTCTCACTTTCTACTTTTCTTTCTCTCTCCCCCACCCTGTCTGTCCATCCATCCATCCATCCATCTATCCATCCAGGTGTGTGCACACACACTCATGCACACACACACATTTTTTTAAAATATTTTATATATATGCATACAAAAACTGGGGTGTAAGCCAGAGGTGCAGGGAGTGAGAGGATTCACCAGAGACAGAGCGGGGAACAGAATAGGCAGACTGACTGAAGTATACTGCTGAGGGGAGCAGCAGGTGATTCAGGAGAGCTCTGCCACGCCATGTGGGTATCTCCCAGGCTGGGGCTCGAACTTGTGCTTCAGTGGCTGGCAATAGCTTGGTTACACTGTCTTTAACCCCTGTGTCACCAGGGAACCCCTCCCCCCCTACACACACATTTCTCTATCAGGGTTTTAACCACGAAACTATTGACATTTTAGATTGGATAGTTCTTTGTTGAGGAAGCTGCCTTGTGTATTATAGGATGTTAAGCAGCATTCCTTAGCTTGTACCCATTTCTATGCCAGTAGACACCCCTTTGTCCACAGTTATTTCAAAATATTTCCACGCAAAACCAGTTGTCCCCTCAGGGACAAAAGTCACTCTGGCTGATAACCACCTATTTATATAGACTTCCATATCTATTTGTGTATATATGATTAAAATACCAATTTATACCAATACCTTTTTTCCAGTCCATTGCCTCAGCACCTGCAATTCCAATCTCCCATTCCACACTGTAAGTCCTTCTCTGACCATGAAAAACGTCGTTATCCTCAATATAGTTACCATTTATTTGCCTAGCTCCCAATGTGGAGCAGGCTGCCTCCTGTGCCAGGGCTTCCTTAGCCCTCATGTCCTCCGCTGCCCTCTCTGGAGCCCTCTCTCTCCTCCCTTGGCCTCGTGGACATGCCAGGCCACCACCTCTCCTGAAATTTGCATTCTTCCATCTTTGTTTTCTGGGTTAAATTTTCAATCCCGCTGATGGCAGGAAGCAAGCCTCTCCCATTCATAGCTGAGAGCCCCCGTGCCTGGCATGCAGACGTGTGCTGTTATGGATGAGAAGACCTGTAGATGCTGGGCTTCTTTCCGGCAGCCCAGAAACACCACCTCGAAGTGCTTGGGTCTTTGCTTTATGCCCATTTTCCAGGTAGGCAAGACTGAGGCTGAGCTCCCAGCCTCTCATGCTCTGTGTTCACGTAAATGCCTGAGTGGCTCTTGGCCTGAATCTCTGTGGTCTCGCCCTGTCAGACAATATGCCCTTTCTGACCATACCAGGTTTTTCTCATTTTGCGGGGTTTAAGAGCTGAATTTCCAGCTGTCAGCAAGTGTTTATTTGTGACTCTGTCTGACAACAGGGAGGCTCTTCCTTGCCGGCCTTTCCTGCCTGACCACATCCTTAATAATCCCACCGGCGTGCCGCTCCCACTCCCGCCCCTCTGGCGCAGCCGGTGATATTTGCTCTTCTTTGCGAGTCTGCCTTGGGTAGACTGCTGATGTGGAAAAAGATTCTTTCCCTGGCACCCTAAAGGGTTTTCAAATAAAGCTCCTTTTAGTTCAAAGATACTTGGTGATCAGTTACCGATGGCGTTCCTTAACCAAAAAGAGGGGAGTAGGGCTGCTGGGCTGTGTCCATTCCTCTCCTTTATCTGAGTCTGACTAGGATTCTTCCCTCTTGGGCTTGAATGTTTCAAGTGCATGGAGAACCTCCTTCTGCCTGCCTCCCGCTGTTCACCACATCGACTCGGGCTGGAGGATAAAGTGCAATATTCCGGAAAACAAGCAACCCGTGAAGAGAATGGCTCTGGCCTGAAATTCTGCTGGGCTCCATGCAAGGTTGCTTCTTCCTCCCCCACTCACTGTGTGGCCTTGAAAAGGTCTCATCTGTAAAAGCCAGAGGGACTGGGGAAGTTAAAAGACAATGAATGGAGCTTGGGCACATAATGCTTCCCTGAGGAGCAGTTCCTGCAAGGGGAAGGGAAGGGGACACAGGAGGTCCAGCACTTGCCCCAGGAGATTCTGACTGTGCTCTAGGCATTGCCATAGCAGGACCTTGGAGCAGCATCTGTCCTGAGCATCTGTCCTGCGCAGCCTCCAAGCCTGCAACCTCGGAGGGTGCTGGGCACAGAGTAGTCCTGCAGCGGACATCCACAGTGTTTGCTCTTGTTGGATGCCTGGAGCACTGAAGACTTCTCAGAGTACTGCATCCTTGCCTGTGACATGGCGTGGGGAAGGTTCAGGGTGACGTGTGGAACGTTGGTTCTAGTTTCTAGTGCACGGGCAATACCGAGGGCTGAGTTAGCATTTTCGTGGCTTGATTCTGCGTCACCTGCCTCTAAGAGGGAGCTCTTCTGCTTCCTGCTATTCTGGGTTCAGCGCTGGCTGGTGAGCAGAATGCAGAGCCTTTGAGTGCCCACGCTGAACCCTGTGTGTCACTTTTCATGTTCCGGGCAGCCCTGTGAAACAGGATGATCATCACCCTGGATTACACATGAAGCAGCTGCCCCCAGGCAGGCTAGGGATTCCTTTGAGGTTGCTCAGGAAGTTATAGAGCCAGGTTTTAAACTCTAGGCGTGCCTGATTCCAAACTTGGAATTTATTCCACTGTACCCTACTGCCTCCCAGGTTGGGAGCTGCTGGGTTTACTCACCAAAGTCCACCCAGTTCCCTCTGAGCAGAGCTGTCCTTGGTGGAGCCAGGCCTGTGGGCATGGCAGGGTCTTGCACCCCCCAGTCCAAATAGGGGGTCTTTGTTTCCTGTTTTGGTGCCCCCTTGGCAGACAGTATGGATTAAGCCGATGGGTATTGGCAGAGAAATAACCACAGCATCATCACATCCTCTGTGTTTGATCCAATGGCTAATGGAATCATTAGCAGAGGAGAGTAATTGCAGGTGTGCTCCCCCCGCCCCTGGCCCGTGGTGGCTGCCAGATCAATGGCCATTTATCATCCTCTGGCTTCCCGGCCGGGTGTAGGCAGTGGCATCGGGTTGGTTCTGGCATCAATTCCTGGTAAAGTAACATGCTTTGTAACCACCCCTGGTCCTGGTTGATACCTTGTGAGGGCTTCCTGTGTTGGGAGCGTGGCTACCCTAAGATAGGTTTGGGTGTCTCTGTGTGCTCCTGTGTGACACGCCAGGGTCTGGGAGCACACGGAACATGGCATGTTTGGTCCCGAAGGCACCCAGAAAGCCGCCTCCTTGAAACAGCACCAGCTAGACAGAATCAATTTCCCATTGACTTTCAGCCTCAGCTCAGACACAGTGTAATTCTTGTCTGAGGGTTTATAAAGGCCATTGACTGTCTTATAAAAGATTTAAACACTTACCTTGTGGCATGCAGGAGCTCTATCCATCAGGATGCCTTTTTGACAATGTGTGGGGATGGCGATGGGCTGGGGAGGGGTTGTTGGCAGTCCCACGGCAGGCCTGGCTCAGACCTGCTACACTTGGCCAGCCAGAAATGGATCCAGGGACCCACCTAATTCATCACTCGTGGGGAGTCAGGATCCCCTTTAATATTTTGCAAACAAGTCATGTGCAATACCAAATAATCCTTATCATATTATTGCCTCTGTTGCAAACCAGGGCACACAACTGGGGTGAGGCTGGAACCAGAGGCCTCTCTTTATCTAGCACAAAAGGTTTGCTAACAGCAACAGGAGTTAAAATGATGACCTTGGTGAGCTCCTCTCCATTGCTTTGGCCATTACCATTCTGTTTTGACTAACAAAATCACTCTGAAAGATAGGGGGGCCTGAAATTACTGTATTCATTTTACAGAAAGGGAAACTGAGACCCAAGGAAGTTTAGTGTATGTTTGGCCAAGATAATCTCAATGTTCAGCCAAGGCAATCATTTCCAGCACGCCTTCTCCTACCCACCTATTCTAGTGCCTTTGCTGTTGATGACCATGTGGTGCTCCCTAGGTGAAAAAGAGCATCATGAGATGATAGCAGTTCTTCTGTAGAGGAACTTAGTCCCCAGGTGACAGAGGCAGGAGATGGCCAATTGCATTTCTGTGTTTTCTGCGCTAGAATGGCTTTTGGTCAAGGTTACAGGTACACAGGGAGGGGATGATCTTGGGGTGCAGGAGGCTTGGTGATCAGTCCGGCACAGCATGAGAACATAGATCGGGAAGCATGAGGACCCGCCCTGCTTGGGAAGTTAGGACAGTGACAAGCGTCAGAGAAAGGGTGCCAGTGGGTGGCAGAGGGGATGACAGAGGAGCATGATCTGGCCCCTGCCCCTCTTGTATGCCATTCCTCTGCGCCTCTTCCTCTTACTCACTTTCTTTTGCCCACATTGGCCTTCTTGCAGTTTCTCTAACCCTTCAAGTATATTTCAACCACAGGGCCTTTCCCCAAGCTCTTCTCACTGCCAGAGAGTTTATCTTCCCCTAGATAGTCTTGAGATTCGCAGCCCCATCTCCTTCAAGGTCTTGTTCCAGTGTCATTTTCTCAGTTGGGATTGTTCTGACCATTCAGTTGACACTTGCACCCCTCAACCCACCTATGCCCCAGTACTCCAGATCTCTTTTCCTTGTCCTCCAGCTTCTTTTCCCCATAGCACTCACCACCTTCTAACATATGCTATAGTTTGAATAGTTATCATGACTATTATTATTATTTTAAACTTTTTTTTAAAATTATATATATTTTTATACAAGAACTGGGATACAGGTCAGAGGTGCATGAGGGTGAGAGGATTCACCAGAGACAGAGCGGGGAGCAGAACAAGCAGACGGATGGAAATACACTGCTGAGGGGAGCAGTGGGTGAGACAGGAGAGGTCTGCTGTGCCATGTGGACATCACCCTGGCCGGCAGGGAATCGAACCCGCACTGCAGAGGCTGCGGACAGCCCCACAACTCTGCTCTCAACCCACTGCACCACCGAGGAGGCCCTATTATTATTATTATTATTATTATTATATTATCTGTTGTTTTTCCATCAACTAGAATGAAAGCTCCTTGGTGGCAGGAGCCATTGTCTCTGATTTACGCCAAGTGCCTAGAACTGTGCCTGACATGAATCAGATAACCAGTAAATAGTTGTTAAGTAGATGAATCAATGAATGGTTAGTCTTCAATGATCGGTAAGCAAAAGGACTGAGATACGTTGCTGTGGGCAATGGAACTGGACGAGGTGGAGCAGAGGAGCTGTGTGCTTATAACTTGTTTTCGAAAGACCTCCCTGGTGGTTCCATGGAAAGGCGGAGAAGTATCAGGGAGACATATTCCAGTTGAGGGATTAGGAGGTTCTGGGCCAACATTGGGGAAATGGGGAGTGGGGAGAGTGAGACATTCATAGGGAGGAGGCTGACAAGGCCCTGCGGGCTTCTGGGAAAGCAGGACTGCAATTGAGTCTTCACTTTGAGGTTGAGTGACTGGGTCATTCATGGGTTCTTAGAGCATAATTAGAAAAGCATGTTGTGCAAAGCTTATGTGCACACACACACTTGTGTAAGGCAGGCACACCCATGCTGGGCTGCATGCTGTGCCAACAGTGTCAGTGCACTGTGCATTTGGCTTGGATGGTGGGAGCAATTTAGCATGGCACTGACTGGCCACCGGAGTCTTGGAGTGGTGCAGAATTGTTAACTGGCTCTGTAGAAAGCTGGTGGGGAGTAGTTATCTGAGTGCCTGGTGCTTGCTATTCGAGGACTGACGCAGACAGGATACTCAGCGCTTCTTCAATTAGCCCAGGGACGCATACCGCATTAGCCAGAACTCAGCTCGGCCTGTTTCCTCTTCACCTGGAGCTCCCTGGGGCCTGGTGCTTCCTGTCCCTATGCCTCTCCCTTCATTCCCCCTCATTGGGCAACTGTGAGGTTGCTTGTGGCCCCCAGGCCTTGATTTCAGTGGCTGCTGCCGCATACACACCTGTGGACCCTAGACACCTATGGACAGACACCCTACACCGTAGTGGTTAAAAACAAAACAAAACAAAACAAAAAACAAAACAAAACAAAATGGGTTTTGATTTTAACTCTGCTATAGACACTGCACATGGAACCTCTGGAAAATGCATCTCCTCTTTGTTTTTAAATGTCAGGGCCCTCATTTTGAAAGGAGTATAATCAAGACCACCCCATATGCTTAGGTCAGAATGCTGGGAACTGAGGGTAGTGGGTTTAAACCACTGTCAGGTAGGAGGAAGGACCCTTTGACCCTGGACTTGCAAACATCTTAAGACAACATCTAGATCCTGCAAAGTTATCCCTCATAACACCTTCTCCATTGAGGGATGCCTTAGACAGCAGGAGAATTGACTCAAGAAATAGCCACCTGAAAATTATTCTTGAAGATGACATTTCCATTGTGCTATTAAAATATTCCCATTTGAATCACATTGGATGAATTTCCTCTGAAAGTTTGGAATAACTTATCTCTCAATTAAAGCATTTTATACGAGGGAAATGGATACACACCCAGATTGAGGGGAGCTCATCAGCAACTAGAGTCTCTGTCACCAGACACTTGAGTAAGCCTGACTGTGGCCATGGCCACTGCCACCAGACAATAGAAGGCCTTCCTTGTGCCCCAAGCATATCTTGGGGAGGAGAGGAGACCAGATCTTACCCTGCAGAGCAATGGAAATATTTTGGAATGCTGCACAAGGAGAAAAATACTCTTACTTTCCTTCTTTATCATGGAGTCGAAACCAGGTCGAGGGGGTATTAATTTGATGTCCTTGAGCAAATTTGGAAGATCAGAACACATCACTGTGAATGAGATGGCGAGATGGGGAGGATTTAAAACTGTTAAGCAGATAGGGTCAGAGTGGATGAAACTTATTTTCCCCTAAAGAGTTATTTATTGATGCAAACAAGAACTGGGGTATAGACCAGAGGTGTGAGTGTGATAGGATTCACCAGACAGAGTGGGGAGCAGAACAGGTGGATTCACTGAAATACACTGCTGAGGGGAACAGCAGGCAAGACAGGAGAGGTCTGCTGTGCCATGTTGGTCAGCTCCCTGGATGGAATTCGTGCTGCAGTAACTGCGTCCGCAGCTTTACAGTGCTGTGCTTAACCTCTTGCACCACCAGGGATGCCCCCAGAGTGGATGGAACCTTGAGTTCTTAGGAGAAGGGAGCCAAGTGCAACTTCATAGTTGGTATTGACCTTCCTAGAGGATTGCATGGGGAATCAGGTGGCAGAGCCAGGGGGAGGGATCTGGAAGGAGATAGAAGCTGGAGGGATATTTTTCTTTTCTTTTTAAGGCATGGAAAGTCTGAGTTTGTGCATATGCTGAGGGAACAAGGCTTTGGTGAGGAAAGTCTGGCTGCACTGCAGGTAGACATGACAGGCAAGCCTCCTGAGCAAGCTGTGTCACAGAGATGGCAGGACCAGCTATATCTTCCTCTGAGCAGGATGATGTGGAGATGTCTACATATGTAGGTGATAGAAGAAAACATTAATGGACTTGACACTTCCCTTCTGCGATCACTTTGAAGTAGGAAGCGAGGTGTTCTGCTGTGAGACTGGGAGAGAGGTAGGGTTGGGAGCTTGAGGACACTGGAGCAGGTCTACTCAGAGCAATGGAGAGCACCTACCTGGGGCCAATGTGTGTTGATCCGCAACTGGGATAGAACCCAAGACGGCACAGCTGGGCCATGCTCTATAGCACGGGAGTGGCGGGAGGTCCTGTGGGGTAGCAACATGGATAGATGGTTGGTCTGCCCATCTGTGAAAGGAGCTATTAGAGAAAGGACCTGGAGAATGATTAAAGTGATGGATGATACTGGTGGGATGAAGAAAAGGATCAAGCAGGGAGGTGATGAAGTTAGAGCACACCTCAAGCCACTGGAGATCATGATAAGGTCAGACAAAAGATGGCACACCATCAAAGAGCTGGGAAGAAATAAGCTGTGGTCAGATGTTAGGTTTTAGGATTGCAGAGTCAGAACTTTGTGGAGGGTCATTAGATCTCCTGTTTGACAGCTGAAACAGAGGTACAAAGTGTCACAGACATGATAAGCACATCCCTGAGTAGATTTTTTCATTAAATATCCCAACAATCTCTGTTTTACAGATGAGAGACTGAGGCATTGAGGGAAGAAACAGCTCCATTGTGGGAGCTTCACTGGGTCATTGTCAGAGCCTGGAATGTGGAGGTAGGTGGTCTCCACTGGGCACCACTGTTCATAACATTCGCTGGCAGTTGGCAGAATCCACTTTGTGACCATGTAGTACCTCAGGGTCATGACATTGGCCTGGGAAGAGGGGAAGATGACGAGACAGCGACTGAATTTTCTATCAGTGTTAACCATGACCCAAGTGGGTGATGCAGTATCCACCTTCCCACGCCACCGCCATCCCCGCCATCCACATTGACCAGGTCAGCTCTGGGCTCCCAAAGGCTGGTGAGCCTCCTGCGGGCTCTCTGGGGGCCTTCCCTCATATCAGATTCTAGTCACAGCCTTCAGTAGTGAGGCATGAAGATCTGTAGGGATCAACCTTGAACATTCACTGCTGCTGTCGCTGGAGGGACCTGTCCCCCAAGCAGGATTGAGCTGAGTTGTGCCTTGACCTGGGGCCTTAGGTGGCCTCGCTGCTCCTCACCACACCCTTTCTTCAGGTTAAGATGTAAAGTCTCCCTGGGGACATATTTTCCAAGAGGTATCAGTGTCCCAGTCACATTTCAAATTGTGCAGTTGCTTTTCTCAGAATCCTCCTCTCCTGTACTCTGGAGATGTCACACTGAATGCTGGTGGTTTGCCAAGTTTGTCCAATTAGCCCAATTGTTTTTTGTTTTGTTTTTTTTTTTTTTTTCCCTTGCTCTACTTTAAATCGGTTACCTCTCTGGTTTATTCCATCATTAAAAGGAAAGCCTGCAGGGCCTCCCCGGTGGCGCAGCGGTTGAGCGCTGGGTTGCGAAGCTGCCGGTGACCTCTGCGGCGCAGCGGTTCGATCCCCGGCTGCTCCCCGGCCACCGGAGGAGGGTCCCACACGGCGCGCAGACCTCTCCTGCCGCCCGCTGCTCCCCTCAGCAGTGTACTTCGGTCCTTCTGCCTGCTCTGCTCCCCGCTCTGGCTCTGGTGAATTCTCTCGCCCTCCCGCGCTTCTGACTGTACCCAGTGCATGTGTAAACAAAACAAACAAACAAACAAATAAATAAATAAATAAAAACATGCCTCTATAAATAAAAAAAAAAAAGTGTTAAAAAAAAAAAAGTGTTAAAAAAAAAAAAAAAAAAAAAAAAAAAAAAAGGAAAGCCTGCAGTGGTGGAAATTCCTGCACTCACCTGTTTATTTGGCAACTGTGTATCGGATCCTTCAACAAAGACTGGAATGTTCAGGGGTTGGGGGAGGTATGCAGAGGTCATATTATGTATGTTGGATGTCACAGTGGGCTAGATTATGAATCTGTAGATGTAGGGGCCCTCTGACCATGGCAGAATTTGATGACAATCTCGGACTCTCAGCTTCTTTTTCCAGGCAGTGGTGTTTTTGTGTTATGTTGGCACAGTGTCCATGAGAAATCAATAAGAAAATCTTGTTAAGAGCCCAGTATGGCGCCTGGCACATGACTGCATCCAAATTTGCTGATTCCTCCACCCTCAGGTCCCATGTAGTTTTTTGGACTTAAAGGAAATGCTGTATCCCCAGCTGACCTGGCTCCCTGGTAGATTTGCCATGGCCAGTAGGGATCCTTTTAGAGCCATAGGCACCATGTCCACGCTATTGGCAAAGACCCGGCAGCCCTGGGTGACCTTGGGTCTATTTATCCCAGCTGGGAGATGTGGACATTTTGATTGGAACAGGAAGAGAGTTTTAAAGAGCTGATGTCAGAATTTCTTTATTTCATAGCAAAAGCTCTGACCTCCCTCCTTCCCCAGCTTTGTTGGTCTGGAATGGGCCCAGTCTTAGCATACATGGCGGGGTCCTCCGGTCCCAGTGTTTGCACAGCGGTCCTTGATGCTGGGATAGGACCAGGTGTGAAATAGTCCCTGATACATTATGAGTAAGGAAGTGGAAATTGCATCCCTCACACGAGATGCATTTTCCAGATGAACCAGGCCTGTTCTCTGCCGACAGCTTCCATTTCAGCATTTCTGGCCCTGGAGTAAGGTCATTGGGTCTGATGGGGCCCATCCTCATTTTGGCTGGGCATGGCCGGCTGGTTCAGCTCAGCTATTATATCCTCTGGCCTCCTGTCTTGCTTCTCACACATGTCGTGCCATTTGTTCAAACATGAGAAGCACCGTGATTCTGTAGAAAAAGCAATAGGTTTTGAGCAGTGCCACCTGGGGTTGAATCCTGGCTTTCAACCTCTGAGTCTTTTTTAGGCCATGTCCACAGCTCTCTGGAAGCCCAAGGACACAGTGCAATTGAAAATGCCACAAAAATGCAAAGCACTAAATAGACATTCTAAGTTTATTACCCTTCAGTGTAGACTAACACTCATATTTTAGGATGGGCTGTTGAGAATGTCACAGATTATTTGTTAAAATATTATTAACCTGTCAGTTAATTAATAGAGAATAGCAGTAAAAATCATTTGATGTTTATGCACTCATGATTTTTCATTAAAAGCGGTATTTGCTTGGGCTGATCTGATGAGCTATGGACGATAGGGAAATTTTGAGAATCTATTTGCAGGATTTTTTTTTTTTAGTTAAGAAAAGCTAGTGCATCATCCTCAATGACTGTAATGAAGACTAAGTGAATGCTGTTCACAGTATTGTCAATGTCAATGCAAAAAACGATGTCAGACCTGTGAGTGCACTGGGAAGGTTAAGAAAAGCCAATGGTCTGACTTTGGGACTGAAACCAATCATCGCTCCAGGCTCGCCTTGTCCTCCGTGTCTGCTGAATGCACCCTATCTCCACCTGCCGAGGCATCTTGTGCCGTTTACCCTCCTTTTCGCAAAGATCTGTCTTGGCTCCCTGCTGCCCATTGCAACAGATTCTGGATTGTGGCCATCTCTTTCACATTTGACATATTTTAAAAAATAATAAAAAATGAAAGAGATTCCAGAGAGTTCCCTCCCCCTCCCTCTTCTCCTCTTCCCCCTCCTCCTGCCTTCACCTCTCTCCCCCTCCCTCCCTTCTCCTTCCCCATCCCTGCTTTCTTTCTCTTCCTTCCCTCCTCTCTCCCTCTCTCCTCACCTCCTCTGCTTTCCTCCAGTCTCCATCTGTATTCCTGGGTTTCTGCACTGGTTCTCCTCCATATTTACCGTCAGCTTGCATGTTAGCGTTGCCGCTTTGCGGCTGTGGGAAACACAATGAATGCCACATACCAGTCGTGGAGCAGGTTTGCAAGGCAAGACTGCTGCTCGAGCAGAAGTTCTTGTGTCACGTATTGAAAGCACACGGGCTAGTAAAAGGTGATCATGTGACAGTGGTATGAGGAATAAGGTCCAGAGGGTAGGAGAGGAATGGGGGAGAGAATTTTATGAGGAACAGAGAAGGGGGCATCGTGACCATACTTCAAGAGACATTTGTGTCAGCAAAGTCTTTGATGTTATCACAGGCAGAGTTATCCTGATACCATTATGGACACAGTCATGTAATCAGGTCAGCGGCAGCCTCAGCATTCAAAGGCCTGCCTGTGTTACAGGCTGTCCCCTGTAGGTAGTCCAGGAAGGCTGTGCTGTGATTTGCAGATAGCAAATAGTTCACAGTTACCCACGAGTGGCCAGCTAGTAGCCAGTTCATAAGCACCCACATGTTAGTTTTCTAAACATTGAGGTATGATGGGCATGCAACACACGTTTGGTTTGTAGGATCAGCTCCCCCAAGGTATGCTGCTGGCACAGTGCTACCATTGCAGTTTCCACTATTTCTCCTACAAGGATTGACTTAATATGGGTCATACACATGTTCACTTGTAATAATGCACATCTGAAATATGCACAGTATATAATCTAATGTTACTTCCCAAAAAAACAGAATGATATAGCTTCTCAACTTGACTCACTGTAGAACAGTAAGTAGAGCAGAGGGGAGGATGATGGCCTTAAGGCACATTATACTGACTCATGGCCAGTGGGAAAAGTCCCATAGAGTGGGATGCTCTAGAAAATGAGATTCTGGTAACTGTTCTGGCAGATCAGTGCTGGGAACAATGTCACTATACACATTCCTTGTGTATCCTGTAGGCTGCAAGCAAGTCTCAACATACCCGGTTTGTGTGGCCACATCGCCTCTATCACATGTCCACAGGGAACATAGCTTCACCAAACATATGAAGGGGGTGGAATCTCATGGACCTTCACAAGCAGGCCCAGGTTATTGACTGACTGTTGGTTACCTAGGCTGGATGTCCCTGGCATGTATGAAGTGGGACTGGAGCCCGAAGGTGATGGCTAGAATAGGTCTATTTAGAATGCTGTGTGTGTTTTCTTATTGCTGCAACATGTTACTACAGATTCGGTGATTTAAAACAGCACAGATTCATTACCTTACAGTTCAATAAGTCAGAAGTCAGATACAGTCTAACCAGGTGAACATTAAGAAGTTAGTAGGACTGCATGTCTTTCTGGAGGCTCAGGGAAGTATCTGTTTCCTTGCATTTTCCAGGTTATAGAGGCTGTGCACTTTCCTTGGTTCAGCCTCCATCTTCAAAACTAGCCATGTTTCATTCTCTGGCATTCATCCACCATAGGATCCCCGGGTCCCTATGTTATGCTCCCTCTTCCTTTTTTAATAGGCTTCTGTGATTACACTGAAACTCCTTCTAGATAATTCAAGACAATCTCTCTATTTTCAGGTTGGTTTATTAGCAATCTTTATTTCATCTGCTGCCTTAATTCCCCTTTGCTATGCTGTAACCTAACATGTTCACATATTCCAGGAATTAGGATGTGGACATCTTTGGGGAGTCATTATTCTCCCTCCCACAAATAAAGGCTAGGACATGTGGTGCCTGAACACATTCTTCCTTTAAGCATTCATGTATGTAAGAGACACCCACACTGGGTCTCATCTACTGAGAAAATATTAGCCAGCGCTGTGACAGAAGCCTCCATAAATCACTCAATGCCCCAGCCATCAACCCACCATTCCAACGATGCAAATTTACTGATGTCTACTCTATACTGCTGATACTGAGACACTGACTGGGCAGGAGGGGTTCTGAGAGAAAAGACATAAGGGGGCAAGACATTGTGATGAGCTTTCAGAGAGGAGAGGGCCTGGGGGCCGACTCTTACAGGAGACAAGGTCGTGCCCAAGTGCTCACTGGATGAGTGTGAGGGCATTTCTGCAGAGAGCACAGCATGTGCAAAGCATGATGTTAAGGCCAGGATGGCGTGTTTGATGATCAGTCTAGGTAGCTCTCTTTTTGCCATTGTGGAACCTTTGGAGGTATGTGGGGACCTTGACTTCTAAAATGCCAATTACATTGGGAAGGCTATGGCCCAGGGCCGTTTTTGCTGATTGCAAGGAAGATCTTCAAACCAGAGGGAATACATAGTTCCTCCTAGAACTGAAAGTGTTCATGTCTGAGATGAAATGGAATTTTATTTAGGTGATGTATGTGTCTGTGTGTACCCAACAGTGGCTCTGAACAAAACTGGAGTGATTAGGGAAAGGTTACTCATTTCCATGGAACAGTTGTATGGTTTTGCTAAATTCAGAAGTAACCTTCCTCCTCAGGCCATTGGACACAACATCCATGTGATGTTGTGTTCCATAGACATAACTCATTTAGAAGTAAATAAATAAAATTCTGGGGAAAGGAAAGGATCAGATAGTTGTTGGGTGTGATTTGACCAGAGGAGGTTGGGAAATAGCTGACCATGGGATATAAATAGGTAGATGGGAGGGGGTGAATTTTGCTCTTCCTAAAAATTCATATGTCAAAGTCCCAACTCCCAGAATGAGATTGTTTTGGAGAGATCTTTTCTGAACAAGGTAATCCAACATGACAATTGTCCTGATGAGGCGAAATCAAGACTCAGAGACATGCCTGGAGGGAAGACCACATGAGGATGCTGGGGAAACAACTGTTCACAAGCCACATAGAGGTTGTAGAGGAGGCCAACCCTGCTGATTCCCTGATCTCAGATTTCTATCCTCCAGAACTGTGAGAAAATAACTTCCTGTCATTTAACGACCCTGTCTGTTGTGCTCAGTTATGGCAGTCCTATAAGATAAACACTGTAGGGCATGAGAAATGGCCCAAACCATTGTGTTTGTGCTGGACACTGTGCTGCATTACTCAGCTTTCCTTCTGGGTTTGGTGACCTTGTTCCTCTGGCTGTTGGGGAGGGTGCTGGCAGACTGCCCTTGATCTTTTGGGAATTTGCCTCTGTCAAGAGTTGCCTTTTCCAAACCATGCCCCCCTTCCCAGAGTAGCCTACATTCAAGACCTGTTGACATTCAGGTATTAAGGCTTGGTCCCTTTGCCCAACGTGGGTGAACCTGGAAAGGTCATCTGGCTTCAGCACTTTGCTTGGGGTTGACTACGGCTTTTTTTGGGACTGTCTCCTAGCACCCAAGCGTCTCCCTAAGCCTGCTTCCTTCCCATCCTTCTCTTCCATAGATGACCCCAATGATGCTTCCTAACCTGTTCCTGTATGGTCACCTCACAACTTATCACAGGACTCTCTCCTAACAGCACTGGGGAGTTATTAAAGCATTATATTATTATTAGAGTTTGGCCAGTTTGAAGGCCAAAGAGGGTCATACTGGATAAGGTAGCAGTTAAACCCGAGGGAAAGCAGACAGAGGGGAAGGCGAGAGAGCCCTGTTGTCAGTGGTTATTCATCCCTTAAGGCTTCTTCTGGAGTCCACCTGATGGGGAGCTCCAAACCATTGCCAGAAAAGGAATGCACTGTCCTGTTGACGGACATGTATCTCTCGCTCAGAGAAGGAATTTCAAGTCTGGTCTGTTTTTTCAAGATGTGAGTGTCCATGGAGACCACAGGTGAATACAGCATGGGTGAATGATAATGGCTTCATGCTCCAGGAGATCATCAGGATTCGGGGATGAATCAGAGGCTAAAACATGCACTTTCTCCTTACCTCACAAATGTCTTATGGGCTTACCCTGACTAAATGCAAGCTTTGGCATGCTAGAACTCACTACTGGTGTCTCCTCCATGGATCCAGTAGACCCTGGAATATTTGCTAAGGCTTGGCTACATCCTCATGGTCTTCGCTCCATGACCTTATTTTAACTTATTCATCACTTCAGGTCTCCTTTCTTCATTTACTGCCTTCAGGAAACCATTATTGATAGCTCCCCCAGGCTGCCTTAGGCCTATTTACACTGTATTTTTATAATAGCTTTTTTCCCCCAACCACGAGACTGTAAATTCCAGGATCTTACACCTGTTTTCTTGGAGATTTGAGGCAAAGGTAATACTCCCCACTTCTTCCATCTGCAGTGTGCCAATTAAAGTGGACATACACAAAGAACTGATTCATAAACTCCTCTATCCGCTTTACGCACAGTCATACATCAGCCAATATGGCTTCGATCCTAGACTAGCGCAAGCCATGTAGGAACTCATGGCTGGGTCCTGGGGCCAGTGGTCACTTATGGTAAAACAGGGTGTGAAGGGTGTGCTGCTTCCCCACATTAGGGGTGACCAACTTACTTTTAACCTGGCAGTGGTAGATGCTGTGATGCGTTTCCGAAGTTCCCCTTCAATAAGAACCTTATTGTTCCAGCTATCAACCTCTTTGAGGATTGCAAAAAAGTCACCCAACCAAGAATATGCCCCATCTAGTACTGAACAATTGACATGGGAGTGCAGAATATTTTGCTTCAATTTGGGATCATACCGAGGGGTCATTCTAACCCAGGTCTTCCTGGAGGATTTGCCAAATCTGCCATTGGTTTTGCTGCACAACTGAACATCTCCCTCTGCTAGTGACCTCTGTTGTCTTCCCTTCCCCAGGTTCGGGTCTGAGACAGTTTTTTTTTAAGATTTATTTATTGGGGTACAGGCCAGAAGTGTGGGGGGTGAGAGGAGTCAGCAGAGACAGAGTGGGGAACAGAACAGTCATTCAGATCTACTGAAATACACTGCTGAGGGGAGCAGCAGGCAAGGCAGGAGAGGTCTGCTGCACCATGTGAGTAGCTCCCTGGCCGGGGATCAAACACTTGCTACAATGGCTGCAGATAGCTTCGTGGGTTGCATCTTAACCTCTTGCACTGCCAGCGAAGTTCTAAAGACACTCTTAATAAACACCCAGCATGTTCAGCATCTCAGGTTTGCTTCCTGAGCATCACAACCCGTGACTCTGTGTGCGGTTGGAAAGAATCAGGAGTGAGTTTATGTTGAGCCTGAGGGGCAGGTCGGGGGTGGTTGGAGAAGGGAGGCCAGGCGTATATTAGATTGGACCTAAAGTCAGAGTCCCCAGCAGAATCTGTTCAAGGTCTGGTTGCTGGTGCCAGTGGCGTCTTATTCCTGTGATGAGCACAAGGGGTGCTGTGACGTGAAGGATAATATGGTTACCCAGCAACAGGTGGTTCATGTTACCTGGACAGAGTGACCTGTTGGGCCCTGGGCCCACTCTCAGGACACATTCTCTCTCAGTCATAGTCAACAGATATTTCTTGAGTGCTTTTTTTTTTTTTTTTAAGGTTGATTGATTGATTGATTTATACAAGCACTGGGTATAGTCAGAAGCGCGGGAGGGTGAGAGAATTCACCAGAGCCAGAGTGGGGAGCAGAGCAGGCAGAAGGACCGAAGTACACTGCTGAGGGGAGCAGCGGGCAGCAGGAGAGGTCTGCGTGCCATGTGGGACCCTCCTCCGGTGGCCGGGGAACAGCCAGGGATCGAACTGGCGCCGCAGAGGCTGCGGGCAGCTTCGCAACCCAGCGCTCAACCGCTGCGCCACTGGGGAGGCCCTCTTGAGTGCTTCTTTAGTGAAATCTGGAAAGTTGCACAATTGCTTCTGAATGTTGCAGATGTAATTGTCATGCATACACCTTTAATGTGACTTAGACTGCAAGTGCAGGTTGGAACCCCATCAGGGGAGGTAGACTGGAGGGAATATTGAGTCCTGGGTTGAAGCCCTTCTTTGCCAGTTTCTGCCTTGGGAAAGTTCCTTTCCTCTGAGTCCATGAGTCGCCTAATAGGGTAGTAAGCCCCTATTTCTTAAATTTGTTATAGAGACTGAAAAAACAAAACAAGTTTTGTCCTTCCTCCATCCCACCCAGCATCCGGAGTGCTACACACCTTGTGTATAAATTTCTTACAAGTAATTCTGTGAGTACCTCTTACATGTCTAGACTGTGCTGAAAACTGAACACAGAAAAACATGAGCCTGCCTTGAATCGTCTTCAGCTTCTTAGGGGAGGAAGACACAAAAATAATAGGAAAAGTGGAGAGCATTGGTGTTCTAAATGGTGTGTGATGAGGAAAGGGAAGAACGTTTATGGAAGGCTTGGACCCATAGCCAACCCTTCCCCACAAAGGTTGGGGTAAGGAGTGTGCGTGGCCTACAGCAAAAAGCCAGAATAGCACAATTTTGTTAGCTGCACAGATGAACCAGGTGTCCAGACTGAGCTCTGTTGAGCAACCCCTGTTCCTCATATATCAAGGACTCACAGGAGAGCAGGTCTTGGAGCTTACTTTTTCTCCACCTGTCCTGTGCCCTAAGCCTAGTCTCAAGTCTCTCCCTCACTGGACACATGGTACACACTGGGCAAGCCTTTAGCTCTGCTGGAGGTTGAAGACAGGGGCATGTCCAAAGATGAAACTGAAGCCCCCCAGGCAGATCTCGGGTCACCAAGGACCACACCGGTGTCCGGAGACTTTTTCATCTGTGTCTCCAACAGAAGGTTTGCATTTGTATGTTCATCACAGTCACTTCACAACTGTGGCCCCTGGGCCTAGACAGTGGTTTACAGTTGGATTGGGGGTGAGATGTGGTTGGTAGGGCCGTAGCAGAATCAGAGCCTGGGAACCCAGACCTGTCGGGTGTAATTGGGAGACTGATGGGGTCCAATGCCACATACCAGCTGGCTCAGCCCACTGGAATCAGGTAGACTTAAGTTGCCCTGCATAACTTGAAAACATGTAGGGATAAAATCTTTTCATGAGAGACCCACACCATTCTTGAATATTTACCTTGCCCTGACTCCTAGGCCATTAGGGCAAATTGGGAAACGCTTCAAAATTGCAGACAAATCCAGGAATGCAGAACCACTTCCTCTCAAGACCACTGGTCACATTCTGGGTTCATTCTGACAGCTCAAAAGTCCCTCCCAACCCCCATGGCGCCCAGCCACATGGTGGAATGAGCCAGAATCTGTGACACTTGAGGCCTGTTTTAGCTAAAATTAGTAATCAATAAAATCTACAGTCCGTGAGCACAGGGTAGAATACATAGTCACGTGAAGGTGACCAGTCCTAATTTAATGAGAGTGATTCATCACTTTAAGCAAAGTGCTGCTGGCCCCAGAAATCGGAATGAAATCCTGTAGCAGGGGGACCAGGCCGCCTCTGGAGGGGGCAAGTGGGAATGTACGTGGGACATCAGGCATACTCGTTTTACGGGAAAATAAGCCCCTCGGTGGCAGAGCTGTCACGGAGTGACATAGATTACATTTGGATGGGGAAATGATAAGCTGAAATTCATTTAATGTCCAGAAAAACAAGCGCTGATTACCCAGTGAAGAAAGTATTAGGGAACTCATTAAGAAATATGTTTTTGCCCTTGCGTTGGTCTAAGCATCACAATTAGCATTCACACCCACACAAATGCAGAAAGAGTCTTAAAGGAAACCTCAGAAATCGAGTTCCTCGAGCTTTATGTTCCCATGCCAACTGCGTACACGGGGTATCACTGGGTTCTCAGTTGCATGAAAAATACTCCTGGTTCTGCACTTCCATGCCTTCCTGAAACATGGGGTTGACTCTTTGTGTTCTATGTGTAGAAAATAAGGTCACATTGTTTTAGCTGCTTTTGGGGGGCGTTTTGTGACTGTGCTCCTTCAGACAGACCCTGCCTTTTGTGGGAGTGCCCTTTCAGCTGATCCTTCCTTCCTCGCTCTTCCAAAGTCTTCTTCTGAATGTCCACTTAAACTTTTGCTCATCCTGTCACCTCCTCAGCCTCTATCCCTCTTCTTTTCACTCCAAATATCTTAAGATGATGTCTTGAAGTCTTAATAGTTTTTCCCTTCTCCTTTTGTGATGTGACCTCACCCCTCTATTGAAACCTGTCATTAAAATATTTTTCCCAATTTTTTTTATTTATATATAGTTTTTTTAAAGATTTTTTTTATTTACGTATACAATAACTGGGGTACAGGCTGGAGGTTTGGAGGGGTGAGAGAATTCACTAGAGACAGAGTGGGGAACAGAACAGGCAGACTGACTGAAGTACACAGCTGAGGGGAGCAGCAGGCAAGTCAGGAGAGGTCTGCTGTGCCATGTGGGTAGCTCTCTGGCCGGGATCGAACTTATGCTGCAGTGGCTGCAGACAGTTTCATAGGTTGTGTCTTAACCCCTTGTGCCACCAGGGAGGCCCCTATTTATATATATTTTACATCATTGTTCATTTTTAAACAATGTTTGCATTCCCCCCACCCACCTCAGGTGTAGTCCCCATAGAATTTCCTTCACCAATGCACCCGTGCACCATCACCACAGTCCCCTGTGCTCCTCCCTTCCTCCTCCTCCCCTTCAGGATGTCTCTGGTTTATAATTGTCTGTTTGTGTTTGTTTTGTTGTGTTGTGTTTTGTATTGTTATTATTTTTTCCCCTGATGTCTTATTTGGTTCCCCTATATCCAACAATGCTTAGAAGGGATAATAAACCACGATCAAGTGGGATTTATCCCGGGGCACAAGGATGGTTCAACATACGAAAACCCATCAGTATAATCCAACACATCAACAAAAAGAAAAATAAAAACCATATGATCATATCAATAGATGCTGAGAAAGCATTCGACAAAGTCCAGCATCCATTTATGATGAAGGCCCTTGAAATACCTGGCATAGAAGGACCATACCTTAACATGATAAAAGCCATATATGACAAACCCACAGCCAATATTATTCTCAATGGCAAAAAGCTGAAGGCCTGTTCTTTAAGATCAGGAATAAAATAAGGATGTCCTCTCTGCTCTTCAATATAGTACCTTATTGTCCTAGCCAGGACAATAAGATAAGAGAAAGACATACAAGGAATCCAGATAGGGAAAGAAGAAGTAAAACTGTCTTTAAAATCTTGAGACAAGTGTGTGTTGCCAAGCCAGTGGTTCCGCTGTACTAGGATTCTTTACTGCCCTGCCCCGCTCCCATGGATCTTCCTGCTGCAGCATTTAGAAACATGCCAGGCCTGGACCCCAACTCAAGCCTCTGTCTCTCCTTCCCTGAAGAGTTTCCTTGGACTGTCGCTGGTCCTCCCTTTCTCTTTGTCATTTCCTTGGTCAACCTCATCTCTGGGTTTCAATACAACCTGCACGTCAGTGGTCCCCAGATCTCCATACCATGTCCTCACCTTTAGAATGAATGGTCTCACCACCCACTAAGCACCCCAGCAATGTGTCTGGATGTGCCCTAAGTGGGCATGTTCGTAGCACGTGTTTCAGGTTCTCTGCTAAATTCCTTGGCCAACCTAGAGCGTCATCACCAGGCCAGGCCCCAGTGTCAGGCAAGGTGGCACTTTATCTGGGACTGACTGAGCCTGCGGGACTTGCAGGACCTGGCTGAGGGAGCGAGAGGGCCTAGTGTGTCTGCCCTGGGCAAGGTGAGATGGAGAGGCTGGGATGCAATCAGACCCCAAATCTTGACTTATTCACAGCTCATTTATATGATTCACCCACAGCCAATATTATTCTCAATGGCGAAAAGCCAAAGGCCTTTCCTTTAAGATCAGGAACAAGACAAGGATGTCACTTTCCTCCTCCTCTCAGTTAAGTACAGCATCTATGCAGCCACGGAGATTTTCCTGTTTGCTGCTTGATTCCCAGAAGCCAGAACAGTGCCTGTTGGGAACTCAAGAAACATTTGTCAAATGAAATATGAGATTTGTTAAGTCAATTCTCAGCAGATTAAATAGAGAAATAAATTCCAGCAACTCGAGGTTCTTATAGGGTTAATTTCTACTTCATCAGGGTTTGCTATTCTAGCCCTTTGGTCCTGGAATGTCACTGAGGAGACCCGGGAGTGGAGAGGAGGCCATGGCTTCTCCTACAAGGGTGATCCTGAATTAGCCAAATTATATTGGAAAAATTTGAGAATGTGCATGTCAAGTGTGCACACCCTGTAGCCCCCATCAGGAATTTTGAGATAAATTTGAGATGATGAAGACAATGGCTTTAGCATCAGTATGAGAGTCAACCTTCCAGCCCACAGGGGTGCAGGACCAGAGACTTGCAAAGATCTCTGAGTTCCTTGGCACCTTGAAATCATCCTAGCTTCGTCAAAATCACACCTGAGACTGGGAGAAGAAGGTTTGTGGGTATAGAGCTACCCCAGTGATGCTTGGTGACCTCCATGTGCCCATCCTTGGTGACAGAGACCCTTGCTCAGGATGCAGGGCCAGCCGCTGTGAAGGCATTAACTGGCCTTTCCCGAATTCTGTGCACAACAAAGTGGGGGCCCAGATGGTGATGGGTTTCTTGGGTTTGGGTTTCTTCGTGAGCTTTCAAGGAGCCCTGCCCTATTCTCCCCACTTCACGCTCCATGCAGCCAGTTTGGCGTGGTGATTTAGAACATTTCTTGAAGGGTTTCCTTTACTTCACAACCACCCAGGGACTAACTGTGGCTGCCTGAGTCCTCACTGAGGCAAGTTCTTGACTGAGGTTTCCACATCAGCCCCTAATGGGAGGAGAGTGCAGGGAACTTCTAATCAGAGGGAATTCTGATCCTCTTCATGGGCCAATTGGTAAGGCCTTCAGGAATAAGTGACTTCAGGGAACGTCATTGCTCTGGACTGGCCGGTTCCTTTTCTTTCATTGATCCAAGGTCTCCTCATTCTCTGATTCTATTTTTCCCCTGCCCCTTGTCTCAGGTAATCACCACACTGTGGGATTCACCTGTTCTGCTCCCTACACTGTCTCTGGTGAATCCTCTCACCCCTGACCTCTGGTCTACACCCTAGCTTTTGCATGCATGCATAAATAAAATAAATCTTTTAAAAAAAATAAAAAACAAACACACAAAAGCTCTGTCTTGACTGACATTAACTGGATCAAAAAACAGTTTCACAGTTTTTTGTAGACACCCCGAACTGTGGTCTGTATCCATTTATCTCACCCTCATCGGTGGATGAGAGTAACTGTCTCGCCACAGCCTTGCCAGCTCTGAATACTATCATTTTTTTTTTTATTTATACAAGATCCGGGGTACTGGCCAGATGTGTGGGAGGGTGAGAGGATTCATCAGAGACAGAGCGGGGAGCAGAACAGGTAGATGGACTGAAATATACGGCTGAGGGGAGCAGCGGGCGAGACAGGAGAGGTCTGCTACACCATGTGGGATTCTCGCTGGCTGGCCGGGATCAAACTGGCACTGCAGAGGCTGCGACCAGCTTCACAGTGTAGCGCTCAACCACCTGCGCCACCAGGGAGGCCCTCTGAGTGCTGTCATTTTTCATTAGTCTTTGCCAAATGAGAAGGCAACCATCACTGGTTCAGTTTTATTTCTTAAATCATCCAAGAGACTGAGCTTTAGTTCCTATGTTGTTTGGTCATTTGCATTTCTTCTTTGGGGATTTATCTCTAACCTCTGTGTATTAATGTTTTTTGGTTTCCCCTGGATGAATTCATAAATCAAAGCAGCCAACAGTCAGGCCCGCGTTCATATATTTGTGCCTCTGCACATCATTCTCTTCCTGTTCACCTTCTCCAGGATTCAGCCTGGATTCCATACTCCACAGGAGCCTGCAGATGAAATACTCCTGTTATTTCATCCATATGTATGTGTGTGTATACGCACACATCACACACATATGCACAGATTTGGATATGTGTGCACTTGTATGTATATGTATGTGTATTCAGTGCATATCTGCACTCAATTTATCGTGCGTGTCAGCCTTGAAAGGGGAAGGTTAGGAGCTGTAGCTTTAGCCAGCAGATTATTTTCAAGTCCAGCCAGTAGGAGAACCCGTGAATCAAAAACTATTTTTACCAATTCTTTGTAAGCCCCTCAAAATGAGTCTCTGGGTTCAGCCTAATAGAAAATGGACTGGTCTTTAATGGTGGCCCCTGGCGAGCTTTTAATTATATGTTAGAGAACCCTTCTGGTCCCTGTGCCCTCAGCCAGCCACTTCCCCTGTCAGATGAAAGGGTAGGAGCCAGCACTTTGGTCTTTAAGTGATGTGCTCCTGTGTGCTCCTTCAAAATCCATAATGCTATATTTATGCCACTTCCCAGGCGGTGGGTCTTTTCAGCTAAAAGACGAACATGTGACGAACCTCTTTACCTCCACAGACGTTTGCTTCTATTTCTAGGGTTTGCTCCCAGGACCTGTTCTGGGCAGGAAGGTTTCCTCAGGAAGCAGCCAGGGCCCCCAGACACAGGTCCCCCTGGAAGCATTCACTGAGTTTCTTCCAGAACCAGTGGTAACCGGATTTATGAGGTGCACATTGCGGAGGTAACGCCGCTGTGTTTACGGGCTGCAGGGTTGGGAGACGGTGGGGTGGAGGGAAATGCAAATCTATTTTATGGTAAAGATGACTTATTCAATAAACCAGGTTTATTAAAGCACTCATGATGTTTAATGGCGGAATGTGCTGTAGATCTCCTTCCTCTTGCCCACCCTACCCCTGGTGTCCGCTTTCCTGGCTGTACCCTGTTGATCACTATCACTACTCCTCCTCCTCCTTCCCCCACTTCTTCTTTTTATCTCTTGTTCTCTTATTTGTTCTAGGAAGCAAGGTGGTGGCTGCCAAAGACCAAGCTCTCTCACTGACCTTTGCACCGACCTTTGCATCCATGATGGGCCTTGAGGAATGTCCATCCTTGGAAAGTCTGTCCCTGCCCAGTTATTGATTTAACGTTTTCTCCAGCTTGCACACTTTGACCTTCACTATCTGCTCACTCTACTAGCTCTTTGACCCTGTCCCCAGCTCACTCCATCCCTCCATGAGCATGTTACACACTACTGTTCCCTAAGGATCTGGCATTGGCCTTCCTCATAGGGACTCAGTCTCAAGCTGTCCTGAGTTCAGACACCTGGCAGTCTACTCTGGGGGGAAGACCTTGCTCTTGCACTCTTGTGCCTGCCTTTGCACACTCCTCTCCACTGGTCCAGGTAAGAGATGCTCAAAACTCCTGGCTTCTGTCCTGTGGACACTGCTCCTGTAGCCTTCCCTGTAAGACAAAGACAATTGGGACCATCTGCTTGTGAAGCAAGAAGGTGCTATCCCTTCCGGAAATAGTCACCCAACATACCTTCCTGGATATTTACTATTTGCAGGTGCTGGTGCTAAGGCATCTCTCTGAACTGGCCAGACTCTCTGGCATCAGGGTTCAGCTAGGGCCTGCACTCATGGAGGGGAACCCAGAGTGCAGCAGTTGAGAGGGTGGCTGACACATTGAGGCCTGTAAGCTCTGGGCACCTAGGGCCTGTTGCTCCCGAACTCTGTGCTCCCAGGTTTCCACTCAATCCTGCATGGTCATACATACTGTCAGAGCTACAGAGTTGGTGAGTGGACTGTCCATGGTGTCATCCAGCTGGTGGAAAAGAAGCCAAAGGAATATCTCAGGAAACTTGAAGCACGGTGTTCCAGGTGATTCCAGGTGATTCCAAAAGCCTGAATCAAGGTGTTCCAGGTGATTCCAAAGGCATGAACTTGGACTAGAGTGTGGTTTCAACTCCATATCAGGAAATTATAGCTGTTTAACCAGGAGGCGGGCTGATTTTGGGGATGATGAACTCATTCTGCTAGAGACATTTGAGTGGAAGATGGCACTGTGGGCTTTCAACTGTTGACCCTCATGATGCAGCAATGGTTTATTGGCTGCCTACTGTGTGCCTTGGGCCACTTTAGACTGTGAATGGACAAATCGTGGAGGCCTTTGTTCTCAAGAAATGCCCTAGCTGTTTCCTTCATTTGCTCATCACTATGAAATAGCAAAGGCATCCCTGGCTGGTGTTGTGTAGATGGGGAAACTGAGGTCAGGAAAGTGGGATCTTTCTCTAAGAGCACGTGGCCCTGAGTGCCCGTGATGTGCCAGCCTGTGAAGGACCTCATCACATCATCTCATTCTGTCCTCCTATCAGCCCTGGGATGAAGGTGCAAGCATCAGAGCTTTGGTCCAGCATACACCCACTCTCAAGCTCATCCCGTGATAATTTTCACAAGGACACATTTCAGACATTCTTTCAGTAAACGCTAAGGACTCATAAGCCCAGGGCAGGGAGTAAGCCAGAGGTTAGAAATTGGTGGTGGCTGATGGGGGAGAAAAGTCACTTTTTTTGAGCCTTCTGTGGGCCAGGCAGAATTTTATTTACCAGAGGTCCATGAGAGTTAAGTGTTTTTCTTGCTGTTTTACAAAAGATGAGCTTGTGTTTTGGCGAGGTTAACATCACATAGCTGATAACTGGGGCTCCACTTGTTACCATGACCATTTCTACTCTAATTGCTACTGCTAGTATTAGTTCTACTCTTACTGCTGCTACTGCTAGTAGTACTGCTTGCTACTCCTGTTCTGATTACTAGCACAATCATGACGCTTTACTCCTCCTCCTCCTGCTGTTAATGTCTTTGTGAGATCCCAGACTAAGCCCTTTCAAATCTATTTTGTTTAATTTTCACAACAGTTCAGTGATACTTACAAAAGTCTTTGCCCAAAAGTTGGGGGTATATATATGCAACCCTGATCTATAATAAAAAGATAGGAGGTAGAAATGGTAACTTAGAAGCAATTTCCATGGTCATAAAGTATTCTCATGTGTTTATCTTTAAATTTGGGGTTAGCCTGTTTTTACTGGATGCTTTGCTCAGCCTGGTCTCTCCAGAATTCAAGTCAGGTAAGGTCTCTAGAGGAAGTAACAATTCTTAACCATCACTACTATCAGAAATAAGAGCATGGGCCTCCCTGGTGGGATTAAGACACAATCTATGAAACTATCTGCTGCCGCTGCAGCACAAATTCAATCCCCGGCCAGGGAGATACATACCCACATGGTGCCGCAGACCTCTCCTGACTTGCTCTCTGCTCTCCTCAGCAGTGTATTTCAGTCGATCTGCCTGTTCTGTTCCCCACTCTGTCTCTGGTGAATCTTTTCACCCCCCACACCGCTTGCCTATACCCCAGTTCTTGTATGCATAAATAATCTTAAAAAAATAAAAGAAGAGCAGTGGTTCCTTTTTATTTTTGCATGCTCTTCCCTAGCCAGGTTTTATGTCAGATGCTCTTGAATGCGGTCTATTTTAATTGCACGCTGCTGTGGGGGCAGGTGCTATCACCCCCATTTTACAGATCTGGAAGCTGAGGCTCAGGGAGGGGAAAGAGCAGATCCAAGGTGGCAGCTCTCTGGGGGCCTCTGCCTGAGTAGGAGCTGCTTTATCTGGGTCTTTATCTTTGGCCCCACCCACTCTCTCTGGGGTCCTCCGCAGCAGAATTAAAATGTAAATCAAAACATAATTGGCTTTGTGTGCACAGTTTAGATAAGATTTACTTTTGAAGAATGACTTTGTGTTCTAACCCAGCAGGCCCAGCTCCACCAGGCCCACTTGCACTTAATAATGGCCGTGGAGCAGGGCCATAAATATTGCAAACGATGCAGCTTGAACGGAACGCCCTATGAACCGTAATAAAACCCCCCGTGATTAATTCCAGAACGCGTTCTGTTCATATTAGACCTGCAGTGGCTTCCCTGATGAGATCAATACCGCGTGGCCGAGTGATCCTAATAGAAGTGTTATTATCTTTTAATCTTCGGGAAAATGCCAACTTCTCGAATCCGTCACCAGGCCGCCTGCTTTATTTTCTCGGTGCAACCTTG
Organism: Talpa occidentalis; assembly: GCF_014898055.3. Lineage (NCBI taxonomy): Eukaryota > Metazoa > Chordata > Mammalia > Eulipotyphla > Talpidae > Talpa > Talpa occidentalis. The sequence continues at coordinate 30,044,077 of NW_023601754.1, forward strand.
AAGGCAGTTGTTTTCCCTGAAATGAAGATACATTAGAGTCTTTTCAAGGATTTATCAATAATAGGACCTGGTCCTTCTTTGCAGGGACCGCAGCTAAAAGGCACATTTGTATGCGGCGAGTCAGCGCTGGTCACTGTGACCTTTGCTGTCAGCCGCTATTTTCCCAGCAGACAAATGCCTCTGGAGAGTGAGTGGTAAAGACAGATCTTCCCAGGAGGAAGAGGGGGTGGGGGAGAGAAATAACGCCACCAACAAATAACCTCGGGAGGGCTTTGGGAAGCCAGGCGTGACCCCTCTTGGGACACCAGAGGCAGAAACAGCCTTCCTGGTCTTTCTGCTTCTCCTGCAGGTACGGAACCGCCTGCGAGCTTGGGTGAAAATGAAATGTCACTGCCCTGTAGTGAGTGTCTAGGCAAGACAGAGGGGAGCTGGACACTGGGTGCAGGAGGCAGAGGCTGCGGCTGGGGTGTGATGTCACCGTGGCGAGCTCCGCCCCGGGAGGTGGCAGTTAGTGGCGTGCCCTTGGTAGGTGAAAATGAACCAGCTCATCGGGGAGGATGCTAGAAAGCCTGTAAAGGGTATCAACACCTTCGTGCATGCATCCTGCGCTCTCATGGAGGTGTCACCCATCGGCCAGAGACAGCCACAAAGCAAGGCAACAAGATCCCTGGGCGGTGGGAAGGTGAGGAGGAGCAAAATCTCTTTCTTCTTCTCCTTTTTAAAGCAGCACACACATCTCTGTAAGGCAGCATTGTAGGAACCTTGCTATCACCTGGGCCCACTCCTGTTTTGTGCAGAAGGGGAAACTGAGGCTCATGGTGGTGAAATGACCAAGCAGTGGGGCTCACAGAAGATTATCTGGAGGGCCTTGACTACCGGCTTCTGCCAGGGCTCTGTCACCTCAGCTTGCTCCAGGCTGTGTCTTAGGGACCCAGGCTCCCCCTCTCTACGGACTCCACATTCATCCTGGCTTCTAAGTCCTGCAGTTGATCATTTGTATAGAGCTAACAGACAAAGGAAGGGCGGGCATGGAGCAGATCATGGAGAAATAGGAGGACCAGGGCATATGTACAAGGTACCCTTCTTGCTCATTAGCCAGAGCTCTGACAAGTGGCCTCCCCTAGTCAGGTGGCTGCAGTGTAATCCACCACAAGGAGGGAACATGGAAGTCAGAAGCACTAGCTTGTCATAATGCACATACTCATCTAGAAAATAGGGGTACTAAGTAGCTTCTTAATGGGCCACAGCAGGAAGGGACGATAAGCAAATGAAAGGTAGGAAAGCTTCTGACAGGCAGTAGGAGCTGAATTAATGGTGACCCTACATTCTTACTTCTGCCTGTGCCTCCTGCCTTGGCCTGTGCACTTGAACTCAAGTCTGTGTGTCCCTTCCAACTCTGTGGACTCTGTGGATTTAGTTTTCTGCTGGCTGGGTCCTGCCCTTGAGTGGGATACAGACAAGGTACCTTTTGCCTTCTGACCTGGCACTGATGATGGCCTTGCCTTTCTTGTCCAGTTCACTGGAGACTGTTGCTGAGATTCTCTTCCTGCCTACTGCCCGTCTGTCTTGCTCTGGCTTCCCTCCTTCTGCTTCCCCTATTATCCTGAGACAGACCTGTCATCTGAACCCAACAAGCAAAACACTCCTTGATTACCTTTGTCATAGCTGTTATTTTCCAGAGTCCTAGTGAGCTGCCTGGTGTCCTGTGCCCCTAAGATTAGTACTGACGGTTTTGGGGGAGGGGACCTTTTGGCTCCATGACTTATGACTGTGTGGCCTTATGTAGATGAACTTGCCTCTTTGAACCTCTCTTGGGTCACACAACTCCTGAAAGAGAACAAACAGCACACAGGAGAAAACAAAATCATGGTTTTGAAATTGCTGAACGCACAGCCCAGCGCTGAGCAGGTTGGAGAAAGGGTTTATCTCGGAAGTGGGTAGCATAAGACAGTGCCCCTCAGACTGATATCCCTCATATCCCCTACTTTGGAAGTACTGGTGTTCTAGGAGAGTTAGGTGGTACCCATAGACCACCGCTCCTCAGGGCAGTGCTGGAGGATGTGCAGTCCCAGAGCCTCCTCATTCCCTTTTCCTTAGATTGAGCTGGATCATGCACCCCCTTGCCAGGAGCTCAGACTCAAGGGATATCATAGCAGCTCTGAGCTGCATGAATCTGTCTTCTCTGCTGAACATAGAACTGAGGGAGTATTTTAGTTCTCTGAGATGTTGCTTCCCAGAACCAACCCTCTGCACCCTACAGAGCTTTTAGCGCCAGGCAGATGGGCTCCGAATAACAGCATCAGAGATAAAGGTGAACAGGGCAGGTGAGGACAGTGGTGGGGTGGGGAAATGTAGATTCTTTCCTCATGTGATTGCTCTTTTCTATTGTACTTGGGCTACCTGTTCTTCCTTCAGGAATATGCTTTCACTTTTGTGGCACCGTGAGTTTAGGATGATACTCTCAGAGGAGGCCAGAGTGTACAGATGCGGGGATTTGAGCTTGGTTTCTGTTTCCTGATGTCTGAGAACTTGTCAGCCTGAGCACATGTCTCTTCTGTTCACCAGGCCAGTCATGACCTTCTCGTCTACCCTCATTCTACTTTATTCAACAGAAATGTCACTCTTGTCAGGAAGCCTCTGATGGTTCCTGAGTCCGGGGAGGCAGTTCCTTTCTCCATACTCACACCTCTCTTCCTCTTGTTTACCTTGTGATAGTTCTTACTATCACATTGGTGTGCATCTTCTCCTTTTAGTTAGCCAAAGTAGTAACTATATCAGGAACAGCCAACTATTATTGACTGATCTCTAGGTGCTAGGTGTTATCACAGTTAATATTATTATCACAGTTAAATTTTCTGGTATTATCACAGTTAATCCTTATAATGACACTTCAGAATAGACATCATCAAAATCATATTACAGATGAGGAACCTGAGTCAAATAGAGGTTAACCTGTAGAAGGTACCTCAGCCAGTGAATAGTGGGTCCAAGATCTGCTCCAAACTTATATTATGTTCAAGTTATGTTCATGACCACTGCCATTTGTCTTCAGTTCGACTATAAAGCTAAGATCTCATCGATAGTGGATTTGACCATAACATTTTATCTCACAGAAGAGAGAATGGGTTTTGGAATTGAAAAGATCCATTGGGAATCATCCTCTTGGCTTGAGCCTTTTGGATGATATAAAATAAAAAGAACTGTATGTACCATGGAGTTGGATGTGGCCAGGCTTAAATGAGATCAGGCATACGAGGCTATTCCAACAGTGAAGGTAAAAATGTTGGCTAATATTTATCCAACACTTACTCAGAGTCACATCCTTTTCTTTGTGATTCATAGGGATTGGCTCATTTAACCTTTTGTAAAAATACAGGAATTTGAGTGACTATTAATAGCAGGAAAAATATACTTTAACACACAAAAATTGTTACTAGTGTTAAGGGGAACATTTTGTCATTTTTATTTTTATTTTTTTGTGCTAACATTGGCTTACAACACTGTATATGATTTAGGGGAATAGGTTCACACCTCCTCAGATGTATGTCCTCACACTACACCCACTTTCAAAGCCCCCATAGTCCTTTACCACAGGCCATTAGGCCTCTACTTCCTTTGTTCAGTCCTCTACCTTTCCTCTCCTTCTACTAGTATCAATTCTGCATTCATATTTCTTGGATTTATTTTGGTTTAGTTTTGCTGCTTCCTTTATTCTGTTTCTGTTTATTCCACATGAATGAAAGAAATTATCTGGTATTATTTTCCTTATGACTTATTTCACATAATGTAATGCTTTTCAGTTCCATCCATGTTGTTGCAAAAGGTACGAGTTCATCTTTTTCTTAATAGTTGAGTAGTAGTCCATTATGTGCATAAGCCACATCTTCTTAATATACTCATCTGTCCTTGGGCACTTAGGTTGTTTTATAACTTGCCAATTGTAAATAGTGTTCCAATTAATATAGGAGTGCATATATTCCTTCAAATTAGTGATCTTGCAGCCTTTGGGTAGATACCTAGTAGTGGAATTCCTGGGTCACATGGTATATCTATTTTTAATATTTTGGAGAACCTCCATATTGTTTCCCATAGAGACTGCGCCAGTCTACATTTCCACCAATAGAGAAAGAATGTACACTAGGGTTCAATAACTTTTATGAGTATAGTTATAAACATTGGTATACATATTTCATTTATTTTATAAATAAAATACTATCAAATCAATTCTAACAATATGTAAAAAAAGTTATACACCTTGACCAAACTGAATTTATCTGAGAAATGCAAAGATGGTTTAACATCTAAAAGTAAAAATTAACTTAATACATAATATCAGTAGAATAAATGCCAAAACCACAGGATTATCTGAAAAGATGGAGAAAAGTGACAGAATTAACACCCCTTTGTGATAAAAACATTCCACAAACTAGAAACAGATGATAACTTTCTAGACACAATAAGGTCATCGATGAAAAACTCACAGTTAACATTATATGGAATGATAAAATACTAAATTCTTTTTCTTTAAAAGCAGGAACAAGACAAAGATTTCTGCTCTTACTACTTCTGTACAACAATCCACTTAGGCAATAGATTCCATTTAAGACAGCATCAAAAAGAATAAAATAATTGGGGAAAAGCTTAATAAAAGAAGTGTAAAATATATGCTCTAAAAATCTGAAAATAGTCTTTAAAGAAAATAAAGGCTTAATTCAATAAGTGGAAAAGCATCCTATTTTCAAAAATTGGAAGACTTAACATTAATAAGATGACAACTTCCAAACTTTACAAACTCAGTACAACTCCTATCAAAATACAGAAAACTACTATGCAGAAAGTGGCCAATTGATCCTAACATCCATATAGTAATTCAGGGTACTTAGAGTAGCCAAAAGTATATGAAAAAAAACACAAAGTTGGAGGAGTACTTCCCAACTTCACATGTCATACAAAACTATGGTAGTCAAGACAGCATGGAACTGGCATAAGAATGGACAAACAAGTCAATGGAATAGAATTGAAAGTCCAGAGTAAGCATTCAGATGTAGGGTCAAACGGCTTTTAAAGAGGAGTCCAAGACACTTCAATGGGGGGAAAGAATAGTCTTTTTAATTAATGGCTCAGGGAAAACTGAATATCCGCATGCAAATTAAGTTGGATGCTCCATTCTATATAAAAAAAAAATTAACTCAAAGTACATTAAGTACCTAAATATAAGAACTAAAGCTGTGAAACTCTTTGAAGAAAACATAGATATAAGTTTTTATGGCCTTGGATTAAGCAGTGGTTTCTTAGCTATGATACCCAAAACATTAAAAAATGGGCAAAGGATCTGAATAAACCCTTTTTTCCAAAGATGGTATACAAAAGGTACATGAAAAAATGCACACCATTAGCCATCAAGGAAATGCAAGTAAAAACCAGCATGAAATCACACTTTATATTCACTAGAAAGATTATAATCAAAACCATAAGCAATAACAAAGGTTGTCAAGGAGAGCATGATTGAACCCTCATATGCTGCTGTTGCGAATGTAAGATGTTATACCCCTTTGAGAAACATTCTGGCAGTCCCTCAAGCAATAAAAAATAGAGTTACTATATGAACAATCCCATTCCTATTTATATACTCAAGAAAAATGAAAACCTATGTCTATACACAACTCATGCATGAATTAATTCATGAACTAGTTCATGAATTAATAGCCCAAAGGCGAAAACAACACAAATACCCATCAACCAATGAACCTATAATCAAAATGTTGTACCTCTATATAATGGAATATTATTCAGTGATAAAAAGTAATGAAGTACTGATACATGATACAATGTAGTTGAAAGAAGTCGGTCAGGAAAGATGACTTACTGCATGACTCCATTTATGAAATGTCCAGGGTAGGCAAATCTCTAGGGACAGAAAGGACAAAGGGTAATGGGACAAGGTGGAGGGAATAATTGCTAGGGGATGTGTGCTTTGTTTTGGGGTTACTAAAATATTTAAAAATTGATTATGGGATGGGTATATGAATTTGTAAATATACTAAACCCCACTGAACACATATTAAATGTATGATATTTGAATTATCTCTCAAAAGCTGTTAAAAAACAGTAGGTATTGTTAGTCTTCCCATTTTACAGAGGAATATACTGAGGGGCAAAGAGATTGAGAAATATATTCATGGTCATATGTGAATAGTGGTGCCAGAATCTGAGCAGTATCAGACAGTATTACCCAAGTAGTAACTTGGGGCCTCTCTGGTGGTACAGGAGTTAAAGGCAGTACTATCAAGCTACTGCCAGCCACTGCAACATGAGTTTGATCCCCAGCCAGAGAGCAGGGCACAGCAGACCAATCCTGTTTTGCACGATGCTCCCTGCAGCAGTATATTTCACTCAGTCTGCCTGTTTTGCTCCGCGCTCTGTCTGATGAATCCTCTTACTCTCACCGCCCCCACACCTCTGTCCTATACCCTAGTTCTTGTATGTATAAATAAATACATCTTTAAAAAAATAAATGAAGTAATAGGTGGTGTTGCAGCATGATTCATTTAACAAATATTGAGTGCATATCCTGTAAAAGCTTAGACTTCATCTCTAAGATTTTGACTACTAAAGCAGGGTTGGCATTCAGGGATCCCTCAGATCCACTTGCCAGGTGATTTTGTTTTTATCTCAGTCAAGATGGAGGTTGTGGTAGGTGTTTGATAAGCATGTGTTTGTTGAATTAAAGAGTGAACAAGTACACATTGTGCTTTTGACTGGGATGGATGGTGATATTTGAATTATCTCTCAAAAGCTGTTAAAAAAAAAACAAGGTTATATCTATATCATGAATTGTTCTAGTCAGATAAACTTGACTGTTCATCAGCAAACTGAGCTGTTGTGAATGGTGGAGGAATGCTCATGAGCCATGAGTAAGGAGGCCATGTTGTAGGCCCAACTCTTGATGAATAGTTGTTGTGCTTTAGAGACACACACCTGGACAGAAGTGCCAATACCAATTGATGCTCAGTGATAAGAGGTATTGATGAAAATGTTCTAGGGGCAACTGAATTTTTTATGAGAGTCAACCGTAACCAAACAGTGGGAATTAATTAGAAATTGGTCATGTCTTGATGTCATGTTTACAAAATACACCTTCACATGCCCAATATACTGTGATCCCTTTTTTAAAAGATTTATTTTATTGAGAGGGGGATCCAGTCAGTGCTGGGGCAGGCCGCGGGTGGACGGAAATGCCCTACTGACTCCCCATCTTAGATCAGGGACCTTTGGCGTGTTCACAACACACCTAGACTGTATGGAGCTAGGAAAGGGCTGTGCTTACAGCCAGAGGTGAGATGAAAAGCCCCCACAATCCAGTCCCCATCCAGCTGCTGGAGCCCAGAGGGGGATCCACTCAGCGCCAGGGCAGACCGCGGGTAGACGAAGTGCCCTCTCGACTCCCCATCTTAGATCAGGGACCTTTTGTGTGTCTGCAACACACCTAGACTCTGTGGAGCTGGGAAAGGGCTGCACTCACAGCCAGAGGTGAACTGAAAAGCCCCCACAAGCCAGTCCCCATCTGGCTGCCAGAGCCCAGAGGGGGATCCAGTTACTGCTGTGGCAGACCACGGGTACACAGAAGGGCTCCCCTGACTCACCATTTTAGATTAGGGACATTTTGTGTGTCTGCAAAACACTTAGACTGTGTGGGCTGGGGAAGAGCTGCCCCCTCAGCCAGAGGTGAGCTGAAAAGCCTCCACAAGCCAGTGAGCTGAAAACCCCCCATAAGCTCAGCACCTTCTGGCCACCAGTCTGAGCCCAGAGAGGGATCCAGCGATTTGGAGCCCAGCAGGCAATCCTGCTACCACAGGGTAGACTGTGGGACCATAATGCCCTCCTTAGAATTAAATGCAGAAGTAGGAGATTCTCTGTGACAGCAACCACTAATTTATTCATAGTACTGCTGCCCTACTGGAATTCAGATGCAACAGTTTTTGACTTGATTGGAACACTGGTTTCCAACATCCCAAAAAGAACACACCAAAAAGATGCAGGCCAGTGCCAGTGACATAGTGTCCTAACAGATAGGACAAATTAGAAAACAAGCAGCAGGGAGAAGAAAAACTACATGCAACCAAGCAAGTCCTCAGGAAAAAGTCACACCACAAAAAGAAAACCACCCACCAGACTGCAACAACCATGACTTGGAATTACTTCTGAGCCTTCAGAAAGAGAATTTAAAATAGCCGTGATTAAAAAACTGACAGGGGCCTCCCCGGTGGCGCCGCGGTTGAGCACTGGGTTGTGAAGCTGCCCACAGCCTCTGCAGCGCTGCTTCAATCCCTGGCCACCGGGTGAGGGTCCCACATGGGGTGCAGACCTCTCCTGCTGCCCGCTGCTCCCCTCAGCAGTATATTTTCGTCAGTGTCTGTTCTGCTCCCTGCTCTGGCTCTGGTGAATTCTCTCACCCTCCTGCGCTTCTGACTATACCCAGTGCTTGTATAAATAAATAAATAAATTTTTACCAAAAATAAATAAATAAATAAATAAATAACTGACAAAAGTCATTAAGGAAAACAACAATCAGAAGAATGAAATTGAGTCCCTAAAGAGGGAAGTAAAAGAAATGCAGGAGATCAAAGGATTAATGGAAGAGCTAAAGAACTCTGGGAAAAGCAGTGATAACAGAATAGATGAAATGGAAGAATGAATAAGCACTCTTGAAGATGCAGAAATACAAAGAACCAAAACAGTAAAGGAAAGAGAAGTATGAATGAAAAAGACTGAAGAAAGACTTTGGGAACTATCTGACTCCAGGAGGAAAGGAAATATAAGAGTTATAGGAATCCCAGAAGGAGAGGAGAGAGATCTAGGAACAGAGAAAATATTCCGGGAGATAATTGAAGAGAACTTCCCAAATGCGAAGAAGGAGCTGAAAATTGATATACAAGAAGCAAGAAGAACACCAAACCTCCATGATGAAAAGAAAAATACAGCAAGACACATAATAGTAAAGCTTCCAAGAATCCAAGACAAGGAAAATATAATGAAGCTGACAAGAGGGAAAAAATAGATAACATTCAAAGGAAAACCAATCAGACTGACAGCATACTTCTCTGAAGAAACACTGCGGGCAAGGAGAGAGTGGAGGGACATAGTCAACAGACTCCAATACAACAAATGCCAACCAAGAATATTCTATCCTGCAAAGCTTTCCTTCCTTTATGAAGAAAGAATACGGACCTTCCCAGACAAACGGAAACTCTGGAATTTCATTACGACTAAACCCCCACTGCAAAAAATACTACAAGGAGTCCTAAAGCCAGAACCTCAGAGGAATGAATAACAATGAAACAAGACTAAAAAAACAAAAAAGAAAAAAAAGTTATTAAAAGATTAAATAAATAAAATCAGAGAAAAGACAAACAAAATGGCAAATACAGATGCTAACATGTCAATATTAATGCTAAATGTAAATGGACTAAACTCTTCAATAAAAAGACACAGAGTCACAGGCTGGATTGAGAAACAAAACCCAACCTTTTTGCTGTCTCAAGGAAACACATTTAACTACAAAAGATAAAAATAGACTCAAAGTAAAAGGATATAAAACAATCCTACAAGCAAAGGGATCAAAAAAGAAGGCAGGAATAGCTATACTTATATCAGATAAAACAGATTTCAAACTCAAAAAGATAAAAAGAGACCCCAATGGTCACTACATTATGATCAAGGTGACAATACTTCAAGAAGTAATAACACTCATTAACATATATTCACCAAATGAAGGAGCACCAAAATATATCAGACAACTATTATCATCTTTCAAAACAGATATCAAAGAAAACACATATGTGGTAGGAGACTTCAACACACCACTATCAATAACAGATAGATCAATGAGACAAAAAATAAGTAAGGACACTAAAGTTCTAAATAAGGATCTAGAGCTCATGGGCTAAATGGACATCTATGGAACACTAAACCCCCAAAAAATCTGAGTACACATTTTTCTCAAGTGCACACGGATCATTCTCCAGGATCAATCACATACTGGGACACAAGGCAAACATCAACATCAACAGATAAACCAAGATTGAAATCATACCAACCATCTTCTCTGATCATGAAGGCTTCAAATTAGAAATAAACCATAAAAAGAAGGCAGAGACTCTCTTACCTCATGGAGATTGAAACCCACACTACTGGAAGACCATGAGACTAATGAGGAGATCAAGGAAGAAATTAAAAAATACTCTGAGTTGAATGACAAGGAGGACACCAATTTCCTAAATGTATGGAACATAGCAAAAGCAGTAATAAGAGGAATATATATATATATATATATATATATATATATAGCAATAGAGGCTCATATCATGAAACAAGAAAGAACTCAAAAAACAACCTAATCTCAAAGCTCAAAGAACTAGAAAAAGAACAACAAAAAAACCCCAAAACCAGTAGAAGAAAAGAAATAATTAAAAAGCAGAAATAAATGAAATTGAAACTAAAAAAACAATCCAAAAGATCAATGAAACCAAAAGTTAGTTCTTTGAAAAAATCAATAAAATAGACAACCCTCTAGCCAGGCTCACAAAGGAAAAATGGGAGAAAGCACAAATAAATAGGATCACAAATGACAGAGGAGAAATCACAACAGACACAGCAGAAAACAAAAGAATAATCAGAAACTACTGTGAATAGTTATACACAAACAAGTTCAACAATCTAGAAGAGATGGACAAATTCCTACAACTCTACAATCACCCAAAGCTAGACAAAGAAGAAATAGAACACTTAAAGCAGTGAAATTGAAATGGTAATCAAAAACCTCCCCAAAACCAAAAGCCCAGCACTAGATGGATTTACAAATGAATTCTACCAAACATTTAGAAACGAATTAGTGCCTATCCTTCACAAACGCTTTCAAAAAATTGAGAAGGAAGGGATAATACCAAACATGTTCTATGAAGCCAACATTACACTAATACCAAAACCAAACAAGGACAACACAATAAAAGAAAACTACAGGCCAATCTCTCTAATGAACACAGATGCAAAAATCCTCAATAAAATTTTAGCTATCAGAATCCAACAATGTATTCATAAGATAATTCACCATGACCAAGTAGGATTCATTCCAGGGCCACAAGGATGGTTTAACATCCAAAAATCAATCAATTGTATCCAACACATCAGCAAAAAGAAATATAAAAACCATATGATAATATCAATAGATGCTGAGGAAGCTTTTGACAAAGTATAACACCCATTTATTAATAAGGCCCTTGAAATTCTCAGGATACAAGGAACGTACCTCAAAATCATAAAGGCCATATATGACAAGCCCATATCCAGTATCATTCTCAATGGTGAAAAATTGAAAGCATTTCCATTAAGATCTGGAACAAGACAAGGATGTCTACTCTCACCACTGCTTTTCAATAGAATACTGGAAGTCCTAGCCAGAGCAGTAAGACAAGAGAAAGACATACAAAGAATCCAAATAGGGAAGGAAGAAGTTAAACTATCACTATATGCAGATGATATGATAATATACATAGAGAACCCCAAAAACTCCACAGAAAAACTAATTAAACTAATCAATCAGTTTAGTAAAGTGGCAGGATACAAAATCAACATGCAAAAATCAGTAGCCTATACACAAACAATAAATCTGAAGAAGAAGAAATAAACAAAAATCCCTTTTATTATTGAAACAACAAAAAAATCAAATACTTGGGAATAAATCTAACAAAAGAGGTAAAGGACCTATACAAAGAAAACTGTAAAACACTGTTAAAAGAAATAGAAGAAGACAAAGAAATGGAAAGACATCCCCTGCTCATGGATTGGAAGAATTAACATTATCAAAATGGCCATCCTACCAAAAGCAATTTACAGATTCAGTGCTATTCCCATAAAAATTTCAATGACATTCTTAAAAGAAATAGAGCAATTATTGATGAAATTCATATGGAATCACCAAAAACCCCAAATGGCCAAAGCTCTCCTGAAAAAAAAGAAGAGAATGGAGGCATCACACTCCCAGATTTCAAACTATACTAAAAAGCCATAATCATCAAAACTGCATGATATTGGAACAAGAACAGACGTATGGACCAATGGAACCAAATAGAAAATCCAGAAATAAACCCACAGATTTATGGCCAACTAATCTTTGACAAAGGAGCAAAGAATATGCACTGGAGCAAAGACAGTTTGTTTAATAAATGGTGCTGGGAAAACTGGGTCACTACATGCAAAAGAATGAAGCTTGACTACTACCTCACACCATACACAAAAACCAACTCAAAATGGATTAAAGAACTAGACATAGGACCTGAAACCATAAAATATATAGAAGGAAATATAAGCGCAACACTACATGACATGCACCTCAAAGACATCTTTACAGACACATCACACAAAGCAGTGATAGTGAAGGCAAAGATCAACAGCTGAGACTCCATCAAATTAAAGATCTTCTGCACAGCAAAAGGGACAATAACCAAAACAAAGAGAAACCCCACCGACTGGGAGAACATTTGCACACAATACTAATGATAAAGGACTGATCACAAAAATCTACAAAATGCTGATGAGACTCAAAAAAAAAATGAATAATCCAGTCAAAAAATAGGCAGAAGAGCTAAAAATCCAATCCTCTTCTCCAAAGAGGAAATGCAGATGGCCAACAGGCATATGAAAAAAATGTTCAACATCACTTGTAATCAGGGAAATGCAAATCAAAACTACAATGAGTTATATCTTACACCAGTGAGAATGGCACATATTAAAAAAAAATAGCAACAACAAATGTTGGCAAGGATGTGGAGAAAAAGGAACTCTCCTGCACTGTTGGTGGGAGCGCAAAGTGGTCCAACCACTATGGAAAGCTGTGTGGAGATTTCTTGACCTCCTAAAGATAGAACTTTCATATGATCCAGCAACTCCACTCCTAGGTATTTACCTAAAGGACACAGAAACATTAATTCAAAAAGGCACCCGCACCCCTGTGTTTATAGCAGCACTATTTACAATAGCTAAGCTATTGCAACAACCCAAATGCCCAAAAATAGATGACTGGATCAAGAAGATGTGGTCCATATAGACAATGGAATATTACTCAGCATTCAAAAAAGAGGAACACATGCACTTTGCAGCAACATGGATGGAGCTGGAAGGGATCATGCTCAGCGAAATAAGCCAGAAAGAAAAAGAAAAATACTGGATGGTCTCACTCATAGCAGGAATTTAGAAAACCTAAATAAGGGAGCAGGAAAAAGACTAATTGTAACACAGTAAAAATCCAAATCAACAAGCAACTATGGATCAGAGATACCCTGCAGTGGGGGGGCAGGGGGAGGAGAAGAGAGATCAGAGTCAGAAAAAGGGGGTTGGAATTGTATGGGGAATATAACCAAAATGAAAATGCATACATTATGCAAAAATGTAAAATGATCAAAGAATTATATAAAATAAAATAATTCATAAAAAAATAAATTCAACCAAAAAATGATTTATTTATTTATGCATACAAGAGCTGGAGTGTAGGCGAGAGGTGTGAGGGATGAGAGGATTTACTCCAGAGACAGAGTGGGGAGCAGAACAGGCAGATTGAGTGAAGTACACTGCTGTAGGGAGCAGCGGGTGTCAGAAGAGGTCTGCTGTGCCATGTGGGACACCTCCCTCATCAGGGATCAATCTCATGCTGCAGTGGCTGCCAATAGCTTCATAGTGCTGAGACTTAACTCCTTGTACCACCAGGGAGGCCCTACTGTGATCCTTAAAAGGAAAGAAAATCTAAAGTAAAACTTGTGGTACATAACATCTGTGATGCTATGAATTACTATGGGAAAATGCAGATCCAAAGCCCTTCACGGGTCCTTGGATTTGGCAAGTGGTCTAGATTAATGGAGTGAGTGTGGGTTGGGGGATGGGAACCACAGAACGTGGAGTCAGAAGGTATGGATCCAAATTTTGTCTTGAGCATGTAAGGAGTGGTTTTATTATTGGTAAGCCATTAATCCTAATGTCAACCTTCCTGTCAAGTGAGGGGTCACTAAAATACCTTTGCCAATTATTTTGAGCATGAAATGAAATAATTCAGTGTGAGTCCCTAAGCTTGATAGATCTAAGCACTGGAAAACGTAAGCTGTTGTTATGAGCATGATGATAATGTCTTCTCCAGGCCACTGTCACTGGTGGTGGTCAGTTCCATAAGCTAGGCCTCCGGGTTTCAGAGGACTTCTTAGCTCTTCCACTCACAATTAATATGTATAATGATAAAGAAGGCAAATGGAGCTCAGAGATTAGGTCACCTCTCCAGGGCCCCATACTGGAACAGTTGTTTGAATGTGGTGGTTCTAACCCCGCCACCCTTGGCCCATCTGCCTCCCTCACCCCATAGAGGAGTGAGAGTGAGGCTAGAGAGTGGTCTCATCCTGGTTGAAGGGGTTAACTAGCCAGCCTTCCATCCCTGTGAACCCTCGTTTCCAGGTGCCTCCATTGGCTGGGTGGGGCTGCTGTCAGCTGAGGGTGAGCCAGGAGGCATCTTAGCCAAGTTGCTGGGTAATGGAATTCATAATTACCTATGGCTTACAATGTGGGTGGATAATTCTTCATTAGTCACATCATCCGTTCTAATGGGAAGAAGGTGAGCTGGAAACACTACCAGCCAGCGCTTTTCAGGAAGCCAACTTCTTGGCAGGTGGCTCCAAGTCTTCGCTTCTTGGTTTGTGTCCTGATTTCTAAAAGAGAGTAGTTTTTACCCTTGGCCCTGTGATTCAGACTTGGACAGCAGGGATGCACCCCAGAAATATCCAGTCATCATTCCTCATTTTTGCAAATGAATGAACTGCAGTTTCAAGAGTAACTTGTGCAAGGTCACAGGGTTAGGAGAAGTGGGGCCTGGGCTCTGTCCATGCTTCTGGCCACCTCAGCAGGGATGGGAGAGGAGGGGGACTTCATGATCGACCTCTAGCACCTCTCTTTTTTGGGCTCCTTCTCTTGGTTTGGAGTTGGTTTGGGTTCACAGAAGAGAAAGTAAGAGAGAGAGAGAGAGAGAGACAGACAGACACTGTGTGCTCTGGAGACTTGAAGGCTGAAGAGTTAGTGTTCTCCCAGGCAAGGGGGAAGGAACCCCCAGGCAGAAAGAAGAGCCCACAGGAAGGCCTCTCCAGCGTGCTTGGCCCAGTCAGTCAGTGATCAGCTATCTGCCCCCATAACGTCCTGATGGTGGGGCCTCAGTAACCAACAGGGCCCAGTTCTCACTCCTGAAGTTCTCAGAACCCAGAGACACCAGGTCTTAGCAAACCCTGTACTTCCTTGCCTTTGGTATGGCCTTGGGCTCTTGATCTCTGTGGACCTCAGCTCCTTGAAGAACATTCACAGCTCCTAGAAGGACTGAGGGAGATCTGAGGGGGAGGCTTAGTTTCTTGGTCATAACTTATTCTCCTACCCTTCTTTTTTAATTATTAATTCTAAACCCCTAACTCTACAGGGGATCAAAGGGAGCAGGAGGAAGAGAACACTATCAGCCTTCAAGTCCCCAGAGCACACAGTGTCTGTCTGTCTGTCTCTCTCTCTTACTTTCTCTTCTGTGAACCCAAACCAACTCCAAACCAAGGGGGGAAGGACTGAGGGGGCTGGGGGAGTCTTGACATCTATCAGTAGGATGCTGGGAAGGTGCTGATGGGATCCTGAAGCCATCATGGAGAGGGTGGTGAGTGGAGTGTGGGGGGCTGTAAGGTTGTAGGTAGAACCTGATTCCCGTTGATGGCAGTTTGTGGACCTCTGATTAGATAAGCTGCTGTTTCTCAAACACACCTCATGGAGAGGTGCTTAATAAATATTGATGGGATGAATGAACTGGATAAATAATGAGAGTAGCAAGGAAAGGAAAGGCTTTGAATGAATGAGAAGCTGAAGTAGTGATAATAATGCTCTCCATTAGCTGGACATTTCCTCTGCCTGGAATTTCACTTTCATTACTTTATTTAACTTTCCCATCAGTTATGAAGGCAGATGTTTTATACAAGTTTTATAGCTGAAGAAAGTCAAGCCAGAGAGGTTAAGAAACTTCCAAGTTCACACAGACAGTAAATGAGAGAACCAGGATTCCATCCTTGGATTGGGCTCCAAAGCCTGTGTACTATATGTGACAACTTTTTTTTCTTTTCTACCATACCATGACTTGGAGAAATCAGTTTGCAGTAATCGTGGTTGTTTGCTGAAAGTAGAATTCCCTTTCCTTCATCTCCAATTTTCCTCCAACTAATTGCAAATTAGTGGTAATTTTCAAATGAAAAGAGAGATCCTGCATGCCATCCATTTGGCTTATCCAGCGAGGCCCTGGGCCTGTGCTGGTTCCATTGCCATGGCAACCCTGTATCCAGGCCTTCCCTGGACTCTTGGCAGCACTGCCCTGGACTCTGGAGGTGGTACTGCTTACCCTCTGGTTTTGCCTCTTTCACCGCTCTAACATACCTGCGCAGGCCTAGAATTTCATTGTTTAACAAGGCCCCACTCTTCCTCCTGCTCACTTTGATTCCCTGTAGAGTTAGGGGTTTAGAATTAATAATTAAAAAAGAAGGGTAGGAGAATAAGTTATGACCAAGAAACTAAGCCATGTAAAATCTCAGACTGGAGAAAAACTGTCTTTCTACCTAAAAACAGGGAAATCATCCTCCCCACTTCAGTGCTACGGTGGGGAAAACAGGCGCCTTGGCACTGAGACCCTGTGGGGGCAGATGCTTCTGTCTGCAGGTCTTAGAAGTCCTGATGGATGGGTGAGGCATGTTGGCTGCACTTCCACTAGCCCCAAGTAGGGTATACTTGGCAGGGGCCCCCAACCCAGAAGGAAGATCTTTGCTGAGCTCTGGGGTGTGTGTATGTGTGTGTGTGTACAAGTGCACTGTACCCATAAAGCCATAACAAACACTTGGTGATCACCCACCATGTCCTGGGCTCTGAGGACAATCCATGACAGCTCCATGTCCCAGCTGTTCAGTGGTGGTTGTTCGTGAAGCAGCAGATGGCCAGCACAACACTGCACGTGCTGTGAGGATGCGGGTGGGGCTGCAGGACTGAGCAGCTCATGGATGTGGCCACATGATTAACACTTGAGAGGAATTAGCAAATTGCTGGAAAGATAACATAGGAAGAAACATCCTAAGCAGAGGACGAAGCAGATGTGGAATTGTGGAGAAGAGACGGAACTTCAGATAATTTGGTAACTCCCAGTAAAATGTATGAATAGGGTGCTGGTGACTGGGGGTGGGGCTTGGACATAAAGGACAATACCCATCAAATGATGAAAAAATTTACAGTGAAAGTAAATTGAACTTCAAGACACTGGGTTTGACACCAAGAGGGAGACAGACTTCTATATCATCTTTTTTTTTTTTTTCAAAGATTTATTTATTTATTTATACAAGCACTGGGTACAGTCAGAAGCACAGGAGGGTGAGAGAATTCACCAGAGCCAGAGCAGGGAGCAGAGCAGGCAGAAGGACCAAAGTACACTGCTGAGGGGAGCAGCGGGCAGCAGGAGAGGTCTGCGCGCCATGTGGGACCCTCTCCTCCCATGGCTGGGGAGCAGCCGGGGATCGAACCGGTGCTGCAGAGGCTGCGGGCAGCTTGGCAACCCAGCGCTCAACCGCTGCGCCACCGGGGAGGCCCATCTTTTTTTTTTTTTTTTTTTTTTTTTAATGTGTGTGTGTGTAAAATAACTGGAGTGTAGGCTAGAGGTGGGGGAGTGAGAGGATTCACCAGAGACAGAGTGGGGAGCAGAACAGGTGAATTGACTGAAATACACTGCTGAGGGGAGCAGTGGGGGAGACAGGAGAGGTCTGCTATGCTATATATGGGTCACCTTCCTGGCCAGGGATCGAACTCAGGTGGTATCAGGAATAGCTCTGAGACTTACCCCCTAGGCCACCAGGGAGCCCTATATCATCTTTTTTTGATTATTTGGGTAATGATGGAGGCTGGAGGCTGGCATCTGGGTGACCGTATGTCAACAAAATCAAAAATCCACCAGGAGGGCAGCATCCACTTCTTGGTTCTTGGGCTGCTGGAAAGATTGGTGGCTCCCCTGCCTTGGTTCCATTGTCAGTTTCAAGGGTTCCTCCCTCTTCACCCCCCAGATATGGGGCATCAGCTAGCAAGGGAGACCTGGAGGATTTGCTTGGTATCTTAGACATGACCTCTTTCGTGGGGCTAAGGAGGTATTTGAACATGTTGTTGAGATTTCCCTTTAGTACCTGCCAAATGGGGTTACTGACAAAATGTAGCCTGAGCCCTAGAGACCCCCAGAGCTCAGTTCATGTCGGTGTGAGGGGCAGATGCTTGGACTGAGCACACACACAGCACACAGGTGCTTCCCTCTGAGTCACAGCTGTGATGTATCCCTCCGCCCATTATTCTAGCATCTTCTCATCTCTGCTCCTTTAAAAACTGAGGTTTATTATTATGAATTGGGGTCAAAATTCACATATGGTGAAATGAAATTCAATGATTTTTGGCAGATACATCATGTAATCAAAACCCTAACATAGATCTTACTCCCCCTCCCCCTGCCCTCTGCCAAATGCCCTCATTCCAGCCCATTTCAGTAAGTCCTCATTGTGCTAATGATGTTTATCCTGTGTGGAGCTCTTATCAATCCTCTTCGGGGTCTATCCCTTTGATTTTGCTGTGTCTCCTGTCCTCTGCACCCCTTTTGCCCTGGAGGAACCAGGATGGCTCTCTTAGAAGTGTCTTGGGGACTCACTGTTGCTGAGTGGAAACATGTCATATCTCTAAGGTTTCCCTCTATCAGCCTGACCCCTGTCAGAGGGACAGCAGGTTGGGGGGCTGTGAGAAGCAGCAGCTCAGAGTCAGCAGTACCCAAGCTGAACTGCTCAAGATCTGAACCTACCCCCTCACCTCTCTGTGCCTCCCAGCTTGATGGGCATCGTGCAGCTGTGCCTCCTTCCAGGAGCCACGGTGAGATGATGCTTGTTAGATCAGTACAGGGTACCAGCACTTAGGAATTACTCACCCTACATTTTTGTTTTTTGGTTTTTTATATAAAATTACTTTTTTTTTTTTAAAGATTTATTTATTTATACAAGCACTGGGTACAGTCAGAAGCATAGGAGGGTGAGAGAGTTCATCAGAGCCAGAGCAGGGAGCAGAGCAGGCAGACTGACGAAATACACTGCTGAGGGGAGCAGCAGGCGAGACAGGAGAGGTCTGCCGCGCCATGTGGGATTCTCGCCGGCCAGCCGGAATCAAACCCGCGCTCAACCGCCTGCGCCACCAGGGAGGCCCCCCACCCTACATTTTTGTGTAACAGATTGAGAGAGCATGGGGATGGGTGCCGGCAGCTCAAGATCTTCACAAACTGCAGAGAACACATGAGTTGCCTCCTCCTGTGTTGCAAGGGCAGTGAGCATTCCGGCTAACATTTACAGGGGATTAATGTGTCAGACCCCGCTTTAAGTGCTTGTATAAATACTTACTTTAAGTCCTACCAGTTCTGGCAATCTGTGAGTGACTGCAGCCCAGGGAGGTGGGTAACTTGTCCATTATCACATTTGTAGCCAGTGGCTGAGCTGAGGTTCTGTCCTGGAAGATCTCACAAACTTGACTTTTTACCACTGGTCTATTCTGGGGGACATTTGCTTTAACAAAGCCCCAAACTGGGTAGTGTGAAATAGAATAGGGATTCCCCAGGACGTGGATCAAGGGGTGGGGACATAGATTCTCTACCCCAACATGTTCTTAAAAATTAGAGGTCCCAACTTTATCTGTTAAGTAATGAAGGGAAGAAATGAAAGGGATGAGACTGGTAACCAAGCAATCAGTTGGAACAAATCTTTCTTCACAAATGGAGTTTATACTTAAGGAAAAGTACACACACTGAATAGTCACATTTAGGATTAATCAGAGACCAAGTGTTCTTGAGTGTGGCATTCAGGGTACTCATCTTGAATTTGCATTTTTTAAAAAAAGGGAATCAGGGCTTGCTAACAGCAGACAATGGTAACTCATGAAGTGTTGGGGGTGGGCACAATCATTTTCCAGAATATTCCCCTTGGTGATTTAGGATGACATTTGTATGCACTTGTGGAGGGAGATACAGGCAGGTGGTATTTTGTCTGGATCTGGATCCCATTTCGGGAATCTTCTAGAGTGGGATGTTCTCACTTGGTCTGGAATCTGGTCTTTAAGTACACAGGAGATCTTTATCCCATAGTCACAGACCGTTTGGAACTTGCCACTGGACTTTGTGAGGCTTTTGTCGGTGCTGCCCCTACCCCAATTCATTAGTCTATAATAAAAGGCTTTCTTCACTTATTTCTTGTTCTTTGGGTTTAACCTCTTGGAATCTCAATGACCTGCTAGTTCAGCAGAGACAACAGTGAACTCAACAGAATCCTGAGGGGCGTGGATGATGAGCTGAAGTGCATCTCTAGCAAAGGGTTGACAGGTGAGACAATCTTGGCTTGTGTGAGTCTTTACCCCCTCAGCAATTTTGTGTGGAGCCACAGAGGAGTTTCCTTCTTCTTCTTCTTCTTCTTTTTTTTTTTCTCTTTGCTTAAGCTCCAGCACCAGTCTCCTAGGGGTAGATATCTTTGGGAGACATATTTGCAGCTTCTTATCTCTTCCATCTTATTTCTCCTCTAGTTGTCTACCTTCCCAAGGAATAAATTTGTTCCAGTGACAAAATCAACGTAAGGGGCCTCCCTGGTGGCACATAGCTAAAGACAGCACTGTGAAGCTTCACTAGCCACTGGGAGCTACCCACATGGAGCAGCAGACCTCTCCTGACTCACCCGCTGCTCCCCTCAGCAGTGTATTTCAGTAGATCTGCCTATTCTGTTCCCCACTTTGTCTCCTCTCACCCCCCACACCTCTGGCCTGTACCTTAGTTCTTGTATACATAAATAAATCTTAAAAAAAAAAAAAAGAAAGAAAGCCCTCAATCCCGTGTCTCCCTAGAAGAGGTGTATTCTTGAAAGGGTTTGCCTGGGCTTAGGATTTATTTGCAGATCCCAGCCCGTGGGATTGATTCAGAATTTATGATGCACACTCAGGCCTTTCGTGACTTGTGGCCCTGGAATTTCATTAGGCTAACCTGTAATTGTTGTGGTAAATGTTTACACATCTACAAATTATTATTAGGCAAGCGGGGCAAGGCCTACCTTTATCTTTGAAGGTCCCGGGAATGGACTCTGGAGATTTCCTAGCAGACAGAGGGGCTGGGATCTGATTAATTAAGGCTGTGTTTGTGTCATATTGACAACGCTATTTCTTGCTGTTCATTTTGAAGCCCCACATGGGTCATCTTGGCTGAGCATGAAAAATTATCACCCTTTTACTGATTGTTTTGCAAGTGATTCGATTTTAAATCCCTAATGACTATTGATAGCTGCTCTCTTTACCCAGGAAGCCAAGCCTAGGATGCCTTTGGGGCTTCAGGCTGAACTTTATTTTACTAGATTTTCTGCTCTGTCTAGTTTAATACCTTTACTTCATATTTTTGGCATCATATTTTAATTGTAAAAAAAAATGCAATGATAACATTCAAGAAACATTTACCAATGGAAAAGAACTAATTAACATGACTAAATACCTGTGATGCCTCAGGCATGTTATATGTTTGTCTTGGAGCTCAAGGACCATGTGAGATAGGTATCATTATTATTTCCCAGTTGTTGAAGCTGAGATGTGGAGTGTAAGTTACTCTGACCAGGTCCATGGCTAGAAAAACGTGAAATTAGCTCTCAGTGGTTACAAACCCAGTTTTTCCGTAAGCATTTTGGCTTAACTCCAGGAGTCCTTTAGCCAGGCTCTGTGAACCAGGTTGAAAGGTGGAAAAAATAGTTGTATTTTTATTGAGTTTTGGGGTTACACTGTCAGCTTACACAGCACTCTTGGTGCTAACAAATTTACCAGCAGTAATTCAACCTTGCCCTCAATGTGCCGGTTCCCAGGGCACAGGAAATAGCTGTGTGAGCTGTGTGACCAATGACCTCTGGAAACACTCAAGGCTTTTCTTCTTAATATTAACCTCCCCTCGTTTCCGGCTTTTCCAAACCTTTTCCTATTTTTGTCTAAAATCTGAAACTCACTGTTTGCCAGGTACTAGGTTTTTTTCACTTGGGAAGCCCTAGCAGAGAGCAATATAGCTGGCATGTAGTAGGTGCCTGAACACATCGACTGAACCCCGTCTCCATCTCTGCACCCTAAGGAACTTTGTAAGCACAGCCACTGTCAGAAGGAAGCATCCTGCCCTTAAGTATGTTCTACATTTTTTTTAAAGATTTATTTATTTTTTATGCATACAAGAACTTGGTACAGGCCAAAGGTGTGTGTGGTGGGGAAGAGGGGTGAGAGGATCCATCATAGACAGAGTGGGGAGCAGAAGAGCAGAACAGGCAGAGTCACTGAAATACCCTGCTGAGGAGAGGAGCAGGTCTGCTGCGTCATGTGGGTTAGTTCCCTGGCAGGAGATCGAACTTGTGCTGCAGAGGCTGCAGATAGTTTCATAGTGTTGTCTGAACCCCATAGTATTGCGCCACCAGGGAGGCCCCTTGGTCTACGTTTCTCAATTCTAGTTTCCTTTCCATTTGATATCACTGTTTCACCGCTGCTAGGATGAAGCACGAGTCAGAATTGTTCTGCCTTATGGAAAACTAAATTGGAAGTCAGTATTTTCTGAAGTCATGGAAAGAGTTAACTCAAACCCTGACAACTATAGCTTCAACATCTCTAACTCAAAACTAAGGGGTCCCCTCTGTACTTGGAGAAAGTCTGGGATATGCTTCTCTGGTGCCCTTAGTTAAACTGGGGACTTTCAGAGTCTAGAGGATAATTATTGGCATTTAAGTCTTTCTCTCCCCAAACATGAAGGCAAACTCTTTCTATGGCTCTTCTAAATCCTGGGGTCTCTATCTTATTAGTGAGAGAATTGCAAGGCTGGGCTCATTATTCTGGCCTCCCTCTTCTTTTCCTGGGCTACCCCCTCTTGGTCCTTATAGTATAAATGCCCTTTATAATTCAAAATGCATGGATCACATTGGGAAATGAATACTCAGGTTTAACTCCCAGTCACTGATTACCCACTGTGTGTCAGGACCTTCTATATTTAATGACCCAGCAAAGAAATGTTACTCAGTCCAACTCCTACTGTGTGTCTGTTCCTTTGTTAAATAATGTGTGATTAGCAGTGGAGGACCTGGAGTCAGTCCTCACGATCCCAAGGTGGCAGTAGTAGGTAGGATCTTCTAGCAATGGTGCAAAACTGTAGAACAACATTTACCACCCTGTCATAGGACTTCTCATGTGACTTCCAGAATTTAAGGAAGCTGAAACCTCAGTGTTTGTAAGAACCAGCTCTGCTAAATTGTTTATCAAGACCTTTTTTGGGCCCCTCTCCTGTTTGCTGTATATAAGAGCCACCATTTGAGCTAAGAAAGGCACATCCGGGACAGTTCTCTATGCTTTCAAACTCTGGTCTCTAGCATTTTGACTCCAAATTCTGAGTTGTGCCTCTGCTCCAAGCAGTATTTAGAGGTGTTTATTTACTGGGATCTTCTAAGTGCAGCACAAACATTAACTGAGTAGATTCAACTCACTGTATGAAATTTAGTCCAATTTCACGGAGACTTCTTTTTCTGTTGATCTGGTCAGTGGACTACAAGCAGCCTGAGTGTGGGTCTGGTTTTGGGAGCTGCCCCTTCTCTCTGGACTCTGGGCTCACACCTTTACAAGATGTGACGATGAGAAAGTCTAGGTCCTGAGCAGACCCACACTCTGTCCCATCACCTCCTTCTTCATTGTCTGTTGGCCCCTCACTACATCCTACCACTCATGGCCTGAAATAGGGTGGGGTCAGAAAGACCCCAACCTGGGAGTCTATCTCCAGCAGTTAGGGCTGATCTGCTCACACCATTTGGGCCTCAGTTTCCCCATATGTCACCTGGGGGTAGAATGTTCTTGCCTCGAAGCACTGAAGGGCATCTCAAGGTTCTCCTGATGCTCCATCTGTCCCTTCTCGGTCTCCGTGTACTTCCACGAAGCATCCAGAGCGCCTCTTCCTTAGCTGCCATTGTGTTTTGAGATGTATAGTTTCCATGTTTCAAAAAAGAACTTTAATACAATTCCGGTGAAACCCTAAGTGTACCCCTTTCTTTTTTCCGTGACAAAAGCTCACAGTACTCAGGTTGCATGAATCTGAATCCCAGAGTAGCCTCCACCTCCTCTTCCACAATGACAAAGCCATACTTCTCAGAGGTCAGGACAATCAGAGCAACGAGCCCGGGATGTATTGAGCTGCAGCCTGATGGTAATTATTTCTTTTTCTTTTTAGTAGATTCCTATTAGCTGGTTAAAGGTTTGCATTTGCAGAGGGCTCTGTGCTCTGCATATAATTCACCTCACCTTCCATGCTCCAGGCCCCATCCTGAGTGCAGCCACCAAGCCCATCATTATCACCAGCCCTTCTGTCCCCTCGCACCCCTGCCAACCAGTCACCAAATGTTGTTTGCTCTTCATAAGACCTTCTCGGAATTCCTGCCCCCGTGGCCCCCACTCTCCTTGCTGGGCCTCCCTTTTGTCCCTCCTCTGCTTTTGCCTGCCATATTCTCTCAGCATCCTAGTTGGGCTGGCAGCTCCCACTGCCTGTCTCTCTTCTAATCCATTGTCACTACTCAGCCAGCAAGATTTTTTGGAAATGCAAATGCCCCACCTTGAGTGGGGTAGGGAAGTGGCAGGCATTTCTTGCAGTGGTGGCAGCCCTGAAAGCCCAGTACCCTGGGATTTTCTCCTAGGTTTGGCCTCCTCCAGAGGAGATAAGCTTGTTGAGGGGAGGGATTCTAGGTTGTTTACTGTAGGGGCAGGATGGTCAGAGGGCTGGATTTAGGATACGAGCAGACTGGGCAAAAGAGTCCTGGAGCCCTCGGTGGCTTTCTCAGGCTTTTATTGAGCTGTTACATGTAGAGCAGCGACCAGGTACACGGCAGGCAGGGGTGCCGGGAGCCAGGAGGCCAGTAGGTCTCCAAGCCCCCAGCAAGTCTTCACCCTGGGCTGGGCTGGGCTGGGTTCTCTGGTGTTTTTTCTCCCCTTCTCTGTCCTGCTTCTTCTCAGGTGACTATCTTAATACTCCTCCCATGGCCCACAGAAGTAAGAAAGACAGTTTGCAACAATGGAACAACTGCAGGTGCCCCATCAGGCAGGGCAATCCTAATGGTGGGAGGGCTGAAAAGCCTGAAAACTATTTACCAAACCATTTATCTTCATGTTTACAGCAGCCTAGCCCCTTGTCTTCCTCACATGTGGTGTCTGGATGTTTTCTATGAGCACGTGAGGAATAGCTGAGTGTGCAGGGCTATGGAGGAGCCCTCAGGTTGGGATCACGGACAGAGCTGTCCTGCTCCTAGGTCACAGCTCAAGAGGTCAGGGAGCCAGGCAGGTGGGGTGAATGGCAAGGACAGTGGAGGCCCATGGACAGGCAGACAGGCAGACAGGCAGGCAGGAGCCAAGCGCCAGGGCTGGATCTGTGGAAACCCTCTTCCTAGATCCCAGTTCCACCCCTACTCTTCGTGGCCTGGTGATCAGGGAAGCTTGCTGAATCTTCACAAGCCTTGTTACAGGGCAAGGAGAGGGGCACCCCAGAACCTCCAAACCTGCCTGCTCTAAATAGGTTCTGCTATCCACCCCATCAAGACAAAACGTGTAAAACCTTTATGGAAAGGAACTTTAATACAATTAGTGTGTAATACAGAAAAGATGAAGAATATAGTTTGCAGATCAAGCACCCAAAGTTTCCCATCCCTTTGTGGGTAAATGTAAAGCCAAACAGTTCCACCCTCCCTTGGGTGGGACAGGTCCCCTTTTCCTGGGGACCATCCTCTTACAGCCTCAATTTCTCAATCTGTTGCAAGAGAGGTGAACCACATTCAAGAGCGAGGACACTTCCCCTCTGAGGGTGCAGCGGTCCCCAAAGTGAGGACTAGGACAAAGGGTGTGGGGTTAGAACCCATCAGATCTATGCTGGAGTCCGAGCTCTGCCCCTTCTACCTGTGTGAACTTGGGTAAGCTATTGACATCGGTGAGATTCACTCCCATGTTCTGTGTAATGGGTAATACCAACTTCACCTGGATTTTGAGGAGAGTAAATGGGGTGTGTATATAGGTTACTTCTGGGGCCTCCCTGATGGCGCAAGGTGTTGAGGCACAACCTATGAAGCTGCCCGCAGCTAGTGCAGCATGAGTTCGATCCCTGCCAGGGAGCCACCCACATGGTGCTGCAGACCTCTCCTGCCTCACCCCTGCTCCCCTCAGCAGTGTATTTCAGTCGACCTGCCTGTTTTGTTCCCCACTCTGTCTCTGGTGAATCCTCTCACCCTAACACCTCTGGTCTGTACCCCAGTTCTTGTATGCATAAATAAATCAATCTTTAAATAAATAAAGTAGGTTGCTTCTGAAAAGTAGCCATTGCCATTCAATGGGTAGATCCAAACCCCCCTTGAGTTCCCCCCACCGCCCCCATAGCCCCATCCCCTGACTCCCACCCTGTGCTTTGCATTCATCTCACCCTTGCTTGTTCCCCAAGCCCACCCTGGGTGCTTGCCTCCCCCTCTTCCCTGGCTTCCTGACCTGGCCTCACTCTTCCTTCTCCTGAAAAGAGATTTTATATCCTTGGCTTTGTGTGAGCTCTTGACATATGTTAATGTTTGGAAAATCAGCCCAGAATAGAGCAGGGAGCCCTTCCAAACATGAGCCTGGAGGCAACAAATAAATTACTTTGCAGCAAGCGTTCTGTCGTTGCAAGTTAAAACTTAACAAAGAAAACAATCCCCTTCTGTTTTGGGTGCCCTGGCAGCTGTGGGCAGCCTAGCCCTTGGGTCAGGACTCCATTTGTGCCACAGCCAGCGATGGGACCAGCATCAAAGGCCTTGTCCCTGTGCCTGGCTGCGTGTGAGGCCCTCGCCGCAGGTATTGCAGATGACAAATAGCAACTTAGGAAGGTTAATTAACTTGCCACAACTCACCCTGAAGGAAATAGTTGAAGAAAGACTGCAAGTTAACCACTCACCCTCGTGGCCTCTTAGTGTCTTAAGTAGGTAGGCTCACTTCTTTTTTTTTTTTTTTCTTGAGGGGAGGAGAGCATTTTGGAAGACTTCCCCTGGGTCAGCCCTGGTTGATGACAGGAGGAAGGAGAATAGAGGTAGAGGCTGCAGTGACTGATCCCATAGACAGGGCACCTGAAGAGGGCCAGGAGGGCTGGGGTTTAACAGGCACCAGATGTCCATGGCTTCCTCACTCAGTGCCAGCAGCGGGTCAGTGACCATGGGGCTAAGCCTGGGCTCTGTGCTTGTCCACTGTGGGCTTCTGCTTTTGTCCTTCAGAATGGCTTCTGTGCCTTGTTGTCTCTAGCTCTGGCATGATGTGGTAGATTGTTTGCAAAAATGCCCATAAAAATTCCTCCTGAACCTTTTTCTGGTCTCCCCTGCCATGTGACATTTTGTTTTCTCCCTGCAGTGGTAGAGTCTCTTTCTCTGGTCCTTTGAATCTGGAGGTTTAGTTCAAGGCGACATCAGAGAAGGCAGTGCAGATGTTAGGGGGAAATGGGAAGGAAGCAGGATGGAGAGCCACAAGGAGACCTGGAGGAGGCACATGGAACAGGGAGACATGTCAAGAAACTGCACTTGCCTTTTGTTTGGGAACTGGTTGAAACAGATGTGGGTGAGAGACCCATGGGGAGGATAATAATGGCAGCTTTTATCTTGATTTTGATTTTGCTCTTTTCCTCCCAGACTTGTTTGGTTGTTTCTGATCCTTTTCTGTGGGTCCCCAGTGAAAGGTGCTTTGGACTTGGGGCAGGCTTTTCGGCCTTGCTCTGGGCCAATCCTGTTTGGGTGGACTTTTACCCTCGAGGGGATGGGTAACTTTGGGTGCTTGATTTAGAAACTATGTTCTTTGCCTTTCCTGTACTATTTACTAATTGTATTAAAGTTCCTTTTCATTAAAGTCTTACATGTTTGTGTTTATGTGGCAAATGGCAGAGCCTATTTAGAGCAGGCAGGTTTGCAGAGTCTAGGGTGCCCCTCTCCCTGCCCTATAACAAGACTGCCAAACAGAGACACTGAGCTAGCCTGCTGGGGGCTGAGAGGCCTCGTGGAGTCTAAAGGAGTAGATCTAGCTGAGACTCCCAGGCTGCCACCCCCAGCAATATGGGTGGGGCCTTCAGAGCCCACACTGCATGGGTGAGATGCCAGCTGCCCAGGGGTCAGCCTAGACCGGGGACTTGCCCAGCTGATGCACAGACTTGTGAGAAGCAGTATATATTTTTTTATTTTAAGCCATTGAGTTTGCAGTGGTTTGATTTTCAGAAAAGCAACAAAGACTATCAGAGTCCATGTGCAGAAAGAGCTCAGTCAATGTGTTTCTCAGTCCCCACTGCCTTTTGTACCTCGAGTGTAGTGATGCCTATTTCCCTGTCTTGAGTTAGTACCTTCCCCTTCTCCCCCAAAGAAAACCAAACTAAAATCCCAAAACCATATCTCCTGGCTCAGAGTTGAAGCTGAAGGTCTCCTCGCCAAGCCTCTTTTATTCCTCAGCTAGAGTCTAGGCCTTTGGGGGTGGAGCCAGATCATTGGAAGTCATCGTCATGACAAAGAGCCAAGATTACTTCCTGAAGGTATTTAGGAGGCTTGAAGTTTTTGCTTGCTTGTTTTAAAATAAGAATCAAAGCTGTTCTGTAGCATGATTGTGCTGGTGGTTATACAGTGTGCCTTTGTCAATACTCACAGAGCTTCTACAATGGGTGAATTTTACTCATGTATGTTGTGTTTTAACAAAAATATTTAAAAATGAGCACATTTTGGTATGGAGAAAGGTGAGAATTTGAATGAAAGCAGTGGGCTTTCATGAAAACTACTCTGGTAGTTACTATAATTGCATTTTGCCATATTTTGGTCATTAAGGAAAATTCTTTGCAGCTATCATTTTTTATGAATGTTTTCATTATATAAATTGTGTCATGATAATATAACAAAAATTAGATTAGAAACAAATGTATGTTCATTAAGCACATGTTAAACACAGTCTAGTTATGTTCCATTTGTGGGAAGGTGGAGTAGTTGGACATTTCCCTACTCCTTAAGTCATAAGTAGATTCTGAAAGGTGGAAAAAAGAAGGGATACCTGCAGGTGCATCAGGATCTGAGGGTGAATTACCGAAATACCGATAGATGCAGAGGAAAAATGAACTCCAGCATGTCTGTTCTCTCTAGTCAAGAGACCAGGAAAAAGGGATAGTCTACTGGGACAGAAAAGTTTGCTTGTTTGTTTGTTTTATTAAAGATTTATTTTTTTATGCATACAAGAACTGGGGTATAGGCCAGAGATGTGGGGGGTGATTGGATTTACCTGAGACAGAGTGGGGAACAGAATAGTCAGATTGACTGAAATACACTGCTGAGGGGAGCAGCGGGTGAGAAAGGAGAGGTCTGCTGCACCATGTGGGTAGCTCCCTGGGCGGGGATCGAACTGCTTCTGTGGCTGTGGACAGCTTCATAGGTTGCAACTTAACCCCTTGCGCCACTAGGGAGGCCCATGGGACAGAAAAGTTTAAGAAACTTTCTTAGCCAAGCCAAGTGCCTTGAAAAAAAATATTGGCCTCACCCCCATCTATGCTAGCAAAGACTAAGCAGGACACCTGGACTCCCCTTCTCATCAGTCTGTGATGAGAATCCAATGATACCCTCCCCTAGAATATGCCAGAGAAGTTCAAGTGGGGACGTTCATCCCTGCTCACTGGATAAGGAGCCTCCTTCCCTCGGCAGTGAAGACTCTGGAAACCTGGACCTCCAGCTTATGCAGGGTTATGAAGCAGATTCCCCATCCCTCCTGGGCTATATCCGAGGAGACCCTGGCAAGGGTCAGTACTCTGGCTACTGCCCAGGTGTAATAAGGCCACATACTCCCACGGTATCAGTGGAAGTCAAATGGGTAACAGTAATGAGAAATTTCTGACCTTTCTCCTAGCCTCAGATGTGTCGCTGGGGGGTGCTGGCAAGGTGGAACCCCACCCAGAAAGACAGCAGGAATGAAGACACCTTCTCAGATGTCAACAGAGGTCAAGTGGGAAACCTGGACTTCTACTCCCACCTGGCAGTAATGATACAGGACCAGTCCCCCTGTGGGAGCACTGTCAGAAGTAAGATAGCTAAACTAGACAGTGAAAATAAGCTACAGAGTGTCATGACATCATAGCCAACTTATATCCAGGCTTCAGTAGAAACTGTTATCATACCAAAAGCATACCAACAACCACAAGGATCCTAAAATGAATGAAAAGAGGCAACCAATAAAGACCAAGCCCGAGATGTTAAAATTATTAAAGATTTTTTTAAGTGGTCATCAAAAAAATTTCAGTGAACAATTTTCAAAACTTGCAAGCAGTGAAAAAACAGAAAATATCAGTCAAGAAATAAAATGTCTCAGTAAAGGAGAGATGAGATAAAGAAGGTCCAAGTGGAAATTTTACCACTGAAAAATAAAACAACTAATATAAAAAAGCTTGTTGATGCTCAATAGCAGAAGGAAGAGAATAGAAGAAAGAACCAGTGAACATGAAAACAGTAATATATACATTAGCCAGCATGAACACTGGAAGGAAACTGAGCTGAAAACAAAAGAACAGAACCTCAGAGATTGGTGGGATTAGACTAAAAAATCAAATGCTTGTGTAATTGAAGTCCTGAAAGGATAGGAGAAAAAGGGGTCTGAAAAAAAAAAAAAAAACACACACACACACACACACACACACACACACTTGAAGAAATGATGGTTGAAAACCTTGCAAATTTAACAAAAGGCATAAATCTTGAGAAACAAGAAGGTGAATGCACCTAAACAGGAAAAGAGCACCACAAATCACCAAGACACATAACACTCCAACTTGTGCAAAGAGAAAACTAAAGACAAAGATAAAATATTGAGAGAGAAATGACATCTTGTTCAAAAACGATTTGAGAGCCCCCCCTGGTGCAAGGGGTTAAGTCTCAGCATTATGAAGCTATCCTCAGCCACTGCAGCACGAGTTCGATCCCATCCAGGGAGCTACCCTCATGGTGCGGCAGACCTCTCCTGTCTTGCCCGCTGCTCCCCTCAGCAGTGTATTTCAGTCATTCTGCCTGTTCTGGTCCCCACTGTCTCTCCAGTGAATCCTCTCATCTCCCACACCTCTGGCCTGTACTCCAGTTCTTGTATGTATACATAAATAAATCTTTTTTTGAAAAAAAAAAAAAAACAATTTGAATGTAGCCAATTTCTCCTCACAGTCTGTTCAGAAGCCCAGAACAAGTGGAACAATTTTCAATTTTTCAACATAAAATTATATATCCAACAAAAATATGCTTCAGGAATCAAGGGGGAATCAAGGCATTCTTAATTAAGGGGAGCAGGAAGGCACACCTGCAGGGGCAGCTGGCCTTTGTCCCTGGTGGCACTGCCTGGCGGGACTTTGGGCCATTTTGTAAGTTTCACATCCAAATTCAGTCAGTGTTTTTGGACCAGTTCCTATTACAGTACTTCTCACCCTACACGCACAGGCATCACCCAGGTATTTTTTTCCCATGCCCCGATGGCTAGGCCTCATCCCAGACTGATGGAATAAGATAATTAGTGGGAGGATCGAAGATAGGACATTTGTAAAGCTCACAGGTAATCTTCCTGTGCCCCCACAAGAATTTATGTTCTGTTGCATTGTGTCACCTCTCTTTGGACACTTTTCCTGGTCAATACTCTCAGGAAACCTGTGAGCTTAATATTTTTCTTCCATTTTATAGGCGAGGAAACTGAGACACAGGGGAATTAAGAAAGTTTCCCAATCTACTTGGCTCAGAACCAGATTTGAAAGATTCTTGGGTACCCAGGCCTGCTCTATACCACTGCTCCACAGGGGATAGGATGGGAAGGCATGCAGGGTGAGGGGCTGGGTGCCCCAAAAGGGGCTCTGACAGTTTCCTGGAGGTACAGGGACCCCCTGAAGGCTTCAGGCCCAGGAGTGACTAGAAGGTGTCTGCATTGGGGCCTCACCCTCTGAAGGCAGCATCTTTGCCTGCCTCTGAGTCCCTCTCCCCCCAAACAATGCAGTGAAATGGAGCCATGTGTCTCAAGGAATCAAGTCAGCTAATCCCTGTGTTTTTAAAGGAGTGAAAAATGGATAACTATTTTTTGCCTCTTTTCTTCTTTTTCTGTGTAATCCCCACTTTCCAGCTATATTAGTTAGGGCTTGAACAAGCTAGAAAGGGGCTGTTTGTTCACATGGTGTGAAGGAGAGCTGGCGGACAGGGCCTGAGGACATTTGGAGCCAGCCACCCTCGTGTTGACAGGTTCTTTCGCTCCACCCTTACCCCTGCCTCACTCTGGATGTGGATGTTGCTCCCTAATGGAGTCTGATCCCCGTAGCTGCTCTGGTGGGGCCACTGGCTGCAGGGCCAGGGCTGGTGACATCCTCCTTCCCCTTAAAGGTGGAGGTTGTTCTGGCAGACAAAGCAAAGATAAGCGCTCTGAGGCTAAAATTTGTGAACTCACAGAACAACTGACCATGCAGTGAAACATCTACATTAGTTCCCCTTAAATCCATCATTATTTTTTAAAGAATTGTTTATTTATGCATACAAGAACTGGGTTGTAGGCTTGAGGTGCAGGGTGTGAGAGGATTCACCAGAGATAAAGTGGGGAGCAGAACAGGCGGATCTACTAAAACCACTGCTAAGGGGAGCAGCAGGCATGTTGTCAGCTTTCTGGCTAGGGATGGAAGTTGTACTGCAGAAGCTGCGGATAGCTCCATCGTGCTGACTTAATCCCTTGTGCCACCAGGGAGGCCCCTAAACGCGTGGTTTTGAAAGGAAATGAGAAAAACTGCAACTCCAAGAGCTGGGGTGTAATGAAGCTCTGGACCTGGCAGGAACAGCTGGCTCGCAGAATGCCAGGGAGAACTGGGTGTGCCAAGGAGCGGCTTCCCCTCTCCCTGAGCCTGGGTTCCTGAATGACAAGTAATGTGTCACTTCGCAGGGCTGTGCCCAAACGTGCCTCCCCGCTCCCTTGGGCTGGCCTCCTTAGGGCACAGGCGTGGAGTGGGCCTGCGGGCCTGATGCTGTGGGACTGTGTCCACGGTCAAGTGTGCTGGAAGGTCATGCTCTTGAGTCAAAGGCAGGGGAGCACTAGGAGCCCTCACTGCAAGGAGTCGGGGTGGGGGACAGCCGTCCTGGCGAACATGCTCATCTTTACCTTGGGACATCCCAGGCCCCTCTTCCCAGGGGCCAAGACCTGCTCCAGGCTTTGCTCCCCCACTGGGGGCCAACTCCCCCATGAGCACATGGCAGACCTGCTGTTTGTGGTCACCTCCCCAGGGGGTCCTGGGTCTGAGCTGGGCAGGACCAGAGTCTGGGCCCTCCTGTAGTCCCTTCTGCCCAGCACAATCTTTCATGCTGAGCAGGAGACCAACAGGGCTTTCAAATTGAAATGCAATCCCAGCTGCGATCAGCAGCTGGTAAAACTCCTCTCCAGGTGGTTCTTGACCTGACAGGTGCGCACATGCAAACCGTCCCCTTTACAGCGTGTTTGAGTGTCTGATTTATTATTAACAGGAAGTGTTGGCTCTGGAGTGGATCCAGAAAGCAGTCAGATGTGAGTAAAGAGGCAACAGCTCCTCGGAGGAAAGTTTAGAGTAAATACATTCCCTTAGTCTGGGGCAGGAAAATCAAGCCATAATATATGAGGCATCAACCTGTGAGGAGGCTTTGGGAAAAAGACACCCCCACTTCTCCCTCACTCTCTCTCTGCCTCACTCCCTCCTCCCCTTCCTTCCCACCTGTCTGCCTGGAGCTTGATGGAAGGCCTACCGTGCACTTGGCACTGGGGATGGGAAGGATGAAGAGGTTTAAATGCATATTCTTTGGCTTCAAGACACCATGGTGGGAGACAGAAAACAAGAAACTGTAATGAAAAATTGTAAGTTAAGTTGTATGAGAGGTCTGGGATAGGGTGGTCTCTAAACATCTTATTTGGATAAACATCTCATTCGGATGTTTGAAGAAAGCTATGTGAAGGAAGAGGTGAACTTGAACTTGGGTTTGCAGAGGATTTGAATCAAATAGAGGAAGTCATTAAGGATGCAGACTTCATCTGGGAAGACCTGATCCACAGCCAAACAGCCACGTGGCTCCATGAAGCCCCTTCACCTCTCTGAACCTCGGCTTCATCTATTGTAAAATTGGTTTAAGATGTTCCCCTTAATTACCCTTTCCCTTGGGCTTAGCTCATCTCTCTCTCTCTCTCTCTCTCTCTCTCTCTCTCTCTCTCTCTCTCTCTCTCTCTCTCTCTCTCTTAGCCATTCCCATTAGCACACATTATAATATCTCCATTGAAAACTAAAGCAAAGCAATCCCAACCCAATATAACCCATCCCAATCCATCCCAGTCCCACGCAATCCAGCCCCAACTAATCCCCAAACCAAACCAAGTCCAAACACCCTCCTTTGGAAGCACCATCCATTTTACTATGTTCCTTTAAAACAAACACCCGACACAAGTTGTCCCTACTTGCCTCTGTCCTCTGCTCCATTTTTTCTTGCACCATCTCCAGTCGGGCTGCTGTCCTCATCACCTCACTGGAAGGGGGGGTCACACTCCCCAGTCTGCTTCCACCCTTTTGTCTCTTTGATCCTCCGATTGTAGAGACTTATATCACAGTCATTTTACCAAAGTAGGCACTGAGTCCCAGCCTCGTTTGTCCTCATTCTCTCTCAGTATTCCAAAACTGTGGTCTGAATGAAAATCACCTGGAGTAGACCTGCGGCTTCCAGGCCTCTACCCTGCACTTGAAAACCTGAAGTCTACTTTGTTTAATCCCGTCTGCAGGATTTCTTATAGAAATAGCTCTTGACTTTTGGCTCGTGCATTGTTTAGTGTTCCTTGTGTTATTTAGGTTTTGTTTGTCCTTGTTATTTAGGTTTTGTTTGTCCTAATGATAAATATATCCTAATTTTGTGTATGTTGTAATGATGCATTTATGGGTCATTGCAAAAGGAAAATTTGAAGGGTAGGGAATTAAAGCTTTCCGAACATTGAAACACTTGGCATCCTTTAATGAAATAGGGTTTTTATATTCTTTGTAAGTTTTTATTAGGATAATAAAACCTTATTGCCAAAAGCTTGGAAAATAGGGAGAAAAGTATAATTTCTCCAGTTTGATGCAACAACTATTTTTGTGTTGGCACAGCCCCCTTGGGTGTCTGTACAGAAGTGTTCATAAACCTGAGCAGAGTCAATGTGAGTGTCTGCACCATTTGGTGTAAGGCACAGTCAGAGAGCACAGACTCTCCTCCAGGCCCTCCTCCTAGCAGGTAGCCCACTGGCCTCAGAGTGAGACCTCCTTATAAGACTCCCAGCTCCAGGCTCCTTCATGGAGTCCCCCCAGGTACAGACCCAGATCCCCATCTCATCGAAGTCTCCAGTGCCCCTGGCGCCAGTGTGCTTTTCAATTCAGCCTTGTGTTCATTGTCACTGCTATGTGCCAGCGATGAACAAGACTCTGGGGCTTCCAGGCTGCAGGGTGGGAGGCAGATGACAAGTGAGCATTACTATGCAGTGAAATAGATGCTGCGCTGGAGGACAGTGCAGAGCAGGACCCTGGAGGAGATGGAAGCACAGAGACCAATTGACCTCACCAGAGGAGAAGAGGAAGGTCAGAAGTTAAATAGGGGTGGGCATTCGTGAGCACACATTGACTGGCACTGCATTTCAGGAACAGCCAATGGGAGCAGAGGCCCGATGGAGATGCAAGCCTTTCTGGGGGACTTGCAGCCTTTATTTTTACCCTTGGTTTCCAGTGGAACCAAGGGACTTGAAAAAAAGTGATACACTGAAATCCTGATGTCTGCAAGATGTTGTGTTAGTCAGGGAACACCATGTTCTCTCGTTATATTTTATTGTGTTTTTATGGGCATTCTGAAATATTTAAAATAGACAGAAATTGACAGAAAGTGATGAAACAAACACGTATATACATCAGACAGATTTAAACAAAGAGCTTCTTTTGCCACAGTTGATTCATATTTTCTTTAAAGGAAATGAATCATGTTGGGGTCATCTTTGTAATCCTTCTGGATTCCATTTCCCTCCCTCTTTTCTTACATGGAAGTAAACACTATTTTGCAGTTGATATGTGTTTATCTTCTATGTGTTTTTGCTTTCATTACCTAGGTTTGTGGTGCATGCTGTAAATTATGTATGTGTTGTATAATAGATGCATTCTTTTGTAACTTACTTGTTCCCATCTCTCAATATTAAGTTTTTGAGATTTAGCCATATGGATCATACAGAATCTGGTTCTTTCATTTTAAACAGCTACAGAGTATTTTCTATTGTTTGAAAATACTATGATTTATTTATCTACCCTCCTTTGGATGGACATGAGTTACTGCAGAAAACATCCTTCCCTGGAATTCCTTATGCATATGGATGAGAATTTCTCTTGGTGATGTTTCAGAGGTAGATCACCTGGGTCTTTGGAGATGGGCGTTTTCAGACTCACTATGTATTTCCAAATTGCTCTCCAAAGAGTTTGTACACATTTTCACTCTTATCAGAAATATAGCAGATCTTATTTTCCACCATTGGGATGATCACACCTTGTAGATTTCGACAATTTTATGAGCATGAAGCAGTATCTCTTTGAGATCTTTATGCCTCTGATTAATAGAGATTACTATGTTTTTGTGCATTAATATGTAGAAGCTCTTTCTATTTTCTGCATACCAGTAGCTTTTGTTGCTTATATTCACTGAAAATATTTCAGCCATTTATCTCTTACAGAAATTTATAAATCTTTCCTTTGGTGTAGTTGTGTGTTTTGCACTGTTGTTTAAGGAACCCTCCCATAAATATATTCACCAATATATTCCTCCAAAAGATTTAAGGTTTTATTTTTTTGCATTTAAAATACTAACTCATGTGGACTATAACAATATAAAAATTTCTTAACTAGGTAAAGTTATGAGATTATACTGCCCACCTTAATTATTATAAAGCAAACGTGATTTTCATCAAGAAACAAAGTGTCGGGAACAGAGAAACCCTTCTTGAGCCTTCTGTCAATTATGACACTGTCACCTGACCCTCCTTTATTACTCTCCTAAGTGAGGACAGTCACGTGGGTATTTGTCATTACAGTTTTGATATCTAAGCAAGTATCCTTAAACTCTGTTATTTACCTTTGCTTTTACTTTCAAAACTATATAGAATGTAGGATACTTCAGCCACCATTGTTCATGCCTGGCTTCTGTTCCTCACTATTCAGTCCATGAGGTTGGTCCAGCTTGTAGTGATAGTTTGCTCATGTTCACCATCATGTGTTGTGTCACTGGAAGAGTGTGGACATTTGGATTGTCCCTGCTTTGGGATGTGATAGAAGAGAGGGGTCAGTTTATTTTTCCTGTGGGACCCAGTTCCATAACCATTATTTGAAAAGACCCCTGTATGCGGGGATAGCATCTGTGTCTTAAATACAGTGTCTGAATACACTTGGCCCTTTTCTGGTTTCTGTCTGTCTAGCCTGGTATCCATGCTGCACAGCCTTGGGTAGCTCAACTTGTGATCAGTCTTGACCCAGCAGATGAAGCTCTATCCTTTCTTCTTGTTCATCTTCAAATGTATTTTCTATCTTCCTGGATCTTCATATTTCCAGATTACAGTTAACTTATCAAGATGCGATAAGTATGCACACACACAGAGAGACACTGTAAGGGGCAGGACTGGACACAGTGCAGGTTTTCTGATCCCATGCAGACCGGGTAAAGGAGGAGTCAGAGTTCTCAGTAGTTTTGCAGGTTTTTTATTGGGGTTCAGCGGGTACGTGCAAGGCAGGGGTGCTGGCTGGGGGGCTGGGAGGCTGGCAGGCCTCCCAGCCCCCAGCAAGTCTTCACTCTATCTGGGCTTTCTAGCGTTCGTTCTGCGGCTTCTTGGCTTCTCTTTCGGCTTCTGCTTTGGCTTCTACTGCTGCTGCTGCTGCTGGCGTCCCCATGACGCCGCCCTTAAAAAGCACAGTCTTAGCTCAGCTGAATCCCATCTACCTATGCCCACACCCTATTCCAGGTGCCCGCCATCAGGCATGCATTCAGGACAAGGATCCATCATCTATCCTGATGGCGGAAGGGCAGAAAAGCCTGACATTTTCTTTACCCTACAGACACATTTGGCTCTTTTGGTTGGAAAACCATCTGAGTATGCCCGCCGTATAAAAAGAGTTATTTTGTTAATGAATGGTGATATATATTGACTACTTTCTACCATTTTATTTCGTATTTTACATCTGCCTTGCCCCCCCCCCCTTCCTGCTTTGTCTGAAATTGCTTAAATCCTGTTTATTTTTTTCCTTTGGGCTATAGTTTTATTTTCTACTTTATTCCTTTGGTGAATACCCTTAAATGTTTGACATGAGTGCTTAATCAACAAAGTCTAAGGCTAAACTCTTTCTCTACCTCTCCCCGCCCCCCAGCAAACAATAGGCCCTCACAATGTTTTCCCTTCGACAGGCTTACTTTATATGGCTCCTGTGATAGACTATCTTAGTGTGGGCTAAGCAGCGGGGTAAAGGGTCAGGCTTTTCGGCCCTCCCACTGCGCACGCGCACTTGGCCAACCGGCGTGGCGTGCATGTGTGGCGTGGCGTGCGTGGCGCAGCGTGTGTGCGTGCGTGGCGTGCATGGCGCCGCCCAGCCCGGTGTGGAGGGCTTGGCACGGCCTGGCGCCTGGGCGAGGAGTACAGAGGAGTGTGGACGAGTACTGTTGTAGAGCAACCCCGATACAAAACGGGGTGCCTGACTGTGGGTCCTCACCCGCGCGCTTAAAAGGACTTATCAATGCTCTACTGCAGGCACACGTGAAAGGTTAATAAAAGGTTTATTTACAAGGGAAGGGGAAATGAGGAAATGTACAGCTCTGGGAGAAAAGTGGGAGACAAAGTTTTAAGTGAGTCCTACCCGATCCGCCGATCAGGAATCCCAAAATGGCGCTCTCAGAGTTGGCTGCCAGCCAGGAGCCGTGAAGCCAGGAGGCGAGCGATCGCGAGCCAGAGAGCCCAAGGCCCACGTCTTTGGTTTTTATATCCAACCTGGCTGCCCAACTCCACCCTCAGGTCCCAGCCACCTTCCCTTTGGTGGTGATGGGATTTGTCTTTCCCAATGTCTTGATGGATTTAGTCTGGAGTGGGGGTGGGGTCCACAAAGCCTGTATGGGATTAGCTCAGGACATCATTTCCCCCTAACAGTATGACAGAGAGTGGTGGGCTGCGGCGGGCTGCGGCGGGCTGCGGCCACGAACAGCGGCGAGAGTGAAGACGCCACGCAGCTGCTGGAACCGGTGATGAACCTGCCCGGTACTGCATGGCTGCGCTGCACTTCGTCCCCGAGACTGAGTGAGCTTTCTGAGTTTTAAACTTGGTCTCAGTCGCCAGTTAGGGGAGGCAGGGTGGGTTGAGTTGGGGTTTTGTTTGTCCCATCTGCCTCTCAGAATGAAAATACGAAGCCAGAGCTGAGTGCAAAGGTCTTTGCAGTATCCCACTGGGAAGGCTAGCCTGCTTTGTTTCGGCTCCCAATTTAGCTAGATGCCCAGGGAGCACTGATCCTCTGATGGTTTGCACATCAGCTAATGAATTTGTTGTGTAGGGACTTTGAATATGGAACATTCAAAACAATTATTTCAATGTGAAACAGGACAAAGAAATATGACAGCCCTACCTGGGAGTCAGGATGGCCCTTACCTTTAGGCTAATATCACCATTTGGAAACAATTGCTATCTAATGTGAGGTATTTCTTTTTCTTGTCTCTGGAATATTTGTTAAATTGACTTTTGAACCCCCACCACATTCTGCCTAAAACTTTAGCTTAATGCTTTACATGGATGGTGCCTATCAGTGGGATGCCTGTCTTGTGCCAGACTGGCTTGTAGTTTTTATATTTGCTGAGTCACCTCTGTGCGCACATGGAATAGCCATTTAAGTAAATTCATTCTCTTCATTGTATAGATTAGGAGGCAGAAGCTGAGTGGGTCCAAGGCCAGGAACCAGAAAAATATTGTCATGTTTTTAAACCCAGGTGGTCAATTCCCAGTCCTGTGCAATTTCTCCTGTAGAACAAGGATCTAACTCCCTCTGGAGGATATCTCAGAATCATCCCCAGAGCTGGTGAAACTGCAGATCCTGGACCCCACCTTTTATACAATATATGCACGGGTTCCAATGTGGGATCCAGAAATGTGCTTTCTTACCAGCCGCCAGATGATGTGGAAATACTGGTTTAAAGACCTTATCACTGGTTTATAGTTTCATGTTGATTTTGATTTTTACTTTATTATAATTAGTCTTTTTCCTGGCCCCTTATGTAGGTTTTCTAAATTCCTGCTATGAGTGAGACCATCTGATATTTTTCTTTCTTTCTTTTTTTTTTTTTTTAAGATTTATTTATTTATTTATTTATACAAACACTGGGTATAGTCAGAAGCGCAGGAGGGTGAGAGAATTCACCAGAGCCAGAGCAGGGAGCAGAACAGGCAGATTGACAAAGTACACTGCTGAGGGGAGGAGCGGGCTGCAGGAGAGGTCTGTGCACCATGTGGGACCCTCCCGGGCCACCAGGGACGACACTGGCACTGCAAAGGCTTTGGGCAGCTTCGCAACCCAGTGCTTAACCGCTGCGCCACCGAGGAGGCCTGGATTTTTCTTTTTCTTTCTGGCTTATTTTGCTGAGCATGATCCCTTCCAGCTCCATCCATCTTGCTGCAAATTGCATGAGCTTATCTTTTTTTTTTGATTGCTGAGTAATATTCCATTGTGTATATGGACCACATCTTCTTGATCCACTCATCTATTATTGGGCATTTGGGTTGTTTCCATAGCTTAGCTATTGTAAATAGTGCTACTATAAACATAAGGGTGCAGGTGCTCTTTTGAATTAATGTAAAAAATATATAAAATTAAAAAATAATAATAATAAATAAAAATACTAATCTAGAAAAAAAAATAAAGACCTTATCATACCCTACTGAGGAACTGAGCCAAGAGAGGGTTAGAGATCATGCTGGACAGAAAGTGACAAGCCAAATGGTCATCCTGGAATCTTACACTTACCTCACACACCCTGCTTTAGTCTTCCTATTGCAGGATCTCTGCCCTGGTCCTCCCAGGAAATCCATGTCTCAATTCTGCCTCAGGCCTTCACTCCTAACCAGTGCCAGACCCTTCCTGGAGAAGGACATCGTGCTTGACTTTGAAGGATCTAGGGAGTTGAGGGAACAAGAGGGTCAGTTGCTGGGAGGTTGGAGGCTGCGTCCTATGTCAACAAAGCCAGAGAACTTGCAGAAAGTGCTGGAAGGTGACACCAGGAAGTTTTTTTTTCCCCTCCTTCCTGGGTCAGCAAGAAACTGAAAACACTTTCCTTTTATTGAGTAGAGACATATTTGTCTCCCTAGAATACTGTTCAGAGAAAGAGAGGCAAAGAGAGTAAGGCAAATGTATAGAATGCATGGAAACGGATGGTTTGCAGAAAGCTGATAATTTCTCTTAAGATTCCTCCCATGTGGCATTTCCAGAGTCACCCTGTCCACTTTCTCCACCAGCACCTCAATTCCTTCTCTCTCCCTCTTCATTTGCCCCATCTCACCTTCATGGAGTATGATTTGGTGGCTCTTTGTACATCCAGAATGATGTCACCCAGCAGGGTAGGGTCATTGTGGGTCCAGCCTTGATTGTTCTGGAACATCTGGAGGCTCAGGTTGTGCACAGGACTTATTCTGGGACACTGAGAACTGGGACCAGAGGCATTGCCTCTTGCTTGCCCTATTTAGAATTTGGGGTGCATTCCAGGTAGTGGAAACAGCATGTGCTGAGGTTCAGAGGAGAGGATGAGGCTGATAGGGTTAGAAACAAAGAGGAGGACAGAGTCCTGGAGCTTGGGGAAAGAGGAAGAGGGGGGAGGGGAGGAAAGCTAGCCTGCACCGACTCACACTATGATGACCACAAACTTAGTGGAACCCAAGGAAGTCTTCATCAGGGAAAAGGCTGGGGAAATCTAGTCAAAATGGGCAGAAGTTTGGGCAGGAAGTGACTCAAGGAGCCATTAGAAAAATCCCCATGTCTAGCCCTTCCCCTGGTGTAGGGGGACCCAATAGCCGGCTTGGTTTTCTATGGCCAACTTTTACCATTGTCTTCTTAGCTCTAGAACTCACTGTTTTTCAGAGATTTAAAATACATTAGGGAATGGCTTAAGAAGTTAATAACATGTTACCACTCTGGAGAATTACATTTGATGTTGTTTATAGCTATTTGGCTTATGAAAATAAATACATTAAGATTGGGAGCCAATTCTTATTCATGCCAATTATTGAAGGCAGATCATCCAATAATAAACAAATGTCATTAGTCTTAAAACCCATGTGGGAAGAATTTCATTTTTTAAAACTAATTGTACTTATGGAGTTGTATTTTTTTAAACTAGAAACTAAAAAAAAAATGCAGCAATACATTCAACTTTGCATCTCTGGTACAGAATTCGATTTGTGTGGGAAAAACAAATTAACTGTGAAATGTAACCAGGAAAAGTAATGTTGATTACAAGGAGCACATAATTAGGGCACCTCAGATATGCACCGGGTTGCTCCTTATTCTCCCAAGCCTGAGCACTAGTGAATAGGTATTCAATTTGGTTTAATTATCATGTTAGTGATGGTCATCATTTCTGTAAGTGACCCTTAAGCCACAGGAATGGACACTGTATCTGGAAGACTTAATTTTTTTTCTTTTAAGTATTTGAGCATGTATTTCCCAAATACCAGGGCAGCCTGTGCAAGGAGAAAAAGTCACACACAGAGGGTCAT
Source organism: Talpa occidentalis (assembly GCF_014898055.3). Taxonomy (NCBI): domain Eukaryota; kingdom Metazoa; phylum Chordata; class Mammalia; order Eulipotyphla; family Talpidae; genus Talpa; species Talpa occidentalis. The sequence goes on from NW_023601754.1 coordinate 30,087,007, forward strand.
TTCTCAAAATAATTTCAGAACTTCTCTGAAACCAGCTTATTGGCTTCATTTCATTGGCCAGTTTATTCATTCACCATTAATCAGAGGCATTTCCTTAAAAGTGAATGTGCTAGAAACTTAGAGACTTAGAATTCTTTGTCCTTGCATTAAAATTTAGCCAGGGAGAGATACATGAAACCTATTTTTTTTTTAAATAAATTGTTCTGAGAGGTTTTGCAATCATGTATATTAAAGTCAGGGATGACAGGAGAGAATAGGAACTCAGGAGAGAGCGAAGAGCCCCTTCCAGTCATGACAGCATAGAAAGGGCAACTTGTATAGGGTTTTGATGGGTAAATAGGAGTTTGCTAAAGGGAGAAGGAAGAAATGGTTTGAGTCAGGAAAGAGCATGAGGTTTATAGGGGAGAAAGTGAAGCTCAGGAGGCTGGAGAGAGAGGTAGCTGGGTGAATAAGGCTGGAGAGACCAAATTTTTATCAACTCCTTCATCCATCTCAATGATCTCCTTTATTCTTCATTATCTTTTCTCACCTCAATCAGAGCCAAAGCCTCAACATGGATCTCCCTCTTCCCATCCTGCCCTTCTCTAACCTGTCTCCCACAGGGCATCCAAAGGGACCCACTTAATGAAAAAAGATAAAGCCCAGATCTCTGTGTTTTACAGAGATCTGAATTGGCCTCTGCCAGCATCTCGGACCTGATACCCTATCCATAGCTTCTCTCTCTCTAAGCTCTCACCACCCTGTACTCTCTGTTTCTAAACCTGCCAGCCTCTCTCTGAGCCTTCTCACATGCTGTTCCTACTTCTGCAAATGCACTATTTTCTGAAACAAGCATCTCCCTTTTCCCCAACCCACTTTCTTCCACCTAGTTTTAGTGCTTTGTTTTCTTCATGATAGAGCCTGGGTATGGTCTGCAATTATTTCTTTCTTGGATCCCTGTGGTTTTTGTCTGGCCTTCACATTAGAATGCAGATCCACGGAAGGAGAGATGTGGGTGTGTTGCTCACAGCCATATCCTAGTGCTGGCCCCAAGGTAGGCTCCTCGTAGGTTCCCCCAAATTGCATAGATGATAGATGAGAAGATAGATGAAAACAGTGGGATTTCAGAGGGCCTTGGATACCAGGCTGTAAGCTTTCGACCTTATCCTGCAAGCGGTAGGAAGCCAAGAGAAAGATTTAACCCGGCCTGCAATGAGCATAGCGTGGGTCTGCCTGACACAGAAAATTAAGTTTAAAATATTTTCAGTCATTTTACTGGTACCATGACTTCACTGGCATTCCTCCGCAGTGATGCGGCCATGGGAGCAGAAAGCGATTTTCATTTCTCGGGTAAAACATAAAACCTATTCCTGCGGGGCTTTCCATGCTCAGAATGAAAACTGAACCAAAGGCCCGGTCCAGACAGACGCCAGGGCTGGTTAGCAGGAGGGGTGGAGGGTCACTGACAGCAGAGGGGCCTCTGGTTTGCAATTTTAAGGGGACATAAAATGCTAGCTGGCTTTCACAGAACACTGGGCTGAGCTGCAGAAAACTGTAAAATCTCCCTGTTGCAATATAAATATGGGATGAAAGTTGATTAACCAATTTTATGTTGTTATGTGAACCTTCAATCCATTTGCACTTGAATTAAAAAGACAGAAATTGAGTTTTGGCTGGACAGGCCTTTTCTAGCCGCAACAGAGCTAAAAGGAAAGAGGTTTAAATTCCTTTTTCGCCTGCAATCTTTATCTGGCAGAGAATTTCTATGCTGTTTCTCAGTTAGTGTTCTGTGGAACAGCTGCCAGAGTTGAACACAAGGGCCCTAAAGATGCCACCATGAAAGGAGAGAGCGTCTCCCACATCTTTCCCAGGTCTGGGCCTTTCTTGCTGTTCTGACGCTTTATCTTTCCACTAGGCCCTGCAGCAGCCTCCTCGCTGGATTCCACTTGGGGTTGGGAGCAGCTTCTTTTTTTTTAAAGATTTATTTATTTATGGGCCTCCCTGTTGGCTCAAGGGGTTAAGATGCAATCTATGAAGCTATTCACAGCCACAGCAGCACGAGTTCGATCCCTGGCCATGGGACTACCCACATGTCGCAGTAGGCCTCTCCTGTGCCGCCCACTGCTCCCCTCAGCAGTCAGTCTCTCTGTTCTGCTCCCCACTCTGTCTCTGGTGAATCCTCTCACACCCCTGCACCTCTAGCCTTTACCCTGTAATCCAGTTCTTGTATGCATAAATAATCTTTAAAAAAGATTGATTTATTTATGCATACAAGAACTGGGGTGTAGGCCAGAGATGTGGGAGAGAGAGGATTCACCAGAGACAGAGTGGGGAGCAGAACAGGCAGACGGACTGAAATACACTGCTGAGTGGAGCAGCGGGCGAGACAGGAGAGGTCTGCTGCCCCATGTGGGTAGCTCCATGGTTTAACCCCTAGGGTATCAGGGAGGCCCCTGGGGGCAACTTTTGGTCCATTTCTGTCCAACCCCCAGGACCTCTCACCAAACCATCATAGGAATGTTCTTCCAGTGCAAATCTGGACCTGCCATGGATCTCTCCATGGACTCCTCATTAAGCACAATGATGGATGCCAGTCTCTCAGCTAGCCTTCAGTGATCTGTCTGGAGGCACCTGCCTTTCTGTGCTTGCCCCCTCTCTTCTCTGCTATCCTCATCACACGGCCCAGCATCCTCTATTCTCCAGCCTCATTGCCTGGTTTCCTTGTCCCAGAAATTAGGTGCCTTCTCATCCCCTTGCTTCTTCCTGCTTGTGCCCCAGCCTTTAACAGCCCTGTTCCCACCACTGGTTGTTGCTGGTGCAAATTCTCTTCATTCCTCAAAGCCAAGTCAGGAGGTACAGCACATGGGAGATGGCAGCACCCCCAGATTGCCTGCCAGATCCATGGGCAGGCACCAGAGCCAGAAGGGTTCTGCTTGGTTCCTTCTCAGTGAAAAAAGAGAAATGTCACTCAGAGAGAGGGGTGCCTGGACAAGGACACAGGGCTGTGTGCTAGATGACCATTGAAGGGCCAGTGCCTTTTCATGCTTGTTTCCCAGGACCTTACAGTGTCATGTCATTTCAAGCCCCGGGAGGGCCCCCCATCTGCATATCCACCCCAAGGTGTGATCTGTTGGGGCTCAGTTTGCACGGAGTTCCCATTCTGAATCCTGCTAGGATAGTTAGTAGAGCCAAGACTGAGCCTCCAGCCCCAGTTTTCCAGGCTATTCCTATTTCGTAGCCTTATAACCACTGGGCCCCACTCTCACCGCCCCCAAAAAGCCCCTAAACAGCAAGGAAGCCACGATCAGCTTATATCCATCCATTCCATTCTGGAACTCACAGCCAGTTAACCTGACAACATAACCTGTAGCTAACACCCAGCCAGAAGGGGCTGGTGACACCCTAAGCATTTATTCAGTTCCCCTCTCTGCCCCTTCCCTGCAGTGCCTCTGCTCACCCCATGTCTGTGCTCTCATCTCATCCCTGCCTATGGTCTGGCATCTCGATTGGAGTCTCTGCTTCAACCCTCTGACTCTGACTTAGACCTCTAAGATCCTGCATGCTCCAGAATAATTCTCTGCCCTCCCTGCCCCGGGTGCAGGGTCAGGCAAGGGCTCTGCATTCCCCTCAGCTTGTGGAGGGGACTGTGTCAGCATGTGACTGACTCCCCATTGGCCACTGAAGCAACACCTAGCTCATTAGCATGGCCTTTAGGGCTCTTTACATCCGGACCTCCCCCTTCTCCAAGGCCTCCTTACCCCTGTGCCTTACAGGGCACCTTCTTGTCCAGCCCTTCTGGATCACTTGCAGTTCTTGTTGCCCCCCATGTGCTTGACATCTCATTGCCTTCTTTAGTGCAGGAATTCAGTCCAGGGGGCAAGAGTAGTATTCCAACCCCACCCCAGGCTGTTGGAATATCAGGAACTGTCAGTGACCTCTGGAGTGGGTGGGAATAAGTGACACCCTGGAGTCCCCTCCTACCACCTCCAAAAAGCTGATTGTCAACTTCTCCGGTATTTTAGCTAACCGGTTGTGCCAACACAGCTGTTCTTTAAAATTATCTTTTACTTGAATAAATTATATAAAAGACACAGATAACGAATCCATCTAATTATTTCACTACACTTGGCTACTCTTTGTGTTCTTGAGATTATTATATTCCTCTGGCAATGAAATACAAAATGATGATGTGCATGCCCACCAGCCAGTTGGGGAATATTCAAACCCTATGAATGCATAAATACCATTGGGCCTTTGTTGTTTTCCCTGCAAAGAACAGGTGATTAGCTATTTACCAGCACCCAGGTTGGCAGGACACTGCCAGTCTCTCAGCTAGCCTCAGCGTCTGGCATCTGCCTTACAGGCAGGAGTGCAGAATATATAAAATCACTAAGAGGCCTGGAGAAACAGGTGATAGGCTGGCTTTCCCAAGTGACCCCACAGAACTGAGGCCTCAGGTTGCTGCTGCCTCAGCCACAGTCAGGAAACTGAGGACAGGAAAGCTGCCTGTGGAATCAGCTCCCCCTGCTGATGGAGGATCTCAGCCGCTCTGGCCCTGATTCACACCAGCAGTGTCTGCTCAGGTAGCAGCTGCCTCTCCCCAAGTGACTCAGTCCCAACCCGCGCATGTGACTGCCAGGAGAGGGGTCACATCTGGATCTCCAGCTTTAAGGGACTTTGAGAAAGTTTTGAGGTTTCTGGCTTCTGCATGAGAGAAGGAGGTCAGATGCTAATGGAGAAAGCACTTCCGTGCCTACCCGTGTGAGGGCCATGTCCCCCAGAACAGCGAACAGCGGCTGCCCTCAGCCCTTCCCTATTGCCAGAGGTGGCACAGGCCTGGCATGCAGTGGGTGGTGGGGGGCAGTGGGTGCACATTTAATACATGGATATGGTAGAAATTGAACCTTCTCTTCCTTGGTTGCTCTTCATCTTTGTCAGGAAGTAAATTCTGAAAAGAGATTTGGGCTCAGAAGGAAATATGTGTCCTGAAACCTTCTCTGCATGGCCTCCACGCCCTTTCTCCCTGCATGCTGCTGCCTCCCCTTTAGCTCATTTAATACTCCTCCTCCCCCCTTCCCCCTCCTCCTTTCGCTCTCCCCCAGCCCCCCTCATGTTTCATCCCCAGGAAGTCTGTTCCTCCTGCACACACACAGAGGACCCTTCCCAGTCCAGGCCACAGCCTCTTGCAGGCATTGCCTCTTTTAATTAACCCCCCCCCCCCGCCCCGAAAGGCAGTCCCTAGCTGCTTCAGGATTCTTGGGTCTGGAGGAACACTGCATCAAAACTGGGGTCTAACTGAGCATAATCCACATTGCAGAGAATGTCAAGAGTCATCTTTTTTGATTGTCCGATAGTATTCCATTGTGTATATAGACCACATCTTCTTGATGCAGTCATTTAGGTGGGAAGTTTACAGAGACTACACCTGAAAGGAGAAATCAAACATTGTACAAAAACAAATTATGCCATACTTATATATATACACACAATGGGAATCACGCCCCATTTAATTAATTTAATTAAGCTGTTAATGGAAATCATAGTCCAGGAGGTGACCTGCTTCTTTAGGGGGTGAGTGAGGGGGCGCCTGTCCTTGGGGACGCTGCATTCTCCTCTGGGCAGGCACGTGCTGCTTCCAGGCACTGCTCTCTCAGCACAGCTGGCTGCAAAAGTTCACATGCCCTTTTCAAAATATGAAATAACCGCCTAATTCACAACATGATTGTGTCCCATTTCCCCTCACAACACCTTAACAGGAGCTTTAATAACAGCGTTCTTGGCCAGAGATATTGGTGTACTGTGACTCTAGGTTGCGCGTTGGGGGCCTGGCCGTGAAACTTTGCAGAAATCCTTTTACTGCTCTTATTCCAGGTTTTCTTGTTTAAAATGATGTCTGTAAGTACTTTCATTTCTTTGCAGAAACCCCATGGTGAGTGCTAAGTGCCAACCCTGCTGGGTGTGGGGAGAGGCAACTGACCTTGGTGTGGGCTGGTGGGGGAGCTAGGGGCCTCCAGGGTGGAGCCCAGGAATCCGCAGTTGGGGCTCCTGTATGAGAACACAGGTGCCCCTCTTTCCATGCCACACCCACCACAAGCCAGAATTAGGGTCACTGAGCAGGAGTTAGATGTGAACGTGTCAGAACTTCTGGAGGCTGCTGTCATCCTTTCTGTATTGAGCCCCTCAAAGTTCAGGACGGTCAGGGGTGATGTGCAGGGCAGCTTGGGAGTTTTGCAGGGTCTCTTGATCTAATGCCCTCGCTAAGACTCCCACACCCTGTTTATGCCAGGGTAGATGGGCTTCATGGGAAGGGCAGGGGAAGGTGGGCACTGATTCTGGCTTTCAGGGCAGATAGAAAATGCTCCTGAAAAAGAATTTTGGGAATCCTGCTGTTGGGAACTGAATATTATGTCATGGTAGTTGAAAGTAAATCAAATAAACAAATAGAGGATACATCAAATATGAGTGTTCATCCTGTGTTGGAAATCATTTTATATGCTGCGGGCACAGCAGCTGTCAGAACTGATGGATATGGCCGTCCCCACAGAGCTAGGGTGTAGTGGACTCGAGTAACTAAAGGTGGGAAGGGCAGGGGCTGATGCTAGCCTTGGGGCCAGAGTGAGAAGGAACTTGGATTCCAGCAAGACCTCTGTGATTTAGCTTCATGTCTCAGAGTCTGTACAAAACCTCCACAAAACATCTTCCTGTCTCTACCTCCATTGTGAGGACACGCAGTAGCCATCACCCACACTCTTGGCCCCTTCTGAGGGCCCCACACGGATGAGGAGGATGCTCAATGGGGAAATGGCAGATAGGGGTCCTGTGAGTAACGGGCCTATGTCTGGCCTGAGACCAACTGGGCAAGGAAGGTCCAGGTTAGGTGGGTGGTGTCCAGGAGCCCCTGGACAAGCTTGGGGACAGGAGCGTGTATACATGCTACACAGCAGAGTGTGCTTCCTTGAGCTGCTGTCTGAACTGAAAAACAAAGTGCAGCTCCAGAAAGATGAACTTATTTGACCAGCTTGACCTGAGGCCAGGGAGGGAAGGGCTGGATGGGTGCCACCCGGCAAATGGCATTCTTGTTTCCATCTTGGCTGCCTGTCCCTGCAGGCACTACCTGTGTGCAGGTACCTCCCACCTGCAGATCCATAGCCTGTCTCAGGCACAGCATGGGCCCTGGCAAGATCCAAGGCAACATGGCTGTTTTGTAGTAAATTTATTTTCTTCCTCTTTTTCCTGTGGCTGGAACATTCTATGTTCATTTTTTATCCTGGATCTTTGCTTCCACTGCAGCTCCATGCAGCTTCCATCCCCATGGATGGAACTTCCTTTTATTTACAGAAATATTATACCCATTTAAGGTCATCTCAAGCCTCCTCTTTTGGGAAGTTATCTATCTACTCCTCCCTTCCAGTAGCTGAGCATCTGCGCAGTATTGGGGCTTAAACATCCATCATGTCAAACTGTACTCTTGCAACTTGAGGTTGGATTCCTTACTTTTACATATGGGGAAACTGAGGCTCAGGGAAGCATTAAACATTGCCCAGGATGAAGGATGTGGATTATCTGAAGCTTGTCTACTCTGTTTTGATGTCCTTACCATCTGAGTATATCGGTTGACATTCAGAACATTGGCTTCCAAATTTTGGGCTGCATGAGCATTACCAGTGGACTCTTTCACAAGGCTAAGGTAGAGCTGCAGACATTCCAGGGTGGGGACCCAACCTAGTTTTTAAGTACCCTGGGGGATCATGGCTGGTTTGGTCACACTGTGAGAACCATGGACTTAAGAGATGAACATAGTGGCAGAAGATGTGGAGTGATTGGGATTCTGGTCCATCCACAGATGTACTGAATAGAAACCCCTAGGTGGTTGGGGGTCTCTAGTTGACTGAGTATCCTGGGGGATTATCTTCTGGAAAGTTTGGGAAAAGCTGATTGAGAGTCCACCCAGTGAGCCCTTAATTACATCCTGCTCTGTCTTCTTCAGTGAGTTCTTCTGCATCAGTGAAACACCTTGGGGGCCCCGACAGTAGCACTGACCTCAGAATTGCCCCAAGAGCTGGTATGGTCCTGGACAGGTGACTGGTGTCACCTAGCCACATCTGCTTAGGGGAGAGTCGTTTCCAGAATAGAAGGAGAGGGAGCTTGTAGCAAAGCTAACACAGCCTGTTTCTGTTGCTTCAAGCCTTTTTCATTCTGTGAAAGACTGTATTACCCCCAGAAAGGGTTGGACCTCATGCCCAGGATTCTTTTAATCTTTCTTTTTTTTAATATTTTATTTTATGTAATTCTTACATCATTTTTCATTTTTGCACAATGTATGCATTTTCATCTTGGTTATAGTCCCCATACAATTGCACCCCCACTTATTTTGACCCTAAGCCTTCCTCTCACTCCCCCACCCCTCCAGTGTATTTCTGGTTTATAGTTGCTTGTTGATTTTGATTTTTACTTTGTATTGATTAGTCTTTTTCCTGGTCCCTTATTTAGGTTTTCTAAATTCCTGCGATGAGTGAGACTATCCAGTAATTTTCTTTTTCTTTCTGGCTTATTTCACTGAGCATGATCCCTTCTAGCTCCATCCATGTTGCTGCAAACTGCATGTGTTTATCTTTTTTGAATGCTGAGTAATATTCCATGGTGTATATGTACCACATCTTCTTGATCCATTCATCTGTTTTTGGGCATTTGGGTTGTTTCCATAGCTTAGCTGTTGTAAATAGTGCTGCTATCACTAACATCTTTTAATCTTTCTTATGTGAATTTACCTGGGGTTAACATCGTCTCTAGGGGAAGGGCTTCAGGAAATTTCCTGGCCTGACTGTGTGTTACACACATAGTAGGCACCTGTAACATCTGCTTTCCTTCCAGCATCCTGCCTAAGGAGGGCTCCTCTTCCTCCTTGAACATTCCTAGCATTTAGAATAATGACTTGGATATAGCACGAGTTCAATTAATATTTTCAATTCTTACATAAATCTCAGAGGTACCCTCAGAAATTATAATGCTGTTGTGATGAATGTGAACAAATATGTGTCTGATGTGTATTATTTTCACTCCAGGTACTGGATTTCTGCAGCACCTGTCCAGCACCTTGCACATGATGCCTTTGTAAGTATTACTTTTTACTGAATGAGTAAATGTATTAATGTCCCAAGGTGAAAACTTACAAAGGGGAAATATGTGCTTCTCTATTTAAAAAAATCAGTATATTTATCATAAAGCCACCTCAGTCTTCTGAGCCTCAATTTCCTTACCACTCACAATGGAAATAATAAATACTTTATGCATCTTTAAATCTCTGAAGAAAATGTTGATCACAGTGCACACAAATAACAAGCTCTCAAATTATAGTTGCATGATGTCATGCAGACATCTTGAGACTTAGACAGAAGGCAGAGCATGTATTTTATCCCCACAAACAAAAACAAAAGAAAACAAAGGAAATTGTAAAAACTCAGTGCTGGTGACACTTATAGAACAGACACACATATTTTGGTGGACTTTTTACTGGTGCATAGCAAGTCATAAATATTTGCACATACGTTTACCTTAAATATCATCAGTTCTAACAGTTACCACAAGAGGATGTTTTATAACGAAGGAAAATTTCAGTACAGGCACCAGTATAATTTATGAAAGTGACAGCAAAAACTAAATGCACAAAATTAAGAAAAGGGTTACATGAATTATGGTGCATCAATTTGAAGGAATATTTCACAGTAATCATAAAGGCTAAAGGCAAAGTCTATGTAAAATCACAGAGTGGTTTAAAATAATACATGTAATAATATAATATGTGTACTTTGATTAAGATGATGTAGAATTATGTTTACATATAGATATAATGATTAGAAAGAAACAAAAGGACTGTGAATATGTTTACTTTGTTACGCTAACTATACTTTAGATTCATATTTATCTCTATTTTAAATCCTCCTAATAGGTTTTAAAGGCAGCTTTCATTATTTCCACTTCTAAGGTAAGGGAAAAGCCATACACAAACTGACAAAATTGCACTTCTCATAAAAGATGAAGTAGACCTTGGGATGAAACTTGTCTCTCTGACCCCAGATCTGTGCTGTTTAAAATGAATTATTCATGAATTATTTTTTCTGCATTTGGTGTGGCATTTGTGTTTTTGGTGCTTGTTTCTCTTGAGAACTCCCTTTAATTAGATGTAATGACAACCATGTAGATACATGTAGAAATATACTGCAGGGTTTCACTTATAGTTAAAGTGTGGGATATGGTTACATGTTGGTTACATTTGGTTACATATGGTTACATGCATGTGGATATTGTTGGTCTGAATTTAAAAATTCCCTAGTATTCATGACCTTACATAATATCCTCTAATATGGACACTAGACTTTGCTATGTGATGTGCCTTGGCCAGTGGCCCATTGGCAATCATGACATGAGGGTCTTGATAAACACTTGGAGTTGCCGTTTGGCTGCATGGAACCCAGCTGCCATGTTATGAGAAAGTCCAAGCGGGCCACAGGAAAGGTCACATAGGAGAGAACTGAAGTTATATAGAAAAGAAGCCCAGATAGACTCCCAGCTCACAGCCAGCACCAACTACCAGCAACATGGATGACCTAGCCCCAGCAAGCCCCTACATGTCAGTGACCCTTGTTGATGCCATGTAGAGGGAAGAATCACCCAGTAAGCAGAGCCAACATACAGAATCAGAAGAAATAATAAGTCTCTGTTGTTTTAAACTACAAAAATTTGAAATGGTTTATTTGACAATAGATAACTGACAGGCTGCAAATACCAAGATAAACTTAGCACATCATAGATGCTTAATTAAAATGTGTCTCAGGAAGAAGGTGTAAATTCTATAACTTGGCATTCAGATTCCCTTTATGACTGTCCACTGTTGGCTACCACTTTAAGAAGACAACGTCTCTGTTGCATTGGATTCATCTGTAAGCCAGGCCAGCAACCGGGCTCAGCAATCCTTCCTAGGGGGCAGACTGTACAGTTCCATAGCAAAAGGACATTGTCCTTCCTGAAATGCCAGATCTTTTATAAGCTGGAGAGTTACAGCGACTGCCTGGTAATTGCCCTGCCCCCTGCTAGTGCTTCCATTCTTGGCTCCCATAATAAAGTTCAGTCTCATGCTCATTTTTTATCTTCCTAAATGGAGTCTGCCATGGAACAGCCATTTGTATTAAGCTCTCAGGCATCCATGACTGTTCCCAGCCACAGCATCCCCCCTGCCACTGCTCTGCTCAGCTCCCCACCATCTTTCCCTTGGGTAATTACAGCAGCCCTAACAAGTCTCCTTAGCATCTTGGCTTACACGCCTCTAGTCCATTCTTTGCAGAAGACAGTAGGCTATTTTTAAAGCACAAATTAAATCATTTCACTCTGCTTTTAAAAACCCTCCAATAGGCTCCCCATTGCCTCCAAGCAGCATCTCTCCAAGTGGATTAACGAGTGTTTCATAGGATAAGGGTGAGGAGTGAGAGTCATAGTTTAATACATTTGGGAAGCCCTGGGTTATGCCAAGTCTACCAGGTGTTTTGTGTGCTTGTTACAGGACCTTTCAGAGCCTTTAATAGGCTAATGTGAATTGTGACTCTCCCCCAGGGTGGTATTCAGTGTGACATTGATTATTTGTACTGTCTTGGCTGGCCATCTTTGATTCCATTGAATTAAGGTTTAGAGTTGTTGAAGGATTTCCAAGTCCTTTAGTTTGGTGCTCAAGCTTCATCATGACCTGCCATTTCTCCAATTCAGATCCCTGTGTTTCTCCTAAGTGGTTGTTTGCCAACTCCTCGGTGGCTTTGCACCTACATGCATGTTATCCCAGGTCACCCTCTCTGCTCTTTCGTAGCCTTATTAATTTTTCTTCATCTTCCCAACTTCAGCTCATACCCTCCAGTGGAAATGGTCACACCCCCACCCCACCTCCCCACCTCAGGCTGGGTTGTACTTTCACCCCATTGCATCCCATGGTTTTCCTGTTACATTAACTCATGTGTGACATTTTAATTTTCAGCTAGCCCTTCCTTCTAGATTGAATACATTCCTTTGTGTTGGGCTGATGTCTTGGCACTTAGTGGGCATCTGCTAAAAGTTGAATGAGTAAAAAGAGTACTGAGAAATAGAATCCATTTTGAGGAAAATTACTGTTGACTAAGAACTTCCACATGTAGCAGATCTCTTTCCAGAAGCTGATAGTCCAGGCACTTCTCTCCTGGGGCCGTCATCCCAGAGTTTATGTGCCGTGAACACCGAAGGTCACAGAAAGCAAAGTGGGCCAACTTGCTCTACTTAAAATTTTGGACTTAACCATGGTTAGGATGTTGTGCAAACTGTTACAGGGCAACCCTGATATAAAATGGGTTGCCTAACTGTGGGTCTTCATCTGTGCGCTTAGAGGGATTTATAATAAGACTCAGCTGCAGGCACACACAAAAAGGTTAATAAGGGTTTATTTACAAAGGAAGGGGAGGGCCTCCCTGGTGGTGCAGGGGTGTCAGGACACAACTTCAGAGGCTGTCCGCAGCCTCTATAGCGCAAGTTCATTCCCTGGCCAGGGAGCTGCCCACGTGGCACAGCAGATCTCTCCTGACTTGCCCACTACTCCCCTCAGCTGTGTATTTCCGTTGATCTTCTGTTCTGTTCCCCACTCTGTCTCTGGTGAGTCCTCCCACCCACCCCCACCCACACCTCTGGCCTGTATCCTGGTTCTTGTATGCATAAATAAATAAATCTTAAAAAAAAAAGAAGGGGAAATGAAGAAATGAATAACTCAGGGAGAAAGGGAGAGATATATAGGTGAATGTATCCTACCAGTTAGATCCACTGACCTGGAATCCCAATGGCATGCTGAGAGCCAGCGAAGAGCCAAGAGGCCAAGAGAACCACCCCCCCCCCCACCGCGGCCCGCATGTCTGGATTTATACCAAACCTGGCTGCTTAACTCCACCCTCACGTCCCAGCAACCCTCCCTTCGGTGATAATGGGATTTGTAGTTCTGGGTGTCTTGGTGCGGTGGTCTGGCATGGGGGTGGAGTCCACAAAACCTGTGTGGAGTTTGTTCAGGACATCCTTTCCCCATAACAAAACCATGTGTGAGCAGTGTGTGAGCAGATGGGAGCGGTGTGGAGGGGGAAGAGAGAGGGGAAGCAAAGGCCCAGGCATCATTGAGGAAGAGGCCAGGTAGGGACATGGAGTGGACTGTGATCTTAGCTGCTGCTCTGTCCCTGCCTTCTGCACCAGCCAAGCCTGCTGAGTGACCTGTTTTTGAGTCAGAAAGGTCTCACGCCAGTGAATTTATCTTTTCCCATCCAAGCTCATATAAAGGGAGGCTTATGTGATGTGTGACCAACAGGGTTTTTACAGAGCAACATCCAGTTCTTTTTCCTTGAAAAACTCAAACCGCAACTGGCCCTGTCAACGCGCTTCTCTTTGTCATGGCTATGTTATGAATATTAATGGCGTGACTTAAGCAGGTCAATTGTGCATTGAGAATATGAAATATGTGTGTCACTTAAAAACAAATGATTGTCAACATAACGCTGGGGCTGAATTAGTCTCACCAAGGGTGTCACGGCTGGCTCAGGGGAGCTGTGGCAGTGTGTGTGCGCGCCAGGCTGTATGGGTCCCAAGGTCAGGCCCTAAGTGTACAGATTCAGGAAGGTACTTTCTTACTAATGATTTGTTATCATTAATTTGACACACTGGTGGATTGATAGCGAGAAAAATGTTAATAAAAAGTTCTTTGAGCTACATTTCTTGCTTTGCTGAGTTGTCATTCCATTAAGCAAATTTGAGGCAACGTAATTGCTACAAGATTCTACATATTTGCAAACGAATTTGTGAATGTATTTGGGAAATGAATGGGTCTTCACTTGGCTTGTTGGACTAATTCCATCTTATTGTCTCCGGGAGATGTTTTGATGATGATGACAGGTGTCTGAGAGCCGGCAGGACAGCAAAAACGGTTTGTGTTGACAAGACTGCAGGCAAATTGGCCTCTTTAAAAGCTGGTGCTGTCGTTTACTAATGGCATGGCCAGGGCCCTGTGTTACTTCTCTGAATCTCAGTCCCCTCATCTATCAAATGGGCGTGATTGTGCTATTTAGTTTACAGTGTTATCTGGGAGGTTGCATTTGAAAGAGTGTCATAAAAACCTGGCAGCCCTGGTGGCGCAAGGGGGTAAATCTGAGCACTATGAAGCTATCTGCAGCCACTGCAACATGAGTTTGATCCCTGGTCGGGGAGCTGATCCACATGGCACAACAGACCTCTCCTATCACGCCCGCTGCTCCCCTTAGTAGCGCATTTCAGTAGACCCTCCTGTTCCCCACTCTGTCTCTGGTGAATCCTCTCACTTCTCCCCACGCCTCTGGCAAACACCCCAGTTCTTGTATGCATAGTTAAATAAAAATAAATCTTTAAGAAAAATACCTGGTAGCCAGTGATCGGTAGCCATTTTATCAGAAGCTATCTTTGAATTGTTCCTGTTAGAACAAGAAAGAAATTTGCTTTTCACTCAAAAACTATTTCCAAACTGAAATATGTAATTCCATGTGTGGGATTTGGACCAGATGTGAGGAGGCGAAGGTGGTGGGTCAGTCACCTCCACCACACCTGCTTCAGGCGCACCTAGCACGTCTGTTGTAGGCACACGTGGTCACATTCAGTACTGAGCTGCCCAGACTTCAGCTTCATGAGCACTAAACCCATGTGCAAAGCCCAGGGGGTGGGTTTCGCCAACATGTGGGTACCTTCCCGTCATTAGTTGGCTGAGCTGCTGTTTGAAGCATTTGTATTTTTTTTTTTTTTTGAGTGTTCTACAGAATTCTAATCCCTTTCCTGAGAACATCTGACAAACAGCAATTGTTGAAAACTGCATGTGTGAAAGGAATGGCATGGAATTTAGGTAAAATCTGCTTTCTGGTCATTTTGGCTACTTTGTATTTCTTTGCCTTTGGACTCATCACTTCCCCAACTGGGTTCTGTTTGCCAGATGGCGACAATAATATTGCCACATGACATAAATACATGTCCATACACTCATTCATACCTCATTCATTCATTCAGTCAATGAATGATATGTCAAGGTCAGAGATCCAACAGTGGAAAAAAAAAAAAACAGACAGGGCCTCACTGGTGGCACAAGGGGTTAAGCACAGCACTATGAAGCTATCTGCAACCTCTGCAGCAATCCCAGCCAGCCAGGCAGAAACCCACATCACACAGCAGACCTCACCTGTCTTTCCCACTGCTCCCCTCAACAGTGTATTTTAGTCAGTCTGCCTGTACTGCTTTCCACTCTGTCTCTGGTAAATCTTCTCACCCCCTGCACCTGTGGCCTGTACCCCAGTTCTTATATGCATAAATAAATAAATCTTTAAAAAAACAAGACAAGGGCCTCCCTGGTGGCACAGTGGGTTGAGCGCAGCGCTATGAAGCTGACTACAGCCTATGCAGCACATGTTCGATTCCCCGCCAGCCAGGGAGATACCCACAAGGCACAGCAGACCTCTCCTGTCTCACCTGCTGCTCCCCTCAGCTTTTGGTCCGTCTGCCTATTCTGCTCTCTACTCTCTTTCTTCTTTCTTTCTTTCTGTCTTTCTGTCTTTCTCTCTCTTTCTCCCTCTCCCTCCCTCCTCCCTCCTGGTGGCCAGGGAACAAACAGGTGCTGCAGAGGCTGTGAGCAGCCTCCAAGCCCAGCATTCAACCGCTGCGCCACCAGGGGATGCCCTCTCCGCTCTGTTTCTGGTGAATCCTCTCACCCTCCCGGGCCTCTGACCTGTACCCCAGCTCTTGTATAAATAAATAAATAAATCTTAAAAAAAAAAAAAAAAACAGACAAAATTGTTACGCTCATAGATCTTGCATTCTCCTGAAGGCAGGAGATAATAAACTTCTCAGAAAAGTAAAATGCAGTTTGACAAATAGTAATGACTGACTGCAGAAGAGCAGAACAGCTCAGGGAAGAAGGATCTGGAGGGCCAGGAAGGATGGAGTCATCAGTTTAGAACATCATGGCTGAGCTAGGACTTGTGAGATGTTAACATTTAACATTTGTATTGAGAACTGGAGAAAGTGAGGGAGGCGCTCATGTTGATATTGGAGAGGTGGAGGGAGGGAGCATTCCTGGTGGAGGGGAATTGAGAATATGAAGGCCAAGGACAAAGGACTGCAGGTGGGAGAGGCCACCAGAGTTGACAAAGCTTGAGGAGGCTTCTGTGGCTGCAGGGGAGTGGGGAGCAGAGCAGCAAGCCTGAGACTGGAAGGTCAGGCTGGGCCAGACTGTGTGGGCTTTGGCTTCTACCCTGAGTGTGGTGGGAACCGCTGAGAATGGTGAGCACAGAGAAAACCCTGACAGGCCTGGGGGTGCTCTCTAGGCCCACACTGCCCCACTTGGGAGCTGTGGACTCTGGAAATGCATTTGGGCATACTGACAGACTGAGTTTTCCATTTTACTTCATTTGAATGCATTAAATTTAAACTTGAAAATCATTACCTGATTCAATGATTGGAAAACTTTGAAGTACGTTTGCAAGAACTTGGGTATGCGAATCTACTTTCTTTCTCAACTGTACGTTTGTGACCTAAATATAGACCAGCTATTTCCAAAGAAAATTTACCATCTGAATTAAGATGTGCTGTAGTTATAACAGATACACGGGATTTCAAACACTTAGGAAAAGTGTTTTATATTCATTATATGTTGAAATAATATTTTGAATAGAGCAGGTTAAATGTAATATAGTGACATTAATTTCACCTGTTTCTTACCTTTCAAAAAATATAACTACTAGAAAATGTTTTACAAAGATAGCTCATATTTCCCTTCTTTTTTTGAGACTATTTACCATAAGATCTGTTTAGCTGACCATAACATAGTTGTGAGAGTTCACATGTTACTTCTGTTGAAGAGAGCCCATACAGAAATACCCTGCTCTGAGCTTAGCACATATTAATAAACTAATTCATTCCTTCATTGATTCATCCTTCACAAATGCATTGGGTGCTTTTAAGGACGGGGTGCAGCACTCACACAGGGACATAATGAGGTGCCCTCAGATCTCATTGGGCTTTCATTCTTTAAAAAAAAGCAGCAAAAGAATGCAAAATCATGGTAAGGGCTATGGAAGAAATAATTAAGAGCGTGCGAAAGAGCATATTGAGGAGGGAATGTTAGGTGAGTGGTGGAGATCTCTCTGAAGAGGGGAGGAATTTCTCCTGCTGGAGGATTATTATCAAACTGCCACACACAGCACTTTTTAAACCCTTAAGTACCATCAAAGTGAGATATGGCTGCGATCTGTGTTCGTAGGAGCCAGGCATTGGCTGGAATTCGGTCCCCTTGAGGATAGAGATTGAGTCTCAGCAACACTTCACCTGGGAGTCTTCCCTGTGTCAGGCAAAGATGAGGTGCTAGTAAGGATGTGATGCACCATGGGTCCCTGGTGAGACAGAGAGACACGCTGAACAGGTCCCAGTGCTCATCAAGTTTAGTTAGAAAAAATGCAGCGGGCAAGCGGGAGGCAGGTCTGAAAGGATGGTAGATGTGGGAGTGTGGTCAGCCTCCTGGACAGGCGGAGGCCTTACCTAGGGGTGCGGGGAGGGAGATGCTGTAGAGATAGGAGGGAGCTTTGCGGAGGTGGAGTGGAGAGGAGAGGGGGTGGCAAGGCTAGGAGGCACCGGACAAGCCAGTGTTCCAAGGTGGGACTTGATCAAGACTAGTGGGCCCTCCCAGGAAGAGGGGTGTAATGTCATTCCTTTCCACCCTCTGCAAACAAAACAATGCATCTGGTCTTCAGAATTTAGAGAAGTTTCTAGTTAAAAGACATCTAAATATAGATCAGGGTATGTCTCATAACAGTTTACCCTCTGAGTTGAGATATTCTGTAATTGTAAAAGCATTCCAGATTTTGAAAATCTAGCATTAAAAAAGAAAAAAAAAAGTTTCAATTACATTTTTGTATTTATTGTATGCTGAAATAATATTTCAAATATATTGGATTAAATAGGTTATAGTAACATTCATTTCACCAGTTTCTTTTTATCTTTTTAAAAACACAACTACTGGAAAAGTTAAAATCACAAATGTGGCCCACGTCCCATTTCTGTGGGCTAGCTCTGCGTGCCGTCTAGCTGTGGCCCCGACACCAGAGTCCAGCCCATCTTTCTTCTCTGTGAAGGTCTCCAGATGAGCCCGAATGTCAGGATTTCCAGAAGCCCTCCTTAAAAAGTAGGCAGAAGCTGTCACAGGCACTGCCTTGGGATGTGATGGGGCAGCACTCCTCGAAAGGGGGAAAGTGGCTTCTCAGTCAGATGTGCCCATGTTTTAGGAGCCTTCCTTTATGTCACATCACCCTGGGGATGTGGACAGCCTTGTCCTAACACGTGTGGGATGTGAGGCCCCTGGCTTCAAGTGACTCAGTGTGCCCAGCTTCCAAGGAGATGCTGGGCAGATCTGCATCCCTGATGCTGTCACTGACCCCTCCGTAGAATGCATCCCCTGGCGCAGTGGCCCCTCCCCATTTTTCAGAAGGGAAACCGAGCCCTGGACAGAAGCAGAGGTTGCCCAGGCGCCCTCTGTCAACTCTCTTGATCATCAGCAGTTTCCTTCTTTTTTTTTTTTATATATATATACTTAATTTTTTTTATTTTTATATTCCCCATACAATTGCACCCCCCTTATTTTGACCCCAATCCCTTCTTTCCCTGTCCCCGCCCCCCATAGTGTGTCTCTGGTTTATAGTTGTTTGTTGATTTTGATTTTTTCTTTCTTATAGTTATTCTTTTTCCTGGTCCCTTATTTAAGTTTTCTAGATTCCTGCTATGAGTGAGACCATCCGGTATTTTTCTTTTTCTTTCTGGCTTATTTCGCTGAGCAT
The DNA here is from genome assembly GCF_014898055.3 of Talpa occidentalis. Taxonomy (NCBI): domain Eukaryota; kingdom Metazoa; phylum Chordata; class Mammalia; order Eulipotyphla; family Talpidae; genus Talpa; species Talpa occidentalis. The sequence goes on from NW_023601754.1 coordinate 30,105,867, forward strand.
GATCCCTTCTAGTGCCATCCATGTTGCTGCAAATTGCATGTGTTTATCTTTTTTGATTGCTGAGTAATATTCCATCGTGCATATGTACCACATCTTCTTGATCCAGTCATCTATTTTTGGGCATTTGAGTTGTTTCCAAAGCTTAGTTATTGTAAGTAGTGCTGCTATAAACATAGGGGTGCAGGTGTCCTTTTGAATTAATGTTTCTGTGTCATTTGGGTAAATACCTAGCAGTGGAATTGCTGGATCATATGGAAGCTCTCTCTTTAGTAGGTCGAGGAATCTCCACACAGCAGTTTCCTTCTAAGTGGAATTCCAGGAGAGCAAGACAGCCCAAGTCCTCTGGGGCCAGCCCCTCAGTGAGCAGCAATGACTTCCTGCGCACTGACACACTAGGGGGAGCACCACACATGCCAGTGGCCTGCTTTCCAGTGAGATCTGCTCCCAAACCCATCACCGCTCCCCTTCCTGAAGGCCAGAGCTGTGCCCTGGCTTTCCTCCCACTGGGGAGGCTGGCACTCCTGCAGGCGGCTGGGAGGCAGGCAGGGTTGGGGACAGCCCTGGCTCCCGGTGACACACACAGGCACCAGCCGCTGCAGATCTCACCCAGGATGCAGGGCCAGGATCTAAGCCAGCCCTGAGATAAGCTTCACCCTGGTGACAGGACCTCCCACACACGGCATATAAGCACATCTCCCCGCCATCTGGGCCGTGTCCCCACGCCTGGCCTCCTTCCTGGGAAGCGCAGCCATGTCACACACTCTTCACTTTGATGCATTTGATGCATTACAGGCTAGAATGTTTAGGCAGAAATGTGAGATAGAGCAAAGGTTCAGCCCTGTCGTGTTGGGAGAAGGCCCAGAGGCCCCAGCGAGGCACCGGCCCAAGCTCCTCCACGTCCAAAGACATCTGGGAGCCTGACTCTCTTGGGGCTTATTGCAGGCTACACCCCAAAGACTTCGGGCTCTCAGGCCTGCCACTCCCAGCCCAGAGCCAGGTCAGGCTTCAGAGCGACATCAGTGAGGGAGCTATTCCTGCTCTCCCCCATGTCCCCCGTGGCCACAGCTCTATTGATTGACAACACTTCACAGCCCTAAAAATTACATTCTTTATCTGAAAAGAAACACCCTGAAATGTTAGCAACAGTAAATGTCTTTGGGTGCTGAGTCTATGGATGACTTTTCTATCTCTAATTTCCTTTTCTTTACTCTGAACATTTTCTTCACTGAGCCTGTATTACTTTTTAACAACAAAATTTGGACAATTTTTTTTTCCCTTGCCCAGAAGGCAAGATATGACTTCTGTAGAGCAGATTGTCTCCTTGGAGTTAAGGGGACCATTTCTGAATCTGCCCAAGACCCACCCACATCCCCAAATGCTTCATCTCTTTTTTGCTCTATCCTTATTTCTCCTTCAGGAAGAAAATATGCTGTTCTCATGAAAGTGGAGGCTTTACATGCTTTCTTTCATTTAAGCATCAAAAATAAAGCAAGAAATAAGAAGGCAATGAAAGGGAGAAGGAGAGCTCTTTGATCTTGGGTTTCTGGCCCCAACAGCAGTTCTCAGATCCTTGCCCAATTTTTGCTCCATGGCCCTATCACCTTCATCTAACACCATTCCTACTCCCTTCCCATCATGACCCCAGAGCCTCTGCTGGACCTTTCCCTGGTTGGTGTCTGGCCTCACCTCTTACATATTGCCTTAATTGGGATTTTCACCGTGAGGTCCTTGAGCTGGGAATCTGAATCCCCAAGTTCATCTTTTTCTTTCCCCACTTTGCCCAGTGACATTAGGAGTGACTAGTCAATCTCATTGTATTCATTAACTTTCCAAAATGTTTGAAAGGTATCATATATAAGCCATTGCTTCTTGTAAGGCCTGACTAGGCATATGCAGTGGTGAGGTATTTCTACTGCCAGATCATGCCATGGATGATCAGTGCTCTCTTTATCAATGAGAACATAGCCATTCTCATCTTCAAGTTTAATCAGATTAGAAAGCCAATTCTAGAAACGCAGAATGCATTCAGAAAGCTCCTTCTAAAATTCTGTTCTCTAGAAGCACTTTTGTTGCCAAAATCTAGATTAGTCAGTGTTCTACAGAGAAACAGATACAATAGAATCAATCTCTGTCTGTCTGTCTGTCTGTTATCTATCTAGATTTATTGTAAGGAACTTGCTTGTAAGGACTTGCTTGATTATGGAAGCAGAGAGTTTTCAAGCTCTCAGGTAGCAAGCTGGAAATCCAGAAGTAGTAGTTAGTTTCAGTCCAAGGACACAGAAGACCAATGTTCCAGCTCACGTGGTCATCAGGCAAAGTTCCCTTTTGCTCAACCTTTTTGTTCTATTCAGTTCTTACAGGAATTAGATGAGGCCCACCCACACCAGGGAGGGCCAGCTGCTTCACTCACCCACCAATTCAGATGTTACTCAGAAACACCCTCTCTGACACACCCCGGGCTATGTTTGGCTGAATGTCCAGGCCCGGCATTCTGTGTCCTGGTCAAGTTGACATAAAATTAATCATCACATATATCGATCAAAACCCAAACTCAGCATACCAAATGAAGCAAAGCTGGAAGAGGACTCAATGGCAAGGTTTTTCACCCACAAATTAAGATTAGGGGAACAGTGGGTTCCAGGTTGCTCAGAGACAAAGGGATTTCTATAGGATCAATACAGTTGTTATTTGACACTTTCCACTGATGGGCATCTGGTGGTCTTTTTTCTTACTGTTTATCAGGCTAGTAGGGTCAGTTGAATAAGAAAGTTTGGTGATTGATGGTTTTGCCTGCTCATCTCTGAGAAGAGCTGTAAATTCCTGTAAGATTAGGTTAATTTTCCATTCTGAACCTGGGTTTACTGTCTTGATTTTGTCCTTGACATGTGATACCCTTTAGTTTGCTTCTGCATTTATTACCTATCAGGAGAGGGTGCTGCTTCTCCAGATTTCGTACTGTAAAAAATGGGAACTAGCCCTATTGATTTAACTAGGACAGACATAAAAATATATATATTGGGCAGGTCAAAGGCTTGTAAAGTAAAAGCAAAACTTACATAACTAAATGAAAAACATCCCTTAATGTCCACCTAAATTCATACAACTGTCCAAAGATCTGTGTCCAATATGTGGTTTAAATTCCTACACATCAGTCAGAAGATGAACAGCATATTTGTCTGCATTAGGCTTGCTTTACGTTGCAGTAACCAAGAGCTCCCCAAATTGAGGTAGATTAACACAATGAGTATTTGTTTCTCTTCCTATGAACTTTGCTTTACAGAGTTCCCTCCTCAGCCATTTAGTGATCGGGGTTGCTTCATGTCACAGAATGGGGAGAGTGAGCTGGAAGCTTTCAGAGTGGCAATTGCGTGCTTCTCCCCATAACTCATTGCAGAAATAAGTCCCAAACTTTCTGCCTAACTGGCCAAGTAGTTGTATGGGGGAGGCACTTGAGGAGGAGGGTGGGTTTTTGTGTGTGTTGTGTGTGTGTGTGCGCGCGCTTTCCCTTTAGCTTAAACCAAAACAAATACTTTATCACTGTCTTTTGACACAAGGGGGACTTTCATTTGAGGCGTGGGTCTTCCAGATTTTTGGGTCTCAGTTTTCTTCATGCCCAAGATCAAAATTCCCTGTCTTCACCACTTCTTCCTCCACCTTTCTGTCTTCTTTTGTTCCTCTCCTTGCTCGATAGGTGTAAACCTACTTCCTGCCCTGCTATGTAGGTATAAGCCTCACCTGTGCCCACAAGGAGAGAACTGGGGGCATAAGCAAGAGAAATTGCTACTGTGATGTGTCACGGGCATGCTCCAGCAGTTCCTGAGGATCACTGCACATCCATCAAGCTGGCAAAATAAAAACAATTCTGTCTTTCTAGCAAACATTGACAAGGATAAGGGCTTGCGATGGGGACTCTTACGTAGTTCTATTGTTAGAGTGCAAACTGAGAGGCACCCCGGGACCTCCAACCTGCATTCTCTAAATGGGTTGTGCCATCTGCCCCATGAAGCCAAAACATACTCTAGTGCATAAGACCTTCAGTAGAAAAAAACTTTAATAGAATTAATGTGCACAGCATAGAAGAGAAGAAAGGACAATAGGTTCCAATAAAAATACCTAAAATTACCCATTCCCTTGTGGTAAATGTCCAGCCAAACAGGGTTTGGAGCCACTGAGGCCCAAAAGCTGCCACAAGTTAAAGGCACTTTCTGGTGGGGACACATAGGAAAGGGACAGAAGGGGCCAGGCAAGTTTGGAAGGAAAAGAACAAAATTGAAATCCATGTCAAGATAAATTCAGCCATTGTCAACCTCCCCACGGGTCTCTCACCCACATCTCCTTCCATGTTCCCCAACTCTGGTGCAAGTCCAAGACCAAGAAGCAAGCACAACTGTTTCTTCACATGTCTTTCTGCTGCACGTGCATCCTCCATGTGTTCTTTTCCAGGTTCTTTTCAGCTTCCAAGGCTCCACCTTTCATAAGGTGAGGCAGAGGACATGGCTCCCTCCCCTCGCCCCATCTTTTAGGTGGTGCTGTTCCACCACCACTCTTGAGATCAGTCTGGCAGGCTCTAGAAGAGTTTGAGATTACATTTCTAGATATGCACCTTAAACAAGGAGAAATATCCAGGAGGGGACCTCACAACCTCATTTAGAGTAGCTAAATATCCATCAAAATGATAACTAAATATTCAATCAAAAGGAATATAAGCAAGTAAATTGAGGTCTACATGTGTTGCAGGACACAATGCAATCATCAAGTATAAATCTTAGAGAATACCATAGAGCAACAAAAGAAAAGCAAGTTGCAGAGGAAACCTGTGATATGATGCTATTTATAAGATAATTAAAATGCAGGAAATAATGCTATAAATTGCTTTTATGCACGTACCTTACTCTCCTTATTGCCTTCAGGAGTATTATTCCTGCTTTCTACCCCCATTCTGTGAGTTTTAAATTTCAAGGATGGTATTTTTTATTCCTAGAATTTCTATTTACTTCAGTTCGACATCCGGTTGGTCATTCTTTATGGTCTTTGTTATTTTCCAAAGTATTTGGAAATTCCTATTTTCTGTTCCTTCTATTATATTTCTATACATAAATCCGCACACGTATATAGGTATATGCATATACATGTAAGTAACATAGTCTATCTATTGTAGTCTTGGTATCTTAATGTTTACGGTATGCTTAATAAGGCCTGTGGAGAAGTCCTCACATATTGACTCTGCCCCTTTGTAGATTCCTGCTGACTTTCTCTCATAGTATCTTATTTTCTCACATTTCTTTTGGTTTTTATTACTTGCCCTTGTTAGGCTGATCTTAATTTTAGGACCTGGTTGGGAACACATTTCTTTAAAAAGATGTTGCATTTCTCTCTACCAGGTGGTGCCATGCTAGGAACATTTGGATATCTCAACTTTGAACTTTACTTTGTGCCATGTATCCCAGAAGGAATGTCCTTCAGACCCTGTGTTTGCATAGTGTAGGGCAGAGGGGCAGAGTCACACTCACAGAGGAAGGTGGTTTGTGTGTGTATGTGTGTGTTTTTCCAGAAGCCTCAACCAAGACAAACACTTTAGCACTTTCTTTTTCCACTTGGGGGACTTTTTTCTTAACCTGACTTGCGTTTGAGTGAAGTCTTCCATGTCCTGGGTTGGAGTGGGTCTCAATTTTTTTTCTGTGCAGGTACATCTTTCTATTTTCATCTCTTCTTCCTCCTCTGTTCTGCCTCCTCTGCTCCTTTCCTTCCTCTCTGTTCCCCTCCACCATCTCTGTCATCTTCCTCCTCCTCCTTGAGCCTAGTGCCCTCAGGGCAGCCTGATCACCGCTTGTTTGCTGCTTTCACCCCCCTTGGATTTTTTCACTTTTTCAAGAACTCATCTATTTATTGAAAAAGGTCTTTGTTCTACATTTTCGGTAATGAGAGGTTTCTCAGGAATATCTGTTACACAAATTGGAGCAGTGGACACCATGTATTTTATGTGTGTGTGAATTTTATATATTAAAAACATGTCTTTTCATGGTAATGATCATATCCAGTTGGGGATGAGCTCTGGGAAGCAGAAAGGCAAGTGGGATTAGAGGATATACAGACTTGAGATATATTTGTAATATTTTATTTCTTACTAAAAATCTTGAGCAAATACAGAAAAATGCAAAGATTTTATCAAGCTGGGCAGGTGTATATTTCAATACTTTTATAAGAGGGAGGGAGAGAGGGCATGCAAGAATAGAGGAGGCTGCACAGCAAACACCCAGACTGATGGCCAAAGTCAGGCTTCAGAACCAGCTTGGGGGTACCCCTGTCTCCTCCTGCACTGGAACCTAGGTTTCCTGTCTGCCACCATTGCCCCTGGGGAGTCAGGGTTGGTTCCAGTACTGTTAGTACCTATGGTAGAATGGTCTCTGCAGCTCCTAATCTATGTGACCACCTCCCTGTTCCATTCAGGTGCCACCCAGGTTACCTGCCTCACTTTAGAAGGAGAGTTGAGATGTGGGGGTAGGATGAGAGCAGAAGTATCTTCCATTTTCGCCTTCTTTATTGAGCAACTGTCCCTGACTCATAACGTGGAGAGTTTCTTCAAGCACAAGAATCAAGTGGAGGTTGTAGTAACAGAAAGCCCAAGATTAAGCACCCATGACAACCTTGCCTGAGTCGGCTGTGCTCTCACAAGATCCTGCGCTGGACCCTGGGCTGAGTCCTGTACTTGGAAGCCGTTCCTTCCATCCTAGAGCCCTGCTCCCTACCCCCATGTTCCCACAGAGGCCAACTTTGTCACCCCAATTTTATGGATGACAAAGAATTGGACTTGGTAAGCCATAAGTGAAGCGAAGACTGAAATTCAGACCTCCTTTATCCAAGTTCTTGTTTCTGAGGTTTTCCAGACAAATTGAAGAGAGGCACTCTCCATTTTAGCTCCTGCCTCCTCCCTGTTTTTTTTACCATTATCAATGGTGCTTTATCCTTGCCAAGAGGGAAAGAAAGGTCAAAGAAAAGGTGAGCTTTTGCTTTGTTACTCTACCACAAAATTACTTGAGAGAGTATTTGGTGTTGATAAAGACAGCATAGTAACAGAGAACTCCAGATACTGTACTGATTAGAGACCTATGCATGAGTTGGTATTTTCCCCAAACCAGCTGGACTGGAGAGTTTCAGGTATGGTGGCAATGAAGGCAAATGTCTTATTTGAGATTTCGGTTTTCTCAGATCATTCTGGGTAAACGTCTACCTCAACAATCCACAAATAAGAAAGGGTAAAGATCTTGAGTATTAATGTGGAACAGGGCAGGGTCACGGTGTGGTTGGACTGAAACGGAATGACTTTTAGTGCCATAGACATGATTATATGCTCAGCATCGAGCTGCCTTCAAGCCTTCTGCCTGAGTGTATGTGCAAGGCCCAGAGATTGGTCACATTTTCTCAAAATTAAAATTCAATAAGAGGTATCTTTCATTTCAATCTCCTGCCTTTGTGTAGCAGACAATCCTCTGGTGACAAATGCAGGTGAATTGAATTTTGTTTTCCCCATAATAGTTGCATCTCGCAGCAAACTAATGTATTAGTTATCAGAGATGAAAATAAGCATAGTACCCAGTCCTGAACTTGAAATTGCAGAACTGGAACAAAATGCCTTTTGATGGAGTTGCACATTTCTTTTCCTTTCCTTTCTCCCCTTCCTCTTCTCTTGCTTAAATCTCCATTTATCTACTGTGATCATAGCTTATTAGAGGGCCACTTCAGAGCACACTAAAATGAAAGAGCCCTCATTTGATGCATCACTACTCTCGCCCTCAATCTTAGACACTCACCCCAAAACCTTTAGCATTTGTTTCCTCCAAACCCAGAGTCTAGGACATGCCTCCTTCCAATTCATTTTTTAATAGTTCAGCGCCTGTATGTGTGCTTTCCCAGACCTATGTGTCTATTCAGGAGAATGGGGACTTTTGTTCAGTGTGTTGAGGCACCGTATTGAAAAAGAATGTCATTTGGGCACTTTCTTTTTTTTTTATTTGTTTATTTATGCATAGATGAACTGGGGTGTAGACCAGAGATGCAGGATTCACTAGAGAGGATTCACCAGAGAGAGTGAAGAGCAGAACAGATGGATCTACTGAAATATACTGCTGAGCAGAGCAGTGGGCAAGGCAGGAGAGGTCTACTGTGCCATGTGGATTGCTCCCTGGCCGGCCAGGGATCGAACTGGTGCTGCAGTAGCTGGTGATAGCTTGATAGTGCTGTCTTTAACCCTTGTGCTACCAAGGAGTCCAATTTGGGCACTTTCTTTGCCTCCTGCTTTATCTATATTACAACTAATCTTTACTTCATCTGAGGAGGGGAGATATTCTCCCCATTTAACTGAATATGGGATAAGGTCTTAAAGAAGATGATGGACTGGATGTAAGGGTGAGAGTATTATCGTGTAATCAAAGGGTATCTAAGTGTCATAAAATGTGAAGGGGTGCACACTCTAAAAGGAGTCAGCCACCCGCGTGCACAAAGAGAAAGGAAGTGGACTTTTAGGACTTTTAGAGTGATGGATTTGTAATAGAATTGGTGTGGGAGAGAAAAGAAGGGATTTCAAATAATAGTTTCTCAATAGAACTGTAAAAGCTGGGCCTCCCTGGTGGCACAGTGGTTAAAGACAGTGCTACCATTTACTGCAGCACCAGTTTGATCCCTGGCCGGCCAGGGAGCAACCCACATGGTGCAGCAGACTTCTCCTGCCTCGCCCACTGCTCCTCTCAGCAGTGTATTTCAGTAGATCCACCTGTTCTGTTACCCACTCTGCCTCTGGTGAAACCTCTTACCACCTCCACCTCTGTCCTACACCCCAGCTTTTTTATGCATAAGTAAATTAATCTTAAAAAAACAAAACAAAACAAAACAAAAAGAACTGCAAAAATTACCCATCCCCTCATGAATAAATACCTAGTTAAATAGACTTGGCCCAAAGTGGGACCTCCGAGACCCAAAAGCTTGCCACAAGTCTAAGTCAGCTTCTGGTGGGGAGCCACAGGGAAGGGACTAGGCAGGTGTCAGAGAACTGGGACAGAAGGAGAAACTACATTCAGAATCTACCATATCAAGACCACAGCTGCTGCTGTCTCTGCCAAGGACTAGGGGTAGCCTCCCCATGTGTCTCTCACCCCTGTGTCTCTTCCAGGTGTCTTTTCTCTCTGTGTTTCTCCTCTGTGTGTTCCTTCCATGTCTCCTTCCAGCAGTACCGGGCAAAAGTCAAAGCCCAAAAAGCAGTAAAGCACAAGCCCACATGTGTTCAATCAACCATGATTGCTTAGCTACTCCTCAATTCCCTGTGACCCCCCTATTCAGAAAGTCAGCTTCATCGCATGCAGGAAGTTGTAGTCTTCAGCACCTCAGACCTCAGTCATGGAGCTGGGGGTGTAGTCTGTGAAAACACCAGGAGGTGGCATTCATTCAGGATGTGATGCACAGGCTCAGAATTTGCTCCTTATTATTCCTCTAACAAGAGAAAGAAAAGGATAAACGCTGAGTCCTGGAATTTGGCGTGAGAACAAAGTGAGTCATGTTGCCCTTTAGAACTGGGAGGCCTTGGGCATATGGGGGTTTGTTGTGGGAGAAGATCAAAGAGTTGGTTGAGGAATCATTTAATTTGAGAGACTTATTGGAAGGCCAAATGGAAATGTCAGTTACGGAGTTGATGAATTTAAGGGTGGAACAGTTCAAAGAGAAAGGAGCTTGAGCTGGCCTTGGAATCAGTATATAAGTAACTTGCTCAGTGTTAGCTAGCTGGCAAGAGATTGGAACAAGATTATCCACCACCATCCTTTCTGGCCTTTGCAACTGCAAAGTCCTGTTCCCCTGCTCTGTCCCTCTTACCTGGCTGCTGAGTCCTGGGCAGGTGGCAGGGAGTCAGCCACCAGGGGTGGCACTGGGAAGCTGTCACCAGGTTGGGGCCTTGAAGCTGGGAAGTAGCTGTGAATTTCATGACTGAGTAAGCTACACTTCTGTGCCTCTTGTCTCCACCTAAATGCAAGAGAAGATTTAAAGTGGGAACTTCCTATTGAGGGAAGGTTTCTTCCTCACTTTCAATCAGAATTTTCATAGGAATTACCATGACATCATATACTACCCATATACCATCACCCAGACCTCTCTGATTCTTTTCAGGCCTCCCCCAAACATTCTCACTTTATTACCCACAGAAGGGACCCTAAAATTTGGTGCTTGAAATGTTCTTTAATCTCCTTTCCTTTGACTTTTGTCCAAACCAGTTCAGTTCAGAAAATATTTACTAGAAATGTGTATATGTCCAGCCTGATGAGAAAAAAGAAAACAGGGGAGGATGATGGCATTATTTCCTAAAACCAAGATCAAGATGCATGATTTATCCAAGAACCTAATTTGGGGGGTGATTTTAATTACTCATGTGTCAAAGAGAGCTATGAAGGCTAGTCCTTGTAGCTGGACATTCAATAAACCACCTCCCAGGAGACCGACCATGGGAACCTGTCACCACCTGGCAGGAAATGTAGATTTTGGTCACATCTTGTGGCTTCTGGTTGCCAGGGGAGAGTGTTGTGGCCCTTGACAGTTACGGGAACTTACTTGTAGGGCAGAGGTAGGCTGTCCATTTGTGAGATACTAGAGAATACAATTAGGATTTAAAACGAAGCCAAAGCCTGCACATGTGGCACTCAGAGAAGCCCTGTTTATTAAAAATCTTTTATGCAAAGGGCTGTGTTAAAGAAGCAGGAATGATAAGATTGGCTTATAGTCCCTTAGACAGTCACAGGCTAGTAGAGGACTGATAACCTGTTCACCAAGCAATTTTAATCACAGGCAGTATTTTTAGTGACAGAGTGATATGGAGGGAGTGGAGAACACCTCTGTGACCGGGGCAACTCTCAGCCTCTCGATTCCTCCTCTCCAAGTACTAGAATATTCCCTAGAGCCCTTTGTCTTTGGCTTTCAGATGTCCTGTCTGCCTGTTTGTGCCAGAGACTGGAGTTGGGGGCTTCCACATGGAGCTGCTCAGAAACTCTCCACCTGGTGCCTGTGTGATGGGACATGAGGGGAGAATTAAGATGCTGCTACCTCAGGTGCAAGTGAGGAAGCCTTCCTTGGGGATCATACACAGGTTCTATACAGAAGACTCTAGAAAAGACCTTTCCTGATGGCCACAGAGACTGATTTGTATAGATAAAGCCTTGGGAAAGAACATTATCATCCAATAGTGAAGCTGGAAAATTGCCCAGATATCAATTCCTGGATGAGTAACCGTAGAGTCTGAGAGAATCACCCAGCCAACATCTTAGAGAGTCCAGAGCTCTTGCTTTATTTTCAATCTGTTCTTGACTGTTTCACTTTGCAGCTGAGGAGGCTGAGGATCAAGCTGGGTGGTCAGGCCTCATTCCCCTGGCAGCCCATGATGGATCAGGTCTTCAGCCAGAAACCCCCACTCAGCCCTGTGCTGCGATGGAGGCATCTCGCTGCCTCTACAGTGGGGCATGTGGTGGTGCTTTTCAGTTTTGGTGATGTCTGTGCTGCTCACGCCTGCACCCCAGTCCTTAGACCAGGCCTTGCACATGTTAACCATGTGTGTTTTCAGGTGTATTTTAGACTTTCCGGACCATCTAGTCTTCACTGCCGAGGGCAGGAGCATGACTGTAGAGTGTGTGTGAAAGAGCAGACTCCAATCACAGGAAAGCACCATAGGTAACCCCCTAAATAGATGGCTGTGTGTATTCCTATAAAATTGCATTTTTATGAACAGGTGACCAGAGGCTCCAGTAAATATTTCCTGAACAAATGAATAGCCCTAAAGGCAAGTTCCCCTAAGCTATGCCTCCTGTGGGGTAAATGAGCCTTTCATCCTTGGAGAAGGTTCTATGGAGGGACTAAAGAGGAACATTTGAATAGAACTACCAAAAGCTGGTTAAGTTACGTGTCTTGGGCTGGCTATTCCCTGCTGCAGATGTTGATAGTTGAATTGGGGGCCCTCAGGGGACTAGGAGGGGTGTGGGGAAGTGAGAGGGCAGGAGCATGACAGTAGAGTGTGTGTGAAGGAGCAGACTCCAGTCACAGGGGTTCTGGGAGACTTGGGGTGCTCCCACCTAGGGGAGAGGACCTGGGTCTTGATCTACTGACTTGCACTCACCATTGGTGCGGCCCACCCTGAGCAGAGCCTCACTCCCCAGTGTGAGAAGCCCCCTGGCATGTCTGAAAAAGCAAGCGCTGGGAGGGGTGCAGGTGGGCATGGACGGAGATAACTCCTCCTTTTAATAAGACAGGAAACTGAGGCTCTGCAGTTAATGGACCTACTGATAAGCAGCCAAGCCAGGGCCAGGATGGATTTTTGCTGATAATAAGCCAAGCTGGGATTCAAGTCCAGTTCTGTCTGGCTGCAGAGCCCGGCTCTCTCTGCAGTGTGGGTTCCCAACACTTTCCCCCTGAAAAGAGCCTGGGGGAGATTGTCCCCGCAGCCGTGTCCGCCCTGCATTTTTCTGAGATATGACTGCATGGGTATCAGTATCATCCTTTATATAGTTCTTCCTCCTCCTTCTGTTCAGAGAAGTTAACTTTACCTCATTATTATTTCATTGGACTGAGCTTTAGTGAAACACAGCCTTTAATTTGTTTATTTAACATTCCTGGCCTGCACTTGCTGATAGAGTATAACCGATTAATTAATTGTAACCTGCCACAGCTCATGCTGGATCATGACAGTATGTCAGAGACTGACAGGAGCTCAGCAGAGGCAGGATGGAGATGGGTCCCAGAGCCAGGCCAGAGTGTGAGGCTGCAGCAGGGTGGGCTGGGCTCCCTCCGCCTTGCCTTCCCAAGGTCTGAGACCACATGGCCTGGCTGAGGCGGAACACAGGACAGCACTCAGCCTGGGCATCCAGAATGCGCATGATACTTGTTGCTCTGTGTCACAATTTTGGTTGAATATTGGAGACACAGGATAGGCTGTGGGTGTCATCATCTTCCTGCCCAACTGATCTCTAAGCTCCAAAAAATGGCATCAAACGTGGATCTAGACAACAGGGTTCTCGTTCTAAAGGGCTTGGCTGCCATAGGCAGGAGCACCGAGAACTCTTCAATCAAGACGCTATCAAGTCAAGTGCTCAGAGCTGGTGCTTTCCTCCCGTCTGAGATCAAGGCTCTGCCTTCCTCCAGGAATTGGACCCGGAAGGATGATGTCCTTTCTCTGCTTCTGTAGCCACGTGGTGACACGAGCTCTGTGGGCCCCAGAGTCAGGTTTGCCCACCACTGGCCTCCTCTTGTACCATCACAGTAACTGATTTCCGCTCATACTTAAATTCAGGGAAGGTCATTAAATTGCCTGTCGTGTGTCATACTCTGTTCTAAGCCCTGGGGCACAGAGGTCGCCCTGTCCTCATGGGGCGCCTGATGTTCCAGCTCCCCGGCTCTTTTCTCCTGAGCACACTGTTTTCTTGTGGTCCCCTCTGCCAGTTTCCTTCATTGCCCAACAGTCTGGGGAGCTTTCCTCTGTTTATTTAAAGCCAGATATATTTTTTTCTGTTAATTTCCACCTTAAGTCTTCAGGGAGGGATTTGTATTCAACTTTATGGGAAGTGGCATCTCAGGAAGCATCGAGGTTTGTGTCTGAACCTGGAATTGTCCAGGGTTTAGAGTCTACCCAAGCTGGTTGCCGGCGTTTGGCTGAGTCTCTGCTCTGGTTACTCCTGCTACTAGGGACATGGCTGTGAACATGTGTGCTAGGCAGGTCATTTTTCCCAGCTTTGAGGAGGGAAGTTTGTGTCGGGGACTGTGAGTGTAGTGCTTCTCTGATTACCTTTGCTCTGGCAAGTGGGGTAATGCCAGAGGAGACTGCTTTTTCCAGGACCTGGGTTCCTTCCTGGGCCTGTCCCAGTGACTCAGCGTGTGCTGTCTGGTTTAAACATACCAGCCCATTTTCAGATTAAAGTCCAGCCTGCAGGGACCATTATTTTTTCCAGTGGCCTGCTTTGTTTATTAGACACAGAGTCCATAGCTTTAAATACATGCTCATGGGGCCTCCCCTGGTGGCACAGGCGGTTGAGCACAGCGCTGTGAAGCTGTCTGCAGCCTCTGCAGCGTGGGTTCAATCCTGGCCGGCCGGTAAGATACCCACATGGCACAAACCTCTCCTGTCTCACCTGCTGCTCCCCTCAGCAGTGTATTTCATCACTCTGCCTGTTCTGTTCCCTGCTCTGTCTCTGGTGAATCCTCTCACACTCCCACACATCTGACCTGTACCCCATTTCTTGTATGCATGAATAAATAAATCTTTAAAAAAATACATACATACAAGCATGCATGCATGCATACATACATATATACATACATACGTACATGCTCATGGAAGAATGAATCAAAGTGAATGAATCAACTATTAAAATTTTGGTTTTGTCCCTTTCTACTTGGGTGACTTTGGGCACCTCCTCTCATTTCCTTGCACCTGAGATTCATCAGCTATAAAATGGAATTTTTAACACCCAGGGCTGTGGTGAAGATTAAGGAAATAATGTGGAAATATCCAGTTCAGTTCCTGCTCTCCAGTAGGTGCTCAGTGCTGTTTCCTGGGGTCAGGTTCAGACAGGGTCAGACCATCTTTTTGATTAGTTTTGTGCCCACCTGTCCAGGGACAACTTAGCTTTTTATTCAGCTTTCCTGGAAATGCACAACTGCAGCTGCACACAGATGTTCTAAGCAACTCTGGAATCCTGGGCCTTGCCTGTTCTCAATCTCCATCCACAGAATGGGACACAGAACTTTCATGGAGAGAACTCTGTTAGGCAGTTAGGGCAGGGAGACCTCTGAGTGTTTCTGTTGAAACAGTCGTGTCCCGCAGAGCATCTATATCCAGGACCTCAGAAAACACAGGCCAGGGCTGATAAAGCCTGGGGAGAGTCAAGAAATGCCTAAGGGGGAAGACAGCCCCCATCCCAACCTACAGGCAGTCCAGTAAAGCCCAAGGAGAGCAAGAAGCACCTAGAGGGGGGATGGAAGGCCCTCACCCCCTCCTACTGCTGTGATAAGCCAACACCCCAGGAACAGTCCCCTATACCCCATTTAAGCCAGGAGACCCCGTCATTCCTCACAGTTGGTCTTGCCTGGATTCTTCCGGCCTAGGCTCTCCCTCATGGACTGTCACCATGTCTGGATGGGTCTTTGAATTCTTTCATGGCCATAATGAAGAACTGAGGAACCCCCAAACCTGCTAACATCTAGGGACTTCAAGCTTATTAACACTCCGTAGGCATCTCCCTGAACCCTGGAAAGAATGGGTGAGGTTTTGTTTCCACTGTGCTGGGCAGGAGGAGGATGGCATGCCGGATTAGTTGTAATTACCTCTTCATCTCAGCGATTCGACCTCCGAGTGTTTCTGTTGAAACAGCCGTAACAGCCGTGTTCCGCAGTGCTCAGCTAGGCGGGCAGCCTCCATCTGCCTCATGGGTGTTTGGTGGACAGAGCCTAGCGGTGCGGAGGGTGGGGGTGTTGTCTCTCA
This sequence comes from Talpa occidentalis, assembly GCF_014898055.3. NCBI lineage: Eukaryota > Metazoa > Chordata > Mammalia > Eulipotyphla > Talpidae > Talpa > Talpa occidentalis. The sequence goes on from NW_023601754.1 coordinate 30,121,363, forward strand.
GCCTCACAGACTGCTCTGCTTCCTTGTTGCCTTGAGTGATGCACGCTGAAGAACATCACCGCACCTTGGTTTGTTGACATTTTGGGGAAAAACCAAGTTGTAAGCTTTTATTACAAATGAAAAATGAGAGTCTTAAGTATTTCAACCAGACTTGACCCAATTTAAAAACCTTAAAGGTATATTGAGAAAAAACAGAATTTAAAGAAAAACACATTTGACATTACCCAAAAAATATATCTTTAGGTAAAAATAATAAAAACCCCACACTGCACAGAAATCACATACGGTTCTGGTCAGTGGACACGAAGCCAGCACTTAGGTCTCCAGCTGCAGTCTTTCCTTCACTCCCTGTTGCCCAGTTTCATATTCATTTCTTGGTGGATGACTGAACCAGATGATGGTAAAGCTTAGGGGCTGATGGATTCTCAGCTTGTGAATCGGCTGTTTTTGTCTCTTTCTCAGGTCTGTGTTGGTTTGAGGTTGCCGCAGTACCGATGTTGAGGTGGAGGCTGACCTTGGGTCTCTTCCCCGGGTTTACCTTGTCTTCTTCCTTGACTCTTGTCTTTGGCAAGGGGGGCCTTCCAAAACTGTGGTCTGTAATCGCGTACACAATCTGTCTCACTGGTCTACCTTGCTCTCGGCACCCTGGTTGTCAGCACCCTCCATCCCTTCTACCCGCACGGAATCTAGTGGTCGACGTCCATGGGGTGTCCCTATGTAAGAAGGTGGGAACCCGTGCCTGTGGTGGGCCCCGCTCTCAAGAACACTCATCCTCTTTCTTCCCCCCCACTTTCACTGTTCTGGCCAGGCTGTTGTAGTTGCGTGGAGAGCCCCTGAGGTGGGGATGGCACCTAGAATGGTTGTGGACATCTGTGTACTTCCTGCCTTGCCCTGATAGGTTGGATAATGGCGTCCAGAGAGGTATACACTCTAATCTTTGCAAGTTGTGAATAGCTTCCCTCCTATGGCAATGGGGAGTTAATGTGGCAGAGGAGTTAAGGTTGTTAATCAGCTGTCTTCTTAAAGGAAACCGTCTCCTCCTCTGATTCCTTCCCTTGGTGGCTTCTCTGGGTTGGCTGCCTCCAGCACTGCCTCACATGAACCTATGCCCTGTCATCAGAGTGTTTTGTATTCTTGATGCCCGTTGGGCTTTTGTGTTCACACTTCATGACAACTTTTATTTTCTGGGTGCTCCCTGGATAGCTAGACCCATCCTGCATGAGCAAATTGTCATAGAAAAACTCCTCCAGTGACAGAGACAAAGGAAAGGGTGTTACACTGCAGTGTCCCTTCATCTGAGCCATGATATGTCATCAGTGACCTAATTGAATGCCAGCCATGTTAGCAATAAGACAAACAATGGGCCTGCAAACAAATTGGAGTTTTGAGCTGTCATTTAGGAGTAGTTAGACAAATAAAAACTAGTTTAGTGATGAGGTTCAGGATCTGAGGCAAAATTTCTTAGAGACACTTGTGTTTCTAGATGTCCAGGGTGACAGATGATGAAAAAAAGCCACTGTATGTCCCTGGGCTACAAAGGAGTTACAAACAAAGCTTCATCCTGCTTTTTGTAATTGTAGTGGGCCTACTGTGGATCACTTTTCCCAAAGTCCTGGAGGCACACCTTGGATTTCATAATTGCAAGAAACTCTCATCCAAATAGCAGGTTTGGGCCTCCCTGGTGGAGCAAGGGGTTAAGACACTACCTATGATGCTATCCACAGCCACTGCAGCACGAATTTGATCCCCGGCCAGGAAGCTACCCACATGGCACAGCAGACCTCTCCTGACTCGCCTGCTGCTCCCCTCAGCAGTGCATTTCAGCCAGTCTGCCTGTTCTGCTCCCCAGTCTGTCTCTGGTGAATCCTCTCACCTTCCCGCACCTCTGGCCTGTACCCCAGTTCTTGTATGCATAAATAAATAAAATTTTATTTAAAAAACCTGCTTTTTAAAAAATATTTATTTATGCATACAAGAACTAGGGTACAGGCCAGTGGTGTGGGGTGGGCTTGGGAAATTTACTCCTACGTTCAATTGGTCAGCCGGCATTCACACCCATAGAATGGACTCGGGGATCAGATGAGCTGTGCGTAGTATGCAGTGCAGAAATGCAAGGCTCCTTGCCACACCCATCTCTCTGTCACTTGCTCTGTCAGCATCTACTCCAGGAGGCAGTTAGTTTCTTGGCTTTTTCTGTGCATGCTTGTTTTTTTACCCTGCTGAAATAGAATCCAAAGGAAGAGAATGGACAAAAGAAAGTGGACTTGACCAAGTGGTTACTATGAGCCAAACTTTATACTAAGGACTTAATAATCATTATCTGAGCACTTTCTTTTAAGCTATTGCCATTGTATCAAATTTATAGACTAAGAAAACAAAGGCTTGTGAAGATCATCTTGTCCCAGTGCAGCCGGCTAGAAGGTCTAGAGCCAGGATTCAACCCAGAATAGCTTGACTGTGAAGGAAGTCCTTGTCATTTCCACTCTATAAATGAAAAATTTCCAATAATCTGCAATTTTACCCTTATGAATCTTAGAAAATGGATGTTTCTTCTTATGCCTGGGAGGCAATACAAGATCCTACTGTGCTTTACAAGCCCTCAGATAAATATTAAATTACATTTGATTAAAACTTTGTTCCTAAAACCTATTACCATGTTTCAACATTGAAATCTAGAATTCCATCAATGCAATAGCTAGTGCCTTCAGCTAGAACATTCAGCTAAACAGCCTTAAAGTCCTGAGGATCTCAGATGAAAGATTTCTCTATAATGAAGGTAGTGAAGACAATTTGGTGAACTCACATATTGTGTTTTGAGAAACACTTCGGAGGTAGTGGAGGCTGTATCTAATGATGGATGACCATTGACTTCTGTTTGTTATTCTCATTCTTTCCTTTTCTCTAATTTCTTTTTTTTTAAAGATTTTATTTATTTATACAAGAGCTGGGGTACAGGCCAGAAGTGTGGGGGGGGGGCGGTGGGAGGATTCACCAGAGACAGAGTGGGGAGCAGAACAGGCAGATCTACTGAAATACACTGCTGAGGGGAGCAGCAGGCAAGACAGGAGAGTTGGGTATCTCCCTGGCCATGTGGGTATCTCCCTGGCCAGCCGTGAATCGAACCAGTGCTGCAGAGGCTGCGGATAGCTTCACAGTGCTGCACTCAACCAACTGTGCCACTTTTCTCTAATTTCTATGACCTGTCTGGTGGGGTGGGAGTGGAATAGAAGAGGAACATAATTTTGGCTTTGTCTTTGCCCTTTATGTCTGTGTTCCCTTCGTGGGTGGTGGGGGTGTGGCACAGGATCTTCACGTCATGGTGATGGTGGGTGAGGTCTAACCCCCCCAATAGTTTGGTTTGCTGCTTCCAGGAGGCTTGAGCTAATCTTCTCACAAGTCAAAAAGTTGTTCTATTGGTTGTATCTTATGCATCCATTCCAACCCCATCCTTCTCCCAGTGAAGAGATCCTATACGCGTGGCTTATTTCCTCAACACAAATCCCGCAGGAGAAATAGGAGTTATTTCACTCAATTTATAGATCAGGAAACTGAGGTGCCAGAAATTTAAATGCCCAAAGTCATGTAGCCAGTGAATGGCAAAGCTGAGCAGTAAGTCTCGGTTTTTCATATCTGGATAGAGGTTGGAGTTTCGTGAGAGCCTGTGCTTCTCAGTGGGGGTCCCCTGAAAAGTCTCTGCTCTGGCTGGATATCTAGTTTCTGCCGACCACCCTAGCCCAACCTCTGTAAGAGGAGGAGGCAGTTACCAGGTGCCTACTCACAACAGAATTTTACTAACTTATAACTTATTAACTTATTTATAGAGTTCTTTCCCTCACACTTTATATAATAAGGCAAAGAAGATCGTGGGATTGGATGATAACAAAACAGCCTCCTTAGGAACAAATGGATGTTTCCTATCATGCTTCCTCTCAGTGCTATGAGCTCCAAAATAGCACTTCAAGTGATTAATGTTTTCTTCATTAACTGGAACTAAACCTGAGCAAAGCCTCTTTCTTCTCTCTAACATGCTTTGCTAGGAGCTCAAGCACTGTTCATTTCCAAAAGGAATTTTTTGGAACCTGTTGTCCATAGTGCAAGGTCATGGAGAGAGGACTTCTAACTGTGTGGCTTTGAATATATGGGCTTTCATTTCACATTATGATCTGGAATATTAATGGGGACTTCAGAGGGCCAGGGTAGCCTGTTTATCTTGGTTGCCCCCAATGAGTCATGTATCCACACACTTTTGAGTCCATGCTATGTTCCTGGTTTATTTAAACCAACAGGATGCAGTGAAACTTCCAAGGCTACTAAAGAGTAAGCTGCTAGTTCTTCTAAAGTAGTGATTCTCAAAGGGAGCTTATTCTCCACCCTTGGGCACTGGATAATGTCTAGAGATATATATTTTTTTCTCCTAACTGGGAGAGTGCTGGTAGCACCTACTGAGTGGAGGCCAGGGCTGAGGTTAAGCATCCCACAATGCACAGCACAGCCATCAGCCTCTTCTATAAAGATTTACCCAACCTCAGATGTGACTTGTGTAGAGGTTGTGAAACCTTTTATAGAGGTTTAGAGTGGGACCTGTACTATGTGTATCCATGTAAGAAAACCAGTGACATTGCAGGAGAGACCACGAGAGGCCACCTGGACAAGAGGTTACATTGACAAGAAGAGGCTCTGAGACTCTCTGGAGAAAACAAGCCATCCTATCCTCTTGACCCACAGCAGAACACAACCAGTGGGGCATCACCAGCAAGATCCCAGAAGAACTGCCCTGTGGAGCCTAGCCTGGTTTGCAGAATCACAAGCACAAGTAAAAAGTTTGTGTTTGCTTGTTTGAGGCCACGAGGTTTTGGAGTGGTTTGTTAACCATCAATAGATAACCAAGACAATAGCAGATATGAAAGACTACAGACTCTCATGTCATTCCTTCGGGGGGGAATGCTGGATCCACCCCATGTCCAGGACTCGAGTTCTTATCCCCCCAGCTGCTGGTAGCAAGGGTGGCTGATAGTCATGGCTGAGAGCCTCTGCAGGATTTGCTGTCCACTGAAGACAGTTGCCTCCCTCAAGCTCACAATCCCTTCCTTGAGCCATTTAACATACAGGAAGAAACTTTTGGCACTCTCGCTTCAAAGCAGAACAATGAAGGGTCATCCCAGGGCTAGGGTTCCCCAGGGACTCTGCTAAGACTGCAAATATTAAACTTCTCCTTGGCCACCTCTAACTTCCTTCACCCTTGTAGGTCTTAAACTCAAGGAATCTGCCCCAAGAATCTCCTACGTGCAAATCTTGCTCTCAGAGTGTGTTTCCCAGGGGACCTAACTTGGAATACCTTTTTTCCTTCTGATTTCCTCCAATCTAGAAGTTTGTGCATTAGGCCTCCTGGACACAGTGCTTTGGCCAAGAGTACTGTCCTGGGATGCTGAATCAAGCCATAGTTCTGCGCCCTCACTAACTTTCCATCTCTGTTAAGTCTCAATTGTCTTGACAATGAGGAAGAAACGCTAAATCCTGCCCTGAAACCACAGAGAGATTCAAAAGTTTAACTGTAATGCCGGGAAACTTACAAACAGCAAAGAAGCACAGGGAAACATCAATCTTCTCCAGAAATGCAAGAAGTTCAAATTAAATCCACTTTGAGATACCATTTTACACTGACTAAATTAGCAGAACAAAGTAAAAATACATTGAAATGCACATTGTTTGAGACATTATGGTGAATATTGGGTCCTCTTAATCTGCCAATTTAATTATAAATTTCTTAACACTTGGAGAAAGCAATATGGTAACACAGTGCAAGCTGTAGCTATGTCTTTGACCCCTGGCCCATTAATAAGAATGTATCTGAATAAATTTGTTAAAGAGAAGATTTGGGATTTAAATTCTGATCTCTGAAATTTTACCACTGAAAAGTGTACATGCCATGTAAATAGATACATAATGGATAACAAGAAGTCAGAACATAGAATTTGAAGACTCAGAGGTCTGTATTCTGTAAGAAAAAAGACTAGTATTGAATATTTCACGTTGTTTCAGAAAGGTTGCTAATCTGACCCCCAACAACCAACTTAACTGGGGAGCATTAAAAGCTGCCAGCTTGAGGTGGATCCCAAGTCTCAGGGAGAGATTGTGTGAGTTGGGCCAGATGTCTCTCTGCCTCCCCAATATGACACAGTACACGCTGGAACTTTTTGACAGAGATGGAATTAACAGGGGTGTTATCTTTCTCAAAGTTGCTTTAGTTATTTTGTTATTATGCGTTCACATTTTTTAAGAGAAAAAAATTGTAAATTTTCTTGTGTGCTCCAGAGAAAGTCATTTTAATTACAGATATCTTAATAGTTCCCCATTAAGGTTCATAGCTTAACCTCATCAACATGGATAGGTTAAGTATCAAGAGAGAAAAGTCTTGCACTAAGAAAAGGGCATTCTTATCATTATTAATCTTCCTGGTAATGGATATTTATGATATATTTAAGAATCTTCCATTATTAACCATTCCAAAGCCCCCTTGGGTTCTGTGTCAAGCACATTTCTGGCTCCCAGCCTGGGAGGTTGGGACAACTAATATGTGGCTAGAGCTCTGTCAATGGCTTTAGGGAGACCTGTTCTGAAGGCTGAAGCAGAAACATTAAATCCCGAAGCTTAAAAACACTGTGGCCTTAATCGAGAGAGAAGAACAACACATGTGCGACTTGGACATCTCTGGTGGAATTGAGAAGACAGGCGGAAACATTCGATTTGACCATGTCACCCCCCTCCTTGTCTGGCAAAGTCATTAGCACCCCTGAAATAGCTGTCATGAAGCAAATGTGTGTTTCTGCCTCAAGAGTTCATTTCAATGTCTATTAAACGAATCCTATGCACTCACCTAGCAGACTCCCTGGTCTTCTAAGAAAATCTCCAGTTTTATCAGAAACATCTTCAACTCCAAGTTCTGTATCTAAGGGATATGGATGAAGGAGGTGTCAGAGCTGAGCCTCAAGGTCAGTCTACGTTCACCTCATATCTAGCTCTGTTATGGATTAGGAGGAGTGAGAAAGGATCAGAATCCAGGTACTTGGGCACATGACATATACACATGCACACACATGCACACACACAGATGCACATGTGCACACACACCCTCATAATAAAAGGGGCTCAAAAGGGCAGACAATGAATCCAGTGGAGGGACTTTAGAAGTAGGTGACAAACATCAGTGCTGATGAAGTCTATGGAGAGGAGCAGGAACTTCCTTTTCAGTCTCTGTCATGTCTAAATAAGATGAAACAAAAATCTGACCTTGGTGTCAAATGAGCTGACCCCAGGTCACGGGAGAACAAAATGGCTATCGGGGCTTTGGGTTCAAATGCAGTTGTACAGACCTGGGAGTCCAGAGAAGTTGCAAAGGTTTTGTTTTCCTAATACAACAAATAGTGGTTCTTTGAGGACTTTTAAGTTAAGATCGATTCCTAAGATTGATATTTCATCAAGTGGATTAAGGATAAGAATGGAGAGAAAAACGTATTCAGCTCAACCTCAGGCTTTGTTTTCTGAAATCTTGTCCTATTAATACTAGTGTTTGAGTTGTGCAAGTATTTCTACATAACTATGGTTAAATGTGGTAATCAAAAGCAAGATTTTACTTTTATATTAAAAATATATTTAATAGGGAATAATAGAGAGGGCGGAACAACATGGCAGCGAGGAAACACTGCGAGAAAGATGTCCCATTAAAAAAAAGTTAATAGGGAGGAAAAGCGGCAGGTACCAGTGAGAACTGGGACACGGAAGATAAACAGATGACTCCAACAAACTACCCGAAGAAGAAAGTTGCCATAAAAGAGGACTAGAAGGGAGGAAAGCTCAGAACCCTGCTACCCTTCCCCACCCACAAAGTCGGCACTCTCTGACCAACAGAAAGGAGGAAAACAAACAAACAAACAAACAAAAACCACCTAAAAAAACCAACAAGAACAAACTACGCATCAAGCAGGACTGTGAGTGGAAAGGAACTATTTCAGCCACCACACCCCGTGAACTGGAGCTGTGGAGAACCCTGCAGGATTCGCTGTGGAGGTGAGAGAACGGCTCAAGGCGCCATTAGAGAAAAACAAAGACTCCCGACCTACACACAGCCCCAGGCCAGCGGTAAGCTTGTGCAGAAAAGCAGCGCACTTGAAAAGCAAACACAGATCTCGGCTGCTCAGGTCCCCACGCCTGTGACCTAGGCTTGCCGGGAGATGCGTGGGGGCTCTCACTGAGGTGAATGTCCCTCACTGAGTAATCAGAAACCAGCCGCCCGGACACGGGAGCTGGGTGCAAAAGGCGCCATTTCTGCGGACACTGAACTGGGCTACAGCCTGCGTCCTGGACCTGAGAGCTTTGGAACTGAGACCCGGGGCACAAAATTCGGGGTGTGGGTTCCCCACTACTGTGGGGCACAAGGCAGACACAGCACCCCAAAGCCGTTGAGGCTTTCCCCACCACTCCCACTCTGTTCCCCATCCCATGGGGTGAAAAAACAGCTCCCCAAGGACACTAGGAGAGATCTCTGGTGCCACCTAGCGACCAGGAAAAAAATCAACAACACCCCATAGAACAGGGACCTTTCTTCAGTAAAGATTGCTTGAAACCAGCAGAAGGCTCCTGGAGGAGCCAGTGGTGAGCTGGGAAGTTCGCCCACACCAGGCCCCTTCTGACCAGCAGTCCGAGCCCAGAGAGGGAGCGGGCACCCACGGCCAGGGCAGACCAGGCACGCAGAAGAGTGTGCCTGAGACCAGGCATGCAAGGAGTGCGTCCCGCATCGCCATTTTAGAACAGGGACATTTCTTCAGTAAAGACTGCCTGAAACCAGCAGAAGGCTACCTGAAGTGCCAGAGGTGAGCTGGGAAGTTCGCCCACGCCAGGCCCCTTCTGGCCTGCAGTCCCAGCCCAGAGGGGGAGCGGGAACCCACCACTGGGGCAGACTGGGCATACAGGGAGTGTGCCCCGCATTGCCATTTTAGAACAGGGACATTTCTTCAGTAACGACTGCCTGAAACCAGCAGAAGGCTCCCGGAGGAGCCAGAGGGGAGCAGAGAAGTTCACCCAAGATGCCGGCCAGTCCCAGCAACACAGTGTCCCAATGCATACGGCAAATTAGAAAACAGACAGTAGGGAGTAGAAGAACCACACACAACCTAGCAACTCCTCAGGAAAAAAGCACACCACAAAAAGAAAACCGCCCCCCAGATTGCAACGACAGTAACTTGGAAGATTTTCTGAGCCTTCCAGAAAGAGAATTTAAAATTGCCATGATTAAAAAACTGCAGAAGTCATAAAGGAAAACAATGATAAGGGGAAAATAATCAACAATCAGAAGAATGCAACTGAGTCCCTAAAGAGGGAAGTAAAAGAAATTCAGGAGATCAAAGAATTAATGGAGGAACTAAAGAACTCTGGGAAAAGCAATGAAAACAGAATAGATGAAATGGAAGAACGAATAAGCACTCTTGAAGACACAGAAATAAAAAGAACCAAAACAGAAAAGGAAAGAGAAGTATGAAGGAAAAAGACCAAAGAAATACTTTGGGAACTATCTGACTCCATGAGGAAAGGAAATATAAGAGTTATAGTAATACCAGAAGGAGAGGAGAGAGATGTAGGAACAGAGAAAATACTCAAGGAGATAATTGAAGAGAACTTCCCAAACATGAAGAAGGAGCTGAAAATTGATATATAAGAAGCAAGAAGAACACCAAACTTCCACGACGAAAGGAAAAATACAGCAAGACACATAATTGTAAAGCTCCCAAGAATCCAGGACAAGGAAAAAATAATGAAGCTGACAATAGGGAAGAAACAGATAACATTCAAAGGAAAACCAATCAGGCTGACATCAGATTTCTCCGAAGAAACACTACGGACAAGGAGAGAGTGGAGGGACATAGTCAACAGACTCCAAGAAAACAGATGCCAGCCAAGAATACTCTATCCCGCAAAGCTCTCCTTCCTCTATGAAGAAAGAATAAGGACCTTCCCAGACAAACAGAAACTCTGAATTTCATTATGACTAAACCCCCACTCCAAAAAATACTACAAGGAGTCCTAAAGCCAGAACTTCAGAGGGACGAATAACAATGAAAGAAAGCAAAAAAAAAAGTTATTAAAAGAATAAATAAATAAAATCAAAGGAAGGACAAACACAATGGCAAGTACAGATGCTAACATATCAATATTAACGCTAAATGTTAATGGACTAAACTCTTCAATAAAAAGACACAGAGTCGCAGGCTGGAGTAAGAAATAAAACCCAACCTTTTGCTGTCTCCAGGAAACACATTTAGCTACAAAAGATAAAAATAGACTCAAAGTTAAAGGATGGAAAACAGTCCTACAAGCAAATGGACCAAAAAAGAAAGCAGGAACAGCTATACTCATATCAGATAAAACAGATTTCAAACTCAAAAAGATAAAAAAGAGACGCCAATGGTCACTACATTATGATCAAGGGGACAATATTTCAAAAAGAAATAACACTCATTAACATATATTCACCAAACGAAGGAGCACCAAAATATATCAGACAATTATTGTCATCTCTGAAAATAGACATCGGAGAAAACACATACGTAGTGGGAGACTTCAACACACCACTATCAACAATGGATAGATCAATGAGACAAAAAATAAGTAAAGACACTAAAGCTCTAAATAAGGACCTAGAGCGCTTGGGCTTAACAGACATCTATAGAACACTAAACCCCCCAAAAACGGAGTACACATTTTTTCTCAAGCACACCGATCATTCTCCAGGATCGATCACATATTGGGACCCAAGACAAACATCAACAGATGCACCAAGATTGAAATCATACCAACCATCTTTTCTGACCATGAAGGCATCAAACTAGAAGTAAACCATAATAAGAAGGCAAGGAACTCTCCTACCTCATGGAGATTGAAAACCACACTACTGGAAGACCACTGAACTAATGAGGAGATCAAAGAAGAAATTAAAAAAATTCTTTGAATTGAATGACAAGGAGGACACCAATTTTCTAAATGTATGGGATGCAGCAAAAGCAGTAATAAGAGGAAAATATATAGCAATAGAGGCTCACATCAAGAAACAAGAAAGAACTCAAAGAAACAACCTAATCTCGAAGCTCAAAGATCTAGAAAAAGAACAACAAAAAAAACCCGAAACCAGTAGAAGAAAAGAAACAATAAAAACCAAAGCAGAAATAACTGAAATTGAAACTAAAAAAACAATCCAAAAGATTAATGAAACCAAGAGCTGGTTCTTCAAAAAAATAAATAAAATAGACAAACCCCTAGCCAGGCTCACAAAGGAAAAAAGGGAGAAAGCACAAATAAACAGGATCATAAATGAAAGAGGAGAAATCACAATGGACACAGCAGAAATCAAAAGAATAATCAGTAACTACTATGAAGAGTTATATGGAAACAAGTTCAACAATCTAGAGGAGATGGACAAATTCCTACAACTCTACAATCACCCAAAGCTAGATAAAGAAGAAATAGAACACCTAAACAGACCAATTACAATTAGCGAAATTGAAATGGTAATCAAAAACCTCCCCAAAAACAAAAGCCCAGGACCTGATGGATTTACAAATGAATTCTACTAAAAATTCAGAGACAAATTAGTGCCTGTCCTTCACAAACTCTTCTAAAAAATTGAGAAGGAAGGGACAATACCAAACATGTTCTGTGAAGCCAACATTACACTAATTCCAGAACCGAACAAGGACAACACAAAAAAGGAAAACTACAGGCCAATCTCGCTAATGAACACTGATGCAAAAATCCTCAGTATAATTTTAGCTATCAGGATTCAATAATGTATCCACAAGATAATTCACCACGACCAAGTAGGATTCATGCCAGGGACACAAGGATGGTTCAACATCCGAAAATCAATCAACGTTATCCAACACGTCAATAAAAAGAAATATATAATAACCATATGATAATATCAGTAGATGCCGAGAAAGCTTTCGACAAAGTGCAACACCCATTCATGATAAAAGCCCTTGAAATTCTTGGGATACAAGGAACATACCTCAACATCATAAAGGCCATCTATGACAAGCCAACAGCCAGTATCATTCTCAATGGTGAAAAGCTGAAAGCATTTCCATTAAGATCTGGAACAAGACAAGGATGTCCACTCTCACCACTGCTTTTCAATAGAATACTGGAAGTCCTAGCCAGAGCAATAAGACAAGAGAAAGACATACAAGGAATCTAAATAGGAAAAGAAGAAATCAAACTATCACTATTTGCAGATGATATGATAATATACATAGAGAACCCCAAAAACTCCACAGAAAAACTAATTCAACTCATCAATCAGTTCAGTAAAGTGGCAGGATACAAAATCAACACACAAAAGTCAGTAGCCTTCCTATACACAAACAATAAGTCTGAAGAAGAAGAAATAAAAAAAAAAACCCTTTTATTATTGAAACAAAAAAAATCAAATACTTGGGAATAAATCTAACAAAAGAGGTAAAGGACCTATACAAAGAAAACTATAAAACAATGTTAAAAGAAATAAAAGAAGACACAAAGAAATGGAAAGACATGCCCTGCTCATGGATTGGAAGAATAAACATTTTTAAAATGGCCATCCTACCAAAAGCAATATACAGATTCAATGCTATTCCAATAAAATTTCAGTGTCATTCTTCAAAGAAATAGAACAATTATTGATGAAATTCATATGGAATCACCAAAAACCCCGAATAGCCAAAGCTCTCCTGAGAAAAAAAGGGAATGGAGGCATCACACTCCCAGACTTCAAACTATACTACAAAGCCATAATCATCAAAGCTGCATGGTATTGGAACAAGAACAGACACACAGACCAATGGAATTGAATAGAAAATACAGAAATAAACCCACAGATTTATGGTCAACTAATCTTTGACAAAGGAACAAAGAATATGCATTGGAGCAAAGAAAGTTTGTTCAATAAATGGTGCTGGAAAAACTACATGCAAAATAATGAAGCTTGACTACTACCTCACACCATACACAAAAATCAACTCAAAATGGATTAAAGAACTAGACATAAGACCTGAAACCATAAAATACATAAAAGGAAATATAGGTGAAACCCTACGTGATATGCACATCAAAGACATCTTTACAGACACATCACCCAAAGCAGTGATAGTGAAGGCAAAGATAAACAGCTGGGACTACATCAAATTAAAGAGCTTCTGCACAGCAAAAGAGACAATAACAAAAACAAAGAGAAACCCCACCGACTGGGAGAACAGTTTTGCACACAACACTAAGGATAAAGGACTGATCACAAAAATCTGCAAAGAGCTGATGAGACTCAACAACATCAAAGAAAATAATTCAGTCAAAAAATAGGCAGAAGGGCTAAAAAGAAACTTCTCTGAAGAGGAAATGCAAATGGCCAACAGGCATATGAAAATATGTTCAACATCAGTTATAATCAGGGAAATGCAAATCAAAACTACCATGAGATACCATCTTATACCAGTGAGAATGGCACATATTAAAAAAACTAGCAACAACAAATGTTGGCGAGGATGTGGAGAAAAAGGAACTTTCTTGCACTGTTGGTGGGACTGCAAACTGGTCCAACCACTATGGAGAGCTGTGTGGAGATTTCTGGACCTACTAAACATAGAGCTTCCATATGATCCAGCAATTCTACTCCTAGGTATTTACCCAAAGGACACAGAAACATCAATTCCAAAGAGCACCTGCACCCCTATGTTTATAGCAGCACTATTTACAATAGCTAAGCTTTGGAAACAACCCAAATGCCCAAAAATAGATGTGGTACATATATACCATGGAATATTACTCAGCATTCAAGAAAGATAAACACATGCAATTTGCAGCAACAGGGATGGCGCTGGAAGGGACCATGCTCAGCGAAATAAGCCAGAAAGAAAAAGAAAAATACCAGATGGTCTCACTCATAGCAGGAATCTAGAAAACTTAAATAAGGGACCAGGAAAATGAATAACTATAAGAAAGTGAAAATCAATAAAAAACTATGAACCAGAGACACTCTATGGGGGGTGGGTGCAGGGGGGGAGGGATTGGTGTCAAAATAAGGGGGTTGCAATTGTATGGGGAATACAAAAAATAAAATTTATATAAAAAATAATAATAATAAATAAAATAAATAAAGGGGGTGGAAATTGTATGGAGAATATAACCAAAACAAAAATGCATACATTGTGCAAAAAGGAAAAATGTAAAAAATATATAAATTTTTAAAAATATATATATATAATAAATTTAATTGGACAACTCATGATTGTTTTCTGGTTAAATTTGTCTCGTAATTTAAACCTCACAGCGAGACCCTGCTACTTATCTGAAAGGAGATAATACTGTTAAGAGTTGTGCTGAACTTTCCGTCATCGATCTCTGTGCACATGCAAGTGTGTCTTTTCTCCTCCTCCTAAGATAAATCAGAATTATTTATTAATATCAATTATGATACATTATTTTGAAAACATAATACTTAACTGAATATTAATATCTCTTAAAACTAGAGGAATAGGAGGATCACTCATTGAATTTGTTTCTGCGTTTAGCTCAATATTGGAAGTATTTTCCTAGTAAACCAATTATATCAACAACAAAATTATGTAGATATTTGGGATGTGTATGTGTGTGTGTATGTGTCTGTATATGTAGAAACAGAAAGTAGTGGGCGTATTGTTTTCTATGGATCAGCAAGCTTCCTATAAAGGGCTAGGTAGTAAATACTTTCAGCTTGGTGGGTCATAGACTTGTCTATAGCGTGTCTACTCAATTCTGTCATTACAGGCATTACAGTCTCCATAGCCACTCATTACTCAGATGTGGTTGTGTTCCAGTAAAAATTTATTGGAATCAGAATTGTCCTAGTTTGCTAGTCCCTGGTTTAGAGAGTAGACCGGGCAGTTGCGCGATGGAAGTGTCTTTTCACACTCATGGTTTCTCTTCAGGAGAACCTGAGACCCAGAGAGGTGAAGTCACTTACCCAAAGACACACAGCAAAGCTAGAGCTGTGAATCCAGACATCCACGATGTTCCCTCAATCGTCCCCACCCCAACACAGAGTGGATGCCAGAGTGCTAGCTGACTCCACAGGCAGAGTGGAGAAGGGGCGACGGGACCCCTCCCTAATCTCTTCTTTCTGACTATAGTTGGGGCTTGTGTGTGTTTTCTCCACATTTTCTTGTTTGTTGGTTTGGTTTTAATAATGGAAAAGCCACTGGGCGGGAAAAGGCCACCCACTTAGCTCTGCGTCCTCAAAGCAAGTCACTGCCCCATCCAGGCTCTGTGTTCTTTGATCTGTAAAATGAGGGCACTAGCTTGATGATCTTGAATTCCATTTTGTTGTTGAATTTTATGATTCTCCCAGTGTGTTTGGCCCAACTCCATGTGCAGTGAGCCCCAAGTTGGCCAAAACTTGCCAGGCCTTGGGTACCCAGGGGCCCAAAGGTGGCAGCCCTACCTGGGTCTTGGGTATCATGAGGTCAGGTGTTTCTGTGCTCGCCAGCCAGAAGCACCTCCACCACAGCACCTGGGGGTGCTGGTGACCTCACCTGCTTGGGCTCAGAGTCGATGACCGTAATGGAGGTACCCACCTGCTCACAAAGCCTTTCTGCTTCTAGCTCTGAACTGCTGAGCCAGGCTTTTTATCATCTCACTAGTCTTGCTTATAGATTTATCTATCCCTCTAGAATCTCCACCTCTCACTGAACTTCTTCAGAGTAAGCAGTTTTATAACAAACTGTGGCCTGGTTTCCACAGACACAAGGCAGGGCCAGGGCAGGCCCTCCCATGGACTGGAGCTAGCTGAAAGCATTACTGCCAGTCACTTGCATATTTTTGCAGGGATTCAAATAACCCTTTCTCTGCTGCAGGATTTCCATTGATTTTAGTTACATTTTCTTCCCAGATAAGATGCTCTCGGAAGGAGGACACTGGGCTTAGTCTAGAGAGCTGATTCAAATCCCAGGGGCATCTCAACTGGGATATATGCCCGCTGGCAGGTCCTCTAAGTTCTCTCCTGGCTTCCCTACTACACAACAGAGAAGGGAGCCCCGCCTTCTCCACAGCTCACATGGTACATGAACACTGGCTCCACAGTTTAATCTGGTGGGAGATTAAAAAATCCAGATTTCTGAGCCCCTTCCTGGATTCATTGAATCAGAATTGTGGGGTGATGTCCAGACAGGTAGCAGCCTGAATCCTTTCCAGGGTATTCCAGTGAGCAGCCAACCCTGAGAGCCACACATTTTAACAGCCAAAGATACATTGATAGGAACACACCTTTTGAAAGGGAAGGGCCTTGTCAATGTGTACACTTATTTTTATTATTGCTGTTTAAAAGTGGCACAAAAATTCTATACAAATAAATCCCAAGTGAAATAAAGTAAATAGATGTATGAAATAAGGAGGTGTGCTATCAAGACTTAAAAGAAAGGGCTATATATTTGATCTTTGTTTCTGACATGGATCTTGAAACACCCATGGGATTTCCTAGGCAGTAGGAGACATGGGGCATCTTTATGGTAATAATTGTGTCTTTGTCCTCAGCTCCTGAAATTTCCATGCGGCATAAAAGTGAAAGGGGTCTTGTTATTCACAGCAATCCACTTTCAACTACAAGGGAATATGGTTAGTGAGGTGACTTTTTGGACATTCTCTAAAGCCAGGAGGTGAGGATAGGGTGGGGGAATAGGGTTGTTTGCCTGGGGCGCCATCATGTGAGGAGAGGGTTGAAATTTTCAGCCCCTTGACCTCTTGGGAGGGGACTGGATCTGGAGTTCATTTTCAGTTATGACCAGTGAATTGACCAACCAGGCCTGTGCAGTTCGGCTTGTAAAAAACAAAACACCGTTCGGATAGCTCCAGGCTGGTGAGCACATGGGCAGGAGGTGGAAGCTCTGTGGCCCTTTGCATATCCCTGGCTCTGTGCATGAATTCTGTCTGGCTGCTCTTGTGATGTATGCCCTCTGACAACAAACTGGTGGTCTAAGGAGGGAAATGTCACTGAGTTCTGTGAGTTTAACATTAATTGAACCAGAGGAGGGGGTCATCGGAAGCTCCCATCTTATTGACACAGAGCTACTTGGTCCATTCTAGTCTGGTCTTGCAACTGGCTCCTGAAAGGGAAGGGGGCAGACTTTCTTTTTTTTTAATATTTATTTTATTTATGCATAAAGAGCTGGGGTGCAGGCCAGAGGTGCAGGGGTTGAGAGGATTCATGAGACAGAGTGGGGAGCAGAACAGGCTGATCTACTGAAATACACCGCTGAGGGGAGCAGCAGGAGAGACAGGAGAGAGCTGCTATGCCATGTGGGTCAGCAACTTGGCTGGGGATTGAACTTGTGCTGTAGTGGCTGCCGATAGCTTGATAGTGCTGAGACTTAATCCCTTGCACCACCGTGGAGGCCCCCCAGGAAGGGTGCAGTCTTGTAGGACAGAGCCCTCCACCTATGGATCCCACGGTATTGCCAGGTAGATAGTTTCAGAATTGGGTTAAATGATAGGACACTAAGTTGGCATCTGAGAATTGCTTAGTGTGGGGACCCTCCCTCTCCCCAACACATTAAATTCATCTCACACTCAGGCAGCCTATTCTGCATTACGGTTTGGTCCTCAGAGGTTTCCCTTGAGATATACAACCTTTCTAGATTAAAATTAGGGTCGATAATTTAACCTCCAACAGCCCATGGGACTGGATTAAATGTGCTGTCAATTTGTTTAATCCTATGGAAACCCTGAGAGATGAGGTGGGTGGTCCATTTTTTTTTTTTTTTTTTTTGAGTGAAGCAATCAAAGCTTGGGGAAGTAAATCACTGTAGGGAGGTTCCCATCACTTGAAAATGGATGTAATGAGACCAGACATATTAGAGTAAGGGCTCTTTGCATGAGGTCTTAGCTGCTTCCTCATCCTACCAAATGGAGCTCAAGGCTCCATTGTTCCAAGTCACAGGTGCTAAGAGAACAGCCCTGATGATCTTGTCATGTCACCTCTATGAGTTATCACCTCTTCAAGATGCTTTCACATCATTTGTATTTTAGAGAATCATCTTATTGAATTATTAGTTGGTTCCTACAAGGTTGTCCTCAATTTAAAGATGGGTAGAGTTTCCAGAGTTTTCATAGGAAGTATCCCAAGCATTGATTGCTAGAAACTTATAGTAGGTAAATTCTCAAATGATCCCATTATGACCCGGTACAATGCTGAGAAGGTGACTTGATTAATATCTTGTTGAGACCCCACTAGGGGAAACATGCATTTACAAAGAGATCTAGCAATTCCACCCCCAGGTACCTGTCCAAGGGACATGGAAACATAGACCCACACAGAAATCAGACCCAAAAGTTCACAGCAGTGTAGTTCCTTAGAGCAGAATCAACACAAATGCCCCTCCCCAGATAAATGTTTAAGCAAAATGCAGTCTACCATACAGCAAAATATTATTTGGCTGAGGAAAGGAATGAAGTACCCATACATGCATGCATGGAAGGATCTCAAAAAAAGAAATTAAGTGAAAACACTCAAATGTAGAAGACTGCATAATATATCATTCCGTTTGTAGGAAATGCCCCCTAAAGGCAAATCTCTAGAGCCAGAGAACAGAGCACCCTTGGTAAGGACTAGGAGGTGGAAACATTATAGATGAGCAAAGATCTTCTTGAGCTGATAGAAATATGCTAAATGGGATCGGGGCCCTGCTTGCTCCCTCTGTAGATTTACTCGGAAAGAAAATGGTTGAATTGCTCACTTAAAACAGGCACATTTGATCTCACTAAAGCTTTTGAATCTTTTATTTCCTGTCTTTTAGGCGCCTGCCAAAAATACTGCAAGACCAGCGTGGTTCAGATTTTGTCTTGCTCTTTCCAGAGGAGATCTCGTTCATGGGGAACAGCACCAGAAACCAGATTCAAGAGATGAGTTTAAAGCAAATGCTAATCTATACATTTCTGGGAACAATGCTGATATATACATCTCAGGAACAAGAATGCCATCTCCTGCTCAGAGCTTCCACTTCCTGCACTGAGCATCTGGGCACTGCTGGCCACTGAAAGTCCACTTTCTGGGGTGGAGCAGAGGCACAGGGTGAGGGGCTCACATCAGCCACCCGCAAGGCCTGTGGGCCAAACCAGCCTCTTACCGGAGATGCCTGACCATGGACCTGTTTGCCTGTTTCCCAGCGTCGGCCATGCTCTGTGAGACTTTGGCAAGTCTGGCCCTTTCTTTCCTCCTTTGCCGTGCTTCATTCAGATGGCTCATTTTCTGCAAGCACTGGGACATCACGAGTGTTTTAGGTTTCTTCATTCCTGTGCACCTGTCTTCTTGGATCTGTCTTGAAACAGTGGTGCAAGAAGAGATGTGACGTCAGGTGCTGATGCTCCTGTGATCCTGCCAAAGCCCTGTTTTCCTGGGCTCTGGGAGTGTCCAGCACACCTGTAGTCTGGATACAGGGCATCAACTTAACTTGCATCTCATGATAACTTGCATCAACAATAACTTGCATCTTATTTTATTCTCTTCTGTGCAAATTGAACAAAGAGCTGAGCTTTCTCAAAGTGTGGTTGGTGTTGGAGAGTTCCAAGCATTCTCCCTTCACATGAAATTCAAATCCCTGCAGCTGGCCCCTGCTCTTTTCTCATGGAATTGGATACAAAAAGTGGGGTAGCACTGGATTAACAGTGCTTCAGTGATCCTGATCACATTGCTTGAGAAAGTGGGTCATGTGGACATAGACATGTCACATTATTTCTTCCCCTCCAGGAAATTTGGGAACTCAGGCTGGGTTGTTCGATGCTGACAGAGCTGTCTGCTTGATTTCAAAATTTGACTCCAAAGTGAGTCAGATTTGGCTGTTCCTTGGGAAGGGGGTTTGTCCCCCAGCTCCAACCCTGATCCCAGTGTTCACTTGATGCATAGCCCTGATGAACTAACGCTGACCATAGATTTGGCTACACCCCAGTCTTCCATGTGATGATAATACAAAGCACAAAGGATTCCACAGTTTTATTGCTAATATTACTTCATCTTTAGCTACATCCGCTATTTCCTCCCAGGCCCATCTTCACATTTAATATATTAAAAAAATCATTTCCATTTTTTAAATGTCTAGATTGCCCATGTCAGAATGCCTCTCATCTGTCTGTCTGTCTGCTTGCGTGCCTTCTCTCTCTCTCTCTCTCTCTCTCTCTCTCTCTCTCTCTCTCTCTTCCTACCTACCTATTTACTATCTAGTCTCAAAAATCAATTTCTCTAATAGCTACTTATCACTCTTCTATCATCCACCTACCTGTATCTACTCTAAAGTTTTCTTATATCAGCTATTGACATTAGGGGGTGGATAGTTTTGGGGTGTGTCCTGTGCCTGTAGGGACTATAGCAGAATTCTGGACCTCTGTCCACTAAATTTTGTTAGCACCCCTCACCTAAGTCAAGTCACAGCAATAACATATGGCTTCCAACAATGCCAGAGGACCCCTTGGAGGAGGAAGGGCAAAATCTGTTTAATCTATCATCTAGTCATTTCTCTATACTGCTTCTTTCAAGAAGGCAAAGTAGACATCATTATTCCCCTTGTAAAGATAAAGAAATTGAGGCTGAGTTTATGTGACTTAATATATAAGTATTAAATCATAGAGCTGAGGGCCTCCCCAGTGGTGCAAGGGGTTAAGATGCAACCTATGAAGCTATCAGCAGCCACTATAGCACGAGCTCAATCCCCATGCAGGGAGCTACCCACGTGGCACAGCAGACCTCTCCTGATTTGCCTGCTGCTCACCTCAGCAGTGTATTTCAGTCAGTCTGCCTGTTCTGTTCCCCACTCTGTCTCTGGTGAATCCTCTCACCCCCTACACATCTGGCCTGTACCCCAATTCTTGTATGCATAAGTAAATCAATCTAAAAAAATTAAAAGAATTTAAAAAAATCATAGATCTGAGTTACAAAACCAAGTTTGCCTTATTAAAAAAAAGGTTTCTTTTCCCCCTATAATGCTAGGCTATTTTAAATTAAACACAACCCTACACATTTTATGCTCAGTGCCTTTACTCTGCTTTATTCTTAGCTTAAACTCATTCTCAAATTTAATTTTGATTCAAACCCAAACAAATGTTTTCTAGTCAAAACACACATGGATGTGTCTGTACCTCAACCTTCATTCTAACCCTGTTGTGGCTTCATAATGTAACCCCGTTTCCAACCCCTATTCTTAACCATCCATTTGCTTCCTAAATTTTGTTTCCCCTCCTCCCAGACAATGAGGGCATCAGCTGGAAGTGGCAGTGGACAAGCTCATTCACAGCAAGGGACAAGCACATTGTTCCTTCTAGAGAGGATGCAGAGAGCCCCCTTCTCTGCTGATCCACCTGGTCCCTGTCCATATATACTATCATAAACTCCTACATTTGGACAATTTTGAAATTCCAACAATAGTGTTGTGTTTGCATTTTTCAGGGACAGGCTGGAGCTTATGAATGTCGCTTCTGAAAAAAACAAGCAAATGAAAGAAAGGCCTTTGAAGCAATCAGCTGTCTTCTCAGAGCCTGACATTTTGGTTCAGCTTTTAAACAGTCATTTTGATTTCTGCCCTGCTACTCTGATGCCCATTAGATGGCTGACAGCTTCTGGCCTCCATGTCCAGAATATAAGCAGGCGGAGACATTGTTTTCTAGCAATTAACAGTGATGCTTGAAAGAGATGGCAACAAGCTGAAAAAAAATTAATTGAAAATTTAACCTTCAAATAAAAATACTTAGACCTTAGCTTCCATTTGTAAGCAGCTTATGCTGCCTGTGCACATTTTGTTATATTAAGTATTTTCTACACCATTTCTGATTAATACAGCGGTGCTATTTTCCAGTCCAGTCTCCTTAATAAATATATGTGTCAAATATCTGTTTCCTCCCCTGAATGCGAAGACTTTTAATTCCCCTTGTTTGCATGTGCTAACTGGTTGTGTAATGAGATTAACAGCTCTTTTTTTCCTTCCGCAGATTTTCTAAGAAAAGGCAGTGTGCTCCTAGACAAAGTTAAAAAGGTAGCTTCTTTAATTTTGCATATTGTTAGCCGCAATCCAGTTGCTAATGTTTGTTTTATATCCATCTGTCAAAAGCAATGCCAAAATACGTTGTGTTTGCCTTGAATTGGCTCAATTAATCCTTCGCTGGAAACAGTTCTGTCATTTCATGTTTGGTTAAGACCCTGATTCAGTAGTTCCCAAACCAGGGGCTCCTGTCTGCCAAAGGCAATCGGTGCTTGTTTAATATGACTTTCTGGGAAGTATCCACTTGACAAAGACAAAAGGGAAAGGTGGGGCGGACACCTCATGGGAATAGCTAGGCAGAGCCAGCCCCATCTCTGCCTTGGGTGGAATATAAATGGCTGAGCTTGGTCTGTCACCCAGTTCTTGAGGTGCCAGAAGAGCTAATGCGTCACACTTGGTCGCAGCCTGGGGCAGACGTCCAGACACGTGGCTCCATGTAAATTTAATGACAGGGTGCTCCTTGGCCAGGACCACCATAAACACGCCACATACTAGGGGCCTGAACAGATGTCTGTGGTCTCATAGTTCTAGATGTTGGCAAGTCCCAGATCAAAGTCCCCACAGGTTTTATTTCTTTTTTTTTTTTTTAAGATTTATTTATTTATGCATACAAGAGCTGGGGTTCAGGCCAGAGGTGCGGGGTGTGAGAGGATTCACCAGAGACGGAGTGGGGAGCAGAACAGGCAGACTGACTGAAATACACAGCTGAGGGGAGCAGTGGGAAAGAAAGGAGAGGTCTGCTGCCGCATGTGGGTCAGCTCCCTGACTGGAGATTGAACTCATGCTGCAGAGGCTGCGGACAGCTTCACGGTGCTGTGCTTAACCCCTTGCGCCACCAAGGAGACCCCTTCACAGGTTTTATTTCTTCCAAGGCCTCTCGGGCTTGTACATGACCTTCTTCTCCCCATGTCTGTACAGGGCCTTCCTCTATCTGTGTCTTGTCTGGGTCAACATTTCCTCGTTTTATGTGAACACCAGTCATAGCGGATTAGGGCCCACCACAGTGACCTCATTCTGACTGAATGACTCCTTTAAAGACCCTAGGTCCAGAGCCCAAATAATAGTCACATTCTGGGATTAGGATTCAGCATGTCAAGTTTGGAGGGCCACATTCAGTCCCTAATAGATGGTAACCAGAAAAAAGAAAAAAAAGTATATGATGAGTAAAAAGGGAATATTCTTAGACCATGTGCTGTGAAGCAGCCATTCTGCAGGGGAGTCTATCTCTCTCTCTCCCCACTGCTCTGTTTCTCCTCCCCCCCTCCTCTTTCTCCTCTTCCTACTCCTCCTTTTCCTTCTCATCCTCCCCACTCCTCCTCCTCCTCACTCCCCCCCCCCGCCCCTTTTCTCTGGCTCTCACTCTCTTGCTCTCTGTCCTCTACCACCATTTCCATGAAGTCGGCATATTTTACAGAACATACACTGTTGAATCAGCATGCTCTGAGTTCAAATCATGACTTGTCCTCCTATTAGCTGTGTGATCAATGGCAGAGTGTTTATAGTCTCCTAATCTCAGGTTTCTTGTCCTTAAAGTGGATTCTTGTCCTTGAAGTGGAATTAGTAACAACTACCCCAGCTGACTTTGTCCATAAGGGTAATCTGGGAGCTTGTGTGAGAGCCAGGGGAGGCAGGGCTGAGAGGTGCAAAAGCCCTGCCCCAAGCACAGGCCCCAGGGCAGTCAGGTTGATGGAGAATTTAAAGTTACACAACCGCCTTTTTAAAGAATGACTAGAACAGGCCTCTCATCAGGGCAGATAATCACTGCTGCTGAGCCATCTTCCCTGCATGGGATGGGAAAGCACCATCTCTTGTCTCTCTGTCTACTGCAGATTAAATGCATGGTTGCCACCCCGCTCACTTCACTCACATCTGTATCTTGAATTTAGTTGTCCTCAGGACAGCCTAACCAAAAGCATTTCACATGACTGCACATCTTATTTTTTATTCATTTTACTCAGAAATTGCCAAACCTCACAGATAAATTATATATGGTTGAGGACAGTCATCATTTATCATTGTTTTGAATAAAAGAGGCCTAGTGGCCTCTGGCTACAGTCCTCCTCTTTCCCAAATATCTTCTGGTCCTGTAACTGCTAGGACTGGATTCTTGCTATGAATTAGGAATCAAAATATGCAGCTACTGACCACAGAGGGAGTATGTCTGTCTGGGCCCATAGCTTTTATTATTCCACATCCCTTGCTGACGTGGTACCCAACTCTCCGAAAAGGGGGTGGGGTGGTGGGGTGTGTGTGTGTGGCTGATTTATATGAACAGACGTCTGGCTAGTTCTAAAATCAAACCCAAAACAGCAACAAAAACCAGGAACTCTTAAACGGTACATTTCCTTTCTCATTGGGAGGTGTCTGTCTTCACACCATATCAAAAAGTATAAACCCTGGGCATGAATCATTACATTTTTCCAGACAGCGTTCTTCGTTGGGATTTTAGAAAGTAACTCCCTAGTCTACATCTCCAACAATGGAAGAAATAAGGTGGCATGGGACTTGCGTGGGTGTCTTGCGGTTCTTAAAATGATGACCATGATGACCACTGACAAAATGGAGGTATTTGCTTATATCATATCAGGTGACCAAAATGAAACAAAATGTTATAACATACAGTACAATGTTTAAAAGGAAAAAATGCATCTAATGACGTCTAATCATGTTTAAACCTTTGCATGCTCACACAGCCTTGTGCTTGGAGAGAGCCCTCTCTGGTGAGGTGGGTAAAAGGTCTGTCCACACAGGTGTCGATGTCTTACATCCATCTCCCCTGGGTTTTGGCCAGATTTGGATTTCTACAATTAGCATAGCAGGTTGTATGGAAGCTGGGGGTAAAGGGTGGTTCTAATTTAGGATTTAAGGAAGGCAATCAACACACGGGTGAAGGTAGTTGAACCCAATCTGTAATAAAAACTTGATAGAGATCTTTAGATAGTTGGCATAACCACAGTGTGCATGACCTTTGAATATTACAAAGCAGGACCTTAATCAAAAGCTCCAGCTTCTTCTTAGTAAGGCCTGGAAAGAGGTCTGGCTGGATTTACGGAGAGGAATTGTCTTTTTTGCCATCCAAGTTCTTTCTTCCCAGGCCATTCTGGACACATGTAGATTTGCCCATAGCGGACATGGGCCTGGATCTGGCTGGTGACTTCAAGTTGCAGGATTTTCTAGGTTTCTGATACTGGACATTGTTAGTTTTGTAGGAGGTGAATAACAAAATAACGATGAGGCCCTGTTGTAAGGGCAGTCCCCTTCCCTCCACCATGCTCCATGTCTCTGATTTGTGCCAAGCAGGTCCTCTGAATTCAGTCCCTTCCAGTGGTTCGGATTTCTCTTTAATTGTCCTGGTGGAGGGGTGTGCTGTGGAGGCTTTTTGATAGCAGAAATTATTTTTCAAAGTGAGAAGATGCAAATAATCAAAGTAATGTGTCCACGACAGGACTGTAGCTTCCACGCCTCTCCGTACATACCACAGTGTGACCCTCTCACCAGAATTTGTCTAGCACTTCCCTGCACACCCATCACATCCAAGCTCCCCACAGAAAAAGAGGCCCAGAAGAAAACATGTTGTGATGTTAACAGTGATTGCAAATATTTTCTTCCCTTGTTTTCTAAAAGTCCTTTAATGACTTTAACCAAAAGAATTTTTTCAGAACACCATAATAATCACTCTGCTTTCAAATGTGTATACCAAACTTCTTGACGCCATCTGAGCTAATTCTGTTAATCTCCACACTTTTGTAATTATACATGCGACAAAACACTGAATTTATAAAGAGGACTAACAAATTCCCATTAAAATCATTACTCATGCTCTGGATGCTGGTAGGAAAATATTGTAGGTTTTTGGGGTTTTTTTGACATTTTAAAAGGACAGGTTTATTAGGAAAAGGAGAAAGAAAAAGAGAGGCAATTGCATAGTTACAGGAGGGCAGGATAACTGCTAATTTAAAATTTTGGAAAACATAGTAAGCCAAAATCAATAGATTAAATGCAAAGATCTCATGGAGAATATTGTCCATGGTATTAAAAAAAAAATGGGTCTGGTTCAATCCATCCCAACCTTTACTTAGTCACTTATATATTCATGTAGAGTAGCTAGCCCAGTGTAGCTATGGGAGCCAAATACACTGTTGGTTCCTAGCCTCAGGGAGCTTATAGTCTAGGTTAACTTTGTTTATTTATTTTAAATTTATTTTTTATTTTTGCATAGAAGAACTGGGGTGTAGGACAGAGGTGTGGAGGGTGAGAGGATTCATCAGAGACAAAGTGGGGAACAGAACAGGCAGATCTACAGAAATACAGTGCTGAGGGGAGCAGCGGGTGAGACAGGAGAGGTCTGCTGTGCCGTGTGGGTAGCTCCCTGCCCAGGGATTGAACTCAGGCCATAGTGGTGATAGTGTTGAGACTTAACCCAAGGCCACCAGGTAGGCCCTTAGATTAATTAATTAATTAATTAATTTTTTTTAAGATTTATTATTTTATTTACACAAGCACTGGCTACAGTCAGAAGCACGGGAGGGTGAGAGAATTCACCAGAGCCAGAGTGGGGAGCAGAGCAGGCAGACTGACAAAGTACACTGCTGAGGGGAGCAGCGGGCGGTAGGAGAGGTCTGCACGCCATGTGGGACCCTCGCCCGGCAGCCGGGGATTGAACTGGTGCTGCAGAGGCTTCGGGCAGCTTCGCAACCCAGTGCTCAACCGCTGCGCCACCGGGGAGGCCCTAATTTATTTTTTTAAAGAATAAATATATGTTCTAGGATTAACAGAAACTAAATTAAAAGTGAGTGAAGATAAAAGGAAAAAATAGTGTTTAAAACTATATTTTTGCATGTATGTAGAAGTATGTAGGATAAAAATTTATTGTCTAATTCATCCACTACTCATTTGCTCACTCTGACAATTTTTTCACATGGCTCAGAGACCCATTATTAAAGTAGTCATTTACTGGGCCTCCCTGGTGGCACAAGGGATTAAAATGCAACCTATGAAGCTATCCACAGCCACTGCAGCATGAGTTCAATCTCTCGCCAGGGAGATACACACATGGTGCAGCAGACCTCTCCTGTCTCACCTGCTGCTCCTCTCAGCAGTGTGTTTCAATAGATCTGCCTGTTCTGCTCCCGACTGTTTCTGGTGAATCCTCTCAACCCCACACACCTCTGGCCTGTATCCCAGTCCTTGTATGCATAAATAAATAAATCTTAAAAAAAAAACATACTCGTTTACTTAAAGCACTCCTTCAAAGGTGTAGCTAACTCGCCAATATCTTGCTATGTTCCTTGATGCCCACTCACAAGCAATAAAGACTGGCAATGTGGATGGCAGGGCCCTCGCATCTCAGGGGCTGAGCCTTCAGGGAGAGGGTGGGCAGGGGAAGTCCCTGGCAGCTGTGCCTCAGTAAAGGTGACTCCTGTTTCATTGACTCTTTGATTCAAAGTGTCAGACAACCAAACAGAGGAAGTAGGAGACAGTCTCATCTCAACCCAGCAGTGCCCCAGCAGGAGAACAGTTTACAGACTAGAAATTCCATGTGGTGTCTTTCAGCAACATTTATTACAAAGTAGGAGTCAGTGGGAGTGGGTGGGACATACTGTAGAACAAAGGAAAAGTAACATCATCCTAAAAATGATTTGTGCTAGAAGGTGGGGGGTGAGGGGAACACAGCAAATGTTCAGTAAAATTCAGGAAGGCAGGCCCCTAGAATGTTGCTTGGAAGCCATTTTGAAAACAGCATCTCAAAATGATAAGACTGGAAGTGAGTGATATAAGAGAAAGTTGCAAGGAACTTACGCAAAGTCATAGGAGGTGAACCACTATGCTCACAGTTAAGACAAATGATCAGAAAGCCAGGCCTCCCCGGTATGTGAGGTGTTAAGATGCAGCACTGTGAAGCATCCACAGCCACTGCAGCACGAGTTCCATCCCCGGCCAGGGAGCTACCCATAAGGCGCAGCAGACCTCTCCTGTCTCACCCACTGCTCCCCTCAGCAGTGTATTTCAGTCCATCTGCCTGATCTGCTCCCCACTCTGTCTCTGGTGAATCCTCTTACCTTCCCACACATCTGGCCTGTACCCCAGTTCTTGTATACATAAATCTTAAAAGAAAACAATAAAACCTATTTTAAAAAAACGAAATGATCAGAAAGTTGAGTCAAAGCTTAATAGGATAAACTTGAAAAAATTATGTCCCACAAATGGGGCCTTTATTCTTTCCCTCCCTCCTTCTCTCCCCCCTCCCTCCCTTTCTGACATATTTACTGAACATTCAGTATGTGTCAGAGGAATACACAGAAAAAGATGAGAAAAGGATTGGGGGGCACAATGCATATAATGCACATAAATTTTAGTTATTTTTAAAGATTAAAAGAGAGCAATTGAAAGAAAACAATCATCAAGGGTATAATTAGATACAGTTTTCTGAAGCTGGAAGGATCTAAATATGGAGATCAAAAATCCCCACTGTGTTATAAGAAAAGATAATGAAAAAAAGATTTGCACCTAGAGGAGCATAGTAAGTGCCAAAAACTGGAACATCTTGTTCTGTGTTCCATGGAAAAGTGTGTGACCCAAGAATGTAATGAGAGTCAAATGACCATTTGTGAGTAAGATCCAAAAAAGAAACCTACACAAACACAAAGCACATTGAAAAGCTTTCAAAATATGTTACCCACAAACTGTTATTTGAGGGGAAAATAACTTGGCTTGGATCTACACACAGCTAAGAATTGACTTGAAATTAGCAACTGAAGATTGGGGAAACCGTGGTATTAAATGTGATTGAGAAAAAACAATTAATATAAAATCAAAAACTACAAATATCCTTCCAATTTGAATGCAAATGCCAATCTAATTCTCAAAAGAGATGGTTCTCAATTATATAGCACTAATCTAATAGAAAATAGATTCAGAAAGGGTAGATGAAAAACACAAATGTGCTAAATTGCTTGTCTCGCAAGGGGGGGTGAAGGTTGACATTAAATTTTGCAGATCAGAGAAAAGAGTGCTTCAAATATGCAAAAGTAAGCCAAAGCATTTTTTTTATTATTTTTTTAATAGAAGCAAAATTTTAAAAAGTGAATGACTTTCTTCCAAGCTATTGGAGAAATATAAGCAAGAGCAAAATTTAGGCTAAAAACAAAAATAAAATTCAGGCAAAATGGAAAAGAAGTATGAAAAGCTGGTAAA
The DNA here is from genome assembly GCF_014898055.3 of Talpa occidentalis. Taxonomy (NCBI): domain Eukaryota; kingdom Metazoa; phylum Chordata; class Mammalia; order Eulipotyphla; family Talpidae; genus Talpa; species Talpa occidentalis. The sequence continues at coordinate 30,150,627 of NW_023601754.1, forward strand.
GAGCAAGGTGGCCAAGCCTGTCACTAGTGATGTCAGCCACCGCTTGTCTGTCAGGTACTATTGCCAAGATCCCCTATCAGCACTTGCAATTGCCACATTTTATCCTTTTGTACAGGTGAGTGAACCCCGGCCAGGGAGCTGACCGACATGGCGCGGCAGACCTCTCCTGTCTTACCTGCTGCTCCCCTCAGCAGTGTATTTCAGTAGAACTGCCTGTTCTGTTCCCCACTCTGTCTCTTGTGAGTCTTCTCACCCCCGCATCTTTGGCCTACACCCCAGTTCTTTATATGCAAAAGAAAAAAAAAAAAAAAAACAAACAAAACACATGAGTGAACTGAGGCAGACCTGTGCAGCACACACAGGCTTCAAGTCACTCTTTTGGCACAGAGTATGGACGGCTGGCATCTCCCATGACCGAGCACGCAGGCCAAGCCCCAGTCTAAACCTGCTGTGGATGCAGAGGCCATCTCTGCCATCTGCAAGACAAGTTTCTCAGGTTTTTGGCCATTTTATCCCCTTGCCAACACAGCCCTGGTAGGCTGCAGTTTTATTGAGAGTACCAGGAGAGGCGGCTGTGGGAAGGAAATGTGCAGAGAACTGTACCCAATATGTAAACACTGAGAGTTTACATGGAAGTAGCATCTTATTTATCTCTCATTTTACCTGTGTTCTGAAGTGCTTACTGATGTTGTAGCCTGTAGCCTAGGGGCAAGCTTGCCCAAGGAAGGCATCCCAGCCCTGGCCAGGAGTGCAGTGAAGCAGAAGGCTGGCAGGCCACAGCACTGCCTTCCAGAGGATACCCATGGGGGTGGAGGTGGGGAGGGGATACACAGGCTGCCAGGGAAAGTTTCTGTCAGCATTTTATTTTATTTTTATTTTTTTAAAAGCTATTTTTTTAAAGATGTGTTTATTTATACAAGCACTGGGTACAGTCAGAAGCGCTGGAGGGTGAGAGAATTCACCAGAGCCAGAGTGGGGAACAGAACAGGCAGACCTACAAAACACACTGCTGAAGGGAGCAGCGGGTGAGACAGGAGAGGTCTGTTGCGCCATGTGGGACCCTCGCCTGCAGCCGGAGATCGAACCAGTGCTGCAGAGGCTGTGGGCAGCTTCGCAGCCCAGCGCTCAACGGTGCACCACCAGGGAGGTCCTCTGTCAGCATTTTAAAGGCTTTTTTTTTTTTTTTTTAAGATTCTGTATAATTAATAATATTTCCTGGCAATTGACAAGCCGAAACTTGTCATGTGGTGTTCAACAGTAAATTTCCACTCGGTGCTACAAAAAACTAAAGACAAAGGAAGTTGGAAAAAATTGGTTAAACAAGATTATCTAGGAAATGCAAAACCAAGGAAGGCAGGCTGACAACATTGGTTTCCAACACACTTTATTCCACACCAAATAATATTAAAGGAGACAGTGTCATTTTATAATCCACAGTAAAGATAAAATAGTCATGAAAGTTTATTTGCTGAAAAGCATAGTATCAAAATATATAAAGCTAAAAATGTTAGAAACAAAATGGGAAGTTTACAGAAACATTTGTTTCAGGAGACATCACATGCCTCTCTTATCTGTGGCAGATGAGATACATGAAAAATAAATGAAGTACATAGACAAATTTAAAGAAATAATTAGAATATGTAAAGTGTTTTTTCAACTTCTCAGGAAGATTTGTAAAATTTTACCCTTTTCTAAGTCATAATAAGAAGCACAATAAATTCCTTAAAGCAGTTATTTTATAAGATCAACTCTCCAAAGCTCATGTGAAATAAAATAAAAGTAAAAACAAATCATGCAAATTAAAACTTCTCTCTAAGTAATTTTAGGTTACAGAATGATAGGATTTTAGCTAATCATTATTGAGAAATAATGCAGAGGTAAGAATATGTTATTGCAAATCCATACTATGCTGCCACAGCCTTAATCCAAGGCAAATTCATAACAATAACTCAATTCTTAATCAAATAAGAAGTAATCAAAGTGATCAATCTCTTTAAGATGTTAGACTGAAAACCCAAAACTAACCTAGGGAAAATAGGTAAATGCAAATGATAAGAACAGAAGTAAGTTGGACTAGAAAATCATTTTAAAATGGAAGAGAAATTATTCTAGAAAATGGTAAAATGGTACAATTGACATCACAGGCCCTGGAGTAATGATGTGCTGGAAAAACACAAGAAATACATCATAATCTCCTATAGCCTGCCTTTTCACTAGCGGTCTTAGAAGATATTTTATTTTTTGAAAGTTTAGGATTCTTCTTTCAGTTTCCCATTTTTTGTCCATTTTGCTCTCGAACAGTAACCCTTCTAGAAGCTTCTAAGCAAAGAAAGCCTTCTGTTTCTGTGCAAAGTTCCCCAGTCTGTTGCACAGTTGAGTCATTCTTAAAACTTCTCTTCTTCATCAACCTCCCACCTAGACCCCCAACATCTATAATTTAATTCTCAAGTAGGTTTGCCCCTCATCCCCTCCAAGCTTTTCCCTTTAATGTGCATCTTCAAATCTGCTCTCCACTAGAAAATCAATGAACCAATTTTATTAGAAGTATGTGAAAAATAATTGCCAATAGATGTTAAATTTTTAAGTGGAGTTGCATTAAGCCATGAAGAATTCTTTGAGAACCAGTTAAGCGATATTAATGATTATTATTTTAACTCCTCAGGGTTTGTTTTTTTTTTTTTTTTTGGTTCCTCTCTCATTATTGGCTTTCATTGTACATAACAGATTGATTTAGTTATTTAGGTGTGTCTGGATGTATAATCATCTTAATGAGTATTGATTGAGGCTCACATTTGCACAACCACCTTGCAGGGAACTAGAGAATGAGCCATTGGGTTTCTTCTGGGATGGTTCACGAAGATGGGTTAACTGTTGTTTAAACAGACCTTGTAACTCTTGTCTCTGTTGTAAGGAGATTTGGAAGGACTGGAGAATGTGGGACATGCTTTTTTTTCTAAAAAAGATTTATTTAGGGCCTCCCTGGTGGCACAAGGGGTTAAGCACCACACTATGAGGTAATCCGAAGCCTCTGCAGCATGATCTCTCCTGTCTCTTCTGCTGCTCCCCTCAGCGGTGTATTTTAGTTGGTCTGCCTGTTCTGTTCCCCACTCTTTAAAAAAAGATTTATTTATTTATGCATACAAGAACTGGGGTGTTCTTGTATGCATACAAGAACAGAGGTGTGGGGGGTTGAGAGAATTCAACAGACAGAGTGGGGAACAGAACAGGCAGATCTACTGAAATACACTGCTAAGGGGAGCAACAGGCGAGACAGGAGAGGTCTGCTGCACCATGTGGGTAGCTCCGTGGCTGGTGATAGCTTGATAGTCCTGAGACTTTAACCCCTGTGCCACCAGGGAGGCCCCAATGTGGGACATGCTTTTAAGACTGGAGTAGGATGACCCCTTCCACTGCAATGCCAGCTCTCACCAAATGTAAGGGGATCCTGTTTTGTAGCTTCTTCCAATCTCCCTTTCTCAGATACCAAACACAGTTTTAGGGGTGCTGTTGACATCTCTCTTTGTTTCTGTGTCTTGAAATATAGTTTATGTCGCCATAGGGGAAGGAGGTAGAAGAAGCCTATGGGGAGAAAGAAAGGCTGGCTGATGTGGTGGAGACCCCTCCTCACACCAGTTGTTTGGTCCTGTGTACCAGGGGGCTGCCCCCCTTGAGGTTCCACCATCTTACTCTCTGTCCTGCACTCTGCAGGCTTGGAATCACTGTGGGACAATCAAGCAATCACTCTCTGACACCCCAAGGACTAGCGACCTGTTTGTGGGCATTTTTTTTGAAGTTCCAACTGAGCCACATGAGAGCTCTAAATCTTAAGTGAAGCAAGCTGACCTGTTGGATAGCAGGAGGGGTCGAGTTTGTCCTGGGAGCCATTCCTTGAGCTCATGGGCCTAGTGGTTTTCTGGCTCTTATCATTGCCGTGGTGCCATTGACATTCTTTTTCTTTGCAAAATGAGGGAGCTGGGGAAGGAGAAAGAGGGAGAATGGCAAGAGGAGAACGGGAACAAAATGCATGCATTCCTTTTCTCTTGAGGGAAATTCTGGTAGACACATCCACCATGATTCAGCATCTATGGAGTGAAGAAGGTGCTTTTTTTCCTGCCCAGCCAGAGATGCCAAAATAAATAAATAAATAAATAAATAAGACAGGCAGACAAGGGGAACTAGCTCATTTTTCTTTCTCTGCTCTGTGAGGAATGGAAAGTCAACTTAACTCTCAGCCATGAATCCTGATTCAAGGAGTTACGATGCTTGGAGTTAAGATTTTAAGTCAGGAGGGCTTAGACTTTGGAAAACTTCAAGTTCAACTCCCTGTTCTGGTTAAAGACCCATCTTTGCCCTTGGACTCCTAATGCTCACATGAATTTATGAAATTTCATCTCAATCACATTCAGATTGAGTCAGACCTCACCCTTTGCTTCAGGCCTACCTCCTCCTCAACTCCCCAGTCCCCTCCCAGAATGAGCAATAGTGGTTATGTTCTAGCTTCTTTCAAGGGGTTATGTTCTAGCTTCTTTCAAGTTCCCAGTTCTTTTTCCCAGTCCTGAGGGTTGGAACAGACCCTAGATAGAGTTCTGGTCCTGAGTGTAGTTTGGGTGTGGAAAGACTCAGAAAGTGAGTTGCTTGCGTGATCCTAGAAGGCCAAGTCAGCGAGTTCCTCTGTAAGAGCAGGAGAGAAACCTGAGAGAATCCACTGGGTGGAGCTGACCCACATGGCCCAGCAGACCTCTCCTGCCTCCCCACTGCTCCCCTCAGCAGTGTATATCAGTAGATCTGCCTGTTCTGCCTTCCACTGTCTCTGGTGTGTGCTCTCACCCCTGCACCTTTGGCCTATACCCCAGTTCTTGTATGTATAAATAATGGCAGATTCAAATTGCATTCTTGAAGGAGAGTTTAATGAAGGTCCCCTTTATAAAGATGTGAGTAGAGAATCCATTGCACCCCAGGGCACTAGTACCACAACAGCAGTGGGAGGAAGCAGATTCTGCCCAGGTCCCTAGGGGAGAACGGAGGGAGGGCTGTTGTACCTGGAGGGATGTGGGCAGCTAGAGGAGCCTACAAGGAGGTACAACAGAGTCCCCCACCTCTCCTTCCCCTTCCAGTGTTTTTGCAAGGACTCCCCACTGGCCACAGCCACAGTACAAGAAGGCCAGTGAGTCCCTGGTACCATCAAAGCAGGTCAGCCTCTATAACAAGGGTGGGAGAGAGGAGGAGGGAAGTGCCCTTAGGGGGTGCGCACATCTGGTGTGTGGAAAGGTGTGTTGAAGTCCTAAGACTTTGCCCTCACCGCTCCCTCCAGGGTCATCACACCTCTCAGTCCCAGGGCGTACCCTGGGAGACAGAAGGGGTGGGTGCTGAGTTCCCGTCTCTGCCCTGCTATTGGACTGACAAGGCAAAGCAAAGACCCACCAAGTCCATGTTGCCCCCCTGGGGTAAGATGCCAGGACTCCCGGAACTCCTTCTAGACACACAGGACCACACATCTCGCCGGTACCACAGACCCAGGGAGACACAGGCACGTTCTGCGGAACCTCTCATCTCAATTCCTCTCCTTGGGCTAAAAGAATAACAGCCACTCAGGAAGCCCCATCTGGCCATGGCACACGTACCAGCAAGCACAGTGATCTCTTCCATCATTTGGTTTTAGTGGAGACTGTTTGCAAATGGAAGCAATCTGTCTTTCTCATGTCTGGGAAGAGTGGTTATTAACTATGGGAAACTGTCTCCAGCAGTAGGTCAATTAATTACTGCATTTTAGAGCTGCTTCTTGAAAAACAGCAATTAATTTTATTGCATTTCTGGGTATTTCTTCTCCAAACTGTATCCATTTGAAATCACCATTCTTCTGAGTGGATAGGGAGACTTGATTATTTCTGAGAACTTTGCAGGAGATCATATTCTGTTTCGTTTTGTTGTTGTTGTTGATGTTGATAATGATGTTTTGTTGTTGTTGATAATGAATACAGGGATGCATTAGGTTTTAATTATCACTGGCACCTCTTCACAATTGGAAGTAGACTTAAAAAAACAGAAAATGGGAAGAACTCATACCAAAAGGAGAGGTGATAAAGAGAAAGACTGTTTATCCACACACATCTTCAAGTCAAAATGCTATCTGAATGCTTTTTTTTTTTTTTTTTTGATAAACACATACAATTTGCAGCAACATGGATGGCGCTGGAAGGGATCATGCTCAGCGAAATAAGCCAGAAAGAAAAAGAAAAATACCGGATGGTCTCACTCATAGCAGGAATCTAGAAAACTTAAACAAGGGACCAGGAAAATGAATAACTATAAGAAAGTGAAAATCAAAATCAACAAAAAACTATGAACCAGAGACACTCTATGGAGGGTGGGGGGCGGGAAGGGGAGGGATTGGGGTCAAAATAAGGGGGTTGCAATTGTATGGGGAATATAAAAATAAAATTTATTTAAAATAAAAAATAAAAAATAAACTTATTGGAAGGGAAAAAAAAAAACAAAAACAAAAACAAAATGTTATCTGATAAGGAAGAAGGGTAGGCTGTAAACATGGCCCCAGCTACTTCTGTTTCCTGATTCATACTTTCTGCACTGGCCTGAACTAATGGGTTGGTTAGGACACCCAGAAGCTTTTGTTCTGGATGAGAAACATCAGAGTGGGCTGCTTTCACCTGTTCTTTCACCCTTCAGCTCAACACCAGCTGCATTATCTCAGGCTGGGTGAGACCACACTGCCCTTCTGTTTGGTTTCTCAAGAAGTTACACAGGACTGGACTGGCTTTGTCCAGAGGGTAGTGAACAGTAATTTTTCATTGCCATTATTATCTGGCTGTGGAAACTGGCTCAATCTGGTTTAGCAACTAAGCGTGATTTGAGCATTTCTCGCTGACCTTACTAGAACATCCCGAGGAAGTCTGATGGCAAATACTTCTTATAGGGCCAGGCTAGGGTTTCTTGGTGATGGCATATTTTATGTTGAGCCATATTTTGAGCTGGATCCTTCCTTGTTGGGAGAGGTTGTCTGGTGCATGACAGAACACTGTGGAATGTTTAATAGCATCACTGGCCTCTACCCACTAGATGCCAGCAGCAGCCCTCTCCCTCGGTTGTGACAATCAAAACCCTCTCTAGACATTGCTAAAAGTCTCCTGGGCAAACTCGTCTGACTAGCGAACCACTGATATAAAAACAACTACTTGTGGTTATAGAGAGATGAAAATGGGCCTATGCATCCATAGCTCAGGGACAAGAGGATCATGGCTTACGGATCGATTTTTGTCTACACAGCCATATAGTATTATTATTATTATTGTTACTATTATTATTATTATTAGGTTTAACTCATGGAATTATAGAGACATACAAGTCTCACAATCTGCTATCTAGAAACTAGAAACCCAGGAGGGTCTTTCAGTCCTTATTTAAAGGTCCTGCCAATGTCCCAGGGCAGGGCAAGAGTATCCTAGTTCAAACAAATCCAGAAAACTCATCCTTTCTCTACTTTTCTGTTCCATTCTGACACGCAGATAGAGTAGGAACCATTTTCTTTACCTGTCCTGCTGATCCAAATGCTGATCTCTTGAGAAACACCCTTCCAGACACACCCAGGAATAATTTCCCAGCTCTTTGGGCATCCCTTAGCCCAGTTAAGTGGAAATGAACTTGAACTCTCACCCTATATCTTTAGCACGTGTGGATTTCAGTTCAGCCTTTGTCAAAACCAATCTCTGGGAGGCTTCCTCATGTCCAGGGACCGGCCATATTGGCCCAGTGCACACTGCTGAGCTCAGTATACAGTCAGCGCTGTAGGAGAGCTCTTTTCTTCCCCGCACCCTGTCGCAGTTAGAGCTCAATAGATCCATAGCTGCCCTGAAACCAAAGTCGTTCCACTGACAGATGCTTCTGCCCTCTTTGCTGGGGGTGACAAGTGCCACAAACTATCATTTCACATAAAATTGTTTTTCTTTTCAAAATGTGCAAGGAGGGCCTCCCCAGTGGCGCAGGGGGTTGAACACAGTGCTGTGAAGCTGTCTGCAGCCTCTGTAGTGCCGGTTCAATTCCCGGCCGGCCAGGGAGATTCCCACATGGCACATCAGACCTCTTCTGTGTCGCCTGCTGCTCCCCTCAGCAGTGTATTTTGGTCCTTCTGCCTGTTCTGCTCCCTGCTCTCTCTGGTAAATTCTCTCACCCTCCCATGCTTTTGGCTTGTACCCCAGTGCTTGTATAAATAAATAAATCTTTAAAAAAAAATGTGCAAGGAGCACACAAATACATTCTCATTGCATAACTTCAGACACCTTTCACCCCAAAGCACCCCCACCCCAGGGCAACCCCTGACATTAGCCTGAGGTGTCTCCTGCAAACCCTTCTTGAGTTTTACTATCACAATAATTTGGGAAATGTGCAGGCATTTGTCTTGTGCCTAGTTATGTGTCACTTCCTGCCGCATGTGCTGATGGTCTGTTCAGAGCAGCCTTGCTAATTTTAATTGGCTTTGGCCTTCCATAGCACAGGCCGCAGGTGTTCCCCATTGGAGGCCGTCGCAAACAATGCTGCAGTAAACAGACACACATCTTGTGTGTTTACCGCCATAGGCACTAGGAAGTGAAATTGTTGAGACAGAGAGAGTATACACGTTTCAGATTTTAATAGAAAATGACAGGTCGCCCTCCAAAGTGGCCAGACCATTTTACATTAATATCAGCATTCACTGGCATCAAATCATGACTGGCAGGGTGAGCATGTGTTCTTGTTTGTTGGGCACTCGCTCCTTCCCGTCCCTTTTGAGATTTGCTTCTTCCTTTCGTGTGCCTGATTTTGTGTGGGGTTGTTTGTCTTCTTATTGATCTATGTGATTGGTTTTATATGTTGCGTGTGTTAACATATAAGAGGAGGCTTGAAGAGGCTTGAAGATGTCACACAGTAAGCATTTCAGAGGGCAGCAGGTTAAAAAGCTGTTGTCGGAGATAATTAGTGAGTTTTTTCCAGCTGTGATGTGTCTCCAAGTCCTCATCCCCACCTTCCCCACTTAGATCTGGGTGTCCAAAGCTGAAGCTGCTCGCCACCCCAGAATTTCTGGATGATCAGCTCCCGGTGATGGCACACGCCTGCTCAGGATAAGTCCACAGTGTCCTTGCAAGCTTCTGTCCCTCAGAGTAACATTCCCAAGCATGCAATGCACATACAGTCCACAGAACATTAATAAATGTGCAGGCAAACAAGATTCACAACATACGTTTGCAAAACACTTGGTTGAACCAAATTAAATGCCTTTTCTCACCGCAGGGCATTTTTTCTTTCAGAGCCTTTGCAATTACACCCTGCGGTGACCCTCCCAGAAGGGACGAGTTAGGGACATTTCCCAAGTGCATTTGACAAGATGGGCCTATTTCCCCAGAGCCTCTCTTGCGATCCCCTCACCATGGAAGAGGCTTTAGGACACTGTTGTGGTGCTTGCGACAAGGATGCCACTTCACAGCTGTCACATGCAGTTTGTTGGGGTGCTTTTGTTTTTTGTGGGCCATTGGGTGTCTTGTTCCTCTTACATGTGCATCTTCCCTGTGCAGGGCTCTGCCTGCCATAGAAGGGCCATGGCAGCTGCTGGCTGGCAGGCATGCTCTGGATAAGTGTGTGACACTGGGTTGAGCCTCTCAGGAGGGTGCTGTTCTGGCCCAGCTTTGCTTCTTCATCCCCGCAGGGGCATTGCTTCCTGGAGCAGCTGAAGCTTACGCTTTACAATTATTTCAACATTTACAGAACCAGTCCCATCACACCCCCTAGAGACACCGGCCCCAGTCAGTGGGCATCACCTCCCTAGAGCACAGAGCCCCAGCTCCTCGGGGTCCTCCCCAGCACCTCCTGACTCCCACCCTTCCCTTCCTTTGCCCTGCCCATGTAGTGGTAGCTACTCTGTTGGTTGAATTGTTGTTATGCCCTGGGGTTCTCTACTCTCTGAGTTACCGAGTTATCAGCTTGAGTCCAAGTGAACAATCCTTTATGTTAAATTCTCTCTGTTTAACTAACTGGTTAGGATTCTAGCTTCTGACTGCACCCGCACTAATAAAGATGGAAGGGATGTATTAGCAGGAAGGACAGAAGTTGCTAGTCTTCTAAATCCACATCTGCCTTCATCCCTGAACTCACCTGTCAGCCAGTCCCAGACTTGTTTTCAGATAGAAATTGGAGTGCTCAGTCTGTGAGGCTGCCCCAGGCACAGTAACCCGGTTAGCACCGATTAGCTGGTTAATCAGGATTTGCCTCTTGTTTCCTCATGGGATTGGCAGCTCAAATGTGTTTTTCTTTAAGGTAATGGAGAGTCATCAGTAATTCATTAAAGTGTTCTGGTGATGTTGATTGCTGTTGTAACGATTATTACATTGTTATATTAGGTTATAGGTATTAACGTTGTCTCTTGTATGGGAAACCGTTAATGAGTTATACACACTTCTAGAAGACACCAAGCCCATCATGTGGGGGTTTTGCTTGATATTTTTTAAAGGTTTACTTTATTTATTTATGCATAGAAGAGCTGGGGTGTAGGTCAGAAGTGTGGGGGGGGGGCGCTGAGAGGATTCACCAGAGACAGAGTGGGGAGCAGAACAGCCCGATCTACTGAAACACACTGCTGAGAGGAGCAGCAGAGGAGACAGGAGAGGTCTGCTGTGCCATGTGGGTCAGCTCCCTGGCCGGGGACTGAACTCATGTTGCAGTGGCAGGCAATAGCTTGATAGTGCTGAGACTTCAATCCCTGCGCCATCAGGGAGGCTCAGGTCTGCTTATATTTTTAAGTTCAGATGGTGAATGAGGACTTTTCTAGAATTGGGCTCAGTACTGTTTGCTCTGAAATCAACATGACCCCGTTTCACTCATTGTGGGGCCCTGAATGGATCACTTAGCTCTCCTTTTCTATGTCCTCTTCTGTGTTCCCAACTCCTGTCCTGTGTTCTGTTCTGTGTATCCAACTCCCAATGAGGGGAGATGATCACCATGACAATGATAACACCTTCTGATAAATGGTTGAAAGATGAAGTGACAACATGGAGGCTAGCACATCACCTCTTCTATTAACAATGGCAGACACATCAATTTGTTAGCCTGAAGTCCTTCTGCCCCAACCTAATTTTTAAGCTTATTTCTCCCAGCAGGTACGATGTAAAACAAAAGGGACCTCGAACAGTGCCTTGCCCCTGAGTGCCTTGCCTTGTAAATGCTCATGGAGTGTGTGATTCTATCTGTGAGTCCCAGGCTTTGGGGTCAGAAAGAGCTGAGACTGAATCTGCAGTTCAGCACTGTAAGCTCGATTGCAAACTGGACAAGGTATTGATTCTCCTCAGTGAAGGTTTTCACTTTTCTCAGCTGTAACCAGCTCAGTAAACACTCATCTAACTGTAGTGCCTCTGTGATGAGATTCCCTGGCCTGGCCCCAGAGATATAGAGTCAATAAGTATGACACTGACTCCGATGTTGATATTGCAGTAAACTCCCAGGGTGCCATGTGGGTACCCTGAGGACTGCGCTTTGAGAAACACTGCATTGTGCAATCATTGCTAGACCTTGATGCAGCTGTAGGTGGCATGCACCTGGCTGGCGGTCAATCAAATTGCTCATCCTCCCCCTTCTTCCACTGGGAGATCCTCTGTGGTAGGAGTCCTGTGGGATTCTACAGCAAGACTTTTGGTCTGGAGATTAGCCATGTGGTTTCACTTTTCTGGGTATCACTTCTCATATAGGTTTGAAGGATCTTTCAAGAGCATTCCATGAGATACTATATAAGAAAAATGCTTTGTAAACCATAAATTTTCTTTTAAATGTTACATTTTTCAATTGATGGGTTTATTTTCTTTTTTATACCAAGCCCCTAAACCCAGATCCTTCACCCTAAGGAATAAATGATTTTTTTTTTCTTCAAACAGAGAATTTTTGTAAGGTAAATTAGAACTAAGTTAGTGTAAGGGCAGAACTGGGCACAGTGCAGGTTTTCTGATGGATCCAGGCAGATGGGTAAAGGAGGAGTCAGAGTCCTCAGTAGTTTTGCAGGTTTTTTATTTGGGGTTCACCAGGCATATGGCAGGCAGGGGTGCTGGCTGGGGGCTGGGAGGCTGGCAGGCCTCCCAGCCCCCGGCAAGTCTTCACTCTATCTGGGCTCTCTGGCGTTCTCTGCTTCTGTTTCGGCTTCTCCTTCAGGTTCTGCTGCTGCTGGCTGGGGCTGCTGGCGTCCCCCCGTGACGCCGCCCTTAAAAACACAGTCTTGGCTCAGCTGAATCCCATCTACCTATGCCCACACCCTATTCCAGGTGCCCGCCATCAGGCATGCATTCAGGACAAGGATCCATCATCTATCCTGATGGCGGAAGGGCAGAAAAGCCTGATATTTTCTTTACCCTACAGTCCACCCCCTCAGGGTTTTCTGCCATATAGTCTATACATATATATATATACAATTTTCTAAGCAAACAAACAATGCAGCCATGGCCCACAAAAGCAAATACATCAAATAACAAAATACAATATAACAAAACACAGCAGAACACAAGTAAGTCCAGGCAGGGCACCAACCAAGTGCAAAAGACAATTATTGGTACCAGCAGATGAGCCACCAAATCTGCTGCCGAAGGCACTGCTCATATGAGGGAGGGGAAATCACACACGGCATCTGCTATAACACACCAGGAGCCGTCAGGCTTCCTGGCCTTCTCTGGCTGTAGTCTCGGCTACAAGGCACACACAGCATCCACCCCCAGGATGCACTAGCTCTGGGACTGGCAATTTTATTCTGCTGGGGGTAATCGCCAACCCTCAGGGTTTCTGTCTGCAGTCGCTCCAACACTCGGCCTTCATGGCCACCCATGCGACTCACAGACCTCTGCTCTCAAGCCAACCCACTGCACAAGCACATGGGTTGGGGATCCAAACTTTGCATTCGGCTTGGGCTCCACCCCAAGCCACATTCCCCACCCGTCCCCCAAGGACAGGTTCCTCAGCTCCTCACCCTCTCACTCAAGAATAAGCAGGGCATCACCCACAGGTGATTTTACGAGACTCACAGTTCTTCAGCATACTCAGGCTGCTTAACAGCCACTCAGGGCTTCTCAACTTAGCATCAGTACCAGCTTTTGCCTTCTCAGTTGGCTTTTCTCCTCCGCCTAGCTGCTGGGCATACACAGGCTGCTTTTGGCCATCAAGGCCCACTGGCCACCCCCAGATTCTCAAAAAAAAACATAACCTGCCAAGGTCCTCCGCCTTTTGGCGGGATAGTCAGTCCAAGATCATCAGTTCATCAGTCTATCAGTCCAAGTCCATTGGCCTCTCCCTGCTTCAGCAAGGGCCTGCTGCCTCAGGGGTCATTGGCTGGTCCTTTCCCGTGTCGTTGGCTGGTCCTTTCGGGCGTCTCCTTCACGCCCAGTCTCATCCTGTAGCTCGTGGACGTATCCATCTTCTATACCGCCATGGCGCCTCCAGCGTCGTCACAGGCAAACACACAGTCTGTTCTCCTTAGTCCCTCCACGTCTTCGGAGGGCTCCAATACCCGTCTGCATGGATCTTGCCGACTTACGCCAATTGTAAGGGCAGAATTGGGCACAGTGCAGGTTTTCTGATGGATCCAGGCAGATGAGTAAAGGAGGAGTCAGAGTCCTCAGTAGTTTTGCAGGTTTTTTATTTGGGGTTCACCAGGCATATGGCAGGCAGGGGTGCTGGCTGGGGGGCTGGGAGGCTGGCAGGCCTCCCAGCCCCCGGCAAGTCTTCACTCTATCTGGGCTCTCTGGCGTTCTCTGCTTCTGTTTCGGCTTCTCCTTCAGGTTCTGCTGCTGCTGGCTGGGGCTGCTGGCGTCCCCCCGTGACGCCGCCCTTAAAAACACAGTCTTGGCTCAGCTGAATCCCATCTACCTATGCCCACACCCTATTCCAGGTGCCCGCCATCAGGCATGCATTCAGGACAAGGATCCATCATCTATCCTGATGGCGGAAGGGCAGAAAAGCCTGATATTTTCTTTACCCTACAGTTAGCCCAGGGAACTGCTTGTAATCAACAAAGTGGGTGTTGAAAGGAGACAGGTATCATTGACTAGCTGGTTGCAGGGCAAGGAAAAATGTCAGGCTTTTCTGCTCTCCCGCCATCAGGATAGATGATGGATCCTTGCGGTCCTGGGTGCATGCCTGATGGCGGACATCTGGAGTAGGGTGTGGGCATAGGTAGATGGGATTCACCTGGGCTGAGACTGGGCTTTTAAAGGTGGTGTCACGGGGACACCAGCAGAAGCCAAGCAGCAGCAGAATGAACGGAAGAGCAGAGAAGCAGAGAGAACGCCAGAGAGCCCAGATAGAGTGAGGATTTGCTGGGGGCTGGGAGGACTGCCAGCCTCTCGGCCCCCCAGTACCCCTGCCTGTCATAGGCCTGGTAAACCCCAATAAAAACCTGCAAAACCACTGAGGACTCTGACTCCTCCTTTACCCGGTCTGCTGGATCAGAAAACCTGCTCCGTGTCCAGTCCTGACCCTACACTAGTTCCTTAGGTGACATTGTCAGGCCTGAGGCCAGAAGCCTGGGAGTTGGCTGGGCCCCTAGAGCAGCCTGGGGCCATGTGGGAGTCTGCCCCTGCTGGCTCACGCCCTCACTGCCATCACTATAGCCTCTGTGGACAAGTCTCTTTGTTCCTGTCCTGCATGCGACAGGGTACGGCAGGTACATGCCACACACTCCCTGTTGTCACTCCACCTCGACATTTCTGGAACTCAGGTACCACAACTGGGGACAGTGAGCGCATTTCTGAGCCTGACACTCCAGTCAGTCTGCCTTGGCAGCTTCCTGGCCCAGATGCAGCCTCACAGCCTATGACCCCTCTCGCTTCCTTACAGAGAACATGCTAAAGATGAATTTCTCTCTTGATTGACATGGTCAATAAATGGGGAGGAGAAATGGAAGAAATAGGCATTAAGTACCTACTGTGTGCCTGACCCTTGGGCTACATTATCCCATGTGATCCTCACTCAGGCCTGTGCTGTCGGATTATTATTGACTACAGTCAAATGTCGAGAATGTGGGGCTGTGGAGCACTTTCCTCCACCAGTGGGTCTATCCCATATCCAAGGACTTGGCAGGGGGCAGGACAGCCTTTTGCCTTTGGAAGGAAAGGAATTCTACCAGGAGTGTGGGAAGTTGCCTCGGTCACAAAAGGCAGAGCATGAGCCTAAGACCCGACTCTGATGCTTAAATGTGTGGGGGCCCACCTCCCATGTCAGGCCAGGCTGGGTGTCCCTGTGGGGCCTGTGGGGTTCTGTGGGGACCTGTGTGCTCAGCAGTAGCTCCTGTCTTCCTTGTTCTTCCTTCCTGTCTCCTCCCCCGACTATCCCTCAGACTTTTTGCTTATCTCATTAAAATGCATCCTGCAATTCATCAGATAAAGCAGTTAGATAAAATAAAGGGGAAGAAATTAGTATTTGCAAAGACAAGCAGTATTGAGCTTTCCACCTCATCAAGGGGTTAAATGCACACGTGTTAGCCGCATGGCCCTGACTGCCAGCAACCCCCATCCCCCCGAATCTGGAGTGTTGTTTTCTTTCCTTCCTCTTCAGTCTCTTATAAGATCCATGATCTTTACGTTTTGCCCACAGTCGCGAAAGCTAATGGCATCATTTTCATGCATGGACACGGGCCCGCCAGCTGACAGCGGTTAGCAATTCTTATTACAAATATATCTTCTAATTCCCGAGCTAGAATTGTAAAGCTTTTCTATAGTGACACTGAACCAAAATATCGAAATTGCTCAAGCCTTTAAAGAAAGCAGCAGCAAAAGGTTGCGGAATGCCTTTTAAGTAACGCATCAACGAGGCTTTCTGGAATACAGATGGGGTGCCTGCCTGCGTTTCCTTGTCACCTCACATCACCCAGGAACGCAGACTCAAAACTTCCAGTGCCTTTGGCAGGAATTGCGCAGGGGGTGGGGGGAGGGGAGGGAGAAAGCTCCCTTTGAAAAGTAACTTCCACATAGTTTTGATCATCGCCACTATCTGAACATGGAGAGGCCTTTTTGGGGGACGGAAATGATAAAACAGGATGTCAAATGCAACCTGTAGGCCTGCCACTAGCAGGCATTCTCCTCCTGGTTCTGGGGCTACATCCATTCTTAGTTCTTTCTTCCAAGACAGGATTCACTATTCATATTCCTGATGGGGCACCCTTAGGCTCTTCCTTCAGCCACTGGTTGGCCAAGGTCGTCTCCATTTGGGCTCCTGCTGCCCCCGTACTTCTCTCTGTCCTACAAAAGCGAATGTGGGAAGTGGGCAGTGTTCTGGCCTTGAGGCTGGTCTGGGCTTCCGTCTTGGGTGTGTATATGACTTATGATTTGGTGCCGGCCATGCGACCCCTCAAAGCTTTCATTAGTCCACCAGTCAAATGGATTCCATGTGGGTTAAGGGAGATTATATTAGCATCAGCGTGAAAGACGGAATTTATTTGTATATTTATGACTTTGGTCACTTGGGACTTTGGGGTGGATTTCTTAGGAGATGGGGCTTCTTCAGCCACAGTTTTTGGGATTCCCCTGAGGTTCAGCCTCTTCCCAGTTCTTGGCTCTGCTGAGCTCTGTGTGATTCCCCCAAATCTTTTTTGATTTCATTTATTTTTATGTAGAAGAACTGGGGTGTAGGCTGGCTCGCTCCCTAGGCTGGCTCTCTCTCTGTGGTTAGGAAGATGGCAACCCCAAAGCAGAATCTTTTCCTCACAGCTTAGCAAGAATGAAGCAGGCTGTGGAAGAGTGGGGGAATATTTCTCCCCTGCCGTCATATAGAGCTGAGCCTTGAACAACACGGGCGTGAATTGTGCATGTCCACTGATAGATGGATTTTCTTGTTGAAAGATGATGTCAGTTTCTGGTGTGGATAGCCCAGTACTCTAAATGTATTTTCCCTTCCTTTTGATTGTCTTCGTAACATATTTTCTCTAGCAGACTTTACTATAAGAACACAGTATGCAATCTTACAACATACAAAATAGGTAGTAATGGACTGCTTATTTTATTGGTAAGCTTTCTGATCAATGACAATTAAAATTTGGAGGAATCAGGTCTTCCTGGTGGCCTAGGGGTTAAGTCTCAGCACTACCACTGCTATAGCCTGAGTTCAATCCCCAGCCAGGGAGCTGACCCACATATGGCACAGCAGACTTCTCCTGTCTCACCCACTGCTGCCCTCTGTCGTGTATTTCTGTCCGTCTGCCTGTTCTGCTCCCTGCTCTGTCTCTGGTGAATCCTCTCACTCCCAGCACCTCTGACCTGTACCCCAGCTCCTCTACACAAAAATAAAATAAAAGATTTGGGGGAATCAAAATTATACATGGGTTTTTCCACTGCTTGGGGATCAGCACCCCAACCCACATGCTGTCTAAGGATCACCTGTGATCATCACAAGGAGGGCAGGTGGGCATGGCTATGTCACATCTCCACCCATGGAACACATGTGGGAGGTGGGTAGTGTGTCCCGAGTAAGAACTCCCCCAACTTCACTCCCTGATGGAATGTGGGGACCACTTCCTTCAACATGGTATGAAATGGGGCAGGGACAGTTATGCCAGAGAAATAGACTACTGGCACCAGGAAACAGGAAACACTCCTGGGGTGTTAAAACTGATGAATGGGCAGTGTCATGCCAAATCCTGCTTAATGCACAGACTGATCAACAAATGAATGAACGGTGGTGGGTTTTGTGCAAGGTATCCTGACTTGGGTGAAATAAATTCAAGTCCCGATGTTAACCTGTCCCTGTGTTAACCTGGATGGCTGGCCTTTCGACCTTGACCTATGCCTCTCTGGGCCTGGCATTCTGTGCTGTAGAATATTTTTGGTGGGATTAGTAGACTGCCAAGGCCCTTTGCAGCTTCTCGTGTCTGTTATCTCATGCTGCTGCTCATTAGGAAAGTGGTGTCAGTTAATTGAAACAGGGCTCTTTCAGCAGGCTCTGGAGAAAACCATATAGAGATCTATAGGTTAAATAGAAGTGAGGTAATGACAGGCTTTCCCTGGCTTAGGGGAAGTGTAATTCAGTGGATGAAAAATAAGTAAGACTAGCCACCCTATTTGGGGCAGTACTGCCTTCTCTTCGGGGAGGCTGGAGACAGGAGTGTTCCGTGATGGGCATGGGCAGGCTGGCAGGAGGGGTGAGCTGGGGCTATCGGCATCAGGGAAGCAGACATTTTTGCCATTCTCAGGACTGAACACAATGTGTTGGGTGATGTCCATGTTCCACAGAATAGCCTAGGTGCAGAACAGAGTCTTAGAGGCTCAGAAAAGTGAAGGAACGTGGCCTTGTCTCCCAGCCAGGACTGGGGTCACGCAAAGCCTGTGCTCCATTCCTCTACCCAAGGAAAGATCTGGGCGGGGCAGGCTATGAGTTCCTCTTAGATCAAGGGTGAGGCAGACCCTCAATGGCAGAGCCTGGTCAGGCTGCTCAGAGTTCAAGGTCAGACAAGTTCAAGGTCACCAGCCATGCTAGGTGGGTTGTTGTCTGAAACACATGGCCCTGGAATCTTGCCCCTCCTCCTCCATTGCTTCTTGCCACCATCCTACCTCCCAGCACACCCAGCATGGGGCTCAGAAGCCAGAGAGAGCCTCACAGCTCCAACAGACAGACCCCAACAGACAGGATTTGACCTCAACAGACAGACCCAGACTAGAGCAGGCAGCTGAGGAGTCAGGTCTCAGGGAGGCTGGGCCCTGTGCCTGCAGGAGCTACGGCTTGGCTTTCTCAGACCAGCCTTCATGACCGCTGGTCGCTCTCTCATCTTTGTCTCAGCTTCTCTCTCATCTCTGCCTCGCTCCTCTCTGATGCTTCCTTCTCTCCTTCATCTGTCCCTCATCATTCCATTCACTTTCAAGATTCTATTTATCCTATACTTGTCTCTGTTCATTTTCTTTCTTCCTTTTCCTCTCTTGTCCTGTCTTCCTGTCTTGGCTCGCTCATGCTCTCTCACACGCGCGTTCTCTCTCTCTGTCTCTGTCTCTCTCTCTCCTCCTCCTCTCTCTGTTGCCATCGCTGGCTCCTGTCCTCTCAGTTTCTTCCTCTGCACAGCTCAGCTGCCTCCACATGGGGTTCAGCCCCCTTCCTAGCTCACCCCTCTCTCATTTTGGATCTTCCAGCAACAGGGTAGCTGTGGCCTTGCTGGTCTGTTCATGGCCCCTTTGGAGAACCTCCCTTTCTGGGCCTGACCACTTATCCAGCCCCATTAAAAGGGGTGGGTGTTACTTAAGCCCCCCAGTTGGGGGCTGGGCACTGGGAAGCAAGGAGCAGACTGACAGGCAAGAAACTGGGCCACGTGGCTCAATTTGGCCCTGGTCTCCACCGAAGTCAGCACCACGCCTACTGTCTGCTGGCCTGCCATTCTGGATGACTCCACCTGTCTCACTGTGCGTGAGGGGCCACAAATTGTCTGTCCTCACCCCCAGGTCCCAGCCAATTCCTGTGGTACTCCAGGGTCAACCCTTTACCCCTGGCCCATGTGAGTGAGACAGCTTATTCACTTTGCATCCATGGAGCACCTACTGTGTGCCTGGAAGTGTGCTCAGAGCTGGCCTAGTGACTAGCTAGAGGGGCACACACAAGGTCTGTCTCATCCTATCCCCTGGCACGTCAGACAGCAAAAGAGAACGACAGATGCCAGGGGCAAATCTCTGATGAAGAAGTAAGAGCAAGATACCATGTGCAATGGGGTGGGGGCACCTCTAGTCAGTAGAGTTTAAGGGATCTGGCCCTGAGCAAATGCTCTTGTAGAGTGAGGCTGGAGGGCTGGAGGATGTATGAGCTCTTCCTGATAGAGTATGGATTGAGGGGCGGAGGGGGATCCGGGGGTGATCGTCCAAGTAAAAGAAACAGTCACTGTGAAGGCTTGGAGGTTCTGGGGCCGGGAGAAAATGCCTCTATCCCAATGGAAAAGCACCATCTGGATTCTTCTAAGGCTGGGCGAACAAACACATTAACATCAAAGATATTAGAAGGAGAAAAGGCCTAAGTTTAATAACATATATATTGAGAATTTACATGGCTGTAAATTTTAAAGAAAAATGGGTGAACTAGGGTTCTATATCCTATGCTAAGGACCAGGGTGGTGTGGGGGGGAGGGTGTCAAGGAGGAAGAGACTTTGCCTGACAAGGAGGGAATGACTTCATCTTTAAAAAAAAAAATTTATTTGTGCGTACAAGAGCCGCGATACAGGCCAGAGATGCAGGGGGTGAGAGGATTCACCAGAGAAGAGAGGGGAACAGATCAGGCAGACTGACTGAAATACACTGCTGAGGGAGCAGCGGGCGAGACAGGAGAGGTCTGCTGCCTGGCTGGCTGGGGATCGAACTCGTGCTGCAGAGGCTGTGGATTGCTTCATAGTGCTGCGTCTTAACCCCTAACACCACAAGGGAGGCCCTGGGATGACTTCATCTTTATCCTGAAAATCAAAGGGCGAGTTTCTCTAAAAGATGTTCACTGATACATTTGCAGATTGAGACCCTCCAAACCACATTCTTCTAGGTCATAAAAAGGGGAGCAACAATTGCTTCTTCCTTAAAGGAAAGGACAGAGGATTGAGATAAAGACAAGAAGTCCTCAGCCTCCTGGACCTTCATTGCTTCATTGTTATCATTCTTTCAGTAAAGATAAAAGTTTCTTCTTGAGTTCCACAGGGCCTCGTTTGACCTTGGTTTATATACCAAGGCCTATTCTGCACATATTGAGAAAAGCCCATGTGACCCTTTTGGGGAGATCAATTTCACAGAGCATCTCTCCCTCACCTTGTTCCCCAGGAGAACACAGCTTCAAGGTTCAAGATCCATAGAATCTCCCTGCTCTGAGTCCCTGTAGGGTAAAGAAAATGTCAGGCTTTTCTGCCCTTCCGCCATCAGGATAGATGATAGATCCTTGTCCTGAATGCATGCCTGATGGCGGACACCTGGAATAGGGTGTGGGCGGATGTAGATAGGATTCACCTGGGCTAAGACTGTGCATTTTAAGGGCAGCGTCACAGGGACGCCAGTGGAAGCAGCTGCAGTAGAAGCCGAAGCCGAAAGAGAAGCCGAGAAGCAGCAGAACGAACTCCGGAGAGCTCAGATAGAGTGAAGACTCACTCACCCAGCACCCCTGCCTGCCATATGCCTGGTGAACCCCAATAAAAGACCTGCAAAAAACCACTGAGGACTCTGACTCCTCCTTTACGTGGTCTGCATGGGATCAGAGAACCTGCTCAGTGGTCCAGTCCTGCCCTTACAGTCCCTATCCCCCTTCTTCATTCCCCCAGGAGAGCCTGATGGATCTCTTGACAGTGACCGGGCCTCAATGAAGGGCCCTCTGTGGCACCCAGAGCCTGGTACCCTGCCTGGGACACAGTCAGTTCTCAGTCAGTGCCATGGAGCTCTGGTCTTTGAATGGGTGGATGGTTCAATGAATAATAAAAGACAAAATGAAGGTGATGCAGAATAGCTCTGAACTCCAAGATTGCCAAGGCTCCTTCGAGAAACACCATGGCTTTACAGCGGCCTGGGATTTTCAAAAAGGCTGAGCCATCATGATCTCAGGCTGCCAAGAACTCCTTTTTCTCCAAGAAATCAAGCTAAGCCCCCACATGGTGGGTCTGTTTGTGTTTCCTGCAAGCTGGGGCTGGCTCTTGAGAAGTAATCAATTCCAATTGATTGGCAAAATCTGACTTGTGTTCTCTGGGCCAATTTTGGATGGTAAAGTTCATTAAAAGCGGGCCCCTGGCAAGCCGACACCCCTCAGTGCCACGGTAATAAGGGTTTCATTATGCCAAGCAGCAGGATCTGCCCTAAAGAGTCCCTGGCACAGTTTCTTGGGGACTTGCCCATCTGTAGCAGCATTTTTTTTTTGTTTGTTTTTTTTTTGTTGTTGTTTTGTAAATGAGTAATTTGACCATGATGAAAATCCAGGAGGAGTTTTCAGAGCTTGGCTGGTGAGGGTTGCAGAGGACTCCCTGGGCAGGGAGAGAAACCCTTTGCTTTGCCTGTGGAGACGTGGAGGCCCCTTCTGTCTCTCCATTTCGTCTCTCTCTATCCCACTTCCCTGGACAGAGAGATTTCTCTTGGCACCACCATCAGGAAAGTGGGTTAGGGAAAGTGGGTTGGCTCTTGGTAGGCAGAGGCTGTGGCCCCTGGAGATGTGGGCTGTGCCCCACTCTCACCCCAGCCAACCACCACCAGTGGTTTGCTTTCAGAGGCTCCAACAGACCTTGGAAAGTATGCATTTCTTTTCTGAATTTAGCAGCAACTTCTGGAAGTCATCAACATTCTGGAAGCAACCATCCAGGCCCCTGAGCAAGCATTCCAGTCCACAAGCAGGAGCTTGCTTTGAACGAGTATTTATGGGGTGCCCGCCATGGGCCAAGCTCTGTGTTACCCTCGTTCCCACACACAGCCACCTTCACAGGCGCCACGACCACTGTGGCAGCTGGAGCTCGTTGATGCTGATGTGGAAGCAGGGCATAGTTCTTTTGTTTTCCGTTTAGCAATGCTTACCTCAAAGTTCTACAAGGTTATGCAAAACAAGTATTAAATTTTTTTGAGAACGGGGCCCGGGGATTGGAGGAAGGCTTAGGATTTTTCACTTTACATCCTACATGTATTACTCATAAATTCAGTATGTAGTTATTAAAATGCTTAATATAGAAAATTTGGGTAATATTGAAAAGTAGGAGAGAAAACTGTACCCCTGGTTGTATAAGACTGTAAGGGCTGGAAGGGGCACAGTGCAGGTTTTCTGATCCCATGCACACCGGGTAAAGGAGGAGTCAGAGTCCTCAGTAGTTTTGCAGGTTTTTTATTTGGGGTTCACCAGGCATATGGCAGGCAGGGGTGCTGGCTGGGGGCTGGGAGGCTGCAGGCCTCCCGCCCCAGCAAGTCCTCACTCTATCTGGGCTCTCTAGCGTTCGTTCTGCTGCTTCTCGGCTTCGGCTTCGGCTGCGGCGGCTGCTGCTGCTGGTGCTGGTGCTGCTGGGTCCCCCCCCGTGACCGCCCTTAAAAGCACAGTCTTAGCTCAGCTGAATCCCATCTACCTATGCCCACACCCTATTCCAGGTGCCACATCAGCATGCATTCAGGACAAGGATCCATCATCTATCCTGATGGCGGAAGGGCAGAAAGCCTGATATTTTCTTTACCCTACAGTCCACCCCCTCAGGGTTTTCTGCATACAGTCTATACATATACACACAATTTTCTAAGCAAACAAACAATGCAGCCATGCCCACAAAAGCAAATACATCATAACAAATACAACATAACAAAATACAACAGAACACAAATAAGTCCAGGCAGGGCACCACCAAGTGCAAAGACAATTATTGGTACCAGCAGATGAGCCACCAAATCTGCTGCCGGGCACTGCTCATACGAGGGAGGGGAATCACTCATGGCATCTACTATATCACCCAGGGCCGTCAGGCTTCCTGGCCTTCTCTGGCTGTAGTCAGGCTACAAGGCACACAGCATCACCCCCAGATGCACTAGCTCTGGATTGGCAATTTTATTCTGTTGGGGGTAATCGCCAACCCTCAGGGTTTCTGTCTGCAGTCGCTCAACACTCGGCCTTCATGGCCACCCATGCGACTCACAGACCCCTGCTCTCAAGCCAACCCACTGCACAAGCACATGGGTTGGGGATCCAAACTTTGCATTGGGCTTGGGCTCCACCCAAGCCACATTCCCCACCCGTCCCACAAGGACGGGCTCCTCAGCTCCTCACCCTCACTCAAGAATGAGCAGGGCATCACCCATAGGTGATTTTACGAGACTCACAGGGCTTCAGCATACCCAGGCTGCTTAACAGCCGCTTTAGGGCTTCTCAACTTAGCATCAGTACCAGCTTTTGCTTTCTCAGTTGGCTTTTCTCCTCCACCTGGCCACTGGGCATACACAGGCTGCTTTTGGCCATCTAGGCCCACTGGCCACCCCCAGATTCTCAAAAAATAACATAACCTGCTAAGGTCCTCCGCCTTTTGGCAGGATTGTCAGTCCAAACATCAGTTCATCAGTCTATCAGTCCATTGGCCTCTCCCTGTTCAGCAATGGCCTGCTGCCTCAGGGGTCATTGGCTGGTCCTTTCCGGTGTCGTTGGCTGGTCCTATCCGGTGTCGTTGGCTGGTCCTTCCGGTGTCGTTGGCTGGTCTTTCGGGCGTCTCTTCACGCCAGGTCTCATCCTGTAGCTCGTGGACGTATCCATCTTCTATACCGCCATGGTGCCTCCAGCGTCGTCACAGGCAAAGTCTGTTCTCCTTAGTCCTCCAGGTCTTCGGAGGCTCCAATACCCGTCTGCATGGATCTTGCCGACTTACGCAATTGTAAGGGCTGGAAGGGGCACAGTGCAGGTTTTCTGATCCCATGCAGACCGGGTAAAGGAGGAGTCAGAGTCCTCAGTAGTTTTGCAGGTTTTTTATTTGGGGTCACCAGGCATATGGCAGGCAGGGTGCTGGCTGGGGGGCTGGGAGGCTGGCAGGCCTCCCAGCCCCAGCAAGTCCACTCTATCTGGGCTCCTAGCGTTCGTTCTGCTGCTTCTCGGCTTCGGCTTCGGCTGCGGCGGCTGCTGCTGCTGGTGCTGGTGCTGCTGGCGTCCCCCGTGACGCCGCCTTAAAAGCACAGTCTTAGCTCAGCTGAATCCATTACCTATGCCCACACCCTATTCCAGGTGCCACCATCAGGCATGCATTCAGGAGGATCCATCATCTATCCTGATGGCGGAAGGGGAAAAGCCGATATTTTCTTTACCCTACAAGACTAAAGTTTCCATTTTCATCCATGTAAATGAAGCCTCAAATGGAGCCAAGTTCACACAGTTAAATGGCGGGGTAGGATTTGGCCCATGTTTGTGGTTTCCATCTACTGGAGTTTCTCTTTGAGGGAGGGAAGGCCCCCATGTCTTAGGATTGAGGACTCACAACTTGCTTACAGTTTTTATTTGCTCATTAAAGGCACTGAGGAATCCCGCAAACTTACATGAACAAAGGACCCGCACTCTCCTATAAACCTCCTGTGGAACCTGCCTTCCTGGGCCCAAGCTCATTTTGGCAAATGTGTGTTCTCTTTGGCCCCTGCCTGTCACCCCTCTCCTGCACTGGAGTCTCTGGGGTCTGTCCAGGCAGACCCAAGGAGAAGTGACCTCAGGTAGTGATTTCTGGGAGCAACGGTGGGAATCCTGCTGGCTGTCCCAGTGTTTTTTAACAGATGAGGAAGCTGAGGAAGAGAAGTGAGGGGGTGCCCTACCTACTATGTAGGAGGAAGTTGGTGACAGCATTGGGGTTTCTGCCTGACCTCATGAGCAGGACTTGGGGCTCCTACCAAGAGTGGCTCCTGCAGAGGCTGAGGCTTAGGGCAGATTCTAACCTGAAATACACCAAGCTCCCTGGCTGGCTCTCTGCTCTTGTCTCCTAGTGACAGTCATTTCTGGACCTCAAGTTTGGGTGTGCTGCTTCTCCCTGGTTTTCCTAGCAGTACCCAATTTTTCCATGCTTGTCAAGTCGGGTCACAGTCGAGACCACACTCCTCCCGGGGCCTTCTACAGGCCGGGCTCAGTGCCCAGTGCTTTATTGGACTCCCTCACTCCCTCTCCTTGACAACCCCTGGGGTGGGTAACACACCCTCTCACACCCTGGAGAGGAACGGGTTTGCATTTCCACTGCTGAGAGTCTAGACCCCACATGCTGTCTCCTCTGAAACTCATGGCCCAGTATCTTTGAATTCCCAACAGTCTAGTTGCTGGCAGAGATTACAGATCCCCAACCTGTTCATTCTTTGGTTTGCTTTTTTATCTTTCACTGAGGGTGATCCAGCCAGGCTCCATCTAGCATAGGAATCCAAAGACAGACTCATAGCTGGGGACAGATGTATAAATGGTTTCCCAGGTAGGGGCACTGATGATGCCAGTTCTAGGAGCTGGGAAGCTCACGAGGGCATTCTGAGAAAGTGCCGCTGGCATGGGTTTTGAGACCGAGGCAGGATAATACAAGGGAGGCAAAGGGCTTGGCTTTCATTCAGTGAAAACAGCTTAGCTTCAGGGTGGGGTGTGACTTAGCACCCACCTCGGAGCCCAGCAGGACAGCTGCTAGAGCCAGCATGGGCTTGGAGGGAGGGAGTTAAGTTCAGCCTGAGAGGTGGGCAGGGCTCAGCTTTTGACAGACAGGGTCAGAGGGGAGGATGCATGAATGAACACATGTCCAGAAAAGCCCTCCCCAAAGCAGTGTGGGGGCATAGCATAGAAGGCCCCCCAAGCCAAAAACTGTCCCTCAGTGTCTCACTGAGGATGTCATGGGAGGCGGAGGTGCCCTAGGGGCAGTGAAGGCGAGGGAGGAGCTTCTGCCTGGCTGAGGTGGGAGGATTGGTATCAACTTCCAGTGTCTGGCCAGCTGGGCTGCAAAATGAAGGCCATGGTCTCAGTTCTATTGTGATGTTATATTCCAACTGTTGTAGAGCAACCCCGATACAAAACGGGGTGCCTGACTGTGGGTCCTCACCCGCGCTCAAAAGGACTTATCAATGCTTTACTGCAGGCACACACGAAAGGTTAATAAAAGGTTTATTTACAAGGGAAGGGGAAATGAGGAAATGTACAAATCAGGGAGAAAAGTGGGAGACAAAGTTTTAAATGAGTCCTACCCGATCCGCCGATCAGGAATCCCAAAATGGCGCTCTGAGAGCTGGCCGCCAGCCAGGAGCCGTGAAGCCAGGAGGCGAGCGACAGCGAGCCCCGCCAAGGCCCACATGTTTGGTTTTTATCCAACCTGGCTGCCCAACTCCACCCTCAGGTCCCAGCCACCTTCCTTTTGGTGGTGATGGGATTTGTCTTTCCCAATGTCTTGATGGCTTTGGTCTGGAGTGGGGGTGGGGTCCACAAAGCCTGTATGGGATTAGCTCAGGACATCCTTTCCCCCTAACAATTCCACTAAGAGGAGTTATTGAGTATATTACTAAATAGGATTTGATAGCTAGACCTTTGGATGTCTGTTCCTATATATCCAATCACTAGTCATTATTGCGACCAGGTCTTAAATATGAATACACCAAGAATGGGACTGAGGAGGGGCCAGTCCCCACTGGGTGGACATGGACATAAGGGGGTACATGGTTAGTAGAGAATTTAAAATAGTTACACAGAGAGATAAAAGTCAACTCATTACCTTCCACTGGCATTTTAAATACCATCAGGGATAAAACATACCTCTCTACCAAGTGGACTTCTCCTACCACTGACTGGTCTTCAATCGGGGATTTGAACATACTGCCCCCCAAACTTACTAATTTATCCACTGTCTTTTAGAGGGTCTTGCCTTTGACAAATGCAAACCTTGGAAATGGCTCAGGTTAGCTGGCTGCTAAGTCTGGATTTGAGAACTTTGGAGCAACTTCCTGAAGGGTGTGTTGAAGGTCGTCACTGTCCCCCTTAAACTCCCACCTCCACTGTCCCCCCAACTCCCTCCAATCTTTAGACTCCAGAACAAACTGCCCTGCAGAGCGGGGAGAGTTTCACAGCATCTCACTGGGAAATCTTTAGGCAGATTACTGACAGGCAGGCCCAGCCCTCCTCCTCAGGGAAGGCTGTCCTAGGCCCTAAACAAACCTCATAACTCATGCATATCCTCCCAGAAGGTGCCTGGAATGTCTGGCTTTTCTCTGGGGGAAACCACAGTGATTCACAGGAATAACAAAATATCATTCCTGGTGGGAGTTATGTCATGGCCTCTTGGCATTAAGACTCTAAATAAAGCCTCATAGTGCATGGGATAGGGCTGGAAGAAAGACTGCCTGAGATCCTTCCAGAAAGGACCTTTGGAGGCACATCTTGAGATGGCATCTCCTGGCAGCTTGCTTGGCATGGAGCAGGAATCACAGCACTTCTCAGACAAGGCTCTAAAGCCTGTGGTAGATTCCTGGGCTGGGGGGTCAGGCCGAGTGGGTGAGTGTCCTTGGCAGGCTCTGCAGCTGCGGTTGGGTCTCTTGCCTCCCTCCCTGCCTTAATGTTTTCTTGAGCAGATTGAAATGAGTTTGGGGTGGGGATGATGAGGGGGAATGCAGCGTGGTCCAGGGACACCTAGACATGGCACCCACAAGGAACAGCATTTTGTACATTCCTCCTGAAACCCCTCCTTGACTGTAGGGTCTGGAGCACTGGCCTTAGGTTGTGCTTCTGTTCAGGCCCATCTCTCAGGGTTGAGGCTTCAGTCTGTGCCAGGTTAAAAGCTGGAAATGGCAATGGTGACTATCTGGGTGTGAGATCGGCATTTGATGGTTAATGACAAGGTCTTGGGGAAGGCTGTTCCTCCCAGCAGCTCAGCTCCCCACCTTCACACACTGAGTATTACACATACTTGCTTAGCCTACACTCAGCCTCTGGAGGAGAAGGGCATCTCATTGCAGTCTTAATGTTTGCTTCCTGATGACTGGTGAGGATGGGGATGCTTCATGTATGTTGGCAACTTGCGTTTCTGTGAATTGCCAGTTCAGATCCTCAGGTCATTTCTCCATTGATTTGTAGACATTTCTCTATGTTCTCATCATTAATCTTTTTTCTCATCAGTATTTTCTCTGTTCTATGTCTTGAAAATGATTTTTATCCAGTGTTGTAAACCAGTTTTGTTCATAGCTTTTGTGTTCAGAAGGCCTGATTTACCCCAACATTATAAATACATATTCTCTGTGTTTTCTTATAATTACTTGACATTTTTACTTGTTCAGCGTTTAACACATTTATCATTCTGGAACATTATGGAACATTCTGGAATATGTGAAGGCTATTAGATAAGAAGTGAGTAGGAATCTACTTAACGACTTATGTCACAGGAATAGCCAGTGGTTCTCATTCCATTTAGTCCAACATGTGGATTACATGTTTGGCCCAACATTTGTCAGTGGATTTGAAATGTTTTCTTTGTCATGGGGCCTGTTCTATACATATGTGCTTTATAGTCATATGTATGGGTATACATTACATATATGCAAATATACATCTGTGAATCCAAAGTCTTTACACTCACACTATTGTTAACTGGTTTCTGGGGGGACAATAGGGGAGATCTTCTGGTTCCGATGCTATTTTTGAGGTCTTTGCTCTAACTAACAGCACTACAACATACTCAGCTACGTCCACGCCATTCGGTTCATGTTCAATGTCTGTGTATCCATGGCTGCTTCCTGGGGCCTTGCCTTCTGGGAACTCACATGGGTAGTGAGTGGGCATGCATTAGGCTTGCTTGCAGGGTGAGAGACTTAGAGATAATTAAATAAATCCTGGAGTAGATCCTGGAACAGCAAAAGATGTTAGTAGAGAAACTGGTGATATTCTAGATAAAGCCTGTGGTCCCATTCACAGTATTGTGTTGATGTCAATTTCTTAGTATTGACAAATCGACCATGACTATGGCAGACATTGGTCCCCATGGTACCAATGCAACTTCTCAGACAAAGAAAAATTACTCAGAGATAAAGGCTTATGTTTTTTTACTTAGCATGCAAAGTTAAGGGGCGATGGACAGGCCACTATGAACTGTGGGCTCCTCTGGGAAGTCAGCAAATATGTCCCAGGGGCTGGGGACTTTGAAGTGTGTGACTCTGAAAGGTCATCGTCACTGGTTTGGGGTTTGGTTCTCATTCTCACCCATAAAAGGGAGGAGGGAGTGAGGTGATCTCCAATCCCCCTTCCACATTTTGGAGAGCGGGATGTTTGCTTTATTTCATTCTTGAGGCATCTGCAAATTTCATACTCAGTAGATGCCTAAAGAGTTTTGCCTTCAAGCAGGCATTGAGCCATTGGGGATAATGTTCAGGGC
The DNA here is from genome assembly GCF_014898055.3 of Talpa occidentalis. Classification (NCBI taxonomy): domain Eukaryota; kingdom Metazoa; phylum Chordata; class Mammalia; order Eulipotyphla; family Talpidae; genus Talpa; species Talpa occidentalis. The sequence goes on from NW_023601754.1 coordinate 30,180,419, forward strand.
AGCTGAAGTCAGAGGCAGTCATTTGGATTGCAGGTCAGTAGACTGACCAGCTATGATTGTCTTTGGCTCTGCGCTGAAATTCTGACTCAGTTTGTTCATCTATAAAATGGGAAGTAAGCAATTGCTGCCTACCAGACCTACTGAGATAATTAAACCTGGCAATGAATCTGGAAAACAGCAGTCAGTAGTTAGTGTGTTGTCAGCACTCCATAAACACAAGTACTGTCTTCCTTTCCCTCACACTTGTAGCATTTTAACTCCATTAAGATGAATACAGCTGAAATCTCATTCAGAGTTCAGCACTGTCCTCTTCCACACTGTCATATCACATGGAGGTTTTCTTTCCAGGTCCTAGGGACAATCAAGCAGGCAAGATGCTTTCTCAGTAAGGCAAAATGTGATTTTTTTTTCCAGGGTAATATTGCATGGGGAGGACATCTGAGTTGAAAGCAATTTTTAGTAGTCTCACTGTCACAAATTGGATAACAGGAAATAAAACAAATAAGACTCAGGCAGTACACCAGCAGTGTTAGATTTCTTAAAAAGCAGGTAGGCATCCCTGGCAGGAGCTGGCATATGAGCCCCATTCTGGACACAAAGCAAACAGGTACAATCAGGATTTGTCTGGACCCCAACATCCCATCATCATTCCAGGGGCCTGCCAACCAAAGATGCCACTGGAGTTGTGTGATGTGCTGCCTCAAGGGGGCACCGGGCAGTCCCAGGGCTACAACCTGGCTACACCAGCTAAGACTAAAGTCATCCCTCTCAACCTGCCTGTAAGATGGGGGCAGGATGAAATGAATCAATAGAACTTAAGTACTCACCACAAAACCATTGTTCTCCCCAAGAACTCATTAACACTAGTTACATAAATATATTGCTAGGTCAAATTCTCCCTATCCTGGCCCTACTGAGACTGAGACTATCTGAAAAACAAGACCCATTGTGCAAAAAGTGGAATGCCTGGGCCTCTTTGGTGGTGCAAGGGGTTAAGACGCAACCTATAAATCTTTCCACAGCCTCTGTCTGCAGCACCAGTTCATTCCCCGCCTGGCCAGGGAGCTACCCACATGGCACAGCAGACCTCTCCTGACTTACCTGCTGCTCCCCTCAGCAGTGTATTTCAGTAGATCTGTCTGTTCTGTTCCCCACTCTGTCTCTGGTGAATCCTCTCACCTCCCACACCTCTGGCCTGTACCCCAGCTCTCGTATGCATAAATAAATAAATCTTTGGGGAAAAAAAAGTGAGAACTGAGACCATGGATGGCCCGATGCTGTTTTTGTAAAGTTCACAATCAAGCAAAACTAGTGAATGTACCATCAAGGGAGCATGCGTGTGAATATGAAGTGTGTGTGTGTGTATATGTGTGTGTGTGTGTTCACAGACAAGCAACCTGGCCATGGACAATTGCACAATTCAGGACAAAGCCCCATCTCAGGGACAAAGTGGTGCTAGAAGGAGAGAGGAGTGCCCAGAAGGCCTCACACTGTAGCCAGGCTCTTTGGAGGCCCGGTGCTTCGGCGATGGGAGTGGATTTTATGCCCTTGCTTTCTATCTGTATATACCTAATGTATATTTCATTATGTTTCAAATGTTACATAATTTAGAGAAACCCAAGGCATCCACTCAGAAAGCCAGTGTACATGAATAGATTTATGGATTGGAAAATAAAAATCCCAAACACATTATCAATCATCAGATGTAGAGACAGCAGCAAAAAGATGTAGAAGCTCCACGCAACATTAAGCTTCCAAACCCTTCTGTTCGCCCTCGGCAGGTGTAGCTCTCATCCTTCCCTGCTCGGGCAGGCCAGGCCAATGGCTGGCACTTCTGCGTCCACCTCTCCCCCTTGCGCAGAATTCCTTTTGCTCCCCATTCTGTTCCCAGCTGCTCCCTGTAACTCTAGCCCTGGGGCAGGAAGTGGAGGGTGTTTTTCTTCTAGGAAGTTCATTGCCTACTTTTCTTTCCTCTCACTTTTTCCATCCCAGAAGGAAGAGCAACACACCGTGTCTTTTGAGGGTCTTTCTGAACAAGGACCCCCATGCCACCCATTTCTATCACCTATTCTTGTTTTAATAGTATTGTTTACCTGTATAATGCCCTCCCCACCCCCAGTTAGAAACTCAACAGATGCTCATTTTCTTTCCCCTTCCTTGAAACATTCACTCTCAGGTTCTGCATCTCTAGAACAGGGCCAGCCCTTTTCAGTGGGCTCACTGTCACAACATGGCATTGTGACAATTCTAGGGGATTGAGAACTGGGAGAGAAGAGACAGTCCATAAACAATTCTTTTCCCAGGCTACTTGGCTCTCAGGTTGGCCACTCTGCCTTTGAGGCCTCAGTCTTCCTACCTGTCAGGTGAGGAGAGCCATTTCTGTCTGTTTGTGGGGCTCAGAGGCAGCCCTGAATGCGGAAGCACTTGGGCAGATCAGAGGCTCCCTCGTAAGGCTAGTCGAGGGACCCAATGTCTGCAGTGCTTTATAGCATCTGCCCACACAACTGTCTGATGGCCCCTGTGTTGCCTCACTGGTTATGGGGACACTGGTCATGATGGCAGCAGCCAGCCACATTAATTTGTCTTCCCTTTTGCTGGGCTGCTGGACTTCAAGGTGAAGGCCAAGTTCACAGGCATGGCATCTCCAGGAACAAAGGCTCTCTGTGGGGATCTGTCATCTGTGGGCCATGGGTCACAGGGAGGTCGCAGCCTCTTCCTCCTGTTTGCCCTCTGAGCCCCGAGCAGCTCCTCTGCCTTCTATCACCTGTCCCTGGTCTTTTCAGCCAGGGATTTCTCCTTGCACCAAGCTGTGACACTTGACACAAGTTGCACCATATGGAAATCAGCCTCCTTCCACTTGCCTGAGGAATGGTTTTCAGTTTCCAGGCCCCAGAAGATGTCGGGACACAGACAGGCCTCTCTCCTGCCCAGAGAGCAGATTGTTCGCAAAACAGCTTTTGAATAGCATGTCAAAATTAGGTAAGGGAGGACAGCTAGGAGCGAAACTAGGGTTGGGCCTGAGAATTTGGGGATTCGCAGGGGCCATTGACCTTCTGGGTAAGTCCTGCCCCCTCTTGGCAACCCCCATTCCTGCACTAGGACACCTTACCAATTAGGCTGCATCCACTCCTATCATATTCCTATTATCTTCTCTCAATCTGTTACAGGGCAAGGAGGGGGCACCCCAGACCCCACAAACCTGCCTGCTCTAAATAGGTTCTGCCATCCGCCACATCAACACAAAACATATGAGACTTTAATGAAAAGGAACTTTAACACAATTAGTAAACAGTACAGGAATGGCAAAGAATATAGGTTCTAAATCAGGCACTCAAAGTTACCTGTCCCCTCATGGGTAAAAGTTCACCCGAACAAGTTTGGCCCAGAGCAAAGCCCGAAAGTCTGCCTAAGTCAAAGCACCTTCCGGCGGGGACCCACAGAAAAGGATCAGAAACAACCAGACAAGTCTGGAAGGAAAAGGGCAAAATCAAAATCAAGATAAAAGCTGCCATTGTCACCTCCCCACAGGTCTCTCACCCACATCTGTTTCAACCAGCCCAGGACCAAAAGGCAAGCACAGTTTCTTCACGTGTCTTTCTGCTCCATGTGCATCCTCCAGGTCTCCTAGCTCCCCATCCTGTTTCCTTCCTTCTCAGTCTCCTCTGCAGCTTTTCTTCTCTTTAGCTCCACCCTCCTTTGGGTGTGGCAGAGAACCTGGAACTTCGCCAACTTCTAAATTGGCCACATTTTACCTGCATGACCTTGGACAAGGATCTAACCACACCAGTCCACCTTGTCATCATCTGTAAAAAGGAGAACTGATGTCTTGCTAGTTATCATGTGGAGATTAGAGCAAATGCATGTGGAATTCCCAGCAGGCTGCCAAAGCCCCAGAACATTCTAAGTCCTGAATTCATAGTTCTAGAGCATCGTTGTATCACCAGCACATAAAGCTTGCCCTTTGGGGTACACTGTGGATATGTGATACATGTTTGGCTATTTGTATAAATTCTAAAATCTTAACATGGGAAGCAGGGAGGAGCAGAAATTTTGTGCTGAAATGTGTTTGTTCTTTTTCAATTTGAGCCCATTTTCTTATTTTGAAGATTCATGCCATTTAGTGAATTTATTTCCTCCCTTTCTTTTCAGTGTGGTAAGACCACATCTGCTTGCCCAATGGGCTCTTGAAGGCTGCATCTTCTGTTCTTTGTGTTCTTTGTTCCTCTCCTGATTGGGGGCTTGTTAAGGGGAAAGGATGTCCTGAGCTCATTCCATTACAGGCTTTGTGGACTCCACCCCCACTCCAGACCAAAGCCATCAAGACATTGGGAAAGACAAATCCCGTCACCACCAAAGGGAAGGTGGCTGGGACCTGAGGGTGGAGTTAAGCAGCCAGGTTTGGTATAAAACCAGACACATGGGCCTTGGGGTCTCTCTCTTGCTCGCCTCCTGGCTTCATGGCTCGTGACTCACGGCCAGCTCTCAGAGTGCCATTTGGGGTTCCAGATCCGCGGATCAGGTAGGACGCATTTAAAACTTTATCTCCCACTTTTCTCCCTGAGTTGTACATTTTTCTCTTTTCCCCTTCCCTTGTGAATAAATCTTTTATTAACCTTTTGTGTGTGCCTGCAGTGAAGTATTAAGTCCTTTTTAAGTGCGCGGGTGAGGACCCACAGTCAGGCAACCCATTTTATATCAGGGCTGCCCTGTAACATTTTCATTACAAACTCACCCACAGCTCCTCGGACCCTGGTTCTCTGGACAAGGTAGAAGCAGGAAGCCCAATAGCCACGCAGCAGCGCTGTGCTCTTGCCTTTGATGGATGAGGTCAGCTGCATTCAGCATATTTAAAATGTGTTTTTCCTAACTTGCTACCTCATAACAAAGGAAGAGCCAGATCACACCCTCATTAGCTTCAAAGAGAAATACCCGATGTTTGGGTTTTTTTCTTTTTCTTGCATTGGCAAGAGATTTAGTTTTGCTTAAAGGAAATACAGATGACGCTAATGAGACCACAGTGTCTTAATTTGCATATTAGATGAGATAAATATTGAGCTAATTAACACCTAGGATGGATTTTCATTGCCTGGGACGATTGTTCTATGGTGATAGTAGTTCTCACTGCTCACCCAGAAGCAGAACCTTTTGAAGGGAGAATCACTTCCCCAAGAAAACTTCAGGTCTACTGAAAATCCACCCAGGAAATGCCATCCGGGATTCTTATTTTAATCAGCAGCAGACTTACCAGATGAAAGGATTGGTGCAGTAAAGAGGAGAGCCAGGCCAAGTTTCTGACAGGCAGGAACTTTATCATTGCTCCCTGACCCCCACGGGGGTCGGAGAAGTCGCGCACTCCCATTGGGGGATAAGGGTGAGCTTTTATAGGACGGAGTCTGGGCTCAGTGGGAGGTGGAGAATGCTGAGTGGAAGTTGTTCTTTCAGAAACAACCAGAACTGGTTGTTCTTTCATCACTGCTTAGCAGGCCCTGCAGTAGCCAGTCTCTGGGATGCAGGTGGCAGCAGCTTCAGGTTCCTCTTTCCTGATCCATCCATGCCCAGGCCTAGACCTTACACCAGAGAGAAGCTGTGTGGGGCTGGAGGGGTTTGGGAGCTGGGGAAGTTGGTCTGTTCTATCCGGGGTTCTGGGAAAGACCAAGAGGGTGGACACTTGTTTATTCCAGTAGCAGGACTGGCAGCATGACCTGTGGACCTGCTGTGAACATGCGTTCCTTTTTATTAATCAATAAGCTCAGGACAGTAATAGTAGAACATTAAACTGAGCATGGTCCTTCTAAACTGAGGGATGATGGAGGGGAGATTTTGACTGCACAGGTTATAAACTCTTGAGGCCCCCCTGTCTGTTGCAGTGAGCTTAGAGAGAAAAAAGGGAGACTTTAAAAAAAATATTTCATACCTGCTCATTTGAAAGGGTTGAATAAACTCAAATTGTTATAGGGCAGGGTGTGGGGGACCCCAGGACACCCACATCTGCCTGCTCTAAATAGGTTCTGTCATCCGCTGCATCAAGACAAAACATACTCTAGTGTGTAAGACCTTTAATGGAGAGGAACTGTCACAAAATTAATGTGCAATACAGAAAAGGGAAAAAATAAAGTTTCCAAATAAAGCGCCCAAAGTTACCCATCCCCTTGTGGATAAATGTCCAGACAAACAGGGTTGGCCCAGAACAGGGCCACTGAGGCCCAAAAGTTTTCCACACATCTAAGGCACTTCCTGGTGTGGAGCCATAGGAAAGGGGCAGAAGGAGCCAGGCAACTCTGGGACAGAGGAGCAAAATCAAAATCAAGATGAAAGCTGCCACTGTCGACCTCCCCAGGGGTCTCTTACCCACGTCTCTTTTACCCAGTCCAGGACCAAGAAGCAAGTATAGCTTCTTCACGTGTCTCTGCTCCTTGTGGCTCCTCCAGGTCTCCTTCTGGTTCTCTATCCTGCTTCCTTCCTTCCTTTTTCAGTCTCCTTTCCAGCTTCTCCCTGCTCACCTCTAACCTCCTTTAGGTGGGGCAGGGAACCTGGCACCTCCCCTTTCCCTGGGGACCACCTTGTTATTAAATGAATACAAATGAAATTGAATGGGACAAAAGAATGCTGAGCACTGTGGCTGCTCCAATGCCAATGGAGATGCCAGCCAATGCAGATGCCAGCTCTTGCTCTCCTCTTTGCTTCTGTTGGCATCTGTGATTTCACTCACCAGGCACTTGACTCTCCTAGGCCTCCAGCTCCTACCTTCAACAATGCTCCCTCACCTTCCTGCTACCAACTGTTGAGGCCTGCTCTGCCTTTTGTATTTTAATTGCTTTCTTTCTTACTCTTAATGAGCAATCAGGGCTATTTCTTTATTGAGGACCTGCTGGCAAATCTCAAACAGAGTGAGTGTGTGCATATGAAAGGAGCAGGTGATTGCTGTTGGGCGGCCTGGAATAGCCTTCTATCCAGGGGAAAATGTCCACTTAACTCACAGCCTTAATTCAAAAGAAATGTCAAGTACTGGACTGCATGCTTTGTGGCAATTGAAGAAAAGATTGCAAGAAGGGTTGGAGGAAATAAGGGAGTCTATAGCCACCGGGGGGAAATTAGTGTAGGTAGGTGTGTGCTTGTGTGTGTGGTGCTTGCCTGTGTTTAATGCCCAGCATTGTCCATCAGAATTAACCCCCAGGCACGAGTAGGGCGGTGTAGCGGCAGGAAGGGGCAGAGCAGTTTCTCTCTGACCGAGCATACCGGTGAAGGAGGAGGAGTCCTGGAGTCCTCGGTGGCTTTTTGCAGTCTTTTATTGGAATTTTACATGGCAGACGGGGGTGCCGGCAAGTCTTCACTCTCTCTGGGCTCTCCGGGGTTCTCTCGTGGCCTCACTGTTGCTCTGTTGTTCTGTTGCAGAAATAAATTCTAGCCTTTTACCCAGGCAGGGGAAGAACAAACGGTACTTCAGGAATGGTGCGGTCAGGAGAAGCTTTATTACTCATGCATGAGGTCCCAAGCCTGGGTAGCCCCTTAAGGTCTCAGCACCAGTCTAGGTGTTGTAGAGCAACCTCAATACAAAACGGGGTGCCTGACTGTGGGTCCTCACCCGCGCCCTTAAAAAGACTTATCAATGCTCTACTGCAGGCACATGCGAAAGGTTAATAAAAGGTTTATTTACAAGGGAAGGGGAAATGAGGAAATGTACAGCTCAGGGAGAAAAGTGGGAGACAAAGTTTTAAATGAGTCCTACCCGATCCAACGATCAGGAATCCCCAAAATGGCGCTCTGAGAGCTGGCCGCCAGCCAGGAGCCGTGAAGCCAGGAGGCGAGCGATCGCAAGAGACCCCAAGGCCCACGTGTTTGGTTTTTATATCCAACCTGGCTGCCCAACTCCACCCTCAGGTCCCAGCCACCCTCCCTTGGTGGTGACGGGATTTGTCTTTCCCAATGTCTTGATGGCTTTAGTCTGGAGTGGGGGTGGGGTCCACAAAGCCTGTATGGGATTAGCTCAGGACATCCTTTCCCCTAACATAGGGACAAAAGGTTTCTTTTATACGTAACCATCTTACATTGATAACATTGGTCAGCAAGCACAAAAGTTTGTGACAAAAGACAGGTATTCTAGGATGCCCTAGATCAATCAGCCTGGTGGCTTTCTAGCCTTGTTAAAATGTAACCTCCTTTAGGTAATCTCTTCTAGATAGACTTTAGGGAGACAAAACTTGTTGTTTACATTTACTTTGCATTATTTACTGCACCAGACCTGTGACTCTTTTAGCAGGAAACAGGAAAGATTTCATTTGATTAGTGGTTCCCTTTCAGTTCTGTGTCCCGGTGACGGTGACGCCACCCTTATAAGCCCAGTCTCAACCCGGGTGTACCCACTTACGTATGCCTCCAGCCTACTTCGGGTGCCTGCCACCAGGCATGCATTCAGGACCACAGATCCATCATCAATCCTAATGGCGGGAGAGCAGAAAAGCCTGATACTTTTTTACTTTACCCTACAGGCAGAAATAAGGGACAGAGTGTTGTGGGCTAAATTAAGAGACGCCATCGACTTGTCCTTACGGAGTAAGGAGCCCTGTTGGCAGAGGGTAGCCTGCATTCCAGGATTGCCTGGAAGGAATGTTCGTTTGTTGCCCGAGATCTTCCTTCCTTTGGGTGATTCATCATCCTGTTGCCAGTGAAACATTCATTTCTGTGAATTTCTCTCTTTTTCTACAACCACCTGGGTGCCCTGCATTCGGTTGGCTGCCAACACATGCCTGTTGATTGACTGACAGAGATGTAGGAAGCCACCAAATGGGATTCCTCCCTGAAGGAGTGGAAGCCACGTGCCTTCAATTAGTGTCTTTCCTCCTGGCTGGAACTCTTCAGTATGACAAAGGCATCCAGTTACAAAGGGATGTGGGGAATTGTCCTAGCAGTGCCACAGATGTCACACATGTCCCAAGCTCTCAGAGACAGCTGAGCTCAATGATAGGAAACGTGGCTCTGTGTCTGTGTCATTTTTATGGGGCTCCCCTGTGCCCTGAAGGGCAAACTTTCCTGTGTACAGCTATAACAGCCAAATGGGAACAGAGCTTGCAGACCTGCCAGTTTGACTAGCTGGGTCAAATTGAGCAAGTATTTTGTAGTTCAAATTTTTTTTTTTTAAAGTAAACCATTAAAATGACAAAGGATACCATCTCATAAAGCAAGCTCTCCAATCTCGCCATTCCAAAGCAATTGAAAAATGATTTGCTTCTTTCAAAAGGGAGGACTAGACATTTTGGAAGACCTGGTTTCTCATATGTCAATGACCCACAAATGTGGGTGATTGGCGGTGCCACATGTCACATGCTCCTGTGGACTTGGTGGTTCCAATGTGGCCCAGTCCTGGTTAATGTGAGCATGTCCTGCCTCAGATCCACTGCCTCAGATATAACAGAGAGCCGCTGTGTGTCTGCTGGGACTGCCATCACCAATACCACAGACCCAGGGGCTTGAACAATAGAATTTTGTTTCCTTACAGTTTGGAGGCCGGAGGCGAAATCAAGGTGCCAGCAGCACAATTGGTTTCTTCTGAGGTCTCTCCCCTTGACTTGCAGACAGGTGCCTTCTTGTTCTGTCCTCTGTCAGGACTCAGGAAATGATCTGATAAGTCTCTGGTTCTTCTAGACTGGCAGATAATCAAACAAGCATCAGACAAATTGATGGGAAAGTCAAAAAGAAGTCTGCATGGGAGAGACCCAGCAGAGTAACTGGTTTCAGAGAACGAACATCTTAAGTAGCTTGGCTGAGACTCAGGAGGTTGGAGAAGAAAGATGTTTGGGAGGGTACTGGGGACAGTTGACAGAGGTATGCGGATTTAAGTTCTGCCTTCTCCATAGAGAGGGGATAAGGAGATCAGGTCTTCCAGGGACACGCCATTACAGAAGTTATGGTTTGCACAGTCTCCACCCAGCCTTCAGAACACGCCTATGAAATCAGATTGACAAAAAAAGACTTGCTTTGGGGTGGCAGATTGTTGCTTCCCTACATGGTCTTTCCTCTGTATGCTTGCATCCTTTGTATTTTGTGTCCTAGTCACCTCTTCTCGTAAGGACACTCTTAGGACTAGACAAGGGCTGTGCAAGTGACCTTGTTGACTTCACTTCCGACTTGACCAGCTCTTTAAAGACCTTATGTCCAAATAAAATTCAATCATATCCTGAGGTGCTGGGGCTTTGGGCCTCAACATACGAGTTTTGGGGCACGTAGTCTAGCTTATAACGATTATCGTCACTTCCCTTCACATTACCAGGTACAAACTGCCCGAGGTGGGAGATTAACTGGAGGCATTTAGGGAATGGAGCAAAGATGTTCTTGGAGAGAACAGAGGGAGACATGTTCCTCCTTTACCACAGGCCTTGGGCCTCCTCATGACCCTCTGGTCCTGCCCCTTCTCCTGTTGGTCCAGTCCCACAGGCCTTGGCACTTACTCTGTTCCTCTCCTGCTTGCACAGATGCTCACAGAAACTGTTGCTAAATGTTACTCTGGTTGCTATTTTTGTTATCAAGGTTTTATTAGTGACTACAGACAGATAAGGGGGTGGAGATGAAAAATAGAAGGACTCTGGGGCAAGGATAGGGCTTGTCAACTTTTTGTTTTGCAATTTCAGTACTTGATCCATCATCCCTCCTGCCCCCTCTCTTCAAAAGGTCCAGTTTTTGAAGCAGAAAGGCTCTGACTAGTAGAGAAAGCTGGACGGCAACAGGACGACATGCTGGCCCAGGCCACTTGCTTGGTCCAGTTCATCACTGCCCACGGGCTGTTGACAGGCAGTTTGAAATTTCAGGTTTCTGGTCAAGACAGGAGGGCCAAGACCCTGCACCTGCACTCCCCACCAGCTTTGGGCCCATGCCAGGACCTTCCAGAGCTTCTCTCTGCTGGGAAAGTCATGGAGCCCCCACCCTCCCCTGTGGCCCACTCCCCCAGTAGGTGCAGACCACCAATCTGTCCAGTATGCAGTGAGGCCCTGCCTCTGAAGGCCGTTCAGCATGTCACTCCCAAATAGTTATTCCCAGGGGTGATTCCCTGAGGGTCCTGCTGGGAAAAGTCACATCTAAGAGGAAAAATCCAGGTACAGAGATACAGGAAATGCAATCCTCACCCCTGGATGTCTCCCCCTCACGTTGCTCCATTGTGCCTCTTTCAGGTGCACATACCCCTCTTCCAAGAGACCCCTGACAGCTCCAGATTTTTGAGCTGAAGGAGCTGCTCAAAGACAGGCCTGCTGACCCTGTGCACATACCCTCTGGGCCCAGTCTCTGGCCCTAAACACGTCCAGCGGGGAGTGGCTCACAGTCACTACATACATGTGTATCAAATGAGCCAAGGGACGGTGAACAGCTACTGGCAAAGCTCCCATTTCCTCACCTGTTCAGGTGTAATTGCTTTGCAGAGACCCCCTCCCCCAACTCCTGTTCACACCCTCCTCTGTAGAACCTTGCACATTTGTCTAACTTTTATATGCATATTATGTGATAATTATAACTAGTTGTTTACAACTCCCTCCTTGTCCCAGCAGGCCATGGCCCATTCTTCTTGGTATTCTCCAAAGCCAGGGCCTGGTGAAGCCCCTGAAGCCATGGGGTATGACATGACGGCTGAGCAGAATCATACTGCCTCAGAGCTCAGTCATGTTGCTGGATCTGACTTTGGCTAATTTAGAAACAATTACTTAATGTATTCTCTCATTATTTATGGAATAAGTGTATGTCAGGACACATCCTGGGCATGACAAATGAAATAAATGTATATTGGTTGTGTTATTTCCACATACTAGCAACTTTGCAGAGGTTACCTTTCCCTGCACCTCCCTTGGATAGGACCAGGTCATGTCTGTTTTGTTTCCTACTCCATTCCTGTGTTAGGAGTTGGCGCCTCAACTCCTTCTGGGGTTCCCAAAGACCACACGGAGCCAGAGAGACAAAAGCAAAAAGGCTTTATTGCTAGCTTAAGCTGGGGTCCAACTCTGCCTGGAGTACTGACACGGCAGTCTCACCAGGTTAAGAGAAGGCCCCCCTCCCAGAGCAACCAGCTGTTTTTGTACTTTGTTGACAGGATGTGGGGACTTTGCACACCTGGGGCAGGGTCTACCCCGATTGGATAGCTCTCATGGTGCCAGCTAGGTTTCCTTTCTCCTTATGTTGTGGTTTCTGCCCAGAAATGAAACCTAGCTGTGCCCTTCTGAGATGGCAGTTATTTCTCAAAATGGCTGTAGTCTTGCTCATCTTACACCTGGAGCCTAGATCAGTGGCTGGTGCATAGAGCACTACACAGTGTTTGTAGAGTAAATGAACGTGCAGATTGACAGTGCTCGGCTGTTTTAGCGAGAAGTTAAGTCAGCACCAAAGGCCATTCTGCAATCACCAGGCAGACCTGTGATTCAAATATGGCCTCTCTGACCCTGTGGACGTGGTATCTCCATGTCTTCCGTCCTCCCCCAGTCTTGCAAGATGACAGTGTCTCGGTTATCATCAGCTGAGAGCACAGATGCTGTGATATGAACTGAACTGTGTGTGTAAGCCAGAAGTTCTAGGTGGGGCTGGAGGCAGTGGTTTATTATCATTATAATTATTATCATGATTTTAACTGCAAAATATCAAAGGGGGACTTGCGGAGAAAGTGGTAAGTTGCTGGGCACGTAGATGAAAGATCTGTAACCTGCACATGATGGTCATCCAAGGGACCTGAGATGGTTCTCCTCCCAAAGGCTGGCATTGGGCCTGTGGGACGGGCTGGGTTTGGCAGGGTTTGACCACCACTCATTGGCCTCAGGAAGTTACTGAAGCAAATGTGTAGCTAGGTAGGCCTGGATCCTAAAACGGACAGAGCGTGCTGTACCCTTAGATGACGCAAGATGAGCTCAGACAAAAAGAATCATATGGCACCTGGTAGGTCTGTGGTCCTTCGGCAGCCTGATACAGGGGTCACTCAGCAGTGCCGTGATGTTCTTTTTTTTTTTTTTTTTTAAGATTATTTTTGCATACAAGAACAGGGGTAAGGTCAGAGGTGGGTGGGGAGGGTGGAAGTGAGAGGAATCACCAGAGACAGAGTGAGGAGCAGAACAGGCAGACTGACTGAAACACACCGCTGAGGGGAGCAGTGAGTGAATCAGGAGAGGTCTGCTGTGCCATATGGGCTGCTCCCTGCCTGGCTGAAATCGAACTCATGCAGCAGAGGCTGCTGATAGCTTCACAGCACTGTTCTTAACCCCTTGCACCACCAGGGAGGCCCTTGTGGTGTTCTGGACTATCTGGTGATTGTCTGGAAGGTATTTAGAAATACCTGGTGATATTTGTCTGGGAAAGAGTCCTAGCTTTGAGGGTGTTTATGGGCCCAGGTCTGATGAATAGAGCCTTTGTTTTTTCACCAAAGTAATCATCTCCAAAGGAGTGGGAACTCAACTCCTGCTGTCAACCCAGAGCTGAGGAGAAATTAAAGCTCTTGATCTGCAATTGATCAGCTATTAAAGTCACAGCATGGGGTGTTTCTGTGCTTGGTCTCATTTTTGTTTTGTTTAATATTTGCCTTATTGGTTGGAATGGCACTCCTTCATTTAAGACACATGGGAAGTGCTTCTGGATGATTTATGCCATGGAGGGTCCAATTTGTGGGATAGATAACAGGTGCTCTTTTGGGAGCATTAAAATGACATTGTTGTGGAATATTTATGCTAATGAAGAGCTCGAGTGATCACTCCTGGATGATGGCTCAGGAGTAGCTGTCACCAGGCGCAGAGGAGCAGGCTGTGACGCTGGCCTCCTCCACGCCTGTGTTCCCTGACCTTTCGTGAAAAGGCAAAAGAGATGACAGACTCTTTCTTATTTATCCCCAATATGAACCTGCTGCTTTAGATACTTAAAGACATTTCTGTAATGCCACACCAACCTCTGCCGGCAGCCATGATTATCCCTTTTGGACAGATGCAGAAAGGGAAGCTCAGAGAGCTCAAGTGAGTTGCCCATGGTCACACAGCTTCTCAGAGATATAACTCATGTGTCCGGAGGGCAACAGGATACTGCTCTTCTCAGTAATACATTTTCCCTTCTAGGCTTTAGAGTCCCACTCACTGGTTTTAAAGATGGGTAGGTTTTGTGTTTTCTGTGACAGTTGGAAAGATAAAGGCTTGGGAAAGACTTTTAAGCTGACATGTGAGGTGTGCGGGTTGCTCCCCCTGTCTGGCAGGACTGATGGATGACGGAACTCAGTGACCCAAGTAGCAAGGCCTGCTGGATAAAGTGGGCGGAGGGCTTGTGCTAACCGGTGCCCTCCACACCTCACAGGGACCTCCTGCTTTAGCTCACAGAGCGGTGCCATGTGGTGTCTGTGTAGTGTTGCTTCTATTCTACAGAAGGTGAAACAGAGACATAACAAAGATAAACGAGCTACCCAATGTCATTTGACACCCAAGAGACAGGGCAGGGCCTGAAACCACCGACATCTAACCAGCCATACTCGGTCACCTATGTGTCCGAGTTGGGAGCAAGTGGGGAAGTGACGAGACATTCTGAGGAATGTGAACATGTGGGATGAGAGTAAGCGAGGGCTGTATCTGGGCGAGGCTGGCGTGTGTGCAGGCCATCCAGTGTGAGGGCAGTCAGGCCGAGGAAGTGGGGGCCACAGGCAGCGGCTGTGCTGCTCTGTGGTGAGCAAACCCACCCCCAAAGTGGGGCGAGGAGAAACTCCTCATCAGAGAGGAGGGCGAAGAGGCTCGTTTACCCTCTGTGTGGGGCACTAGAGAAGTAACGGGTGTCCTCTCTCTGAGATCCCCATGCGCTCCATGTCTGTCAAAAGATGACAACCATCCGATTTCTTCTCCACGAGCTCCTCCCTTCTCCTCCCTTCACCTTCTCAGCCTATCTTCCAACGTCTGGGGCCAGCTGGTTATAGGATTGTTATTTGGTTTGTTCGGTTCTGTGATGCTTTGCAAACAAGTCCTCTGGTCAGAAGGAGACTGCTCACTCCGCCTTGAGTGTGACCCGAGGAATAGGAGGTATCTAGTGGATAGTCTGCATCACACATGTTTGGGGCAAGCAAGGTGGCCACAGTCAACGCCATAGTTAATGGTGGAAAGGGCCAGTCTGGTTGTGTTACATGGGATGTGCTTGGCTTTGCACTGTGGGTTTTTTAAAAATATTTATTTCATTTATTTATGCATACAAGAGCTGCGGGGTAGACCATAGGTGGGGGGGAGGGTGAGAGGATTCACCAGAGACAGAGTGGGGAGAAGAACAGGCAGATCTATTGAAATACACTTGAGGGGAGCAGCGGGTGCGACAGGAGAGGTCTGTTGCACCATGTGGGTCACCTCCCTGCCTGGGAATCGAATTTCTGCTGCAGTGGCTGGTGATAGCTTTGTAGTGCTGTTGCTTAACCCCTTGTGCCACCAGGGAGGGCCCCCCTCCCCCCCCACCCACCCTGCACTGTGGGCTTTGGATTGCAAACAGGAAGTGATCCTGCTGGTAAAGGGGTGTTAAATATGCAAGAACTGAGTAAAGGTAGAAGTTTGCCCCACAGTTCATGCTTCTAGTTGCTACTCAATGTTGCCTAATTCTGGGGTTAACCTGCAAACACTAGGCCCTGAGAGGCTGGGGTTAGAACAAACCAGCAACCAATAAGTAAATCCTGAGAGCTAGGAATAGGGTTCCTGAGCCAGAAGCAGACAGTCTAGAGCAAATAGACCCTTAGGAGCAAGAATCTTGGAGACATCTATTTATTAATTCAAGACATATTTATTGAGGGACTACTGTAGAGGGGATAAAGACAAAGGCACTGCCCACTGAGAGCCCACATTCTAGAAGCAGGTGTATGCAGAGGAATGAGCTGCACCCTCCCTTGCAGATTATCAGACACTATTTAGAGTCTTTTCAGATGAGGCACTTGTTAAATGCAGATTCTGATGCAGCCTGGGACTGGGCCAAGAGTCTGCCTCCTGTGGGACCCAGGGCTGCTGATGTGGACGATCCTAACCTCTACAGTGATGCCTATGCCCAAAGACTGTCCTGCTTTCTACTGGGACTCTTAAGTTAGTGTGTTTAGTAGCATGAATCAAGTTCTCATTCCAGAGCATGAACTTCAGCATCCTCAGTAAATCCATTCATCATCTTGAGGAAGAGGCTAGAGATAAAGCTCCCCTCTCAGTGTCGATAGAGACCTCGCAGAGGCAGGTCTTGGAGTCTTGGAGTCCAGACCTTTTTGCCTGGAGCAGAACAGAGGCAGAAATAGGCCTCACTGCCCTTTAAGGTTCTCCTTGGCTGGATTGGGGGTGTTGGGATACCTACCCTAATCATATAGAACTTGAACTTCGTCCAAATTTATGAGATTTTTACCACTATGTATGTTTGGAAGCAGCCCCCAATCCACAGTTTGTTCCCTTTGTCTTGAGGATAAAAATACATTTTTTCTCAGTCCGTGAGTGTCTGTGTTATCTCTCTCTCTCTCTCTCTCACACACACACACACACACACACACACACACACACACAATTTCATTATAGTCTCTGGTTAGCATTTTCAGATCTGCCCACATGTCAGCAACAAGGTGGGGCACACTGAATTCTCAGACCCCCAATGTCTGAGTTAACTGCTGGAATTTGTGCAATTCCCAAATATCTAGCCCAGAGAAGCTTGGCGTCATATGTGTGCTCTGTTACTTTGCAGAAGCAAACGCAAGAGCTGCGAGCAAAAGCTGAATAATGGCCTCAGCAAATTGGAAATCCACTTAAAGTGGGAGGCCAGCTCATCAGCATCATCGGCAAATGTTATAAAGCAAGGGAGTCATCACCTCTGAATTAGTGTGCACAGACAAGCAGTGCCGGGCCGCGGGCTATCAGGAGGAGGGTATCGCGTTTGGAAATGAGGGTTTGGAGCAGGACAAGGGGCCACAAGGGCAGCCTTTTCCATTTGGCCAGAGATAGGCTGCTCCTCTGCATTCCGGAGAGATGAAATTACACCAGGGAGGGAGGGACCCACGCAGCTCTCAGAGGCTCATGGGTTTCCCAGAGCAGAAAAAAATACAGTTCTGGTAAATGTTATTTACTCAAAAATATGAACTACAAAAAAGAGCAGCTGTTTCATCATCTGGGGACTTTAAACTGTTCACTCTTTGCTGTTCTATCCTTTCTAGCAAGTCACTATTGTCCTGCCTACTTGCCCCCTCCCCAGGGTTTATGTCACCAGGTAGCAACGCCATTGTCCAAATCTTGCTGCAGAAAGAGGAGAGACTTAACCTGGGAGACAAAAAACAAAACAAAACAAACAAACAAACAAAAAACCTGCCATGTTGTGAAATTTAATTTTTTCTAAAAGTTTGGGGAGAATGGAGTTGGCCTAACAATGGCAGTAGTGTCAAAGACCCCTCTGCTGCCTTCCTCAGTGGATGTGCTAACACTGGTGTGTGCCCAGGCTGGGAATCCCTGGACTCTCAGTGACAGGCCACAGAGCTCGAGACTGCACATAAGCAGGATTAATCATCACCATGCACAATGTTGCTGGCACAGATTGGTCTAGCTTCCTGTGCTTGTGTTTCTTTAAAAATTCACACAGCAGTTTCAGGCTTTGTTTTTATGTATGTGATTGCTTGAAAGGGTACATACAAAGCCTTTTTTGGGTTTCTCTCTCTCTTTAAAAGCAAACCTAATAAAATTGCTAAATGTTTCAGGATGCCAGGCAACATTTTAAAGTCATCTGCTAATAGGGGAAGATTCCATAGCCCCAAGAAATACCAGCCACCTTCATTAACCTAACTTTCAGGAGGAGACACTAGTCTCTAAGAGGGCCCGCAGACATCCTGGTAATGGCATACCAGAATTGGGGCAGCCTGCTGCAATTTATTTTGTATACCTGGCCAGGAAGCCTTGGTCAGAACAATCCATGATAGCAATCATACAGATCCAGCTCCTGCCTGCTCTGAGTTTATAGTCTAAAATCCAAGACGCACACTACTAAAGAATCAGGCAGATGCTCTGCTCCCCTCTCTGGCTCTGGTGAATTCTCTCACCCTCCTGTGCTTCTGACTGTACCCAGTGCTTGTATAAATAAATAAATAAATAAGTAAGTAAGTAAATAAATAAAATCTTTAAAAAAAAAAAAAGAATCAGGCAGAGAAAAATGACAACTGCAGTAAGGGTTCCAGTGGAGGGTGGCTTGACTCCCTGTGAGGTAATGGGATTTGACGGGAGCAGGGAGTACTGGGACTAGAACTTTCCTCATAATTCCTAGTTCCCTA
Organism: Talpa occidentalis; assembly: GCF_014898055.3. Lineage (NCBI taxonomy): Eukaryota > Metazoa > Chordata > Mammalia > Eulipotyphla > Talpidae > Talpa > Talpa occidentalis. The sequence goes on from NW_023601754.1 coordinate 30,198,654, forward strand.
TAATTGTTCCTCATAATTTTCTCCTTATAATTTGCTTCCCATAATTCCTAGTTCCTTCAGTGCTTAAGGGTTTATCTCACTTTTTCTGATTCCTCCTGTACTCCCATCCTCACCATTGATAAGCAAGGCAGACTAATGTCCCCAAGTCACAATCAGGGACAATGAGGCATGGTGCGTGGAGAGCAGATCCCCCATCCTGCCTTTCCTGATGTCAGGCAACTTTGTGAAGATGAGTCTGTTTTTATCTGTTTATTTCTAGGTTATGTTTTGCACATTAAGTCTGATCAGACTAGCAGTGACTAACCTCTCAGAAGTGGCTAAACTCTGAATCACTGAAATAAAATATTTTTCAGCTGCTCCCATCAGCTGGCCTCCTCAAATTGCCATCCTGTGTCTGGATAAATCTCTCCACAGTCCTCCGCTTTCTCCTCCTAAATTGTTAGCTCTCCTCTGCGGGATGCCTCCGGAGATGGGGCTGGTTGTCTCCTCAGCAATCCCCTGTCTTTGGACAGCTGCACACATTCTCAAGGTCTTCCTAGAGGAAGCTGGTAGAGGTCTAGCCCTGTCTTAGTCACGGTCTTCTGGGTTAAGACTTAAGGGAATAAGATGGGCAAGCCTGCAGGTTCTGAGTTTCCTGAAAAGATCCCTGGTGGGTGCAGAGGAAAGGGGTTTGAGACCTTTGAAACCCAATATTGTAATAGAACAGGACACACAAATTCCCGGATTCCTCCCTAAAACAGTCATTGTTGGTTGGTTTGTTCAGGGATGATATCACCTTCCCCATTCTCCATCAAGTCTAGAACTAGAAACAGAGTGGACAAATGAAGTGGGTGGGGTGTACCCTCTTCCCTGCGCTTCAGCACTATTTTCCCACTCCTTGTGTCTGCACGAACTTCATCAAACAGTGCACCGTAAGTTAGCAAAGGCAGCCCTGGGGAGCCCCGGGTGACGGGTGTAGGGCCAGACTCCACCACACTTGCTGGAAGTGAATTGTGGCTGGAAGTGAACTGTGTCCTGCCCACTCCTCTGAGCCCTTGGCCCCCTCTGCCATTCTGCTTCCGGAATCACCTGGGTGTCCTGGAAATGACACTGGGGCATCTGAAGAGTTGTGCCCCTTTTTGATTTTTTTTTTAAGTAGATTATTATTGTACAGCCTCCTCACTCTCATAAATACTACTCTGAACACCCCCAGACAGGGTGCAGGCCTGGCAAAGGCAGTTTCCCTAAGCCCGTATTTCTCGCTGGCCACAGGCTTAGGCTGAGACACACGAGCAGGTCAGGGTCGCTGAGCAGTCATGCGGCACAGCTCTGCTCCTGACGGGACTTCTTTGGCTTTGTCTAGGAAGACTGATGAAATAGATAGGTCCTCCAGACACAATTTCCTCGAAGCCTGATGCTTTCCATACCCCCTGGCAGTGTGCTTGGCTCTTAAGGAATTATAAAACCCAAACCCTACTGTGCTCAAGAGAGAGTTTGATTCCCCACTCAAATCCTCAGGCCCGTACAAAGCTGTGCATGTCTCAGAAGCTCAGGGAGAACCTGGTGTGTTGATTGGGGTGAACCCATTTTACAGGTGAAAAGAGACAGACACTTAGGCAGATGATACACAATTAGGATTCTGGACTTACCTGCCCATGAAAACCACTCCTTACTCATTGATCAAGTCATCTCCGCAGGAAGTTTGTTGGGCACTAAGACCGAAAGATGACAGGAGGCAGTTGTGTTGAAGGGGAAGAGCTCAGCTCCTGAGCGGTGCATGAGCTGCTGCCAATGTTGCTGGAACAGGAAGGGCAAGGCTAACAGTCAAGAAGGGCTTCTAGGTGATGAGATTTGAGTTCAGACATGAAAGGACCTTAATAATAATTGGAAGACAGGTGCTTTACACTGAATGCTTTTGTCCCTCCCCACCCCAACATGTTGAAACCTGATCCCCAATATGATATGAGTGTGGGCCCTTGGGAGGCCATTAGGTCATGAGGGTGGAACCCTCATGATGGGGCCCCAGAGTATTCCCTGTCCCTTCCAATGAGAAGGTGGCCGTCGATGAGCCAGGGAACAGCTCTTGGACACTGAGGCCACCGCCGACTTGATATTAAACTTCCTGGCCTGCAGAGCTGTGAAAAATACATGTTTGTGGTTTAACCCCCTGCCTGTGGTATTCTACTGGAGCAGCCCACACTCAGTCAGACAGCAGGTATTCCCAGTGGGCCAGGCCCTGGCAGGAGCTCCCTGGAGTGTTCAGATGAGGCTGACCACTACCTTGCAGGGCCTGGGAAGAAGGGATAGGAATGCATCCTGTGAAAATGCAACTGATCCAGCTTTTCTGCTCCTCTGCGCTGCTGACAACATGTTTCTGGTGTGGGGGCTGTCTTGGGCATAGTAGGGTGTTTCCTAGTATGCTTGGCCTCCACCTCAGTTGTGACAACCAGAAAGGTCTACAGACTTTTGCCAAATGTCCCACGTAGGGCAAAACCACTCCTGATGGAAGCACTTCTCAAACTCAGTCTCCCTAACAATCTCAGATGGCTTCTCTCTCCTTTATTCTGATAGAGAAAAACTAAGGTGAGGTGAATGGTTACAAAACTCATACTTGGTGGTGTGCGGTTTTATTTTTTTATTTTTTTAAATATTTATTTTTATTTGCGTATGCATACAAGAACTGGGGTGTAGGCCAGAGGTACAGGGGTGAGAGGATTCACCAGAGACAGAGCGGGGAGCAGAACAGGCAGATCTACTGAAATACACTACTGAGGGGAGCAGTGGGTGAGACAGGAGAGGTCTGCTGCACCATGTGGGTTGCTCCCTGGCCGGGGATCAAACTCATGGCACAGTGGCTGGCGACAGATTCATAGTGCTGAGATTTAACACCCCTTGTGCCACAAACCACATTTGTTCCCATCTTTTACAAGACTCTGGCTGACTGCCAAGGTGTGGGGGGGTCAGGGCCACCTCTGGGCAGGGCTGCAGTGAGCCTTGGACTGGCTTCTCGTGCTCACCTTGTGGCTTATCCACACAGGGGATATCCCCTGTGCAGCATGAGAGCAAACTGCTGGGTGTCATCCCATGCGAGCACAAACATACCTTATTAACGCTCTTACATAGCACCCTGTGAATGGTTCATTGATTCTCAGACATTCACTGAATCCTGGTTGCACCCTAGTCTGTGTCATGTGCTAAGTGCAAGGAAGAGTGGGCGAGCGATCACATCTCCTCCCTGCTAGTGCAGACTTTGGAGTCCAGCTGCAGACATATGACAAGACAATAACAATCACAACAGCAGCAGCAAACCCAAGCGGCCTCTCTGATGGGAAATACTGGGATGGGAGAACCAACTGCATAACCTGAGATTGTAGGGAGAGAAGGGGCAGCTTTGTGACTGCGGATGCCGGAGGGCGTTTCAGGCAGAGGGAACAGCCTAGGCGAAGAGCCTTAGGTGAGGAACGTGGTCTGTTTAGGAACAGGGCAAGGGGTTTGTGGAGCTGGGCTGGAGTCGGGGTAGGGGGGGCGGTTCTGTGTGACCCACCACCCCGACAGCCGTAGTTGCCCACTGGAAGTTCCAGCAAGTCACTCTGTAGAAAAGATTTTAGGAGTAATAAAGATTCCAGCATGGAAAAGAACTTGAATGTGTCCAGAAATCCTCAGAACAGCCTGATAAACTCTCAGAAGATACACCTGTGTCTCCTTGTGTGACTCTCTTCCCTGGACTTTAAACTCACCTGGTCATCTCCATAAGTGGGGTGGTGGGTCCTCAGAGGCAGCCTCGGGGTGCTCCTGTTCCCCAGCTCCAGCTAGACGAAGCCCTTCCCTTTCACCCTGTGGCTGGGCTTTCAGGCTGGCCTCAATCCTGGGCTGGGTAAGGTACCCCCTCGTCCCCCATGCCTCTGGCTCTCCTTCATTCCCCATTCTGCCCTCGCCTTGCTCTGTCTCTAGGATTTGCCCTCTGTGCTCTGAATGTGTTGGTCTTAGGAGATCCTCTGTGTTATGCGCCCCCATGCCTTTCTCCAGGTGTGAGGCCTGTGCCCTCCCGTCTTCCCTTCTGCACTGTGCTTCTAACTGTGCAGGGTTCTTCTCCCACCCTTTGTCTCTGAGTTTGCTGGAGTCCTGGCCTCTGTCATGTGGGGTACACTTAGTGCCTTGTACCCAGCCTGTGCCCTGGGCTTGCGTGGACTTATGTGAACCCCAGGTTCAGGGAAAGTTGGCCACGATTCCCCTCCAGGAACTTGTGGCCTCCCAGCTGAGGGACTCGATTGGGCTAGTATTTTGGGGGCTGGAGACAGCAGGTGGCTCGAAGGCCAGGCTGGGTTTACAGGTGAGAGCCTGTAAACTTCTCAGACATTCACTGAATCCTGGTTGCACCCTAGGCTGTGTCATGTGCTAAGGGCAAGAAGAGTGGGTGAGCGATCACATCTCCTCGCTGCTAGTGCAGACTTTGGAGTCCAGCTGCAGACATATGACAAGACAATAACAATCACAACAGCAGCAGCAAACCCAAGCGGCCTCTCTGATGGGAAATACTGGGATGGGAGAACCAACTGCATAACCTGAGATTGTAGGGAGAGAAGGGGCAGCTTTGTGACTGAGGATGCTGGAGGGCGTTTCAGGCAGAGGGAACAGCCTTCCTTCTCAGGCTGGTGCAGGAAGGCAGGAGCTGGAGTAGGCTCCTTAGCACCCAGGGAGTGTGATGTGCTTGTTTGAACATGGTGTCTGGTTAGTGATCAGTGCCAAGTTCCTAGTCCTACTCTGCACTTTTCTACCTCCCGAGGCCTGGAGGCAGCTTGCGCTCCTCCCGCCCCCTACCCCCTTGTCTCAAGACTTTTTGCTGGTGCGGGTGCACTACCCCAGCTGGAGAGTGCCCTCCACCCCCTAGGCTTTAGTTCCCTGGCACCTGGTGCTGGAGAAGGAAGTTGCGCATGTCCATGTGAATTCAAACCCAGGTTTCACGACTTGCTGGTTGTATGATTTCAGAACTTCAGAGGTCCTCGCTGGGCCTCTGTTTCCTTATATGTAAAATGGAGATAATATCCCCTTTCCCTCCATGGGAAACAGGTGAGAAACCAGGGGAGAAGCCCTAGTCCAAGGCTTGGCACTCAGGAGGCATTGCAGAGATCCAATTCTCCCTCCCTCCCACTCTCATCCCCTCCCTTCCCACACCTTGAATGAATCCAGGACAAGATCACTTGAGGACATCTATCCTTTGTCTCCCTTGGCGAGCCCTCCCTTCCCCCCTTCATGTAATTGTCAGCAACAAAGTTGGAAAATAAGGACGCCTGAAGCAGCTCTCAGCACCGCAACATCTGCACCAGACAAAACTCAAAAAGCCCTCAATCCCCAGTCATGAATGCACTATAAAAACAATGTGGCAGAAATGAAAATTGTTCCATCATAATATTTCACAGTTCTTTTTGACAAAAGCCAAGCCGCCCTCATGAATACACATTTCCCAGCATCTTATGCATTATGCATCAGCCTATAGCAGGGGACCTGGGAATTGCCAGTCCCTGGTAAAGGGCCTTTGAAAGTGCCTATTTTGTAAACAAATGGAGCCCAGGCCCAGCACTCAGACTCTTTAGTTAATTTAAGACTGACTCTGGCTGCCCAAGTGGGGACCAGCTCTTCTCGGGGCCGTAAATGGCAGATGACTCTCTGGCGTTCACAGCGTGGAGAGGGGTGCTTCAGCGCTCAGTATTCTAATCTTTAATTTCTTAGCATCCAAGAAGGCCATTCGGAAGAGCAGGGACAATTCCTGCTGGAGCCAGAGACAAATGTCACCGGAATGCCAAATGAGCTGGCCGAGGCTAGCTCACTCGCTGAGCGGTCAGGCCAATTAGTCAGGACTTCTGACTCCCAGGAGTCCCAGGGAGGACTGCGCCTAGGAGGGGCATGCTGACGGGGAGGGGCGAGGCAACCCAAGCACAGGCATGCTGGCCTGTCCCAGGAGGCTGGCTGGCGGGAGGCAGTCTGTTTGCCCCCGGGAGGCAAGTGGAAGTGCGTGCGTAGTAAGTGTGCGATGTTGTCAGTGGGAAGGCCCTTCAGCATCATTAGCCGTGTCACAGATGGGGAGACTGAGGCTGGACATTTGAAGTGGCATGTTCAAGGTCACACTCGTTAGCAAGCAGCAGGTGTGGGACTGCTGGAAGCCGCTGTCTTTTCCCGGCACCTCCCACTGTCTCAATCAGGAATTGGCAGCCACTGAAAGGACCAGGGGCAAAATGGTTTCCTGATTGCTCTGATTTGAGCACAGGGCCGACTGGAATCCTTACAACAGCCCTGGAAAAGAGCACAAGAGCACGAGGCAGGGGATGTTCTGTCTAATTTGCAATCTGTCCTCCACGGCGGACTTATTTTAAAAGGTAACCCACATGGGATAGAAATCTACTGGTGCAGGCTAGCTCTTGCAATAACAAGGCGGTGGTTGATTCCTTGCTTTGTGTGTTTATTTGATGAAAATATTAAGTTCACGTTAGGGTGAACTGCACGTCGATTTGAACTGAGGAACAGAAATTCTGAATTCTGGGGTTGGGTTAGCCCTTGCCTTCCTTTCTCTGGACCTCAAAATTCTCACCTGTGACTATCCTGGGTGTGTCCCAGCTGACACCCCACTTGCCAGTGGGAGATGGACTCCCAGCACAGTGGATCCAGGCGGGGGGTTGGGGGGCTGAGCACTTGGTATACATATGAGGCATCCGCAGGGCTGGGCTCTCTAAGAGGGGCAGGGGAGGACCCCACTTAGGAGACAGGAGGGAAGCTCCTCCTTTGGGCTACTGGCGCTCCAGCTGCTGGCCCCGCTTGTTGATTGGTGCGGTTCCAGGGATGAAAGCAGGGCTCCTGAAGACTGATTAAGATGATGAGGCAACTGGTTACTCCTCACAGACACCTGCAGGACCCTGCTTCGGCAAGGGCTGCCTCCCCATCCTCTGCCGGTCCCATATGGGGTGGGGACAGCAGGAGGAGGTCAGCACTAACAGGTCCCTCTAACACCTAGAGTCCACCTGTGCTCTGTAAGCCTCGAATAGGTGGTATCAGACTGCTGTTGGATTTTAACACCGTCCCACCCCACCCGTGGTGTGTCTGTTCTGTCCAGATATGTGAATATGTGGTGCGGAGTTTTGTGTTCCTAACTTCCCCAGGCAAACTGCTGGTCTAGAAATTGTGCTTTGAGAACCACTGGTATAGGAACCTAAGAGTCCTTTCCCTATACAGATTCTCTCTTCCATATCTCTGCATCGTCAGCTGACTCAAAATTGCTCCCAAATATTTATGAAAACAATTTCAACCTCTGTGAGTAGCAGCGATAAGTCAAAAGTGTCCCCAAGTGTCACAAACACTTATTTGGTTCAAACCAAAGAATAATTTCCCCTGAATCACAAAAATTAAATATTCACTTAGAAGCTTTAGAAATTCAGGAACGTGTAAAAGGAAAACAAACCTCCATGGGAGCTGTTAACACATCTGCCTCCCTGCAATTTTTGCCCAGTGAGCCTGGGACAAAATGTATGCAGGTCTTTGCACAAGTCTTCTGCAGTTTTCCTCAAAAGTGGGAGCTCTTGAGGTGTTGAGTAATGTTATGTCCCAAAATAGCAAAAACAGAAACAACACAGGAGGTGTGTGTTGGGGTTGATCCCAGGTCCAAATTTCTGGAAAAGTCTGTGGCATCCAAAATAAAAAAAACTCAACACTTATCAACGAAAGGCACTTGAGGTGGGGGCATCTTCCATGTAGGCTTCGGTGGAATCCCTCCTCTGCTCCTGACCTCCTCTACCTTTACTCTGAGCTTTTCAAGGAACTGGACTTCTTAGTGCTCTCAGAAGGAATGCCTGGAAAGTTGTAAGAAATTCACCTCGGAATAAAATACATAGTGCAAATGCCTGATCACATCATTCTCTATCATCAGTCATCTTGGGTTTTCCAAAAAGGACCATCATTTTTTGTTGTTGACAATTCAATAAAGAAGCACTTGTTACCACTTTCTCCATAGTCAAAAGTCAGGACTCAAAGCCCAGACTTTCCCTGGCTGTGACCTGAGCTTGACGTGAGCCCTCTTCCTGTTCTCTGTAGCTTAACTACATCCTGAAGTCCCTGCCTAAAAGCTGCAGCACATTGAAGGCTCAGCATATGAATCTGGGGGTCCCAAATATTTAGTCCATAGTGGCATTTTTGCTTCTGAGCAAGTCAATCAAGCTCACCAAGACCGTTCACATTTCTCCTGTGCCTGCATATTCTGCATTGTTCCAGCCTCCATGCACTGGGAGAACCCACGAGACACCTTATTGTTGCCTCCTCTCTGCTCTAGCACATTCTTCCCTCTACCTGGAATAGCCTCTCCTCTACCTACTGTCCATGTTCAGATCTAATTTCTACTGGCATGTCAAGACTCACTATCTTTCTGGCAGCCCACCTCCACCAAAGCCACCAAAGTCTGGTCCCTCTCTCTATGCTGGTCCCTCTCTCTCTCCCACCCGTCTGTGAGGAGGTTCAAGAGGACAGAGACTGTCTCCCCCCGTTCCCCTTTATTCTTCAGTGCCTGTCAGTCTGCCTGGCATACCATTGGGGCTCAATAGTGTGTGGTCAATGGATATAACAATGAACACTACACAGGAGGAAAGAGACTATGTGGATGAGAAAGATAGCAGCGCCCTAGCAGCTAGCAGCAAGATAGGGATGCAGTCAACATGGTGATAGGATTGCCACAGATGTTTAAATCAGAATTTCTACACAATGGCTCTATAGGGGTCAAATCAGGGGTAAAGCTCCCCAACAGGATGAACAGCACCAGGAGCAGCTCAGAAGCCAGCCAGGCTTCTGATGAGGATCTTGTGCCTACTTGCACATTCCACAGACACGGGTGGATCCCAGCGGAGCAAGTGTGTCTGATAGAGACACCGTCTCTACCTACAAATCATGAAGCCAAGAGCGAGCCCGGGCAGCTAATGATCATCTTAATTAACCCACAAAACTTTATGCATCGTCTGTGTTCAGCCAGCCTTTTGATCCCAGACAGAAATCTATTAAAGCTGGTTGAGAGAATGAAAATGCAAAATCTGATGAGCGTTTTTTACCTTGGTGGATATAAATGTCGGTGGGTTCAATGACTCTAAGAGTGATCTATTTGCCAATAGCAATATTATATTAAGTTGGGGAAACACCATTCCCTTAAAGGCAAGCTGAGTGAGCGCCTGGCAGAATGGTTTAAAATTACGCATGTCCAGGGCCTGTTGAGGCTGGGAAGGACAGACGTAACATTCCTGCTTTTGGAGGAACACGTTTTCTCTAAAGTAGTATTTTCTAAGCTTGTTTGGAGTCAGGAAGAATTAGAAGCTGGTGAAAATTATGAGCTCTCTGCTAGGATAATGCATATGGTGAATGCACAGAGCACTTCATATTTCTCAGGCGTCTTGTGGATGTCTGAAATGCCCATCTGTGCATGCTGGTCATCAGTCCCTGCTCCTAGGAGGTTGTGTGTTCTGGTGTGCAGGTTTCCAATTGCAAAAATGAGAAGTCTTACCAGAATCATCTTTGGAACTTATTTTAAACACACATTTCCCATGTGATAATGTATCACTGCAACCTTCTAGGAAGGGAGACGTGAGGAGGCTACACATGGGTATTGTGAAAGCTGCTGGTTCTCTTGCTCCCCATCCCTCCCCCCACACCTGCCCCCAGCCTTGAACAGATGTGAACAGGCCAAGAAGAGAGGGAGTAATGGATTTGAATCTAAGACCTCGGCTTCAGTCCTGGTTTTAGGGTCTTCAATCCCTAATCTCACAACCTTGCTGAGGAACATTTCCTGTCTTAACCTGTTTCCTCACCCATAAATGGTTGTTGGAAAATTGAGCTAAATGGCATGGAGTTTATGACATTCCATCGTAATTACCTTTCTTTATGTGAAGGAAATAGAGGTAATTATTAAGGTATTATTAAAGTATTATAAAAATAAGAGTGCATGCTAGGAGACTCATCTCAGGTCTGCTTAAGAAGAAGATCCCAGGGCCTCCCTGGTGGCTCAAGGTGTTAAGATGCAGCACTATGAAGCTCTCCACAGCCACTGCAGCACGAGTTCAATCCTCAGCCAGGGAGCTACCCACATGGCACAAAAGACCTCTCCAGGCTCGCCCGCTGCTCCCCTCAGCAGTGATTTCCCCACTCTGTCTCTAGTGCATCCTCTCACCCCTACATCTCTGGTCTGCACCCCAGCTCTTGTATGCATGCATAATTTTTTTTTTTTTTTTTTTAAAAAAAGAGATCCCAGACACTGGAATCAAGTGGTTGTGGTTCCATTTGATGCCTGGTGCTAAATGGATTGATGGAAAGAATTCTCCATGTCATTCCAAAGGGTCTGAGGTGTTGGGAAAGTGTTGCATTTCTTGAAATCTGCTCTGAGGGAATCCATCTCATATAAAGGCTTCAAGAATTTTTCATAGTGAAGGTCAAGGGCCAGTGACTATTGTCAGTGTAGATGGGATTATTTCCCCATATGCTGGCTTCCCTGGTTTAATTTCCAGTCCTGCCCAAGGGCTGTGGGGTGATTCCTATCACCCTCCATTCCATCCTCTTCTGGATCTCACCACCATCTCTGGGTAGTAAGGCTGACAGGGCATCAGCTTTAATGTCAACTTCATACTTGGATTGTTGCTGAGAATGTAATGGATATATGTTACCCCATCAACAACCTGCAAGGAAATTCCAGCTCATAATAAGATGTTTGTAGACTATATTGGATGGTTGAATAGAGATCAGGCCCAGAGCTTCAATTTGCTTGGTTAGAGCCCTGAGGTACCTCTTGGATAGGACTAGCTTCACCTTCACAAAAGCAAATCATACTCAACCTGTGGCTTCCCTGACACTCCTTGACACTTCCCTGACACACAGGGACAATGTTCCATGTCCCACTGCCATGTTTTCCATATTTCCTACAGTTGTCCCACGTACCTTTACTCTTGGAGATGGCCACATATGTAGGTGCCGAACCACCATCTCCCACCCTGACTCATACTCGTGCCTGTTGGTGGCACTTCCCTTCTTCATTAGGCTTATTCTTTGGAATACAGGGTCACCAGGGTTCTATGCAGTTTCAGAAGTGTCGGCAAAGGGCAAGACAACAGTCCCTTTGCTTCTGTTTTCCATTTTTAGAGCAATCTCTTACACCAACGGTTTGCCCATTAAGACACAAACTCTCAGGGTGTCAGAAGAGGAAGGAAGGTGGGTGTGCTCAGTCTCCAGCCAGTCATGAATGACAGGCTGGCCGGCACTCCATCCCAGTCTACAGAGGCTGTCATCGTGCTATCAGGTTAAGTTTTGACTCGTGCATACCCGAGGTTAGCTCTCTGCCATACGGTTGATGACATCTGTGCTTCCATTGTTTTATTATCATCCTCATGGCCGTCATCCTCCCAGCCTGTGCAACTCAAAGGGAGCTGTTGCCAGTTTACTAAGACAGCTCTTCATTGAATAATGGAGGGTGGTTCACATTCTGGCCCTTCCCATAAAGTCCACTTGTGTCTCCCAATCAGGGCTGAGCCAAGTGCTGTGCTTATGATTCCAAACACTCTGCTGATGCGTCCTCCCCAGCGGAGCCTCCTGCAGGTAATTCAGAGAAGAAGGGCCATGGAGAGGAGAGAGGCCACAGTGACTTGAGAATTCTGAGCTCTGGGGATTAAGAATAGAAAAGAGAGCAGTCAAGAAGTGATTTCACTCATCCTCTTTCAGGTACAAATACGCTCACACGGATGTTTAGAACAACCTCACAGCTCATTGGTTCATGTCTAAGCTGCTTATGGACTCAATCTGGTCTCCTCACCCTCCCACAGGGCCCAAACTGTCTGTTTTTGATATGTGGGGACAGTTGTCGAGTATTTGTCTCTACCTGGAAATGTGCTATTTCCCTCTCAGTCCCTCCATATCAAGTCCTCAGTCAAGGTCCTGTCCCGTGTTCACTGTGTGCCCGTCAGGATATTTGTCAACTCTCGGTAACATATTTGCCGGTGGAGACCTGCGTCCCCCTCTCTGGCCTTCTTCAGCATGGAACCTCCAGCCATTCCAGTCCTGCTCCTTGACACATCTCTGCTGGTTGCCGGCAGAAAGTTCCACACCCCCCGTGCAATATGTCTTGCCTTTCTACACGGCTTTGTTGAAATTTCCAACACACTTCAGATGCTGAGAAAAGGTACTTGTTTTAACACAGCTGCTGGGCAGAGGTCATTGCTTTAGATGAGCTTTCTTTTCTTTCTTTTTTAATGAACTTAATCATATTTAATATCTTTTCCAGAACAGAATACATTAAATGACCCTGACTTGGCTGAAAGCCTTCTCTTGAGTGCTTTGGGAAGATTAGCGGAAGTTCTTTTACAGCCTCTTTGCATGACTGGCTGCCTTTTCCTTTCTTTGGGTTATCAGAGAGTGAGATTTGATCCTAATTAACAAAGGGGAGCCCTGATCCTTGCGTTTTCTGTTCACTGGGAGAGAGGCAGGGGCTGGATTCTTTGGAGAAGGGAGGCTGGTACTTGCAATGATTTCAGCTCTTCGGTCGGAATTTGGGGCCAATACAGACACTGATAACCAGCTTTAGGAAAGCACAGCAAAGCCCAGAGAAAGGGAGAGAGCATGAAGGGCAGCAGAGAGAGCGAGCGAGCGCAGTCAATCATCATAAGAGAGTGGACCGGCAGACTGGACCATCTCCAGCACAGATAGTCAGGATTCATGCCACATGGCGTGTGGCTTATGTTTGGTTTTTTTTTTTTTTTTTTTTTTGCACAAAGATCATAAAAAGAAAAAAAAATAGGACAAATTAATCAGCAGTGCAATAAGGATGGAAAATAGTACAAAATCAAGTTGTTCTCTACGTGGTATTCAAGCCCTGGCTCGTTAGCTTTTGGCAACAGGAAGAATTGATTCACTTTGGAAGAGGGTGATGTAAGGGTCGGAGGCCATTTCAGAGGGTCTCCACTGGATCCTGCAGGGATTCCCTTTGGCCTATATTTGTTGCCTTGTTATTTCTTTTCAAGGTCTGTGATCTATCTAATCTCTCTCAAGAGATCAAGGATAAGGGGGTTGGGCGCACTCTTGCTTTCCTCCTTTCTCTCCCTAGCACCTCACAAAGTGTTTCTGTGTAGTACTGGTTTAGAACTTCAGAGACACAAACATCCATCGGGGGCACTCCCCGTTAGTGTCAGAGTTGCTTGATACAGTGGCTGAGGACGATTGAATCTTGCTTGGCACTGGGCAGTTGATAAATCCTTTTAATCATGCTGTGCCGACTCAGAAGCAAAAAGTCAACCCCTAATACTCTCCCCTTGGTCTCAGGCAGGGCTGGGATGCCTCTCAGTGATTTCAAAGAAGTCAGCAGAGGGAGAATCGGTTCACATTTCACAGGCAACTGTATTCTCAAGGCTTGCCAATTGCATCACTAGTTCAAGCCCGCATCTTTCTCAGAACAAGGCATTAAAATATTCTGCTCAGCTGCTCTGTGTCCCAGAAATACAGTAAATAGCAGTACTATTTTTAAAGGATCATTGGGTTTCATTAAGTAAAGAGAGATTTCTCTGAAACCTGGTTTTGAGGATTCACTGTCTCAACAGAGGGATGGGGTGTTGATATTATCCTGGCAGAAGTTTCTCAAGTGCGTATTAATAGGCCTGGCTGTTTTGGGTGCCTCCCTGGGCACTTTTGAGCCAGTCATTTCAACCTTCAGGTCCTTGTGGTCTCATCTGCAAAGTGACAATGTGACACTGTTTCCTAGTTTATTGTGAGGTTGAAATGCAAAGCGATACCTTGATGGCCATAGCAAAGTGCCATCAGCTCTTTCAGTCACTAATTCACCCAGTCCCTGCTGAGTGCTGCCCAGGGATGCTGTGTCTGGCCATTGTCTTTTGAATCTCTCTCTTGACTTCTTTACATCATTAGGAAGTAACAGGAGGTGTCATAATTAAAAACCAATTAGACGGAGGTTAAAGCACTCTCTTTCTTGATGACCCACCTGCCATTATTAGTGTCTAACTCTGGCCCAGGATGAAGTAGGTAGAATTCTCTATTCATGGAGAGGAACCAGCTGCTCTCCGTGGGCAGTTCTTGCAATGGGACAGGCTACTCAGACTCCTGATCTGCTGCTCACTGGCTGCATCAAGGCAGTGACTTATTCACTCATAGCCTAATTTCCACCATTTGTAAGGAGGGTTGATTAAAGCTCAGAAGGCTCTTGTGAAACCAAACAAAATGATGCTTAGACTGTGCCACACGCACACAGCTCCCACAGCAAGAGCAGATGCTGTTGAGCTGGTTGTGAGCCTGGCTTAGGTTCTCCATTCCTGGCACTCCCCATCTGTGCTCCTACCTCCCCAAGACTGGCTTCTTACTTGTCTGCCACCAAATCTCTCTCTCTCTCTCCCTCATCCTTTTTAACGGGTTGGAATGGGTGGGCTCCTCTTCCCCAGAGGTGTGTGTTGGTACCTCTTGGCTTTGTGGGAACAGACTTTGTTCTTTGTGGGAGGAGTTCTCAACTGCTGGAGCCCTACAAAATGTGCTGGGATATATAGAAAAGTACATATATTGTCAGTGTATATAGTCTATTGTGCTTTTGTGAAATGAATAAATTGATGTCATTAGATTTATTGCTAACAGCATTACCAGCTGCCGAGAAGCACTCTTCCTCCTGTCCCTTGCCCCCCACAGGGTAACTTATAGGCTACTTTTGCTTGCTTTTGTCCTTTTAAGTCAATGGAATCATACACCATGTCCTCTTCTGTCTGGCTTTCTACTCTTTTTTTTTTTTTTCTTGAAGATTTGTGTATTTATTTATACAAGCACTGGGTACAGTCAGAAGCGCAGGAGGGTGAGAGAATTCACCAGAGCCAGAGCAGGGAGCAGAGCAGGCAGAAGGACCGAAGTACACTGCTGAGGAGAGCAGCGGGCGTCCGGAGAGGTCTGCGCGCCTTGTGGGACACTCGCTGGTGGCCGGGGATTGAACCGGTGCTGCAGAGGCTGCGGCAGCTTCGCAGCCCAGAGCTCAACCGCTGCACCACCAGGGGAGGCCCTGACTTTCTACTCTTGACATTAGACTTGTGAGAATATCATGACTGCTGGGTGCCATTGTGGGTCATGTTTCACCGCTGTAGAGTATTCTGCTGGTGAACATATAACATCCTAATTTAATGTCCAGTCTCCTGTGGATATG
Source organism: Talpa occidentalis (assembly GCF_014898055.3). NCBI lineage: Eukaryota > Metazoa > Chordata > Mammalia > Eulipotyphla > Talpidae > Talpa > Talpa occidentalis. The sequence goes on from NW_023601754.1 coordinate 30,213,817, forward strand.
CGCATTTGTGTTGTTTTTCTCACAATCCAGTGGGATCAACTGTTGGTGATAGTCTTGGAGCCTCTTGCCACACCTTCGCAGAAGCTCAGTGCGACCATTGGGTGGAACGTCAGGGCAACTTCTGGAAAAGTGAGATTTTTTGGTGTGAACTTTAATTTAGGACCCAGTGACAACCCCATTGGTTAGGTGAGCATCTCCCAGTTGTTCACATGATCAAAGCATGGCTGAGAACATGCGACATTTGCCCGAGGCCTTGGATCTAACAAATGTCAAAACTGAGATTCTACCCAGCTTTTCCCTTCTTTAAAGATTCTGTGCCTTTCACAAAATGACACCACATGTTTACAAGATTTGATGAAAACTCACATTAACAGGGAGTTAAGGAAAACTCGTTTACCCAGGACATCTCTCCCTTGTTCTTTTCACCATCTCTTTGCCTTTAAGAATAAAGCAGTAGAGGGCCTCACTGGTGACTCAAGGGGTTAAGCACAGCACTGTGAAGCAATCCATAACCTCTGCAGCATGAATTTGATTCCCAGCCGGCCAGGGAGTTACCTACATGGGACAGCAGACCTCTCCTGTCTCGCCCACGATTCCCCTCAGCAGTGTATTTCAGTCAGTCCACCTGTTCTGCTCCCCACTCTGTCTTTGGTGAATCCTCTTATCCCCTGCACCTCTGGCCTGTACACCGGCTCTTGTATGCATAAAGAAAGAAATCTTAAAAAAAAAAAAAATAAAGTAGTAGATTTTGTTGTCTGTAGCTGAGTACAAGGCAGTGGGTGACACTCCAAATGTAAGGCTAAATTTGTGACTCCCCCACTCACTAGCTATGTGACCTTGGCAAGTGACTTGCACTATCTGTGCCTCAGTTTACCCAGCCATAAGTTGAAGATGATAAAATTCACTCCGTCAGGAAGCTACTGGGAGGATAAATGAAAAATGTATGGAGAGCCTCTGCTTAATTCCCGGCACTGGATTGATATTTCTTGGGCACTTACTGTTATAATAAAATTCAAACCCTTTGGCAGGTCTGACATTCTAAGAGCCGGGTACTGTCATTCCAGCCAGCACTTTGAATCAAAGATCTTCACCAGCTCCTAAATAAACGTTACATGGCTGCTACCACTGCTTCTCTTTTTGGAGATGTCTATTAAAATTATGATTCAATTGTCAGAAACAAAATATTCTTAAGATGTCTTCAACCATACCCTCAAATTATATGACAGTGTCTGGCTTTAATACCCATCTAAATAGTTATACTGTTGACAGGTTTCGGGAGCAGCGTTAGCTCCTCCATTCTTCTCATTAACTTATGTAGCAACATCATAACTCTCTGGAAGGTTTTAAAAAAAAAAAGGATGCTGGCATATTCCATCTGAATTCATTTTAGATCGTGTCTGTGTCAGAGCATTTGCATATGAATGAGAAGCCTTGACGTTTGCTCATTAACTTGGGAGCAAGGCGGTGACTGGCTTTAGAGTTCAGGTTCAAGAGTTTGAGGCAGGAGAGGGAAGAAAGGTTGGCGTTACAGTCCATCTGAGATTTCAGTGTGGTAGCCTGGGGTATAATCTCCATCCCAATCAAGCCGTGGTCTGGAATCCAGATCCTCTCTCCTCTTTAGGGCTGCAAGCCCGACATCTGCCTCCCCTACCCCCCGCCTATCCCTGTCGTCTTCCTGTACCCTATGTTCTAGCCACACTGACATGGCTTTCCACTGGTATTTTCAAGTCTCTGTCTATATATCACTCTCTCTACCTGACAGGGCTGCCACCCTCCCTGCTTGACAAGTCTTAGCAAATGCATTCAACATCAGCACCTGCCTTCACTCTTCTCTGTTCCTCCAGGACAGTTAACCACTTTTCTGTACTCCTAAGTGCCAGCAGCAGGCTGCCAGGAGCGCTTCACCAGAAAATGTCTTGTCCCAATGGTCAAGACTCAGACTCTGAGTGGGCCCTGGGGTTTCATCTGAACTATGTTTCCCTCAAACCACAAGCTTTGGAAAGGGACAGACCATGTCCTCACAGTCACCTGGCTGCCGGTGTCATGTTAGGTGATCTCATTTTGAGCCTACTAACTTGGAGGCAACCAGCATCGGTGCTGAGCTGTGGCTTCCATTAGTGTCTCCTAACAAGAGGGCCTGGGTGTGAGCAGCTAAGGCCTGAAAGTAACCTAGTACCAGATGAGGGCACACCGGAGAGGGGTGATGGGAAGCATGCTCAGGTTCCAAGGGACTAAAGTAGCCCTGTAGTGACCCTACACAGTCACTGCAGGGTTATGAGGTAGCCCAGGGGACTGACTCTAAAACCAGATTACAAAGTCCCAGCCCCACTGCTGACCAGCTAGCTGCACAGCCTTACACAGGTTCCCGATGTTTTCTCAAACTCAGTTTCTGCATCTGTAAAATGGGTACAATAAGAATAGCTTATATAGGCTACAAAGGGCTGTTGTGGGTGCCTTTGTGAGGAGCCCTGCTAGGGTGAGCATCTGACACAGCAAAACTGATTCCATGTTGGATGTATCTAGTTACTAATACAGATCATTCACATGCCTCTCTGTTTTTGTCTCATCACAATCCTGTGATGTTCCTGCTAACTTTATTTAGAAAATGTAAAAAAAAATCTTGCAGTTAAAAATGGGAATATACATTAAAAGCTCTTTTGGATCTTATAGTCTGGACCCCAGTGATTAAATGTCATGGCCAAAGCTGTAGACCTCTTGTCTGCTATGCCTGCCACTTCTGGGGAACCAGCACCCCGCCACCTGGTCTTTGGTGTCTGTGAGTAGTTGGTTGTCCAAGCCTGTGAGGGTGCCCAAGACTATTAGAGTCTCAGTGTCCAAGTCTATAATCCCCCATTTTTGGCCACCTACACCCCACTTCTTACCCCAATTCCAGAATTGCACTGTTCCTCAATCCTGAATCTTCTGACCCTTGAGCTCTTTGTTTTTAATATGGCTTCTCCTAGAATGATTGACTTGTCTTGTCACCTCTGGTTCTCTCTGGTCTATACCCTGTGCATTTTCCTTAAGGACACTCTCTTCAACCCACAGCCTTTTGGGAAGGCAACGGTCATGGGCTGTGAATTCCAACAGACGTGAACTGGAATTCTGAATCTTCCCTTCTATATCTGGCTATGTACAGAGGAGCCAGGGCCTCCAGTGCCCTCGAGAAACTTGACCCTCCCATGGGGACTCCTGCAGGTGCCAGGAGCAGGTGCCCATGTGCCTGGCCCACCCAGGCCCTGGGGAGAGAGCATGAGAGAAAACAGACCAAAATCCCTGCAGTTCGGGAATTTAGCTTCTAGTGGTGAAGGGGATGGATAATACATGAGATCAATGAGTGAATTAAGTAGGATGTTAGAAGTGGTACATGTTTTTTTTAAGATTTATTTATTTATGCATATAAGAACAGGGGTGTAGGCCAGAAGTGTGGGGGTGAGACAGAGTGGGGAACAGAACAAGTGGATCTACTGAAATACATGGCTGAGGGGAGCAGCGGGTGAGACAGGAGAGGTCTGCTGTGTATATGGGTTGCTCCCTGGCTGGCCGGGGATCAAACTTGTGCTGCAGAGGCTGGTGGTAGCTTGATATCACTGTGTCTTTAACCCCTGCACCACCAGGGAAGCCCGAAGTGGTACATGTTATAAGGAAAAATAAAGCCCATCAAGGGATGTTGTCCTTGTATCATTCTCATGGAGACTAAACATCATTCAATTCTCCATGAGAATTGTGGTCACTGCCTCCATCAGCAGTATGAGCCCCCCCATGATTGCTGGAACCATCACAGATTAAACAACGGACATGTGACCTCTCACCTTTCGGAAAGTCTGAAGTCTGCAATCAGTTTCACTGGGCCCAAATCAAAGGGTCAGCAGGTCACCCTCCTGGGGGCTCTGCCTTTTCCACAGTCTGGATCCCCATTTCTTGGCCACTTGCCCCTTCCTCCACCTCCAAGCCACGGCATGGCATCTTGTCTCACCTGTCACATCCTTCCTGTCTCAGGTCGAATCTCTCTCTGCCTCCCTTTTATAAGGACACTTGTAGTCACATTTAGGCTCCACCCGGATGATCCAAGACAATCTCCTGAGAAGACCTTTCATTCAATTGCATCTGCTAAAGCCCTTTGTCATTTAAGGTGACATTACAGTTTCCAGGGATAAGGACCATCTTTGGGGGCCATTCTTCGTGTGTTGTACCTGCCCAGCAGCGGCAGCCAAAGCCTGGCTCTGACCCACCATTGTACTTCAATCTCTGTGTTGACCTTCCCCTCTGTGGACCCTTAGCTGGGCCCCTGCTCTCACTCAAGGCTCATCCAGGGACCTTGTGCATACATAGTATGTGGGGGACAGGACCTGAAGATACAGGCCACGTGGTGGGAAGCACTGGCTCATGTGACAATGGTCCCTCTGGAGGGAAACGAGTAGAATGACACTGTGAGATTTGACCCTGAAATTTGGGGTTCTGGTTCAGAGAGATAAGCCTCTCCTTCCAGACCCTTGCAAAACGACTTTGCCCCAAATCCCAAAGCTGTGGACCAGGCTCAGGCAGGACCACTTGCTCAGCTCCATGGCTTCTGGAGAAGCACCTGGAAGCTGCCGTTCAAGACCAGAGCAGGCCTGGTGCTTGTCTGGGTGGCGGCTCGGGAGCGAACTGGGCAGAGTTGAGGCTCTCCAAGGTAGGTGGCTGCACAGCAGCATGTGGGACCCTGTGAGGAACACAGTCCTCATGCTCTTCCCCGACTCATTGAATTGGAAACGCTGAGCCTGGGGCCCAGCCATCTATATTTGAACAAGCCCTCAAAGTGGTTCAATTCATGCTAAAGAGTTCTCCTTCCAGAGTTGGTGCTTTGTCACTCCCAGGAAACCCTTTCTTGCAGTTACTGGCACAGATGGAGAGTAGATAGCAGCTCCTAGAGAGAGAGAGAGAGAGAGAGAGAGAGAGAGAGAGAGAGAGAGAGAGAGAGAGAGAGAGAGAGAGAGAGAGAGAGAGAGAGAGAGAGAGAGAGAGAGAACAGGACCCCGCCTGAAACCTCAGACTCAGAACCCACAGGGCAGGGAGGGCACCCTTCCTAGATGAGACTCTCCCTGGCAGTGCTCTGCATTCCAGAGGCAAACCCAGAGTGCTCTTGGCTCCAGGTTCCTGGCTGCCTTTCTCTTCACATGGAGCCTCCCCCAGGAAGCCTCTGATTCCAAACACTGTCCAGACCAGGCAGCATGTGATTCTGATCATTAGCACCTTGTAGTTGGGATCCTTGCCTTGTAAATCTCTTTGTTCTCTCAAAGTTCAGGCGAGGGAGGGGCAGGAAGTCTGGAGGAGTTCTCCTTTCAGCCTGTCCCTCTGCTCAGGAGAACAAAGCCAGTGTGTGGGGAAGGTGCTTTGATCCTAGACAATGAGAGCCGCTGGATTAAGTGTTTGGAGAGACCAGACAGCTCTGGCATGAAACAGATCAGTTACTTTTCTTTTTTCTTCAGTGTTTTTTCTTTCTTTTTTTTTTTTTTTTTAAAGACCTAATTCAAGTGCTGGAAACAAAGAAGTAAAATGTTTGTAAGGCTGGTATTTCCATCCCTCCTAAGTCTCCAGCACCCGACCTCCAGCACCTGTGTCCTGGGTGCCCCTGAAGATGTGGAGGCGGTACTGCCCCTGGGCTGGTGGGCCCCATGTGTGATCTTCTCCCGGGGGTGCTCTCTTCCCCAAGGCCTGCCAGTGGCAACGGGGACCCCAGGAAACTTGGGCGGATCTGCTCCTGTGACGGACACAGTTGCCAGACAATTTCGAATTTAAAAATAAACGCAATAGTCACTCCTGTAAAGAACAACTCTCTGGGCCAGGTTCTAAGTACGTCCTGTGGCAACTCACTGTATCTGCACCTCCACCTCTGGGCCCTATGGCCATTTTAATATTTCTATTTTATTTATCTATATTAAATATTAAAATGTTTACATCCAATAACCCCATGCATTGTGAAACACAGTTTTAATATTACTTACGAGTGGGTGTTATTGTTGCCCCATATTTCAGAGGTTGGTAACTTCCCCGGGTCCACGCAGCTCGGGGCAAAGGCGGCTCCACCCTTGGCCAGCTCCAGTGTCTATGCTGTGCACTCTGGGAGAAGGTCTCTGCCCATAATGAATTCCATCACTGTAGTTATTTACACGCTACTCCACGCAGCACGACGGCTAAATGGAGGGCCCGAGCTGGAGTCATGGGAATGCGGAAGGAAGGGGGCACCCTTGATTCACGGAAGAGGTGATGTTTGAGCCAAGTCTCTAGAACCACTGGGGAGAGAGAGAAGGGCCTGTCAGGCCAGGGAGAGGTGGAGTCTGGAGGGGCTGGAATTAGAAACCAGTGACACAAGCTGGATTTAAGGGTGCTTGTGCTTGCCGGCCTTGCAGCTCCTGCCTCTCAGTGTCTCCCTCAAATTTATAGAAGCCCCGAAGTTTCTGCTGTTTCAAATGATGGAATTTGTGTTAGGACTGATAGGTACTGGCAGCGCTGGGTCAAGGAGTTGTAAGAGAGCAAAAATTTGCTCTTAAAACATGATTTTTGGCAAGAGATTATTTTTCAGGGAGGGGATCTGATTTTTTTCAGCATAGGGGCTGCTTTTAATGTTTATATCCAAACTCTGTCTGTAGCAATCTGCTCCCTGGTCTCTTTTCTGTAGAGAAGAGAAGGCAGAAGTACCTTTATTTCTCCCCCAAATGCCCTAACTGACTTCTCCCGACCTCCCTTGTCCTAGCTAAGCTATTTAAACGGTGTCTACAGCCGTGCGGGTGAGTTACTCAGGCCCGCCGGGTCTCTCCCAGGTAGGCAGGAGATATATACTCTTTATTCAACTTCTGTAAGGCTTTTTCTCTTATCAAGCTGTCTGATGACTCTTTGGTTATTTGCCACCTGGGAAGAACCCAGAGGGGTAGAGGATGATTTCCTTTGTCCCCCAACAAAGTGAACAGCTGAACACAGATAGCAGAAGCCCCTTACTGAGGTTTGACCATTTGTGCACACACCTCTGCCTGGCAGCCTGAACTGGGCAGTTATCCCTGTAAGCCGCTGGGGCACCCACCACCCTGACCCTGTTATAGAGCAACCCCGATATTAAACGGGTTCCTGGCTGTGGGTCCTCACCCGCGCGCTTTAAAGGGACTTATGAATACTCTACTACAGACACACGCAAAAGGGTTAATAAAAGGTTTATTTACAAGAGAAAGGGAAATAAGGAAAATGTACAACTCAGGGAGAAAATAGGGAAATAAAGTCTTTAATGCGTCCTACCCGATCCGACGACCTGGAAACCCAAAGTCACTCTCAGAGCTGGCCGGACGCTGCGAGCTGGTGGAGAGCCCAAAAATGGGGGATCCCCAAAGCCCACGTGTCTGCCTTTTGTATCCACCTGGCTGCTTAACCCCACCCTCAGGTCCCAGCCACCTTCCCTTTGGTGGTGATGGGATTTGGAGTTCCCAGTGTCTTTGGCTTTGACCTGGGGTTGGGGTAGAGTCCACAAAGCCTATATGGAATTTGCTTTGGGACATCCTTTTCCCCCTAACAACCCTGCAGCTGATCACCCTTAACTTAGGCTGATGACCCTTCCCAGCATCTTCTCCCTTCTTTGATTCCCAGGTCTCAACCACAATCAAAGCCCAGTTGAAATTTTTAGATGCCCCTTCCCCAGGAAGAATCCCATCCCCCTCCCAGCAGGGAATAATTCCTTGCTCCTTTCTGTTCCTGGAGGAGTCCATAATAGCTTCCTCTCAGGCCTGGTGTCTTCCCTTCCTCACTTTTACCCTGCATCTCTCTAATTCAGGGTTCCCGGCAACTAGCAGACCCCTTCGCTGGTGAGATGCACTAAGTGGTTGTAAGTATAGTAACATTTAGTTTGTTTATTATTACGTAGCAGGAGGCAACGCTTTCAGGGCTATGCTCTGGGTTTTTTGTGGATTGGGCAGTTGTGTTCAGGAAAATGAAACCCTGGTGTAGTGGCAGGTTGTTCACAGAGCAGGTGTTCTGATGCGGCAGACGGGGTAAAGGGGTCCTGGAGCCCTCGGTGGCTTTCTCAGGCTTTTATTGAGCTGTTACATGTAGAGCAGCGACCAGGTACACGGCAGGCAGGGGTGCCAGGCAAGTCTTCACTTGGGCTTCTCTGGCTTCTTTCGCCCTTTCTCTCTCTTCTGCCTCTCTCTCTTTCTTCTCTCCTCTTGGTGACTATCTCTGTACTCCTCCCATGGCCCACAGAAGTAAACAAGTCAGCTTACAACAACGTACAATTGCAGGTGCCCTTCAGGTAGGGCATCCTAATGGTGGGAGGGCAGAAAAGCCTGAGAAACCATTTACCCTACACCTGGCACCCCCCTCACCCCCAGCCCTGCCCCGCCCAGGAGAGGTCACAGAAGCTTTTAACTCATGGGCAGAAAGAGTCTCTCACTGCTGCACCTCCCCCTGCAGTGACCTTTAGGGCTAACCGTCCCTAGGTCCGGCTGGGCAACCAGCGCGCAGGGGGAGAACAGCAAAACCCTACATACCTGCTGCACCTCCCCCCGCAGTGACCTTTAGGAATGGCTTTCTCCACGGTCCCTAGGTCCGGCTGGGCAACCAGCGCGCAGGGGGAGAACAGCATAACACCCTGAAGCAGAGGAAGCACAGCGGAAGTTCCCTGAAAAGGCAGAAGCTTATCAATAGATAACGACCACCAGGAACCACTACAAGACAAACTTTAATCCCTTATCTGTCTTTCTAAACTTCCTTCTTTCTTCTATAATGGTCATTGTTTGTTATGTAGATCACCTCCCTGATGGTGATAGACTGAGCCCATGAGCAAGCTAATTTCTTTGATATTCATTCCTGTGCTTTTGGAAAACATATATATACTGGTCACAAACTTAAAGAAAATTACACTCAGATTTTCACTCTTGAAGTGTGTCTGTTTGTCATTTCTTTCGCCGACGCCCTGACCACCCTGCATGCTTCTCTCAACCCTGAGGTGGCCTCATCGTCTACTGCTGTGCTGGTCCGCGGCATCTCACCACCATTTCAGGTTTCTCTGGTTTTCGCATAATGGATACAGAAAAGATCTTCAAAACTTTTCTATTCTTGGCAGTTCAACAGGGTTTGGGCTAGTACATTCCTCAGTATCTGATGAAGCAAGAATTGGAATATGGTCCTAAGACAACTACAAAAGGCCTGGGTTCAGCTGTGCTCTCAAATTCCTAAGGCCTGATATGCTTATAACTTTTTTTCTCTGCGGTACCAAATCAGCCCTGCTTATCGACTGCTCTTTTAATGAAACCTCCTGGTACCAGCTCAGGAAGGATATTTTTATTAGATATGACTGGGTGGGTTCTCCTGTTAAAAGCATTTTGTGTAAAACATGAACCCATCCAGTGCTCAGATATCCTTCCAAATATTTCTTTTGAAAGGGTAAATTACCAAGGAACTTCTGATAAGATGAAAAAAGAAATGAAAAAAGCAAGTGCTTTCCCTCCCCTCCCCATCCTGTCTGGGTGGGGCTTTTGGAATTTGTAAACCACTGCAATTAGGAGATGAGATGGGGCTGGGCCTGGAGTTGGGCAGGCCAGGACCTGGCTCAGCCCCAGTGAGGCTCAGTCAGAGGCTCAGTGGTCTTGTTCTCTGTCCCCTCTGACTCCCCTTGAGAGCTGGCTTCATGCAGAGAAGATAAGGACAAGGCCGGCTTACCTGCAGTCCCCACTGCTCATTTATGATGCCCTCACAGCAGCCAGGAGAACACGGTGACCCATGTTTGTGGAAATCGCCCCTCGCCACTGCCACTGAAAATCTCTTCCATGATGGTTCAGTTCCCTGAACTCTGACTGCAACACATCCAGTCTTCAAGCATGGCTTTGGGGGCCACCATTGGAGTTTCAGATGCTGGCTTTACCATTTTACTGTTATTTTATTTAAAAAATCTTTATTTTTTAATTATGTGTGTTGAGGTCACCTTGACTTGCAACCCAGGGTTTTAGGGTAGATGTTCACACCATCCCCTCCACCAACTACCCAATAATTCTCCACCGTAGTCCACACAGCTTTATACCTGGGTGACCTTGGGTAAGTTATTTTACACCCTTCTCACCTTACACAGTCACTCAATTACCTTCTCATTAAAATGAGAGTAAGCAATTGGTCTCATTTCGTAGGGTAGTTCTAAGGAGATAAGTATCAAATATACTTAAACACAACTGCCAAATCCTCAGGGTTTGTTAGATACTACCACGAAGATCACCTTTCTGGACAAATAGAGGAAAGGAAAATCAGATAAGAGGTTTTCCTCAATAATTATATCCTTTAATATATCTTCTGAGGACTTACTGTAATCACCTTTTGTAACTTACTGAGGATTATCTATCTGGGCCCTAACCTTGGTCCCCGACACAGAGTTATTAAGTTACTTGCAATTTCCTGAGTGACAGCATTGTTGGGAGCTTCTTTTATTCTAATATTTGGACTCTGACCCCAGTTCCTGATTCAGAGCACCTAAAGCACTTGACCTTTCCTGGGTAATAGAAAGGTCTTTTGTGTTAACAAGGTAACTTCTTGGCAGGGAGGGAGGGCCTGGATAGTTTCAGCATGGGGGCTGGTCACTAGAAAGACTGATCCATGATGAAAAGCTTGGAACTTTCAGTTCCACCCAGCCCACTTCCATCCTTCAGAGTAGAGGTGTTAGGTGGAAAGGATGTCCTGAGCTAATTCCATACAGGCTTTGTGGACTCCACCCCCAACTCCAGACCAAAGCCATCAAGACATT